>NC_141732.1:32826608-34026608 GCF_971803275.1 Cyanistes caeruleus
AGGTTAAGATAGAGTTTCTATAGTTATATATCAACACATACATGCATGCAGTAATATGGATATTTCTAAATGTACCTGTATATCTAGAATTTAGTAGAACCTTTGACACCATCTTCCACAGATTCTTCCAGAAAAGCAGATAGCGCATGGCTTGGACAGGTGCAGTTCTTGCTGAGTTGAAAGCTGGCTGGACGGTCAGGCCCAAAGAGTGGTGGTGTACGGTGTCACACCCAGGTGGTGGCTGAATTCCCAAGGCTCGATATTGAGGCCAGCAGGTTGAGGGAAGTGAACCTGCTCCTCTACTCCACACTAAGGATGCCATATCTGGAGTGTTGTGACCAGCATTGGCTCCCCAGTTCAAGATAGACAAGGTGCTACTGGACAGGGTCCATTGAAGGCTGGAAAAGATGATTACTGGACTGAAGCATCTCTCTCATGAGGAAAGGCTGGGGTATCTCTTAGGAAGATATATATAACTGAGATTGGAAGTAGAGTGAGTCATTAATATCTGTAAGTATCAGAAGAGAGCATGTCAAGAGGGTAGATTCAGACTTTTTGGTTGTGCCAAACAATGGCACAAGGAGCAATAAGCAGAAGCTGGAACACAGGAAGTGAAGGAAAAATTAGGAGGGTGACTGAGAACTGTAACAGCTGCCCAGAGAGGCTGTACGTTCTCCATAACTTGTAAAATATTTAATATGCATCAGGACAGAATCCTGAGCATCAGAACAAGCTTCCCAGGGAAGAGATGGAATCACCATCCCTGGAAGAATCTAAAAACATGTAGATATGGCACTTAAGGACATTGTTTTGTGGTAAATAGGGCAATGTTAGGCTAATTATTGGATTAAGTGATCTTAGAGGCCTTTCCCAAACTTAATGATTCTATGATTATATATATAGATGAGATAGAGGTTATATAGATTTTGATACAGATTAGATAGAGGTGAGATTAGATGAGGGGAGAGAGAATGAGAGAAGAATGGAGAGGATATAGCTATCATGTAGATACAAGTACAGATGCAGACAGAAACCCTGCGCCTTCCGTAGAAAAAAGATAATTAAAATATTCTAAGTAAACCTTGTAGGGAATTGTGAGGTTAAATGGTATTTCAGAGTTTGCCTGAGGTTGAGGGAGGTTGGTAATGACACTGTGAGGAAGCTGCAATGATCACAACCTATCATGTAATGCAGTCATAGAGGTGTCACTACCAATACTTTCCTGTGATGGATTTACTTGATGCCAAGTCCCTCAGGGCAAAGTGTCTTTAAAAAATAGACATGAAAGGAATATAGTATGAGTTGCCACAATTCTAAACGAATATTTGGTGTATTTAGTCAAATACAGTAAACTTTCTCATTCTTCTCTACTGGGTGAGAAAATACACTGACTATATAATATCTGTTTTAGAGGCACTGCTGTTGGTTTTTAAAAGAGTATTCCTCATTTGAATTTATTGCTTTCCCAGTTTGCTTCACCTCAGGTTGCTACAGTATTTTGCCCCAAGAAAATTTATTTCTTCTCCAGCTAAGTGTGTGTTTTCCTGCTCCACCAGCAAAAAAGTAATGTACATGCAGTGAAAAGAAAAAAAGCAGTGTAAAGAAACAAAGCAGTGCGTTATAGCCACACAGTTGCAAAGAAACACTCTTCCTTCAGGCAAGATATCTAGCTATGTAGTAATGCGTACTTGTCTTGTGAGCCAAAAGAAGGAAATAAACATTTCATCACATATTATCTGCTTCATTTAATCCACAGTGGCTTTAATAGATAATATTCTGTACACAGTGTGCTTGAATAAGCATGGCATTTATTGTCTTAGAACACTTACTTGGACAGGCTGGAAGCTATATGAAGGCAATTAACATTTATCATAAATCAAACAAGGCTTTTATGGCAACCAAAAGAGCACTGCTGGAAATGCCATTTATCAGACCACCAGGAGATGAAGAAATTGAGAAATCTTTTAATTTTCTTTTCCTTTTTTTTTTTTTTTTTTTTTTTTTTTATAAATAAATCTTAAATAGATCCATAACTGAAAATCAGTTGATTGTCAAAAACTGACAATTCAATGTGACATGACACCACACACATGCAGTTTAATAACCACCAAAAAAGTATTACCAATGCCAAAATTGCTGAGTTCTATTCAGAATACTGCAGGGAAGGTGCTATCTATGTGCTTATTAGCAACTGTCCTTTAAGATACATGCTGCACAGAAACAGTACCTTATGCAATCTCTAGCACACAAAGAAAACCTGTTGAAATCACAGATTTGAAGTGTTTGACATGTGTATTTTTATTTTGGGCAGTAAACTGCTTGAGAAGATGGAGGATAAATGTGTCAATTACACCAGCATAACTTAGACAACTGGAAGACTCTGGGTTCATAGAAATGTGGAAAAACAGCTGAATGTCAAAATTTCACAGGCAGGAACTTAAGAATTTGATTCCAGTGCTTGTCACAGCACTGACAATTCAATTTATTCTCTATTTCTTGACCCTTTGTCATGTCAAGATCTGCTTCTTTACTAAACTTTTAGAAAAGTGATTTTTTTTTCTCCTGCTTAAATTTTTTTTCATCAATAGTTCACTTCTGAGATAGTATTGTCAGCCTAATGACTTACACACAGAATATGTTATGTCCCTCTCAGAATATTTCTTTCAGGTGCCTCTTCTATTCCTGTAGCTGCAGTGAACAGAGCAACCTTATCTCAATGTCAGCATACTTACAAATGGAAAACATACTTGCTTCAAATGAAACTGTGTGATATATCTATATTAAAATTATACTGACCTGTAAAAAAGATACATAATGTTTAAGAAAACCCACACCAAAACTACTGAACAGATTTCTGTTAACCTCAACAGTCTGCTTCTGAAACTAAAAAGGGAAAGTGAAGGAAAGTGAAGAAAAGAACCAACCCAGTTAATAAAAATTAATTAATATGCTGTAGATACCTTAAAACATTTAAAATAAATTCAAATACAAACACTAATCACTTGTATTACATCACAGACCTGTAAAAGTCTGTTTACAAGATATAGCATGCAAATTAATCACAGATGGCTCTCTGGTGAACCAGTGATATCATAACATCCACTCCAAGTTTTTTTGATTGCAATAGGAATTTGGCACTGGAAAGGAAAGGTGATTTTGGTGAAACAGAAGAAAGAAGAATTGCCTAAAGGTGTTCAAAGGGTATCTGGTATTTCCTTTAAAACTTGGCGGTTTTATTCAGGCTGACATTTGAAGACATTTGACATTCAGTCTGACTGTGTAGAACGTGACAGTTGCTTTATTTGCACTTCTCCTACAAGACTATGCCTTTTTAGACTAAGACCTTACAGTATTTACTCATGCAAAATTAAGCAGACTCAGTGCATTCTATGTGGACCTGCACTGATTACAAAGCGTTCACATTTCTACTTTTTAGCTCCTTGTAGCATCTTTCTGTATATAAATCAAATCCAGAAAGCTACCAAAGAAATGGTGAAAGCTAGGAAAGTTAAAAGTGGCTGAAATAATCTTATTCAGGAATTCAAAAATTTATTTCAAATCCCATCTTAAAAATGTTATACTCAGTATGGTCTAGAGAAAAGGATTAATTCACAAAAAAAAAAAATAAACTAAAAAATACAAAACAAACCCCAAAACTACAGCTAATCAAATGAACAAACAATAAAAACCACCACACCAGAAAACACAAAACACAACCAACCAAACAAAAAACCTAACCAACACCCCAAATGTTGATTATTTGCAAATAAGAAACAATGCTAGAAAGTTGATGTTAATTTTCAGACAGACTCACTAGATTTGAGCCTCAGAAGTACTTTTCTGCCAAGAATATGTTATAATATGCTAAGCCTACAGGTGACAGACAGGATTTATTTTCTTAATATCATAAGAAAAACATTTGCAGGTCTTCCATGCTGGTAGTGAAATCCTAACCTGTGACAAGCCACGTATCTGCTCTATGTAGATGAGTTGAGTCATTGCTTTTTTCTGAGATAGAATCACAACATATTACTGGCACCTGCAAAATTGCAAATAGAAGCATATTTTATTGAGCAGGTAGCAGTTACTACCTCTCCCAGAAAAAAAAGTCCTGTTATAAAAGGTTCTGCTGGTCCATGTGGTGTTCCTGGGAAACATATAATATGGATCCTACACACTGACCAATTTCAGTTGCACATCATCATCAGTTTATTGTTGACACCAGGTGCCCTCCTGCAATACTTATATCCCACTCACAAAAAAATTACAGAACTACCCTAATATTTGTGGACTTAATAGGCTTTCACTCCTTCAGCATGCAAACCATTTTTTGATTGAGAACACACTATTTGGAAAACATATGGAAAGGTCTTCATAAATAAATACTTGCATCATCTGTTGAACTGTGGGAAAGGTGTTATTGTGCATCAGAATTATTATTTTTTTATTTTTTTTATTTTAATTTTAATCCAAATATTCTATTTATTCCATTTTACTCACCACTAGAGAATCTGGGTATCTCACCATCCTTAACATTACTTTCACAGAATGTCAGCACATTGAGTAAATTTAAGGGTGTGTAAAGAAGCAGTTTGACGGATGTTTGACGTATCAAATATGTTGCTGGTCTAATGCAAGACTGTTTATTCTTATGCATATTTCCACTTTACTGCCATTGTCTTGGGGTTTATTTCTCTCCCATTGATTAGCATAAAAAAATAACCATCACATCTAACCTCTCCATTGCTTTAGGCAATGAGCCATTCTAAATATTAGTTTGCAGTGTTTTGTTTGAACATTTTCAACTTTTAAGCAAGCAGCTAGTGTGTTCCCATGTTTTAACTATCCTTATTTTCCATACCTTATTCAGGACAAGTTTTAAGGATGAACAGACTATACAGGACACTTTGATCTTGACTAAAACAAAATGCAGGAGTATTACATTTTTACATCTTCAGGTATGCCACACATATTTAACACCAACAATAAGAGAAAACAAAGTCTTGAAGTCAACAGACTTCATCTTTGAAGAAGCTGTAGCATTTCAAACTTTGAAATCATAAAACTATTATGCAGAGAAAATTTAATACGTTCCAGTATGTGACAAGAACAGCAAGAACCTTGAGGAACTTATGAAGATTTGAGGTCAGTTTCCTATGGTAAAAGGTTTCATCACTCCAAACTCACAGCACTGCCACATAACAACACACAACAACATAATAACTAATTATTGCTCTCAGGAAATTTCTCAAGTTGTCTATTCCAGTCATAAAGAAAATGCTTCAGAAGTGATGAGTGAAGGCATAATGGAACTTCCACTTGGGAAGACCAGCGTGGATTTCAGCATCTAAGCACAGGAGATACGGATTTGTGGATCCATCTGGCACACCCTTTTTTTTTGTGCTAGTGGAGACAACTTTTCAGTGTTCACTACATTGTATCACTATACATTGCAGTGTTCACTACAAAGTGACATTTTGAAAATTTCTGCTTCCTTCCTCTCCCATGGGTGCCACCAGGAAATGTGCCACAGGGAGCCAGGGATCTAACTTGAGTCTCAAGGCACTGAATGTAACAGTGGAATTTTTACATTTGAGCTAGCTGTGACCACTCCATTGACCTTCTTCTTGTGTCAATTTGATGCCAATTGAAATACTTAAGTGAATGTATCCAATAGGCCCTTAAAGAAAGTAACAAAATGTCACTTTTCCTTGACATGACTTCTTTGAGATTGAATAATCTTTTGTTTTCCTTTTTTTCACTTAATCACTAGGATGGAAGAGACCTTTGAGATCAAGTCCAACCCATGCCCTAACACCTCAACTAAACCATGGCACCAAGTGCCACATCCAGTCTTTTTCTAAACACATACAGAGATGGTGACTCTCCCACCTCCCCAGGCAGACCATTCCAGGGCTTTATCACTCTTTCTGTAAAAACCTTTTTCCTAATATCCAACCTATAAACTGCCAAGCTTTTCCCTTGGCACTGCTTAAGACTGTCCCCTCATTCTGTCAGTTGTTGCCTGGAGAAAGGGACCAACCCCCATCTGCCTACAACCACCCTTCAGGAAGTTGTAGGGAGTGATAAGGTCCCTCTGAGCCTCCTTTTCTCCAGGCTAAACAACCCCAGCTCCCTCAGCCGTTCCTCACAGGACTTGTGTTCCAGGTCCCTCACCAGCCTCGTTGCCTCCTCTGGACATGCTCAAGTGTCTCAATGTCCTTCCTGAACTGAGGAGCCAGAACTGGACACAGCACTCCAGGTGTGGCCTCACCAGTGCCCAGTACAAGGGGAGAATGACCTCCCTGCTCCTGCTGGCCACACTATTCTTGATACAGGCCAGGGCCATTTGCCTTCTTGGCCACCAGGGCACACTGCTGGCTCGTGTTCAGCCAGCTGCCACCAGCACCCCCAGGTCCCTTTCTGCCTGGGCACTGTCCAGCCACACCATCCCCAGCCTATAATGCTGCAGGAGGTTATTGTGGCCAAAGTGCAGGACTCGAGCCCTTGGACTTACTAAAGTTCATCCTATTTGACTTGGCCTATCCATTCAGTTGAATTTCAGGTTTCACTGCAGAGCCCTCCTACCTTCCAACAGATCAACACATGCTCCCAGCTTAGCACTGTCCACAAATTTAATAATGAAAGACTCACTACCCTCATCCATGTCATCAATAGAAACATTGACCAGAACTGGCCCCAGAACAGACCCCTGAGGGACACCACTGGTGCCCAGCCCCCAGCTGGATGCAGCAACATTCACCACCACTCCCTGGGCCAGACCATCCACCCAGTTCCTAACACAGCACTGAGTGCTCCTGTCCAAGCTGTGGGCTGCCAGCTTTGCCAGGAGTGTGCTGTGAGAGACAGTGTCAAAGGCTTTGCTGAAGTCCAAATAGACACATCCACAGCCTTTCCTGCATCCTCCAGCTGGGCCACCTGGTCATAAAAAGGAGATCAGGTTGGTCACACATGACCTACCCCTCCTAAACCCATGCTGGCTGGGTCTGATACCCTGGCCATCCTGTAAGTGCTGTATGATGACACTCATTATAAACTGTTCCATTGCCTTACTGGGTAGTGAGGTCAGGCTGACTGGCCTGTAATTACCAGGATCCTCCTTCCTACCCTTTTTGTGAATAGGCATCACATTGGCCAGCTTCCAGTCATCTGGAACCTCCCCAGTGAGCCAGGACTGTTGGTAAATGATGGAGAGCAGCTTCACAAACTCATCTGCCATCTCCCTCATCACCCTGGGATGGATTCCATCTGGTCCCACAGATTTATGAACATCCAAGAGGCTCTGCAGTTCTCTGACTGCCTCCTCCTGGGTAGCAGGGGGACCATTCTGCTCATCCAACCCAAGAGGACAGTTGTCCTGAGGACAAGCCATCTTCCCAGTAAAGACTGAGGCAAAGAGGGTGTTAACCAATCCTCCCTTCTCCTCATCTGTAGTTTCTAAGATCCTTCCCACATCCAGCAGAGAACAAAGGTTGGTCTTATCCTTCTTTTTATCATTAATATAATAAGATGTATGTAAGAAAATATGTAAGAACATATTTTTATTATTCTTTTAAAAAGTTGCCAAATTAAGTTCGAACTGAGTTTGGCCTCCCTTATTTTCGTCCTACATGCCTTAGCAACCCCCTTAAATACTTGCTGAGAGATCTATGCCTCCTTCCAAAGATGATGCATCTGGTTTTTATTCCTAAGTTCCTTTGAAACCGCACTGACCATCCAGGCTGGACATTTGCCTCATCAACTCATCTTTCAGCATCCAGGGACAATCTGTTCCTGTGCCCTCAAGATCTCTGTTTTCAAGAATGCCCGCCTTTCCTGCATTCCTCTGTTTTTAAGGGATGCTTCCCAAGGAACTCTTTGAGTAAGTCTCCTAAACAGGCCAAAGTCTTCCCTCCAAAAGTCGAATGTAAAAGTCTTATGGATGTTCCTCCTGATTTCACCAGCTATCAAGAACTCTATAATTTCATGATCACTGTGTCCCAAGCAGCCTCCAACCACCACATCTCCCACCAAACCATCTCTATTTCTAAACAACAGGTCTAACATAGTCCCTCCCCTGGTGGGCTCACCCACCAGCTGAGACAAAATACTGCCCTCTACACACTGAGCTTTCTGGACTGTCTCTTTTCTGCTGTATGAAGTTCCCAGCAGATGTCTTGTAGGTTAAAATCTCCTACAAAAACAAGGGCTGGTGATCCTGAAACATTTTGTTACACTACCTTCCTAAAAGAATTAAAACTCCATCTTTTATATCAAAAATACATATTTTTGGGGTTGAGCCTCTCTTGATAGGATTTCCCCTTTAAAGAATCAGCAAAAGCACCCTTGATAATGAACAACTTTACCCCAGCTTTTAGAAATGCTGCAGGACTAAACTTTGCTATGCTTCATCTTCCTTCTGCAAAGAGGACTATTTGTGACAGCGTCCTTGTTTCAGGATCCAGATTTATCCTAACACTGAGAGCAGCTGTTTTGTGATAGGATAGTGAGTTGGTCAGAGATTGATGGAGTCACTGGTTACATCTTCTCTGTACAGCAAGAGACACAAAGAATAACAGTACTGCCTCACACAATAAATTTTAATTTGAAATTAAATTAATGAACTCTTGAATTATAGCAAACAGAAACCTTCATACTTAGTTTTCCTGTTCACCTGTGGCATCCCTGCCTTAAGATGTACATTTAGTCATGTAAGTTGTTTTCTTTCCAGAATCAAGTAGATATAGTACATGCCTCCTTAGTCCATCTTTTTACAATCACCTTTAACATACATATTGTAATGAAATTGTATTTCCAGCTGTCAAGATTGGGAGGTACGTAAGAATAGTAAAAGAAGAACTGCTACAAAGATGGTACAGACTAAAGTATTGACAGAATATTTTAGGCATTCTTGGTTTTTCCCTTATTTACATTTTTCCTAGGAAATGTTGATGTTTTTGAGATGAATTGGCACAGTATCAGAAGGATATGGAGAAAAACATGTTTTAAAGTATGTGCCTAAAATGTGCAAAGAGTGTAAAGGACAGAATAAATATGAAAAAAAAATACTTAAACATGTATAAAATGCTCACATAGTGTATGAGTTTAGAGGAAATTATAAAGGGACTTTCTGGAGAAAAATAGTTTCTTTTTAATATAGACATTTGCCTTCCATAGGGAATTGATTTTAAAGAGACATTTGTAGTAATACAACCTCCATAGCAGTGGCAGCTTTAGGATTTTATGTTTAATAAGTGCTAGATTATCATTCATAATCACATAGATTCAGTGTAAATCTATAGTGTACCAAGGAATGTTTCCTTCCAAACAAGCTTTCAGGACATATGAAATGCTTTGGCAAAACAAAATAACTAGAGCCTGTGTCATCATCTTTTATATTGCAACTGGAAAAGAGATAATTTCAAAGTACTATCAATCTACATGCACTCATGTTAAAGAGAGCATTGTGATTTTAATTTTCCATTGACTCAGTTTTTGGGATTTTAGATACACCTTTTTATTTGTGTGTGTTTGTGTATGTTTGTGTGTGGGTAAATAGGCATATATTGCTCATATATTGTGTTCAGCTAGGTGGGCAGATGATGGTGAACACCTAGCTGAAATTTGAAATCTTGGAACTGCATGATCACTACAGACCTCATCTCTGTCTGCTGATATTGTCTAAATACGAGCTTTTTCTTACCAACAAGTTAGTTAAGATAGGCTATACTGATTTAGAGACTTTTAAACCTTAGCAAATTAACATTTTAGAGGCTAGCAGGAGGTACACATATTCACTTATTGTGAAAGACATTTGCCAGGAGGTAGGACACAGGAAATAGTGTAAATCTCATTGTTTTCTGCTGTGTCATATCCTTTCTTTCATGGTCCATTACTTCCCTCAGCTCCACAGAGCCAGTAGCAAAGAAAGCCTAAAACTCACCAAGTGTGTCACCTAATCTCTTTTACTTTAGGTGGAAACTACATGCATTCTTGGTGTCATTCACTAATTGCACTGAAAATTAAACTGACTCCCTCTGTATGAGATTACTGACCCAAGAGACTTAGGTTCAGACTCACAAAATTACAAGAAATCTTCTTGAAAACAATGGCAAGAAAACCAGTAAATGGAGGAACTGCCACTGAAGAGGATTTGTTTGTGGGACTAGAGACACTGTCTTTGGAGAGGTAAAATTCTCATTTTTAGCAAATCACTTCAAAAGTAAAGTTAGCAATTACTTAGCTGCTCTCTGTATTGGTCCCTTAAAGCCTGAAATGACTGCTTCATTCCAAAAATCTGATGTTTTCAGCATCTAAAAAGAGTCTCCAATCTAAAGTAGATTCAGAGTCACCCTGTGTGGTTCTGTGATTAATTTGATGCTCCAGGCTCCAAACCAAAGAATGCTGAAGACAATATAATTGTTCAATTAACTTTGGTAGAATTTGGAGCAAGCATTAAATGAGCATTGATTTATTTCTGCAACAAAATAAGCAGCAGATATATATATTCCAGAATATAATGACTCCAGACATTCCTGGATACGTGCTGCCTTTCAAATGACTGCTCAATCCAGTATCAATGGTAGTGCACACCTTTCCACCTATTTCCTGAACTGCTAGGCTACATCCTTAAAAAATACTGTAGGTCAATATTAAATATACAGTGAAGCAAAAATGCTTTCTTTTTTTAATACATTTTAGCAAATTATTTCTTGTCACTATATCATACAGATTTAAGATTATCAGTGCCAGACAAAAACTGGCATTTCCAGTATATGAAACAAAACAAAGAATCTACCTTCTGCTGTACAATTTTGAATACAATCAAGAAAATTCACAAATCAAATTTGTAAGATAAAATAATTTAGACCTGGTTTTGTAGACTCAAACTGATGGAACTAATTATAATTGTGGGTAACACAAATGGGCAAAAGTGTACAATGGTCAAATGCTATTTGTTACACTTCTTCAGAAGAGAACATTTCAACTAGATGTTAGCTAGTCCCTTTCTCCACAATACCATTCCAAACATCTGCACCAGACCCCAAGACAGTTATATATGCTGCCCCTCCTCTCTTTTCTTAAAACCAAGCATGCGTTTTGTTCAGTGAAGGAATCACACAACAGAAATGGAGTTTTTGAAATATTTTTTTTTTTTTTTAATAATCTGAACTATCAGATACAAACACATCCTAATTTCAATCAAATTACCCTGTATCTGGTTTATATGTATCAGTATATTAAAGATCCATGTTGCTTTTCTGTTTTTCAAATTTACCTTCTCACTGGAACATCCAAGTTAAGGTTTCCAGTATATTCTTTCTTTCTTAACAACCTATAAGGCTAGGTTTCTTTTTGATTTTGTGTTGGGGTTTGTGTTGTGTTGAGTTTTTTGTTTGCTTGTTTTGTTTTGTTGGTTTTGTTTTGTTTAACATACAGCTCTAAGTCATTTCTTCCCATAATTTTAGATCTGGCTTTATCAGAAAAAAAAAGGATATAAGACTTAAAGTAAAGCTCCAGGTGGAAGCATTACTGATCACCATAAAGACACAAATACATTTGCAAATTCAGAGTTTAAACAGAAAGCATCTCTGTTGTTCTCAATTTTTCCTGTGTAATGTATGTGAGAACAATACTCTCACGTACAATATGTAATTTCATTTCAAAGCCAACAATCTCTAAAAGATTCTAAGCTGAACACAGTTCTTCTCAACTGACAAGGTCATATTGCTCTGTTCAGAAATAAACGCTTCAGCAGGAGAAAATTAGTATGGGAAAATCAGCCTCAATCCAGTAAATACTTCAGAAAAAATAATTGTACATCTAATTTCTAGAATACAGACACTTGTCCACCCTTAGTACAATAGATTAAATAACATCACAGAAAAATTGTCGCTTTATTCTTTCAAGAAAAAAATAGTAATAGTCCCATGAAATGCACGGTAATGAGGGAAATTTTCATTTTCATTAAAATATGTAACAGTGCATTGCCCAAAATATACAGAGGACTTAAGTGCATTAGACAATGTTAAATTATGTACAGATCTCCCATAACATGCCTGTCAATGTAAGGCTCATATTTCAAGCTCCAGTGTAAGAACTCTTAAAGGTTAATCATATAAGTTAATGCAATACAACTGGCTTAGAAAATGGCAGTGATTGCTGGAGAACACTTTACTCAGTGTCTGTTAGTTGCACTAAAAGTGTATCATACATTCTGCAAAACAGCCAAATGTCAAGACTCAGACACAGGTTGAAAAATTGTTCATTACATATAAAAGCTCCAGTTAAGAAACACAAACCCCCAGAATGCCAGGAAAAAAGGCTTCTAAAAGCTGATTTATGTATTTTATTTATATTAATATTTTAATCCATATTCTAGTTTCTAAACCCTTGAAAAAAACAGATTTCAGTTGAAAAGAGTCTTAAAGTTGACCCACAGTTGAAAAAAAATTTACTACTAGCATTCTTCTATATTTTAGCTTTCTTACAAGTTTAGAACATATAGGATAGACAACTGGACACAGGGGTGCCTTTGAAGCTAGATGCAACTGTTGGGCTCCAAGGGTAATGATCAAAGCCACAACGTCCTGCTGGACGTTAGTCACTAGTGTATCTCAGAGAAGAATACTGAGGCAAATACTGCCTAATCTTTGCATGAATCACGTGTGAGATGATTCAGAGTGTACCATCAGCAAGCTAACTGATGCCAAGTGAGAGGAGTAGCTGATAGAGTAGATGAGTGCATTGTCATTCAAAGGGACTGCAACAGGGTGGAGAAATGGGCTGGCAGTAAACTTTTGACTTTCAGCAAAGGGAAATGAGAAATCCCGCCTTTGGAAAGACACAGACACCAAATCAGACTGGGTCAGACCAGCTGACTGAGTCAGCTTCTATCTGACCCAGAAAACCAGGGAAAAGGTCTGGAGAAAGGAAGACTTTCCCTTATGAGCTCAGCTGAGCTAGCGACTATATAGTTAAACGCACATCAACAAGACCATGGGTCCTGGTGGGAGTGCTGAGTGAACTGGCAGATATAAAATCATAGAATATCCTGACTTGGAAAAGACCAAAACGATCACTGAATTCCAGCTTGTGGCCCTGCACAGAATCACTCCAAGCATCACTCCATGTGTGTGCACCTGACAGCATTGTCTATATGGTGCATGAAATTTTGCATGCTTGGTGCTTCAACCACTTCCCTGAGAAGCCTGTTCCAGTACCATGACCTTTCTAGGCAGTTAGTCATCTTTGGAAGGTCATGACCATCAGGAGAGATGCTCGACAATTGGAAAAAAAAAAGTAAATATCACCCCAGTCATCAAAAAGAGACAGAAGGATGGCACAGGGAGTTAGAGGCTATCAGACCCACATTTGTTCTCAGAAAGGTGATGTAATGGCTCATCTCATCCTGCCAGCCATCTCTAAGCATGTGGTAGACAAGATTATCAGGAATATTTAGCATGGATTAACCAAAAGGAAATAACAGAATCATTTAGGTTGGAAAAGACCTCTAAGGTGATCAAACCCAAACTTTGACTGCTTACCACCTTATTAAATAGACTGAGTGCCACACCCGGTTTCTTCTGAACATCTCCAAGTATGTTGACTCCACCACCTACCTGACCAGCCCGTTCCAAGAATTAACAACCCTTTACAAGAATAATGGAACTCATGCTTGAACAACCTGATTGTGTTCTAGGAAGGACAGCTGACTGAACTGGTAAGAGGAGAGCAGTCAATGTTGTCTTCCTGGATTTCAGAAGCCTTCCATCTCTGTCTCCCATTATATCCTTACATGGAAGGTCAGAAGATGCAGGCTGGATGAGACAGGTAGATTGAGAAATGACTGACTTGTGAGTCCTTAGAGGGTGGTGATCAGAGGCACAAGTTAGAAGTGGCACAAGAGTCTAGTTGGAGACCTGTCACTGGAGATGCATCCTTAGGTTAAATACAGGGCCCAGCATTGTTTACTTACCCATCGATGACCTGGGTGGAGAGCAGATGCCTCCTTCGCATTATCCCTGATGACACAAAGCTGGGAGGAGAAGCAAAAGCTGTATGAGGACAATCCTGAACAGCATGATCACAGTGACCCTGCTTCAGTGGGGGTTGGACAACACAATTACTGGTACTGCCTACAATCTCAGCCATTCTGTGAACGGTTCTGCTCTAATTCTCTGAGCATTCACAGACACAATTTGTATTTCAGGTCCTTACATGGTATTTGATGAAGGTCAAACATAAAATACCATTAGTTAGACACATTTTTAACTTATACATACAGTTATGTAAAGTTCTATGAAAAATTCTGTGGTTTAGTGTTCCTTTACTTACTCTAAGTTGTAAAGGCACATTTCCGATTTAGACTCCACAAAGATTTACCTGTGTAGGCACCCTTTTTGATAGAAACAGGTCTATAGAGGTGGTAACCTCATACAGGGGCTTCTGATTAAGGCTCTGAGAGGACAACCCTAACTTAGCAATGATTTTGAAACAGCAGAGCTTTTCTGAAGCAAGCAGAATTCTAGGCCTCATTCCTACTTTTCTTATTTTCCTGTGTGACGTCGTCTATGTGAACAGTGGCAACTCTGTATTTTTTAATCCCCCTGCAAGCTAAGACAGCTCAGACAGCTAAATTTTGTGGAAAGATAAATGGGACAAGTGCATACTGAAGTCCTTTATGGAGAATACTGAGGATGTCTGTTTAAGAAATCATTGTGGAATAACTGGTAATGGCAAAGTATTTGTATATTCTTATAGAAAAGTATAGTGCAGATATTATATATTAAGCATATTAAGCACCAAGCTCCTTTGGTGTTCAGCATGTTTATGTCTAGCTAGTAATTGACTTTTCCTGTATTGTACATTACCTGCAGGTGCTTTAATTTCACTTCACTGTCAGCAGCATCTCTTTTTAGAAAAATACATCAAAAAATCCTTAGAAGCTCAGTATTAAACACCTATTTGCTCTTGGGACTTATGGAAAGACTTCTAGCCTTCATTAGCAAAATCAGCTCTCCAAGGCAGATCTTCACAAAAATAAACCTGTTTCTGCAATTTATGTCAGTAAGTGAAAAACACAATATTTTATGCTAAGAGCGATTCTTACCTCACTCCATGAATTTAACAGTTGTGCTAATATTTCTGCTTTGATCTCCAATATTTTTACATATTATTTTGGAGTCTAATTGATACTGCTTTAGTAAAAGACTACAAGATTCCATTTAGTGCTTGAATTGCAAGAAGAAGAACCTTTGCAGAGTGAAGGTATTGTTCATTTTTCAGAGATACATTTGGATAGTTGAGAACATCCCTCGTGACTTCTGAAGTGCCCACAAAATTTTTCAGTGGAGTGGACAATCTCTTCTTCTTTTTTAAAGAGTCAGAATGATGAGTATTTCAAAATTTTTATCAAACTGAGCTTTAGAGCTTTTTAAAATCACAGAATCATGGAGTCACAGAATGATATGGGTTGGAAAAGGCCTCTGAGATCATCAGGTCCAATCTCTGACAGATCACCACCTTGTCAATTACATACACTAAGTGGCACGTCCAGTCATTTCTTGAACACCTCCAGGGGTATTACTCCACCACCTCCTGGAGCATTCAAATGTTTAACCCTTTTGTAAAGAAATTCTTTTAGATTACCAAATGAACCCCCCCAGCACAGTTTGAGGTTATGTCCTCTGCTTCTTCCTACAACTTTCTTTCAGGTAATTGTAGAGAGCAAGTTTTACATGGGCCCATAGCAAAGTAGCAGTGTAAGTAAACATGCTACATACATTTTACTATACCAATTCATTTCCAGGATGTAAAGTTCAGCATGTACTAAAAGCAGCAGGAGAAAAGAATTATGGAATGGAGTCATTAAACTGTTTCAATTTAGAAGACTTCTGGGATGAAAAAACTCCACAAATTCTTTTAGGCAAACAAACAAACAGACAAAAACATCCCACAAACCAAATCAAACAAAACAACAAAACAACAATCTTCCCCACTACTTTAAAGTAAGTTTTAAAATAGGTTTTAAAATTAGGGGTTTTTTTGTTTTTTGTTTTTTGTTTTTCAGAAAAAAAATATGTGCGTGTGTACAGGTAGCATTCCCCGTGTGGGCGGTAACAAGTGCTACTTGTTATATAGTTCATAACTGAACATAATAGTTAAATATATCAAAACCAATGTATCCGAAAGATACAAGTAGAAGCTGAAAAGTATAGAAAAGAGACCAGCCACAAGGTTTGTTTTGAATATGGGGAAAATTTTCCATATTGAGTGAATTTTTCTATTAAGGAAAATATTTTGTCTGCTGGAAGATGTTTACAATGTAGTTTCTATCATTTGAAGACAGAAAACTTGGCACTGTGCTTCCAGACCAAAACCACATGTTCTCCAAAGACAGAAAAGGTACTACTCAGTTGGAACAAAATAAAGTCAATATTTTCTTTTTCTCATCATCAACATCTGTTTTAATTCCTTTTCCTTGAGAGGTTAGTCTTCATAAAATAAGATGCTGGTTCAGTGCTATAACACATTAAGACAGCGAGGGTAATGGAGTCCAGTACCTCCATTAGTGGAAGCAAATGAAACTGAGATGCTCTGACTTACCAGCCATGAGGATAGTACATGATGTACAGTTGCTAAAATTTTGTAGCTAAGCAATAAATATCTGGCAAGACAACAAGAGACAGCAAGATATCTTTCTAGAGGTCTGCTTCACAAGTTGTCTTGTCTTTCTGTAAGTAAAAATGACTTTGCAAACTTTAAGTTGCATTTAAGTTATAGTCCTATCTTTGTGGTCATAGCTTTAAGTTATGGTCCTAACTCCAGGCTAGGAGCAAAGGGGGGAATTAATTACAACCAAAATCTATAAGAATGGAATATTTAATTAGACTGAAGATCTTTTCAAATGAAAAGTGTAAGCAGACATATAGGTCTGATATAATAGGAGAGAAACGGACACTTCAAAAAAGGAAGGAACATTAGTTTGTAGAACCAGAGCTTGTTGTCCTAAAGAAAGCAGTAAGTTCTTAGAAATAAGAAACACTCCTTTTTTAAGAGTTTAAGTGAGTTCTTAAGAGTTTAAGAGTTTAAGTAAGTTTTTAAAAAACCAGAAACACTCTCTTTTTATATATAAACTTTTACAGTTTATATATCAAGGCCTTTGAAAGAGAAAAGCCAAGCTATTTAGTTCCAGGACATGCAGGCTGCAAAAAAAAAAATAAAATTAGTGACTATTGGTGTTCTAGTCAGGGATAAAGAAATGGACAGGAACAAAAACTATTGTGGTAACGTTGCAACTTCGATGAAGAAATAATTAAAACAAGAGCATAAATTCATGTTTCTTAGCATTACTAAGAGACAGAATTGGATGGTAAAAACAAAAGCCAAAATTTTTCAGTGGCTTGGCATTCAAAAGCTGGGTGGTAAGTATGTTATCCCTAAGGCACTCTGTGGCTGCTGTGTTTCCATGATTTCTTATGCCCTGTACCAGAGTAGCAAAACTCCTGATACGCATTGCAAATCAAATGCTAAAAAGGACAGAGATGTTAAATATTGGTCTACTCTTGGTTATCAGTTTTGTACAAGTGGTGGAAAGTTATATAGCCAACACCTGTGTGACGTTCTCGGGTATATTCTACTTAATGGACAAGATGAATGATGGTTAATGGCCTGACCTCTCTTCACGCTCTGTATATATGGAATAGGAAGTATTAAGAACAGATACTGATAAAATATATTCGGATACTGATAAAAGATACTCAGAGGAACACAGACCATTAGTGCCTTATCAAAGAAAGTATATGTGAAAGAAATTTATAAAAGACAGTACCTACAAGAGACACTTGTAGCTACTACGGAGAGTATACAGATCTATAGAGATGAAGGAGTAGGAGAGAGAAATTACTGTCTCTGGATGTCAAAGAAGTACGAGTAGAATAGATTATTAAACCTGTGTAGGCAAAAATTAACTGGTCTATTTTTGTTTTGTTCACTAAGTTTTAAGTGTCCCACATGAATGTTCAAAACCAAATTGATGTCTAATACCTACTATGGGACTATGTTTTATATTTTTGCAGAGAACAATCATTTTTGGCACCCAGTGTGGGGCTTACAGTTTCAAGATAATGACAGGTTTGGTTAGGGTGTGCTAGATTGAGTTTATGTCTCTTATTGCTGTTTAGTGGTAAATGAGCAAGCTCCTGTGCTTGCCATGGGGCTCACTTCCTTGGCTGTACACTGGACTCCCGTGCTTGTCAGCAGCTGCTTTTTGCTCTCTCCAGTCACTGCAGTGCTATACTGCTGATCACCTCCCTCTGCTGTGCCTGGGAACGTTCTGATAACAGCCACGGCAATGTGCCTGGGCTGGCAGGTGGCCAGGGCACGGCTGCTGTACCCGTGCTGCTGTCCCTGCGATGCTGTACTGAACAGGCTGCAATTCCAGTGTGAATTTCAGCTGAAGGGACTGTGACCGGTGAGTAAGCCCACAGTGGAGCAGGACACCCTGAAATATCTGTGGAAATATCAAAGCATTTGTGGCCATGATTGTGTTTTTGTGGCAATAGGTACTCTGAAATTATTCTGGCTTAATGGTAAATCCATGCTAAAAAAGGCACGCCTGAAAATATCTGTGGCTATGGATGTCCATGCTGCATCAGAAACATAAGCAGCATCAGAGGTGGAGATATGTGCTGGTTTTGCATTAATTGATATTTGGTGAGGAGGGAAGAAGCCATCCATTGAAACTATTTTTCTGAGAGAAGCTGTTAAGAGCTTCCTCTGTGCCCGGCAAAAACCAATAGCTGGCTGGCTCTGAGAATTGACAACCTATTGAACTCTTTAGCAGCTGGGTCCACCTCTGTGAAATTCTTATTTTAAAGACGGGAAAGTCCAGGAAAGCTCTCTTCCTTCCGGCTTTGAAGAGGTAAGTGGGTGTCGGTCAGGCCGGCCCCGCTCCGCCGCGACCTGGTGGGGCCGGGCTGGACCCCGGCGGTGGCTGGGAGGGGGACAGGAGCCTGTGGGCCCTGGCCAAGGCTGGGCCGGGCTGCAGCTGCAGCATCTTGCTGACCCTAAGCCCTGCCCAGCTGCCGACCCGTACTTAGCCAGGGTCCGTCAGGCCCCAGGAGCGGCCCCAGGAGCCTGGCACAGCCTCCCTTCGTCACAGCCTGTGTGGCCCCAGCGGCTGCCGGGCAGAGGGAGGAGAAGCCATCAGCCCGCAGCTGAAACTGAGGGAAGCAGGGGCTGGAGATCAGTCATGCAGCCAGAGCAGCCACCACCCTTGTGGTCAGGCCCCTGGGATCTTGGCACAGCCCCCAGCACAGCCTGAAATCCACCACCGTGACTGCTTCGGCCACTGCCCAGCAGAAACCATCATGACCATCCTCAGGCCCCAGGTGAAGTATTAACTCACAGCACCGATGAAATTTGTGATGATGAAAACATGAATCCTCTCTAAAGTTAAAGGACAGAGTGAAAACACATAGAGGACAACATGAAGACACCAAGGTCACTGAAGAAGGAGTTGAGTCCCAGATGGAAGGAGAATGAGGAGATGCCTTTGTATTGCCCTGAAAGTTCATTTGGTAAGGCCATGGAGATGGACAATGATACACTAGTATATCCCCTTTAATTCATGAGAAAGAATGGGGGGATGGAGCGTTCAAACTAGACATGAACAGAGGCATCCATAATGAAGCAAAGCTGATGTTGAAGTAGCTGTGATCCCCTGAGAAGCTTGAACAGAGAGAGAGAGATATGAGAGTGATGACGACCTCTTGCCCCCAGGGAAAAAAGAAGAAGACCTCTGTTCCCAGAGATGAAGATGATCACAGAGATGAATGAAGAGAACCTTTGCTTTTGAACATCTCGTTCTTAAAACAGTACCTCATAACGTGACATGGCCCATGAACTCAGCTGCGGGAAGGCTGTGAAAATGGGAGGAATTTCACAATTGCAGGTTTTCTGGGTGGCTGCTATTTGTAAATTAAAAAGCCATGAGAGAACTGCTTCTTGTGGAGAAGTCTCCATGGCATGGTGAGAGGAACTCTTGTCCGTACAAGAACTGATAGGCTATTGCAGAGGTGGTAACTGATTGAAAATCCCAGGTTTTGTCTCTACATTTCAGAGGGAAAGAAAGGAGGTTGTGGGGAAGGGAGGAGAAGTGTTCTAACAGTTGTGTTCTGATTCTTATTGTTCTTTTATTTCTGTTAATAGAATTTTTTTAAATCTTTTGAGTTTTGAGCATGTTTTGCCTTCCTCTTAATTCATATCTGTTGGGAAGGTAGAATTAGAAAGAAATTATAAATATGACTTTGTAGCCAGAAAGGCTAAGGAGGAAATACAAATGATAGCACGGTTTGAATAATTCAAAGAAACTGGGCTGGTATGCCAGAACACATTCTTTCCTGCAATAAAACCAAGCTGAGAACCCTCATCCCAGCCTTATAAGGAAAGGTCTGAAGGACCCTGAGATAACTAAAAATATGCAAAAATAGCGATTTCTATAGGTTGTACACAAATGTTACTATATTAGTATACTTAGAAAGATTGGTTAGTAAAGGAATAGAATATTCAAAGGTATAGGTTATATAAGTAGTGGTATAGAAGAGCTCGGTCTCTCTCTTTTTCCGGCTCTCTCACTTCTGTTATGTTCTGTAACTCTCTTTCGTAGAAATCTTAAGTCTTAAACTCATGTATTCGTATCTTACCCTCTTTTGTATTGCTCTCCCTGAGCCCGCCTTGAGCTCTATCTGTTGGCTCATAGCAGGCTCTCTCTCTCTCTCTACCCCACGCCCTGAAATAAACTTCTAACACTTAACTCGATTATAGAGGTCTTTGCCGTGTCTCTGACCGTCCCCAGAAAGCGTCTCCTACAATATCTCATAGCAAGAAATGAGTAAATAATTCTAGTAGGTGCACTGGTGATTTTAGCCAGCACTAAACCCATTATATTATTTGGTGCATTGGCTGGGAAACGTCAATTGTCAAACCTAAAGCACTACACTAAAATGGAGTGTTTTGAACTGAACACCAGGTTTTGAACTGAAACTACCACAAGATAGCAGTGGGTATCTCTTTAAGTTATTATTACAATCCAGGGTTTGACTCACATATTATACAAATTGCTACAACAGGAACAACCTGAATCAGTGGTGGAGAAACCTGGAGAGAACCTGTGCAAGTGCAGCGGTGACCTTACCTGAGCTGGGTTTGGTGCCCAGTAAGTCAACTTGACACCACCTCCCCTGTCCTGAGTGACCATCATAAGAGATGGAGGCTGAAGTCATGGACTAAATTAAATCCAATGGATATTTTGTGGACACTTACGGGAATTTATGAATATTTTATCCATATTTCATGGGACTGGTTCACAGATTAAGGGAATTATATCTGTGTATTCTAACAAAGAATAGGAAAGGGAGTGATGTTTATTGGATAGCTTGGGATACGAGGATGATGTAAGTGGTATAGAATCAGGAGTGAAGAATGTCTTTGTTTTGGCTGAGATAATTTTTTTTCATAGTAGCTAGCATGGATCTAGGGGTTTGATTTGTGCTGGAAACAGTGTTGATAACACAGGATGGTTTCATTATTGATGAGTAGGGATTACACAGAGCCAAGGCCTTTTCTGCTTCTCATCCCACCTCAGCAGTGAAGGGACTGAGAATGCTCAAATTGTTGGGAGGGGACACACAAGGGATGCCTGACCTCAACTGACACAAGGAATATCACAGAATCATGGAATCATTAAGGCTGGAAAAGGCTCTAAGATTGAATCCAAACATTAACCTAGCCATGTCCATATTCATCACTGAAGCACATCCCAGATCCCACATCCATGCTTTTTTTTTTAACACTTGCAGTGATGGTGATTCCAGCACTTCCCTGGGCAGCCTATTCCAATGCCTGGTCACCATTTCAGTGAAGAATAAGTAGGCCCAAAGTGGATCATTCCTGATGTTTGTAGTCATCTTTAGTACCACTCTACAGCTCAAATATCCCAGTAACATACTACTATGACCGTTAATACTGTAGGCTTTGGAAGCATGCAGATACTCTTAAGCTCTCTAATATTCTTTCGTGTTTCACTTCTTTTCTAGATCACTTTTCCATTTACTTTTTGTCAGTAATATAAGGCTTCTGAAGACAATTTCTTTCCTCTTACAGAATAAGACAATTTACAGAGCAGTTAAAATTTCTGATCTTTGCATGTTTATCTTTTCTCTCAACAACCTACATTTATTTAATATAATCTTTAGTCATGCATGCTCCTGTTCATCAACAGTCTTTGGTTCTCACAAGTATTCATATTAATAGCTTTGTAGTTTCAAAACAAGACGTGTATGACTAAGTAGGTTATAGAAAACCACTGCAATGCAATTAGAAGGACAGCAACTACAGCTCCAGTTGAACAATGAGAGTAAGGAAGATTGAAGATATAAATAGATGTTCCAAAGAGCAGGTAGTCATTTATAAAAAAAAAAGATAATTGCATGTGTTCCTTTTCTGTGCAATTAAGGCAAGGTAAGTGTTTTATGTACTGTTTTTTGGTGAATAATAAGGAATCTCATCCAAAGTCATTGTGACTGTGCCCCAGGGAGAAAGCAATATTTTATCAAATCCAGTCTGATATCCTGCAGCAATTTTCAACTTTTGTGCTTTTGTTTGCATTCTTACATGAATCCTTTTTCTCACAACAATTGCAATAACCATACCTTTGTTTTTTCCACTAGTAGCAGTTATTCATGAGTAAGATATCTGGGACACAGTTCTGAGGGTATATAACACATATTCTTATTTCAAAGCAAACGGCTCTTTGAGGTTTTAGCAGTGTAAATGAGTCAGCAAAAAAAAAATTCCGCTGTTTACTCCAAGCTTTAGGATAGCAATGCTGTGTTTTTGCAAGTAAAAGGTACATATCTCTGAATACAATTCAATAACTTGAATTGTTACCGTGTCACAAAAGTAATTCTAAATACATTCTAGAAGATCAAATGGAAAATCTTGAAAAAAGCTTAAGGCAATTACAAAATTTGGAGTAAAAAAATTAATCTACTATGCCCTTTTCTTCACATATAAGGGTGGACAATACATGCAAAATTCTGTGTGCACAGCTTTTATAATTAAACCTAAAAATAGAGAAAAAAATATTTAATGCAAATTATTAATATAACAGCAATAAAGAAAGGAAGAAGGTGAATGTATAGGATTTTTGTTGTGGTTTCTGATAGTTTCCAAAAATATATTTTATCATTCTAGTTTTGAAAGGAAATATTTTGGAATTTCAATGACATTCTATTTCTCTTAAATGGACTTGGGGAAAAAAAAAATGCTTTGAGAGGAAAAGAGTGGAAACTATTCCTTTAAAACAGAAAATCTGAACATGTCACATGGGCAAAAGGAGAATTATTAAAGGAAGTCTAACTCCCTCATGTAACTAATACGCCTGAACACATAAGGACTATTCATCTGAAATTACAATTGCACTCCACAGAGCAAGAAGAAATAAAATTGACCAAAAAATCGTTGAAGTATTTTTGTATCTAGGGGACCAAGAAGTAGTGTACTAAGCAAGAGCTAAGCCTTGAAACCGTAGTTAGGCCACAACATCGGGAAAGAAGAAGTAGAAAATTTAACAAAGCTTATTGAAATGAAAAAGTAATCATTTTGCAGAAAAGTTCTGGCAAAATCATTTGTGAAATGGGATGTCCATAACTGTTTAGCTTTTCAAATGGTGTCAGAACATTTCCCATTTCTAATAAATTCTGTTCTTCTCCAGGAAGAAACTCCTTATCCTAGGTGACAAAATGATGGGGAAATACTTAAGTATCAATATGGGAGCCACTGAAAAACTGCACCAATATTCCTAGTCATTTCTGTGTTTCTTCAGATTCTTGAGGGAATTTGATCCAGATTCTTTCAGTCCTACAATTCAATTTACTTTTTCAATCAACATGTTGTCTTAGATAAAAAGGATTTGAAACATCTACTCTTTAAAGATCTTGATTCTGTAGCCCAAGAGTTTGTCTCACAAACTAAGAAAACTGTCTGATCTGAATAGATGTGTGTATATTGGATTACAAAATCTATTTGACATTTTTAAAGTTTGTCTGTAAATGTTTACTCAAGTAATTTTGCCTACTGTGAGTCTGAACATCAATTCTAACAGCCTATGCTGGCATGCTTGTAATGTCCAACTGAACTTAGCACTCATAAGGTTTTCATACCATCCACATTGTCAGCAATGGCAATTTAGCAGCATTAAAGATCAAGACACTGAGTTTTCCTAAAACCATAAATGGCATTTCCTAGGAAAAAATTAACTTTAAAATGCCCAAAAGACTCCACTCCAACAGTTTTCATAAAAGCATTACCTATTCATCATTCTGCCACCTAACAGTGTGCTTCTTGTTTGCAAGTAGATACCTTCTAAATCTGCAGGAATTTCTAATATGTATAGCAATAATGAGGATGATAGCATAAAAATCTGGATGACATAGATGAGTCATGAAGAACAGTATACTATCAAGCACAGATGGTAAATTTCTGAAATATTCCAAGACTCTTAAGGATCTACAGTTCTCAAAGTAAAAGAAAGGATAAAAAAATTATGTAAACATCGTGCACCTACAGCTTAATAGCCAGTTTTCAGAAGTTGAAAGGAGCACTTACTAACAACCCTTTCTACAGTAGGAAAAAGACAAAGTATTTCATTTGGACAGTTTGTTTCTTTCTCTATTTTAAGTAGATTTTTACCTTCCTGTAAAAATATTTTTCTATGAAGCTATTAAAATGGGCCCATTACTCCTGTCAACATGACTCCAATCATATGCAGAATTAAAGAAATTATTTACTTCAGATTTCTGTTTGATTGATTGTTGTGAAATGCTATGTTAGAACAACAAGTCACACATTTTCATAAATGTCAGTTTTGTGTTTAAGTCAAGGCTGTTCCAGATTATTTCTCCCACACAGTATTTCAATTTTTAAGAATCACTGTTGTGGGTAAACCCCAGAGGGCATCTAAGCACCCCAAAGCCACTCAGTCATGCGTCCCTCCGTACTCAATAAATTAAGAAAAAGGAAAGGAAGTAATTCAATATAAAATAAACAAACTAGCATGTTCTGAAGAAAATAAATTCTACATTATCAACAAAATTCTGTTATGAAGAAAAATAACTCTTTGCTAACTAGGTCCAGTACAGTGTTACAATCAGGTATTAAGTCATTAATTCCTCTACCTGACCTTGCATGATGGGGGAAAGATTTTTCTGGTGCAGGACAAAAATTACCACTGTGTAAAATTTTACCAGCATAAAGAAAATATAACAGTCTCAATAAAAAAAATATATTGTGCAACAAAAGCTACTGAATAAAATACATACTTTTTTTCTTACTTACTCATTTAATATATATTTTATGCCATCATATGACAGAGTATTCCTGTTGTGAGGTGGGGGTCAGGTGCCTTAGCTGTGTCCCCTACCACCTTCCAATGTCTTTCCAGCCTGTTTTTTCCGGGTGGAGAGCATGGAAAAATAAAATCTCAACACTGTGCGTGCACAATCCACCAATAACAAATACTTCATTTTGTTATGAGCACTGTTTCAGTCACAAAACCAAACTGCAGCACCATACAGGCTGCTATGACAAAAATCAGCTCTATCCCAGCCAGGTACAATTGAGATTTGAACAAAAAATAAAATCTTAAGAAAAGTCCACATGATTTTATGATATGTATGTACTTAAGATTATACATCCACATCAAAGTGCCCTTGACATTAAAAGACATTACTCTCAAATAGGGATTAATTTTGCAAGGTCTGCTATAAACATTACAGCAATGAGTTGCCCCTAGCAACCATGTGTCTTCTAGGTTATCATCCTAATAGTGCAGTACAAAGAAAGAAAAAAATCCATGCCAGAAAGCCACATCTTCATGAAGAGGGAAGACCATCACTGAACTGAAGTTTTAAACTTGTAGTGACTTTCTTTCTACCATATTGTTTGTGTGCTGCCATGCCTTTTAACTTTAAACAAATACAAAAACTGGCACCACTTTGCCCTTTTCTTTACATATAAGGCTTCAGTCCTAAATATTTCTTATTATTAAAAATAGGGGAAAACATATTAATTGAAAATTGATAATATAATTATTGTCATTTAAACTCCTTCATCATCAGGTACTTCACATGTCTTGTATTATGAAGATTTTTTCTAGTGAGAAACAACATCCTCAGTACTTTCAGGAGATATTATTCAAATTAGCGTGAATGTTTTGTGGCATTAGGACTCGTATGGAATTATTGGTGCCATGCTAATAAGTAATTTTCTTTTTCTTTTTATCCCCAGTTATTAAAAACATTGCTACCATAAAGACCTTCAATATCTTTGCAAAACTAATGTGCTTGAACAAAATAGCCAGAAAAATCTAAGTAGAAAAAAAATTTAAAAATAGGAGTATTGAACATTGTTCTGTTTCCAGATGCTCTGTTTAAGCTATCACAGATTTTGTAAACTTTAGAGTGCTTGTTATGGCTTGTGGCTGGGTGAACTTAAATTGCTTCAATGAATGATTTAATCATGAGAAGATATATTAAACTTACATTATTAAACTCACATAGAGAAATAAGTACAGGTAGAAAAGTCCATTCAGAAACTATGGACTTCTCCAAAGAAAGAAACCTACAGATCTCCAAAGAAAGGTCTACTTCTTAGTATTCATTTCTAAGTTATTTGTATAATTGTATTCAAAAGAGAGTTTTTTGAATATTAAGTAGGTTTTTTATAAAATTTTGGATGAGGGGGTCACAATCTTGATCCAAATAAATCCAGCAGTGCTTTCATGGGTAAAAAGCTATAATTTCTATGTTTTAAACCAGCAGCAAGACCTTGAACAGAACTGTGTCAAGGAGCTGACATAAGAAAAGCTTGTTTTGAACAGTGCAATGCCTTTGCAAGCCTGCATTATATTAAAATCAAAAGTATTTTTAGTACTTCAGATTCACACTATGATTAAATAATATCCAGACCTGAGTATTAATAATACATGAGAAATCTTAGATGGGATTCTCTGCTTTGAAGTATATTTATATGCGCCACCCCCACAGTAGCTATGCTATACTTTAGTTTCTCAGTGGGTAACATATCCTTTTAACATCTGAAAAAGAGACATTTCAAATGCTGGATTTTTGGTAGGTTTTTCCCTTTATATATTGGCATTTGTGCTCATAAAAGGTAACTATTTCTTTTCAAATACAAGAATGGCAATTCTCCAAAAGAGATGTTTCTTGACATATGCTTGTCAGTAAAGTTCAGTCTTTAAGTCTTGAACAACATGACAGTTTTTTTTTCTTTTTTCTTTTAATCACAATAAAGGTGAAAAAGTTATCTCTCTTAAAACTGACAAGATCTTGGAGTGAGACACCCATACTGTAATAACACTATTATGTCACTATTCATTATAATAGCACAGTATCTTTGATCGCCTTTAACGCTGCCTTTGACTGCACTCTGTTTTTATGAAATGTGATCTTCTTACATAGAAAAAAAATTGTTCAAAAGTATATCCTGAATAATAAAAAAAAAAAAGAAATACCATAATTTTGCAAAACTGTCATGCAGCTCCTGCTTTTATTCCCACTACAATCCCATTATTTCTGTAGACTTTTCCTAAACATTTGATCTCTTTCCTTCCAAGACCAATACTTTTACAGTATATCTTATCTGTTCTGGAAATGAGTCCAAAAAAAAAGCCAATACAAATTATAAAAATAATAGTTATTTCTGCATAGGAGAGCTTGTGTCTAACATTTCTTCACTAAGGGAAGGTCTGTTTATTAACTACCTCCCAAGAAAATTATACTTTTTCTGTGAGCGTATTATACCCTTCTGCCTCCAATCAGTGATCAAATTAAATAAATTATTCTAAACCATAATCTTCAGATATTACTTACGCTTTTTCACTACAGCTAAAGGGTCAACAATACCAGGTATGCTACTAATACATGAGATGTATGGAAGCTGTGGTGATCAGCTCCAGAAGAAATTATAATAGTGAAGAAAAATACTAAGAGAAAACAGAAAAGCAAGCAAAGTAAACAAAATCCCAAAAAATCCAAGTGTCCTGCTGACTCTGGACATGCCTTTGACAGTGACCATATGAACAAATGGAATGCACAAGCACCTCGATAAGACCAAGTACAGTGACACAGTCAAGTTCAAATCCAAATAACGTTTTTGTCCTTCATTTAATACAGTCACTATGATTTTAATTTTGTATTTTGACAATAGATTTTTACACAAAAGCTTATACATTTAGTATCTTTTAAATATGTATGCGAATAAATTTATCATCTCTACTGACATTTATTGCAGTCAAAAGTCATGAATTTCTAGAAGGCCTCTAGCTAAGGACTCAGCTTTTTCCCAAAGGAAAAAGAAAAAAAAGTAAAAGCTCGGTTAATTACTGACATATTTTCCACTGTGTTTCCATTGGGTAGTAATTTAAGAAATAATATTTTCAAGAAAAACAAAAATTGATTCACATCACTACAAAAAAGGAAATCCATGATGGAAATTTAAAGGTAAGGCATTGAGTAATTTAAGACAAACATTGATTTTTTTTATTTTTTTTAAGCAGGTTTAAGGACTATGACTTATTTTTTTTTCCATTATTTTTCTCCACTTTCTTTCCTTTTCTTTTCTCACTTTCTCTCTTCATTTGTCCTAAATCTGTCCTAAACAGAGTATCATTGATAATTTGTTCTGTATTACTCATTTACCAGAGTATCCTTTACGCTTCTCTATTTGCATTTCTAATTATTTTCTGGCTGATGTCTTTTTGTCCCAAAAGAGTAGAGAACTGCAGATGTTGATGATAATACTTAACTTTAGTGTAATTCATGTTTTACTGTTCTGTAGAGGTTAGGGAACAGATGTTGAGAGTTGTTACGATAGCCTAGGTACTTTATTAATTATTGTGCTTAATAAAAAATGAACTATACGAAAATAATCTCCTGTTTCTTTAGGGGGTAGTCAGTGCACTAGTATATCTTCTGCTAGTGAGGCATACACAGATGCTCACTGGAGACATGCAGCTCTATTTACTTTCACTAAGCAGCAAAATGCGTTTTTCAGTGCAAAAATCCAATCCAATTCATCACAAAATTGATGAATACTAACAATTCTGTTATTGCACAATTTACTGGGACTTGATTAATTTCCTCCTGGACAGACCTGTTAAACTATTTCTATCCCAAGCTTCCTTTGAACAAATACTTATAATCCTATTTCTGAAACAGCATGGATTGGTTGTGCTGAATATTCACAAAAGGTTATAAAAGGTATCTCTCCTGAAACCATAGTGCTTTGTAAACTATTTCAAGAATACCTGCTAGTTTGTCATCCATCTGCCTGAATCCAGCAAGGGTTTTAGATTTTTTTATCCCATTGGAAGGATGGAAGTGGACACATTTTAATAAAAATGTGCAAGAAGACCTGGTATCTGAGTCAGGACTAAAGCTTAGGAGTATTTGAATTTGTAACTACTGATAAAACGTGACTTGTATTAAGTAATTTTTCTTCTCTAGAGAAGCCTCACAAATCACAGAGGTTTTTCCTCTCTACATGGTACTGACTGCACAATGCAGAAAACTTTCAAACAACTGTTCATGATAACCTGTGTATATCCAAGCAGTTCATCTGCCTGTGGGCTTTGCATCTGAGAGCACTTCAAAAATCTCCAGTAACAGATGCTAAGGAAACCTAATAGCTCTAAAATTGTACAAAATATTACCATATTATCCCCATGAGATAGCTAAATATTCCAGTTATTTTGACACTGCTGATGCTCAAAGTCTCAGGATCCATACATTTAATTTCTGCATATGATTTTTCCTGTCTTTCATATCTGTGGTGAGTTTAGCACTGGCTAAAATTGTCAGTGCACCTACTAGTATTATTTACTCATTTCCTGCTGTGAGATATGAATTAGGAGGAGGGCGAAGCAGGCTCAAAACTTTAAAGGTATAAAGAAAACTTTATTAACAGAACTAAAAGAATAATAAGAATCAGAGTAAAACCTTGAGAACACTTCTCCTCCCCCCTCTACAACATATTTTCTTTCCTACTGACAACATAGACAAAAGCTGGGATTTTCAATCAGCTACCACCTCCAAATCTTTAATCAGTTCTTTTTGGAAGAGGAGTTTCTCTTGCCATCCCATGGAGACTTCTCCACAAGAAACAGTTCCCTCGTGGCTTCAATGTCACAGCAAATCAGCTGCCTGGCAAAGGAAAATGTTCACAGCATGAATGTCCTTCCCATGCCTTGCAGCTTTCCCAAAGCTGCTTTCATGGTCCATGTCAATTTATGGGGTACTGTTTTAAGGTTGAACTCTTCTAGCATAAAAAACCAAAAGTTTTCTTATTTTATCTCTGGGAACAGAGGCTTTTCTTTATCTATAGAGCAAAGTTTCTCATCTCTCTCTGTTCAACCTTCTCATTGGATTCCAGTTTTTCAGCATCCACACTCTCCAGCACAAGTGCCCTTTTCTCATGGGCTGTGGGTAAATGCCGCATCCCCCCCATGAGCTTCATGAATTACAAGGGAAAACCAAAGTCTGATATGTCAAAAATATAGCATATCACCATAGCCTTACAAAAAGAATTTCAGCCCAAGACTAATGCATCTCCTCAATATCCTCCTAACTAGAATTTGACTCCTTCTTTACTGACCTTAGTGTCTTATATTGTTTTCTCTACATGTCTTCACTGTTCCCTTTTCCTGATTGGGGAGAGAATTGATGTTCATTTGTTATCAAGCTTTATCAATTTAAACAGTTTTTACAGAGTTCTGCAGTACTGAAAGGTGGATCCTCTCCAGGCTGTGCATGGCAGGGATCACTCGCTGTGCCTCTCACTGCTGGTCACTTGGTCTCTGCTGACACCGCGTGAGTCGTGCCGGCCTCCAGCTGCACTCTGCACTTTTCTTCATGAGGAGCACTGAAAACAAGAAGAGCTGGTGTTGCCGGTTTTACCTTTCTCTGCACACCATGGCTGGCTCAGAGTGTTTAAACAAGGTTCATTGTGAGCCATGCTGAGGCAGCAGCAGCCGTGCGCCATTGCCCCGGTTGCACGGGTTTTTAGGCCCTGCAGTCCCAGCCATGGGGCTGCTCCCGGGCCGGGTGATGGCAGCCACTCCCGGCCCCCAGCTGCTCCCAGCCTCGGGGCTGCTCACAGCGACAACAGAGCCTCTGGCTGGCACGGCCCGGCAGTGCTGCTGGGAAAAGGACCGGTGAGCTCTGCCGGGAAGGGGTCCGGCCCTGCGGGGAAGGGCCCCCAGCAGCCCGTCAGGACAGGAACCGGTGGATGCCCCAGTGAGGGGCTCGGCAGCCCGTTCCCCTCCCCTCCCCTCAGCGGATCCGCCCAGCCCAGCCTCGCAGGCCGCGCAGGGCCAGGGCAGCCAATTGCCTCTTCGAAAACTGGAAGCCAAGAGATTTCCCAGGCTTACCCACCTTTAAAATGTGAATCTATCTCACAGAGCTGGATCTAGCTTCTAAATGGTTCAATAGGTTGTCTATTCTCAAAGCCAGCCAGGTATTGGTTTCTGCCCAGCACAGAGGAAGCTCTTAGCAGCTTCTTTCAGAAAAATCATTTCCGTGGGTAGCTTCTTCCCTCCTCACCAAATATCAATTAATGCAAAACCAGCACAACATCCCAGAGAGTGGGAGAGGGATTATGTGGTGGGCAAGAGGGTTTAAATGCAGAAGATAGTCCTTTGCTGCCAGTGTCTGGTGGCTTCAACCAGCATAGTCTGATACAGTCCCTTGGGAATTTGTGCACAGCAGTGCTACATGACCATAAGTGGACTACACTTTCCACAAGTATAAAAAACTTCACAAAGCATACTACAATAAAAACTTCAAACCTCATTGAACAGAAATCTCATGCCACATAAAATACTACTCTTCAAAAGACCATGGTTCTGTCCTCATGGTATAACACAAGAGAAATACTGACATGTTTGTGGGTCTTAAACACTTATTTTGTCTATTTATTACTGAGTTCATCAAACGGCAAACTTTGTTGTATATAAAACACTGCTTAGTTTACAGTCTTATACACTAACTGAAATGCACCCTAAAAGCCCCAGAAGAACATGATTCTGGTTTTAGGACTGATTTAGATAATAGTTTTCTCTCTAGTTCCTGTAACCTTCAGAAATTATTTCTTCAATAAATAAAAAAAATAATATTTTATAGAACCTACTTTTCTGGATAATAAATTTGTTTTCAGCCAAACCCAAGCTGTTTCCATTTGTGGAGACTACTGATCCATATGGTCTTCATATCCAACTCCATCCCCCTGTCCCCTCCGCCTTGTAAATATCCATGAAAAGGGACAAATGCAAGGTTTTCTTTTTCCCAGGCCTGAAGTATACCATCATTCATTCCATAACTGACATACAAATTACATTGCTTATCATTGTAAGTGCTACTTAAAAAGTAAAGTCCTCCTAGTTATCATGGTTAAAATATATATTTGCCTTTTGTACTGTGTATTTTGCAGGTACATCCTTCATGTTGTATTCCTTTTAATACTGAGTTCTCTCCCTACACCCACACATCTGCACACACTCACATATGTACACACATTATTGCACCACACAGCACACACTCCTCCTCAACTTCTGAAGTACAATCAGTATAGAAATATTAGCATGATTCTTTTTTCCTTAATGCAACAACTAAGCAAAAAATGTTCAGTCTTAAGTTGGTCCACAAACCTTTATATAATTCTGTGTCTGAGAGGATGACCTTCTTCTATTAGTGTTGCACATAATATAAATTCCTCAGTCAGAGACAGAAGAGAAAGAAGGCATTTGAGTATTTTAAATCAGTACCAGACAAGACACAGATAACTAAGAAACCTGACAACAGGAAGAATCTTTTCATCAAAGAGCCACCAGTCTATAAAGGTCAAGAAGAGTAGAAGCCATTACTGACCAATCTTGTCTACATGGTCCTTCTTGGAGGGAACAAATTGAAAACAGATGTGAATGTGATTAACAGGAATGTCTGGGCCTGCAGGGATGACAAGGGATGCCTGTGTGAACTACAGCCTTCTGCTTTATAGACAAGCAAAAAGACTGAGAAAGCTGGTGGATACTACATTAATGACTATTCACAAACATCTTTGAAGCATCATTTTTGACCAGAAGGAATGCTTGAGGACTGGAATTAAAAAATTGTCACCCCAGCCTTCAAAAATGGGAAGAAGGACCTAAGGCACTACTGGTCTGTCATCCTCCCCTTCATTTCCTGTAAAGGTGATGGAGTGCCTCATTCTGGAGGCAATTTTTATCCACAGAGCTGGCAAGAAGGTGGTCAGTAGTCAACACAGATTCAATAAAGATAAATCACACTTGACCAACCTGATTGTCTCCTATGATGAAACAAATGACAGAGTAGATGCAGTAAAGCTTTTGACATTTTCTCTCACAGATTCCTCATAGGCAAACTCAGGAGGTATGGGCTGGATGAGTGCACAGTGGGAACTGAGGCTGAATAAGGGTCAAAATCTGTGACACAGGGTCAGGTTGGAAGTTTGTCACTGGTACCGTCCCCCAAGGTTCCATACTGGGCCCACATTGTTTGCCCTATCCATCAGTGCCTTGGGTGGAGGGCAGATGCTTCCTTAGCAGGTTCACCAATGACCCAAAGCTGGGAGGAGTGGCCCAGAGGGCTCTGCAGCCCTTCAGAATGGCCTCAACTCTAAGGAGTTGGACAGAGAAGAATCTTCTGAAATTTAGCCAAGGCAAAGTCCTGCAAGTCCTGCACTTGGGGAGGAACAACACCAAGTACCAGCACAGGCTGGGGTGACGTGCTGGGAAGCAGCTCTGCGGAGGAGGACCTGGGGATCCTGGTGAACCACAAGCTGTCCAGGAGCCAGCAGTGTGCCCTGGGTCCATTAGGAAAAGCATTGCCAGCAGGTCAAGGGAGGTGGTCCTGCTTCTTTTGCCAGCCCTGGTGAGGCTGCATTTGGAGTTTTGTATTCTGGGCTCCTCAGTACAAGAGAGGTATGGGACTCTTGGAATGGGGCCTCTGAAGTGCCATAAAAATGATTAGGGGACTGGAGCATCTCTATTATGTGAAGAGACTGAGAGAGATGGGCCTGTTCAGCCTAGAGAAAAGACGACTGAGAGGGGACCTGGTTAGTTATAAGTATTTGAAAGGAGGGTGTCAAGGGGGATGGAGCAGGCTCTTCTTGGTGATGCCAAGCAATAGAAAAAGAGGCAATGGGCAGTAAATGATGCACAGGAATTTCTGCCTGGACAGAGTGGAGAGTTGTGGACTCTCCCTCACTGGAGGTATTTAGGAACCCTCTGGACAAAATCTTTATCTAATGTGCTCTAGGATGATCGCACTTGGGCAGAGCAGGGAGGTTGGATCAGATGACTCACTGTGGTCCATCTAGTTCACCAATTCCTACCTGGACCATTCTATGATTTTGTGAGAGGCACAATTATCAACTGGTGTTAGCTAAGCAGTGTTCAATTTGCCATGTGGATTCCTGGGCTGATTTGTTCCTAGCTAGCTATAATCTGAAGGAACATGTAGCTGGATGAACATGAGCTAGACAAACACAGATTTAGTAATAACTATTATCCTTCAAAACTAAATATTGCTTACCAGCTCTTTGGAAAAAAACTAAACTGGAGCATCTCTGTCATTTTGTTTATTCTGATTTATTTTTGGTTTTGATAATCTAGTATTTCAATGCAAACTTTTTTTCCTTCCACCATTTATTTCTGACATAAAATAAATCTTAAGTGTTTCTGAAAACTAAAGTGAGACCAGAAGTTGGAATCAAAGCCCCGTAGAAACACAGTACTCTTGTTATAAGTGAAAAAAAATGTGATTTTCTTAGGGAAAAAAAAAAGAGTTTTGCTTTGTCCTCTAGTTCACAGAGTCAGACTTAAATTTGTACTTATTTGCTCAAAGTTTAGACATAATTTCAGGTTCCCTACTGCACTTAATATATTTTTGTATATAGTAACTTTTGGGAACTTAACTGTTGTGAGATATAAGATAAAATGGCTTTTGACTCAAATCTGTCAAAAAAAAAAGTTTTTAAAGTTTTCTAGTATTATTTTTGAAGTAAACTGGAGGGTCATGAATCACTGCAGTACCACTGAAAAAACTTGAATTTACCCTTTCCTAGAGTGGAGACATCATCCTGCCTTTGTCCTTCATACGTTGTGTAACTAATAGGAGAGAAGATTGGTTATTCTCATATAGAAAATAGATTGTTTTAAAGTAAGAAAAATGTTGTGTAAATGAAGGGATGTCATTTTCCTGGAAGAATTATTAAAGTGGTAGCCAGTGTTGCTACTCTAGTAGAATAGGATGGAAGCATCCCAGACACAGATTTGCTAGTGAAAGGAAAAGACAAATTGCTTCTTTCTGAAATTTGCACATTTTGTTGAGATGACACATTCTCTGTTTTATTGATCTTCTTTGTCCATCTTCCAGGGTCTTTTCTTGACTGGCAGATAATGTACTCTCTCTTCATCCCTGAAAAGGAATGATTTACTGCACTGCTTGGTCACAAAAAAACCCCAAATCCCTCCAATTGAAGCAGTGTCATTGGTGCTGCAAAGAACGTTAGTTTTAATAGGTAAAAACAGACCAATATGAGTATGACTCAGTGATTTTGAAAGAAAGAGTCCTGTGTTCAGGTCCTCACTGACCCAGTTGTTCATATTTCTTTTATGAAACAGTCATCACATGAAAGAAAAGAACTGGAAAAAGAGTTTTGCTGCCTGCTTTTAGCAGTTTAACTGAATATTATTTTCAGTACAGTGTAGCATCTAAAAATGAGATTAACAAGAACTATTATATTTCCTGTTATTAATGAACCCCACAGTTATATTTAAAATACTGACCAATAACTTTTGGAAAAAGAATGCTGCAACAGTCTTCTTATTACATCCTGACAAATGGCATGTACCTCAAAAGAAAAGAATGACAGATGATTCTTAAAAGATATCTTCTGTCATATTATAAAATAAAAACCAGCCAAACCAGTGACCTGAAACTGGAGGAGGAGATAGAAAAAAATGTAAGGAACAAGCCATATAATTTTCCTCTTTAACCAGGTAACAGCTAACTAGTCTCAGAAAAAATTACTTTTAAATCTTTTTGATAGCTGGGCTAGCACTTTTCAGCTGTCAACACCAACAGTAGGTTGTTAGAGGCTGAAGTTAAATTTGAATTTCTTTAATACAACACTAAAACACAGATCTTCAGAAAAGACTTAGTAAAAGATAATAAGTGGATGCCTTTCTAGTTAGTAAACAGTCATATTTCATAGTTCTCTGCTATTCAAGAAATTAAATTTGATTTTTAATTAACCAAGGGCATTAATGTGTCATTTATTAAAATTATATCACTACAGAAAAGTCTCAGTATTTTGTTTTTACGTTATCTCTTATCTCAAAGTGACCCATTGTAACTTGCTATATTCCCAAAGGCAGCATGAGGAAACAGATTTGACAGATTTGACAGCAAAATTGCTTACCATAATATAGCTAGTTTAGACATATTTGTACACTATTTGGGATTTCTTACATTTTATTGGAAATCTGGATTGCACTAAAAAGAGAGAATACCAATAGTTACAAAAGCCAATTTCAAAATACCAGTCTGTTGGTTACTGGGGAGCTTAAGAACGAAAACTTTGTTCCAAAATGGGACTCTTGTTACAAGTACTGCAATTCCCTTAAGTGGCTTTTGTAATGTAGTTAGCTTGGCTTTACAAGGTGTTAGGACAATATGCAACCATAGAGAACGTCAATTGTTATTCATCCACCTTCATGAAATGGATTCAAAATTCCTCACTACAGAGGCTAAATTTATATGCATAGCTTTTCTGAAGGGTACTGTCAAAACACAGGGAGTAGAGGGAAGAAAAATTGTAATGTGTTTGTAAAGACTGGTATGTGGGATTTCTTTAATCTTAAAATGTGCTTTAAAAAATTATCATGATCTACTTTTTAAACAAGAATGATAAATATATATGAAAAATAACTCTCATCTCAAGATAAATCTCAAGAAAAATGTCGTATTTGAGATGTAATCCATAAGTCCATTATGTGTATATGTATATATGTAAAAACACACACACACACATACATACATACATATATATGCACACATATATATGTGTATATGCTATAAAACCACATTAAAATTGTTTCTGGTACAGAGACTTTTTTTTTATAATATATTTTCTAATTATTCATTCATTTAACACATTCTGGGTTCTCTGACTTAATTCTAATCCTACAGGAAGAAAAATCCCAGATCCATTAGATTCAGTACAAACATTAAATATGAGCAGAATGCTCTTGGTCTCCTTTCCTGACACTGATCCCTGTAGCTGAGGTCACACTGCATGCCTTCATCTTGCAGAGCTCTGCTGCTGGCTTTCCTGCTACAAGAAGTTCTGTTATGTTATGTCACACCACTGCCAGGTCCCTTTGTCTAGTGGGTCTCAACCACAGGCACTCCCACAGTTTACTGGCAATACTCGGCCATGACGTAGTGAGGCTGTCTAAGAGAATGATTTCTGATTCTTCAAAGAGCCTCTTAACTTTGTGATTGCTTAGCTCAACTTACCAGCTATTATGGAAACCAGAAGACTGTTTTAGTAAAGTACAGAAGTGAGTTTTGGCATTTTCCACTTCACTGTCAGAAATGAGATAACCAAGTACAAACTGTATGCCCCATTTGTTTCTCTGTCTCTCTGCAAGGATCACCTGATGAGACACACATTCACTTTTCAGGACTGGAATATGGTCCCCAGTCTGCAAGTCCCTGGAATATACTATGAGTTAAATAATTCAAACTGCGTAAATCAGAGGTAGCATGTCAAAAATCATTAACATAGAGATGAAGGCTTCCATTGGGTGCAGAGGTTTTGTGCCTTAGAATCCTATTTCCAGTAGAGATACCATGGCCATATTTTGGCTCCACAGCTGGATGAAATCATTGTGCATATACCCTGTTCTCCATGCAAAGAAACTTAAGCACACAAACACAGTCAATCAAAATGCCCACTCTTTTGGATAGTGCAAAGGATTGAAAGGATTTTTCAGGATTGAAAGATGCAAAACACAGCACACACTGTACATAGATTAAGCAGTCTTGCCAGATTTCTACAGAAGATATTATCTGCTTCACAAACACCATTAAGACAATGGGATTTATTCACTCAGTGAAGACCCAAATATCTAGGCTGGTTTGAATTCAGGATTAATAAACTTTAGCACACATTCTTTCCAGTAGACTACTGTATCATCAATCCATGCAAATTCAATCTTTAGATTCATACTCACATACAAATTTCATGACTGGAGAAGAACTCTCTAAAACTACTACTTAGTCTTTTGGCAGTCATAAATAAAGTCTCATGAATTCATGAGTTCTCCCTCCCAAAAGCTCATGTATGAACTGGAAATAAATGCAAAAGGAAATAAAAATGCATGCATATGGAAAGTTGACAATATATAACAGATTCTGAAGATGGATGTATGGTTACTTTGTTTGTTTTGGGTTTTTTTTTACACCATCCAGAATTTTAACTGTCTCATTCTTAATCAAAACCCACTGCATTTTTGTACAAAACCAGATTTTCTAATACCTACATGATAAATAATAATTTAATTTATTTCCCTTCCAGCTGACAAAAATACTGGGGAGATCTATGGGTTGTTTGTAAAAGTGAAGTGGTCCTTCTAGATAAAGAGGTGAAGAAAAACAGCTGTACAAAAGGATTTATTAACTGTGAAAGATTCTGAGAGGACAGAATACTGAGTTTTATTATTCCCCATCTCCTCTATTCTGAGCATATCATTTGGTAAAAGACTTAACACTTTTCATGAAACTGAAGGGCATAGTGAATTACCATATTAATTTCCATTTAATCAACATAATTAATATATTTATTAAATTAGCTTGAATTTACATACTGTAGTGCAAGAGTACATTAATTAAATTTAATTAGAATAATCTTATCTGGTACAATAGTTCTTACTCCTTTTTCCTTTATGTTTGCTTATTGAAAACCTCTATTGTAGGATAATAAGGAGTTTATAATTGCTTGACTACATATCCCCGCCTCCATTGATGCACTTTTCTGGATGCAGCCCTGTTGATTCAAATGTGAAAAAGGTATCTGTCTGTGTCTGGGAGGAGAGTCTAATCCAAAAACCGTGGGAACTGTCAATTAAAAGTGAAAGACTGCTTCAGGAAGTCCCTCCTGACCCTGGGCACAGAGTCTGTCTGATGTAGGGACCAGTGCTAGTTTGGTCACATTGCCTTGGTCAGATTCCCTGCTGGCAGTACATATACTTCTGGAGACGCACACAGGTGAGGGACACCATATCCTTTGACAAATTGTCCCACATGGTTTTTCAAAAACTATCCATTTCTCAAAGTAATTAAGGTAGCCAAAACCAAACCGAGTGTCTGACTAAGGGCTGGTGGTTTTTTGTCTGATACCCATTTGTATGCTTCCAGTAACAAAACTGTCAGTGGCACCCACAACACACATTTGATCTCTCTTGTATAAAATATTAATCTCTCCTCGGAATATAGTTAAGCCTTTAGAGAGCATTTTTATTTTTATTTTTGGAACAAAAATAAATGAAACAAAAATATTGAGAGAAGAGAAAAAGTTCAATTCTTTCAGCTGGAAATCTTGAAATGGCTGTCATACCCACTCTCTTCTCTAGAAGAGTAAAGAGTTAATGCACTGCTCTTCCTCAAGCATCAAAGATGAAGTCATGGAAACTTTTAGGTTAGAAAAGACCTCTGAGATCACTGAATCTAAACTTAGACCGATCACCACCTTTTCAACTTGACCATGGAACTAGTGCCATGTACAATAATTTCTTAAATGTCTCTAGGGATGGTTACTCCATCATCTCCCAATGCAGTCAATTTCAAAGTTTAACAAGTCTTTCAATGAAAAAAATTCTTTTAATGAGCATTCAAACAGGCTGGTTAGAACAGAATGTGCCTGTAAAGGGGGCTGTATGAAGGTATGGCAGTGCCTTTCCAGAGCCAGTTTTCCTTTTCAGTTCCATGTTGACTGGACAAGATACTGTGCAAGCACCAAAATGTGATCAAGGAGCGGACTAGGGGAATTGAGACCATTAAAACATCCTCAAAGCTTCCTGAACTATTTCCAGAAAGATACAGAAGCCTGGACTGTGCCTGCTAACTCATTTATGTGAAAAGCAAGAAACCAAAGCCCGGGGGGAAAACTGATCTCTGTGAAGTTACTCCCACAAAGACCATGTGGCATACCCCAGGACTCTGGACACATTTTTGGCTGAATCAATGCTAAAGCCAGAACTGTTGACCCCCTTTCCTGTCCTGTATCACTGCCCTGTGCCCCATTTTTTTTTCTCTTGCTTTTTTTCCTCTTTCTTCCCTCTTTCTTTTTACTCTATTGTTGTTTATTATTATTGTTATGTGTATATAAATATATATTTATATTTATATTTATATTTATATTTATATTTATATTTATATTTATATTTATATTTATATTTATATATAAATTTTCAAGTGTAGTTTTGTTAATAAAATTATGTGTTTTTTAAGATTTGGTTTTTGGATTATTTTCCATTCTTTTTCAACCACAGGCATCTATGAATCCTAGATACTCCTTTTTACATAGAAGTGGGACACAATATCCTTCCAAGGGAACTGTGAATATAAGTGGAGATGGAGATCACTGAGGCACTCAGGTTTGAAGAGGAGAGGAAAAAAATTGTTGTCAGGGATTCATCTGAAAAATGTGTAAAAGACAAGGCTTGGACCACACACTGACTAATGGGGCAAAGGACAATATGCAGCATAGCATTTTTCAGGGTTTTTTACTATGATTTGTTCTGAATCAGTGAGCACGTGGCTGGGGATAAGACAATGCATCAGTTTGTAACACATGCAGGTGTGAAGGAAGCCAAAATAAAGTTTTTCAGGATGACTTAATTTAGAATTTCCCTAACTTTTGGAGGGTTAATCTTGTTCCAGGTTTTCATTTTAGTGCATGTATATGGCAAGGTTATAATTTCTTTCCGAAGTGTACTGATATAAAAGGCTACTTCCTCTCAATTTTTGAGTTCTGAAACACAGTTCACTTCCATAAAAATTATGATTATTTCAGATTCTAAGGCAATGAACTCAATGAACTTATCCCCATCAGGCCCATGGCATCTGCACCAATGTGCATCTGCAAAGGATATTACCCTAAAAATTGAGATTTGTTTGAACTTCAAGGACAATATATCAGTTTACACGTAGAAAAAAATTCTCAGGCTTTAACAGCATTATAAAGTTGTAGAACATTCTGACTTGGAAGGACTTACAAGGATTGAAAGCCAACTCCTGGTCCTGCAGAGGACATCTCCAATAATCACTCTATGTACCTGAGAGCATTGTCCTAATGATTTTTTAACTCTCTCAGTCTTGGTGTTGTGACCACTTCCCTGGGAAGCCTGTTCCAGTGCCCAAATCCCCACTGGGGGAAGAACCTTTTCTTGATATCCAGCCCTCCCCTGACAGAGTTTCATGGTGTTTCCTCAGGTCCTATTGAACAGTCACCACAGAGAAGAGGTGTGGTGCCCCTCTTCTTCCCCTCACAAGGAAGCTGTAACTGCAGTGAGGTCTGTCCTCAATCTCCGCTTCTTCAGGTTGAGTAGACCGAGTGACCCCAGGTGTTCCTCATATGGCTTCCTCTGTAGACTGTTCTGCATTTTCATAGCTTTCCTTTAGATACTCTCTAATCAGTTTGCAGATATCTCACCTTCTCCTTTAATTCAGTCACTTTCTTTAAGTCAAACCAGTTGGCACGTGAATAGTTGATATTTCAGATCTAAAATTTTCAGTGAGATGGGTTGGAAGTAGTAATATTTTAAATAAAAAATATAGCTAAAAAATAAAAGCTTCAGAAAGTAGTGAAAGCAAATTTAAAATAATATATAGACAAATACATCTTTGTTGTTCAATATTAATAAGGTACTTTGTATGACTGTCAGAATCTCAATTATGTAACATGAAATTTATATCTTCTATTTGGAGATAAACAGATTATAAATACAGGTAAAAATTACATGACTTCTGATGTGTTTGTGCTGAACTTTGGTAAGTCACTCTACAATTACTTCAATTTTTCCACCTGTTTAATATTTTCAACAATCCTTTGCATGTTTTTAGTAATATCTGATTAAATGTTACTGCATAAGACCAAAGTCATATTGCTGATGATGAGCCTGATTGCATAATTTGAGCTTGAGTGTGTGGGAGATCCCACCATTTCTCTTGTCAATCAAACATGACAGAGGCAGAAATCCAAGACAGAAGGCATGGTCTGGGTCTGTGTAGGAGCTTTCGACTTAGGCTTTTCAGTGAGGAACATGAAACTGTTTTGTATCGTCTGCTGTGAGCCTTTGACAGTCATTATCATGTGCATATATATCTACATACATAAATTTTTTCTGCCTTCTTCTGAGTTAGAATAATGAATTTTAACAGAAGTTACAGCACTTATATTAGTGGTGTCAGAAGAAAAATTGTAGATGACATTTCCCCCAGACCTGAAAAATCACCTTCTAGGGTTAGCATGCTTTGTATAGCAATTTTATTAGAATATTTCTTTTAAATATTTTTCCTTCATTAAATTTGTTTTATCCATTTTATTCAACAAACTGCATGCTGACTCAGCAGCTTTTTTCAAATGCAAATACATGGTTTAGGTGTTAATTTTAAATTATAGATGGTAAATCCTATTTTCTGTTTTTCTAGAATTAAACAAAACAGGCTGTTGTAGACATTTTGATGATGGAAGACTTGTTTATTTTTCAGCTCTATCAGGTGGGCTGAAAAAAGTCATTACCACCTCATTGTGGGGGCTTGGACTAGATGATTTTTAAAGGTCTTTTCCAACCCAACCCATTCTGGGGGAAGGAGGGAGGAAGGGAGGAAGGAAGAACTTTAAATGTTTCACTAAGGCACTGTAAAGTCACAAATATTAACTAATTATTAACTTACTTCTGAAAGAGATCTCATGTTCCCAAAATTTATGTCAAATATGTAAATTTAAACATTCTTTTACACTTTGTTTATACAGTATAAACAGGTAGCAAACCACAGCTAACATCATCTGGTTTTCTGGTTTTTGGTATCCCAGAATATATTGTTTATTGCTGCTGAGAGAAAGTATAAATATGCACATCAGAGAAGGCTGGCAATTAATTCAAAATTAAGCTTGCATAGCATTAACTCATCCCCCTTTTATTTCTCATTCCAGCAAGAGGTAAATTTGACCTGTGTTTGTGCATTGTTACAGTGTTTTCTCTGCTTCATGGTCTTTCATGGCTGGGAAAATATGCACATGTAACTGCCAGCTTCCAAGCCAGTAGACCTCGTCTAACACATCAGCTTCAGAAACTGAAGAAAAGCCACAGCACCCCAATGAGAAATTGTGTCTCATCCATACACAAGTGAGAGACAGGATAACAACTAATTGGCAGCAAGGCAAGAACCCGGGAGTCTAAACTCCCTGAAAGTCCATGTTTCAACAAATGATCTATCAAAACCCTTCTCTTGAATTTGAGGGTTTTCCAACCTTGTAGTTATTGTTTCATTAACATCTGCTTGCTAATTACTATGTAAATTGTCCCATTTTCTGCACATAGATACTAATATATAATTTTCTTCTTTGTTTCAATTATCTTGTGTCTCAGTCTGGGGTTTCATCACTTCTTCCATGTCACAAAAAGTACCAGTTGAAACTGTCACTTATCTGCTTGCAAATGTTTAAAAGCAGTTAATTCTGCATAGAGTTCTACCAGTAAAAACAAATTACTTTATTCATTCTATTCAAAACGTATTAGGCTCAAATCTCCAACAGTATTTGAAATATCTGTTCCACTCCAATCTTCAAACAAATTTATCTGAGTCCTTGAAAACTCCATGTAGAAGTTTAGTAAATGTAGGGAGTGGACAGCATCATATTCCAAGTTATGTGATACAATTAATTGATACTTTCATGCACAAATTGCAACCGGTTTTATCTTCTCTCTTCAGGTGGTGGTCAGGAACTTTCAAACACATTTACCTAGCAAAACAGATTCATGCCTAAGTTATAGGTATTGTTATCTCACACCATATTTTGTACCTGTTTCTTTCTCTCACAGAAAGACCTTTGGAGCATTCTCCCACAGGAATGGAAAGCATAAATTCAGCTTTGTATAATAATGCACAAGCTCTGCTACGTAAGGATCCAAATGAAAATAATTTCTGTCCCTTGTATGCCTTGTCCGAAAATAAGCTAAGTGAACAGATCCTGCTGACTGGCAGGCTATCTTCCAAAAGGATTGCATCATTTAGTTTTGAAAAACAATGCAAAAAGGGGAAAATCAGGATGAAAATCTGGTAAATAATAGCCATCACCTGTGAAATTTAACCCAAACAGTGACTGAAAATACTACATTTACTTTCCCTAGATTCTTCTTAACCTATACTACTTAATTTAAAGAACAACCTAGATCACTTGTTAAGTGCTTTGTTCAATAACCCCACATCCATGATTGCAGCTGACCACTGTGAGACATGTGTAATATTCAGAGCAGACCAGGAAATCATAACTCTTCTGTTGTATCATCCCATGAAACAGATGATAGAGGTGTAGATTTCTAGGAGCTGGATTTTTTGCTTGCATCAGGATTTACAATCTTTAGGGTGAGATGGAGACTACTTTTCTTACACAAGATGCAGTATGCTCCTATGAATCGTGTTCTATGAGCAAACATATAATATCCAGGGAATGGGATTAATTTAAATTGAAGTTATTCCAGTCAGTAATTTTCAGTTTTATTCTGATGTGAATCTTTGCAAAAGTCCCTTGCTGTAACTAAGTAGACATACATTCACATGCTCCAAACATCAGTGTGTTGGCATCATTAGTCTGTAACAGTGACTCTTCAGCAAGTCTGCTGTTTCCATTTTGTGCCACACCAGAACTCAAGCTTTGAAAGTCTTTAGCTAGTGACAGAGAACTTTATTCCCCACCCCTCCCATCTATCAGCACAGGAAAATATTGAGGCGCTGACACCCCGCTATTAAAAAAGCAGAATGATGGTGTCAGAATGATTTATTTCTAATGGGTTTCTGACAGCTTTTTCTATGTTAAGACAGCTCTCACACAAGAGAATATGACAGTCATGTTGGCATGCCCCTTATAATGTGTGTTATTAATAGACCCTCATTTTATTGATCTCTCAGAGAGATAATAATTTTTGAGTGGTTATAGAATGCTGCTTGAAATGAATGGTGGATGGCACACTGGGCAAGATATAGCAAGACAAAGGATATGGCATAAGGAGATTCTGGCTGATGATATAAATGTATTCAAGAGGCTAAAACTGTCAAAAGCAAAATGTCATATGATTAATTACTCTATTATATTTGTATGGAGAGAGAAAATATGAAAGAAAACTTGGGCAGGAAAGGTGAGAAAAAACCCCACAGTGTTAGTTCATTACATATGTTACCTTCCATTTGCATTTCCATTGCATGGCACATGGCTTACACTAATTAAACAATATATTTCATTAATGTTGGATACAGAGAAAGTATCTAAGTTCTTAAACACACTGTCCCAAGTACCCAGCTATTGAAAATATTCATCATAAATATATGATCTGACTGCTTATTTCTGCTTTTGCTCATTTTTCAGAGATAGGTTTACACCAAACTGATTTCCAAAGAACAGCCTTCCAAGGAATTAAATTGTGTGTATACAGTACTGTCATCACAGAAACTCTCTATTGTTTTCAAACAGTGCATAAAACATGAAGTTTATTTTAGAAATGACAGCAGACACAATAGCAGTATGTGCAAGTAATCTTTGAAAATAAAATGTTTCATAGATTTTTATTGCTGACATGTATTTCTACTAATTACAGGGTTAAAAGTACCTAAATTCTTAAATAAACTTCTGGATTTCTAAAGAAGCAAACTAGCATTCCAGAAAAACTATCCAAATTAACACTGAAGAATGACATCCAAACCCCACCGATTGGACATGAAGGCATTGTCTGGACACCATATTTTTCTAGTACAGAAATAAAGAGGAGGCCCACAAGTGAATTTAGAGGCTAGGTAGATTGTAAGCCCAGCATTTTTCCTAAAGTGTATGGCATGATAGGGTTTTTTTAAACTAGAATGCTTTTTATCTTATTGAAAAAGATTTTTGATCAAGAAAAAGCATATTAAAACTCAGGAAATATGGTTGGGGAACCTGTTTTACTATTTATTTTTCAATCTCTGAACCTCAGTTGAAGATTAAGGCATTTTATCATTAAAAGTTGATAACACCTGATCATAAAAACTAAATTGCTGGTGCTAAGCCAGCTGCTATAAAACAATAATAACATTAGAAGTGTGACTTTAACTGGCATAACTAAACTTTCTTTTTTAGTCAGTGCAGGTATGTTGATTAATGCCAGCTGTAGATCTGTGGAGGGACTTCCAAGATGAATGAGAAGTCAACACGGACAGCTCTTGCAGTGCTGAAGAAGTTTTTGTATTGTTACGTGGCCTTTTGACAAAATCAACAGAGCTTTAACTCAGTTTGACTGGGGCCATGGGACATGGAAGATTGCAGTGAACGAGCTCCTTGTCATATGCTAACCAAACCTGCTGCACTATCTCTGGCAGCACTGATCTTACCTGTGCCAGTGAAGGTGGTAGCCCGCTTCTGTTAAAAGTATTAAAAGCTAGTTTAAAAAAATATGTTGCCACATCAAGTAGAAAGTAAGTTTTACTGAATAAAACAATCCTCTGTAAAAAGGCCAGCACGAAAGATTTAGGCATCCCATACGTGTAAAAACTAATGACTAGAAATAGCTGGTTTGTTTCTAGCTTTCCCAAGCAGACTCAAGATCGTTTGGGGTAGGAGCTTTTTGTTTGTTTTGTTTTGCATTTAGATAGATGTGGGTGGGTATATGCTTTCCAGAGGACCAAAAAGATGTGGGTTCATGTATGCTACAGTATATTAAAGGACTCTAACACGTTGTCCAGCTAACTCCGAAAATAATCAGTCTTGCGCTCAAAACTCAGTCACTGTTCACTTTTCCCTGTTTTTCCTTTGGAGTCTTTAGGATGCAAACATTGCACTGCACTGCAAGCATAAAGGTCAAAACTGATTTCAAGCAATTTGCAGAGTCTTGGGTCAATCTCAGGTAGCCCCTATGGAGTAGGACTCAAAGGTAGAGGTAGCTTTAGTTTACAACACCTTTTCACTGTCAGCTACAGATTTTGACTGACCGTAAAACTTATTGTGATTCCATTTCTCCCAAGGGTTCGTATATTTCACTCTACTGCATCTTAATAAATTTCGATCTCTTGCTGTGAGACAAATGAGTCTGCTAGTAATCTGAGGGTCACTGAGATACATTTCCATATGTAAGCAGAAAGAATATGCTAGAGAATATAGTATAATCTTTACTTAAAAGAAATACAGTAGAATTAATCATATCCTGTAGAAATATCCCATGACCCTAATCAATCTGTGTGGATGAAAGTATTTTTGAAACTGAATCTTCTATCTGTGCTAATCCTTTTAGCTTCAGTGAATCTCCCTGATAGTTAAGCTACCTGGTATACTCCCAATTGGATGTGCAAGGGACACAGCACCAATCCTTCACAAAATGTAATATTCTAGTTCCCTGATTTAGATTATTTTATATTCACATTGAAAAGAGATAATGACTTTGCAGCCAAATAATAACCTGTGATTTACACACTGCACACATTAACAGCTATTCACCAAGTGTATCTAGTATCACTCTCCTAACAACACTTAAACAAATTAGACTTACCACTGTAATCACAGTAATTTAAACTAGACTATGTATTCTAGTGAGATAAACGATATGTAAATGAAAATTATTTCCTGCATTTTCATCATAAACTACTGAAAGCTCTCAAGCTAAACCAGAAGAATGGAAGAAATTGGGGTGGGGGGCGCTCTGCTGTGTAAAATATCATTGCTTCTACATTTTGTCAAATTATTTCTACATTCCTGGAGAATTCTGGGGTATGGTGGTGTAGCTATTTTGTAAGGACGCAAATTTCAGCAATTTTGAGGTAACAATAACAAATCAAATGAAATACATGACATTTTCATTCTTTTCATTAGCCCTTCCAACTTTGAAGATGATAACATTAAGTATCTCTTCAAACAAGATAACATATGCTTAAGAGTGCACACTGCTGGCATGTGGAGATGCATTACAAGGCTACAGCTGCCAGCAGTATCTTCTCATTGTTGCTCAAAAATGGTTGGGTAATTCTGATTTTTCATACCCTTGGGATCAGTCAACTCTGTCTCTTTAAAAAGCAAGGATCATTTTCCCCCGCTCTTCCTACCCTACTGTAGTATCTGTTGTTTATTTCTACCTTCTGTCTTTAAAGGACCAGCAAATCACGTATGGTTGTGATGTGTGCCTCTAAAGCAGGCCTGAAACTAAGCTCAGAAAGGCCACCACAAACTTTACATAAAGGGTGTGAAACAGAACAAAGTCAAAGCATGTTCATATATTTAGCCTTTTGATATCTGACATTTACAATGAAGTGTTGGGACAGATTTAGCACTTGACCACAACCTTGGGGCAGGGTGATTCTTATCTCTGACATAATAGTTTTACCCTTTATAGAGATTTCAAAAGCACAGGTTTCTCAGATTGATACCCTTTCATGGGTATTTGTAATCATAATAATTTATACCTGTACAAATTGCTTCCTACCTCCCTTCGTCCTTGGTGAAAATGAGGTCTGAGCAGCAGTACAGACATAAAATGACATAAAAAAATGGGGTAAATACTAATTTAGGCACCTATAAATGCCCTCAGAAAAGTTAGTCCTCATTTTTAATTTCCTGCATACCTAAAATTTTTCAGTGTAAGTATTTTGGCCTTTTTGACCTTTTGGTCTGATTTTCTCACTGTGACACTCTAAGAAAAGAAAGAAGGTGTCCAAATCAAATGCAAAAAGTATATAGCAAGCATACTGTATGTCAATTTAAAATGGGCATTAGAGCAAATTTTTGTGAAAAAATCTCCCAAACCTCATGAAGAAGAAGTCTTGAGAATTAAAATGTGTAACTTAAAAATGCCATAGATGTGATGTGAAAAGTGAGAAACATTTTCACTGTACACATGGGAAAGCTGCACACAGACTGAATACAAATTTTGGTCTAGGTTTGCCATGTCTTCACACCCTGCTGATTCGACTGGTGCACGGCTTCAACACTGACAGTAGTACTGAACCCATTCAAGGAAAGAATTTGATCCAAGAGAAGAAAGCAAGACAATAAGTATTTTTTTAAGCAATTAGTGCAATGTCCATAGGCAGCAAATATAAAAACATATCTAAGAGGTTTTCTGCTTGACTGAGAAAACGCTTACTGTTACTCAGTCTAAATGTGAAAGCAGTGTGAAAGAGTCAGTTTTAAAAGGTTAAAAAATTAATTTCATTATTACTTAAATGTGCAATATTTCTTTGGCTCAAAACTCAGAAAAATATCCTTAAGTCCGTGGATCCTCCTTTTGCTGAAAAAAAATCATAAAAATCAAGAATGTAGCGTGATTTTTAAAGATATAATACCCTCGTGTTGTATTTTTCAGGAGCATCTCAACTCCAATCATTCAGGCACTTACACAGACATTCTCAAAATTACATGGCACATTTTAGAACTTGTTACTTTTACAGGAGGCATCTATTTCACTTGACTCTCACTGACTTTTTTAATGAAAATATCAGAACTAAAATAAAAAGAATCCATTATCTGTAGATTCGCTCTCCTGGGGTATTTGTTATGTATTATTTGAGTACTTCACTGTCACAGATCATACATAAGAAAAAAAATAGTATTTCATAATGACTCTCTTTCCTGATTTCTTTATGGTTTGTTTCATTTTCTCCTTTAGATGTTCCTCATGCTGTTATTATAATTAAATGTTGTAAGTAAATAAAAGAAAATTAAACAAATCCTGCAGATAAACAGCCACTGTAATGCAAATATTTTATCAGTGGATATTCTTCCCTAGGAAATTTTCAGAGTTTTGAATGTAGTTCATGACATTCAAAACTGCAAGCAGATTGCCCAAGTCTGTTGTCAGCCAGGCTTTTGATTTCTCCAAGGATGAAGATTCCAAAATGTCTATGTAGGCAAACTGTTCCACTCTCACAACTTTTTATAAAACTATTTTATTTTTCTATTATTCAGATGGACTTCAGAGTCTTTTCTTTTGTGACCACTGTCACACCACCACTGGAAAGAGCCAGGTTTTGTCTTTTTTTCACTCTCCCTTTAGGTATTTAATCAGATTGATAATATCCCATATAAGTCTTCTCTTCTCCAGGCTGAACCAGTCCCAAGTCATTCAATTTCTCTTCAAAGAAAGAAATGTGCTAATTCCTTCATCATATTTCTGTCCCTGTCATGGAATTTTCTCCAGAAATTCCATGAGTTTGTACTGGGCAGCACAGAGCTGGACACAGTTCCCCAGATGTGTCTTATCAGTACTGAATAGAAGGAATGATCACCTCCCTTGACCTTCTGGCGATTTTCTTACTAATGCAAACCAGGAGGCTGCATGACCTGGCTTGTACTGTGTCACCACAATTTGCAGGACTCTCCAGATAGTACACATTCTTTCCTAACCGGCTGCAAAAATAATTGCACAAAAGGACTGTTGATTTGTCCAACGTGAAATTTAAAAACATACCTGGGACTGAAAAATGTTATCAATAGAAATAATCTATAGAGTACTGTTATTCGATGATTATTTATCCCACTTAGATCTTAGCTTATATTTGTATTCCTAGCCAAATACAATGGCCAGAAGGACTCTGGAAATAAGACATGTAGAGCTTCTTATTCTTTGGCTGTTTATTCCCATCTGTTACACATAAAAGCACACCTCAAAAAGGAAACTTAGTTTTTTCTTCTATGTTACATGTGGTTGAAAAAGGTAACAGATTTATCATCTCACACAACTGAAAATAAGATTAAAATCAGGCTCCAGGTGAACAGATAATAAAAGGAGTAAGATGTACAGCAAACTCAGCAGCCTAATGATGATGGTATTTGCTGTAGTTCCCTCCTGGGAACAACTGAGTTTGTTTAAATATTTACTACTTGTTTATGTAGCAATGCCTATTCTTTTTGCCCCTTTATCTTATTTAAAAATCAAATTGAAATAGTTTATTTTTATTGTACAAATTTTTGTCTCTCCATGCAAGAATGAATGATACTGAGTTATCAAGATGGATACTGGGATACTGTAAAACTAAATTCAAGATTCAGAAATACTTGAAAAAACCTATTTTTTCCTGCAATGAAAGTCTACAGAATTAATCTTGAAAGTAATCTAAAAAGTATTTTAAAAATAACTTCCCTTTAAATATATTTTATATATTTATAAATTTATATTTATATACTTTATACCTTTAAATATACTAGATATTATTCTCTTTAAATATAATAATTACTAGATATTATTCCCTTTAAATATAATAGATATTATTTGGAACAAGCACATGGAGCCGTATTTTATTTTGGGGCTATTTGGAAGCATGTAATCAAATAAACTCCTTTAACCCTCCCTGAACGAGAAGTCTATCACACATCAAATTCAGATGTAAAACAAAAGCAGTGCATCTTCCCTTCCAGTTCATCTTTTATCCTCCAGTGAAGAATTGGGATCATTTGATGACCAATGGACCAATTCTCCCATGCTTAGATATTTTAGCTTCTATCTATTTTACAGAAGCATATGACCACTAGCAGTATTTTCAGTACTGCTGTTTCTGTATGTCCAAAAGAAAAAATAAATTCATATGTTTGTGTACTTAAAATCTTCACATGAATAGAAGCCATCAGTTATCTGAAAGACACATATCCATGGAAGCAAAATTTTGAATAGAAAACAGCTGTCATTCTACAACCAAGGTAGGTTGAAGATGATAATTTGGGAATGAGGCACAATAATGGTAATTTTAAATACCATCATGAACAAATAAATACCATCATCTACAGTTAAAAATATAAAAGAGATGTGATATTTGAGATGGTTTAGCATAGAATGTACAAAAAATCCTGGCATGAGATCACTCCCCTGCACTTTCAAAGCAAAATACAAAAGCTGGAGATATATTTGCATTATCCAGGTTAGACATAAACATCTAAAATAGAAATATTCTGACCACTGTAGAGATATATTCATATGTCTGATTCATATAACCACAGAAATGTGTTCATGGATAACCAGGATATTATTTATTTTTTGTGCCACCTGATTCTTCCAAAACAGCTCCTAACAATTGCAATCTATGTGACACTGAATTTATCAACAGCTCTCATCCATAACTCAAACATGTTCAATTAAGAGAGATCAGCAACCTTTGCCCCTCTGGGGGATTTCAATTTCCCAGACATACAGGAATACTGTACTGCCATGACAAGTCTGGGAAATGTGTGACATTTGTAAGAGATAACTTCTGGTCACAAGTACTCAGTCAACTAGGAAAGATGCATTCTAATGTAGATGTATTTCTAATTTGTGGATGGAGGACTTGTGGGATATGCAGTGGTAGGTGTCTGGCTTTGTCACAGTTACCATGAAATGGTTGTGTTTAGAATTTTCGGTGTAATGAGTACGAAGGTCAGCAAGGTTACACCCCTGGCTTTACAGCAAACTTTAAACTACTTGGACACCTACTTAGAACTGAACATTGACAATCTGCCTTTGAGGACTTGTGAATCTATGAGTACTGGCAACTGTCTAAGAACCGATTTTAAAAGCTCAGGACATGCAATTGCACTATGTCTTAAGTCAAGCAAATGGGACAAAAGAGCAGTTTGCCTGAACAGGGAACCCCTCTTGGAACTCAAGAGAAAAAATCTGGACAATGAGGCAGCCCTTCAAGACTGTCAGTGTTCAAGAGGTGCTTGGAGAGACCTTGTTGCTTTATCTTTTAGCTGTCCATGAAGAGATCAGTCAGTTGCACAAAATTATTCTATATGTATTTTCCGCCTGAATCTATTCTATCCTGTCCTGTCCTGTCCTGTCCTGTCCTGTCCTGTCCTATCCTATCCTATCCTAGCCTAGCCTAGCCTAGCCTAGCCTAGCCTAGCCTAGCCAAGCTAAGCCAAGCCAAGCCTAACCAAGCCTAGCCAAGCCAAGCCAAGCCTAGCCTAGCCTAGCCTAGCCTAGCCTAGCCTAGCCTACTCTATTTCTGCTCTGTTCTGTTCTGAAATTATGCTACTTCTGCCTGATTTTCTAGAATCATAGAACCAGTGAATACCCTGAGTTGGAAGGGTATTCACTGGATCATTAAAGTCCACCTCCTGGCCCCACACAGAACAGACCCAAGAGTTATACCATGTGCCTGAGAGCATTGCCCAAACACTTCTTGAACTCTGGCAAACTCAGTGCTGTGACCACTTCCCTCGGGAGCATGTTCCAGTGTTTGAATGAATATTCTTGGTATTACTGGTAGCCAGAGAGAAACCAGTCAGTGTATGCCCTTCCTCTTCCCCTCAAGAGGAAGCAGCGAGGTCTCCTGTCGGTCTCCTCTTCTCTAGTCTGAGCAGACCAAGTGACCTCAGCCACTCCTCATATGGGTTCCCCTCACAGCCCTTCACCATCTTTGTTGCCCCCACTCTATTAACAGCTTAATGTCTTTCTTTGTGTGGCACCCAGACCCGCCCCAGCACTCGAGGTGAGGCTGCCCCAGCTCAGAGCAGAGCAGGACAATCCCTCCCTTGCCCAGCTGTGATGCTGTGCCTGATGCACCCCAGGACACAGGTGGCACTCCTGGCTGCCAGGGCACTGCTGAACCATGGTCAACCTGACATCAACAAGGACCCCCAAGTCTCTTTGCATGGCACTGCTGTCTAGCCTCTTAATTTCCCAGCCTGCCTGTAAATCCAGACAAATCCAGAAATGCCCCATTCCAGGCATTTGCCCTTACTCAACTTCATTTGGTGACTGTCCAGCCTTCTAATGTGTCAGGAACTCTCCATAGGTCCCCTCTGCTTTCAAGGGAGTCAATGTTTCATCTAAGATTATCCCAAGTTAATATTTTAAGAGGTTGCGGTGAATTTATGCAATGCTGTAGAAGCCATAGAAATATAATAATTATTATATTGTTACTCTTAACAAATTAAGGTGTTTCTCAGTAAGAATAAGTGTTGCAGTCAGCTCGAGATTAATGACTTATATTACATTTAGTAGCTCTGCAGTCTAATGTGACAAGTCCAAATGTTTTCTGAATAACCATATTTAGTTACTTTATTATAACATATTGAAGCATTTCATTAAATTAACCAGTATACAGTATTCAAGAGAATGACTACAGACCAGATGAAAAAAGGAAAAATAAAAGCAGTTTTATTTTATTTATTTTATACTTTATTTCGGTTTTATTTTTGAGTAAGATAAAATGTCAAATGTTACAGGGATTGGATAATTTTAATTTAGAAGAAACCATGATGTAAGAGATATTGAAAATTTGATGGACAGGATTAAAAATTCAAACACCTCTAGAAAGAGGTTGGGTTACATTCCTAGTAAACATTTTCCTCAGAGGTTTTAAAGGTTTCTAATCTAATATGAAAAGAAAAATTTCATATTGTATGTACTACCTGAGTGTGATTTATTTCTAATATTGTTGATTTTTCTCATTAATAAAGTGGTCTGTGTTGTTTTGCCACCCATTTCACTCTGAGCTGTCAATGAATGATTACCAATAAGCCCTCTCTTCCCATCTCCAGCCTCATTGTAGAAAGAGGCTCTTTCTCTGAACACGATAGAAATGTGAGTTGAATAACTTTTTAAACTTTTTATTATTCCTTTAAGAATTATTCTGAGCATGGGGTTAAGCATAACATCTTCATAGCCTTTAAAGACCACTTGTAGCAACAATTTTGATATTCAATCAGTCTTTGTATTAGCTTGGCACAGGTATGAAATTGAGAAAATGAAGCACTTAATTAAAAGGCACTGGATTAATCAACCAGGATACTGAGATATTAGTAATATGTTGTCTCTTTCTTAGGTAATGTAAGTAAGAGTAAGTAGATAATATCACGTTCATCATCTTTCTGATCTTGGGAGGAATTGCTCATGAATTGAATTTAGCAATTTATTGAGTATGTTTTATTATGTCTTTTTCTCTATATATCATATTCATGAGAAATGCAGTACCGTATATCATTATACCTTGTTATATTTCTGGACATACTGTTGTCCAAGAGGAAAATACCTGAAGTATTCACATGAAAGATAAACTGGATACATGCAGCAAATTTAAATCTTTTTAAAAAAATTAAATAGCTCTAGGTAATAATATATGATTAAGTAAGGAATGAGTTTAATTTACAAGAGAAATATTGTCTGCAAAGAACTTCTATCACATACCTAGAGAGAAAAAGTCATCAGAACTTCTTAAACAAGCTTTATTTGTCCTCTCTATTCAACTAATATTTATAGAACAAAAGCTGAAATAAATCCAGTCTTCTCCTTACCAGTAGATTAATGTCCTTTCCCATACAAATAAAATACTAAGGTCTATAAAAGCTTGATGCAGGTCACAGGAGAGCACCCAGTAAGAAGAGGTTAGATGGCACCAACAGGTCTACAGCCAAAGTCCAGGTTCTGTGGGTACAGTGACCCATCCTGCCAGAGAACTGTGGAAATCTTTTCATGAATATACCACACTGATGCTTCTACAATGTATATGCATCACAAATGGCTATTTCTCTTGGGATTTTTTTAGGTTTGTTATTTTTGTTTTGTTTTGTTGATATTTTGTTTGATTTTGTGGGGGGGTTAGTTTGTGTGTGTTTTGTTGTAGCTGTTATTTGTTGTTATTGTTGTTTGTTATTTGTTTATTTCTTTTTTTTCATCAGCAATTAATTTCCTTCCCATATCATTAAAACTGTTTTGGGGTCAGAAAGGAGACCAGCTTTTCACATAATTATGATCCAGTTTGGTTTCATTTGATTCCTTAGCTTACACTGAGCACATCAGGTGCACAACTTTAGATAACTCAGTAGAGCTATCTAAATAATTTACTAGAATATACAATTTATTTATAATGTAAAGTGCAACAAATACAGAAATCTTAATAAAGACTTCTAGATTTATTTTTTTAAATAATATATGTAAAGCGAAAATTATGTCTAACAAGAGATAACAGGGAAAAGATGTATCTTCAAAATCTTACACCAGTTGCTTACTGGCTTGAAACAGCACAGTATTATATACTTAGGTAATTGTCGTACTTGTTTATAAAATTTTTGGAAATTTTACAACTCAAAGCTAGAAAAAGAATTCAAAAAATTTGACGTCTAATCCAGTCAAGCACAACTTACAGAATCTGTAGTTACCCACAAATGTCTTGACTCATTCTCATATCTCCTCCCAGCACTGGCAAATATATCATTTTTGGCTTAACATGGGAAGTGTACTCTCTTTGCTTGTCTTGTAGATGCAAAATAAACAAACCCTATGACATACAAATGATAAATCTCTCCATAAAAAACTGGTTTTTTTAGAGTCTGGGTGCACAATGATATTCCAGCAAGGAGTTAGTTCATTTTAAAATTTTGTTTATGGACAGCTGGTTGCTATTAGTCATTTTATCTCTTAGCTGGGGGTGGTAAGATATGCATAAATTATATTCCTTTTAATTTTGTTTAATTATATGAGTTTCCAAGACCAATATCCATGGCTATTGATCAACAAGCTGAAAAAAAATTATCATGATTTAAATCAAAACAAATTTGTAGATGAGAAATTTTAAATAAGTTTTCATACCAGGAATTAATTTCATCCCAATACTTTTGTTCTGTCTCCCCTCACGGTGACTGGCAAGTAAAATCACCTGTAAAATCACATCTCTAAGGTTTAATCAGAACTGTTACCCATGCTGACCATTATGTGAATAAATGAATAATAAAACTGGTTCTAGAACCATGTAAGATAGTTTCAGGAATACTATTCTGCTGCATCCATGGGAACCTTTTGAATATCTCTCTGGCAAGCAGAAATGACAAAAAAATCTCTGTGTTATAGGGTAAAGCTATGAAACTGCTTTTTTTTTTTTTTCCTTCCTACAGTTACAGTTTGTGTTTTGTCTGATTCTTTGGCAGTTCTCTTACCTACCAGGAAGAAGCAGAAAGAACAAAACGGGAGCATCTGGAAAACAATACTGCTGGAAAAAAAAATAATTCTTCCCTGAAGAGTATGTCATGTGCTCTTAATAAGTTTAATATGCAATGTCAACCATATTTGACAAACAGTTAACATTAGCTGCAAACATTGTCTTTTTTTTTGTGTATGCAAATCTAGTAATAAAAAGCAAACCTAAGAATAATAAAAAGCCTTTACCTTGTCAGAGAACTGCATTCTATGTATCACAGATTTGTCAAAGCAAATTACTTTATCTAGGCAATCAAGTGCCTTGGAATACTTGGAGTAGAGAATAACATCAGGAGTCTTGATGTCATTGAACATAAATAGTATTTTAGTACAGGCATTTAAGAGCTCTAAATTTATAATAGCTAAAAACTAAAAGATCTCCATGTGTTAATGTGAATTTCAAGAGTACATGACAAGAATTTGTGAAAGGCTACCGATAGCAAGGAAACTTTTCCAGCTTGAAAGGAATACAATGGATGTTTCTGAATCCTGTAAAGTCTAGTGCAGCAGTGAGAGTACAGCCAGCATTTTGTTCTGTGCCTTGGGGAGCTGCATTACATGGGAGAGAGTAGTGCTGTAGAAGGAGAAACATGTTACAGATGATGAACAGCTTAGCTATTAGGGGGAACAGCATTACTTCATATTGTGTGAGACTGAAAAGTTGTTGGCTCAAACATTGTTAAAATCACCAAAGGATTTTGCTCACTGAAGCAAACGGTGCAAAGAAACAGCTGCTCACCTGTGACCACTGAAGTCATCCTCCTTTCACTCCCAAAGATGCCTGTGGATAAAAATTTGGACAGTGAGTTAAGCCACTATTGTCCAATTATCTCAGGTGTAAGGACCAGTAAATAATGCTGGCAGAGAAGAATGTATCCACAAAAAAAGCAAAACCCAGCAGCTCTGTCAGGGTTCAGCAGGGGGAGGCCATAGCCCAGAGACTCTTCTACTGCAGCTGAATTTGTTCACATTGCCCCCAGCTGAGATGGGGGAGCAGAGATTCTGGGGGTGTAAGAGCAAAACTTCTGATCTGCTTAAGACAAAAGCGGTGAACACCACCACCAGAGGTACAAACAGATGCTGTGGAGACTAGATAGTGTATTTCACTATGCCTGTTGTCCTCCCTTACACAAACTGGCTCGGCTGTAAAAGTCCACACCCCTGAGGAGGTCACATTTGCATGGAACGTTCAAGTGAGAGGCAGTAGAAGAGGTCATAAGAAGAGGTCATAAACTGTCACCCTGAGAATTAAACCTTCTGATCTTGTTTTCATAGTTTCTACCCACTTTCCTAGGAAAGTAACTATAAACATAAATGTTTATGCATTCCATTAACGAAATGTATTTTGATGGACGTTTCTCACAACCAGTGTGGTTGGGAAGGCGGTAACCTGACTATCCAATCCTTGGTCGATGTCAAGAATCTATAAATATTGAAACCACAGAATAGATCACATTCTTTTCACTATCAAACACTGAGCTGTGTCTGTGTGAATCATATCATGTCCAACAGTGACAATAAACCATCAAAGACCACTGAGGCACCCCCAAAACTAATTTCTAAGGTCTTCTACCAGATGACAGATGCAATCTGAAGAGTTGCAACAGATGCAGACCCTATAGCAAAAGCGTGTAAAACTACCCCCAGTACATACAGAGAGATGCTGGATATTGCCACATATACCTGAACATACTTTAATCCATTGAACTTAATGTTTTGTGGGATTCCCACCCCTGAGAAGCTCAGAGTGAAGAAAAACAAAGGGACATTGGTGGATTCACAGAGAGCGTGGCTATATTTCTACTTAATCTGTCTCTCTCACACTAGCTTTCTCTCCCTGCTTTTTTTTTTTTTTCTGTTTCTTTCTATCTCTCTCTCAACACATTTGTTGTTAAATAAAATCCATACCATGACTTTGGCATATGTTCTTCTTTGCACCTTAGACATCTCTCTAATAACCATAACAATCAGATTATAACACATATTGCTAATGCATTTTTCTGTTTTGGAAACCCCAAAAACAGCATGAGATGACAGCTACTTAATTGGACTAAATTAAAAACAGTGGATATAAGGGCAATAGGGATGCATGTCTTATGAACAAACACATGACAAAAATAGGCAAACAATACAGATATTAGCAATGAATGATGCAAGAAATTTGTGGAAGACCTGGCTGAGTGAACACTGTCATGGAGTGCATTACCTGCAGCAAGTAATGTCACTGTACCACTCTTCTTCCCACCGTATCATGCTTGCAAAGAGGGTGGTGTTTTTCTCTCCTTTGAAAGGGTGTCGCGATTGCGTTCATGCACAGACAGGCAGCCATAAGAGCAGACCCTTCCCTGAGGGTGCAAAACTCCTGCTGTACTTTCATGGGTAGAAAACAGTGTTTCAAGAACTATCACTCCACTGTAGGAGCATTGGCAATGGGAACAGGCCTGATGGAAAATGTGTTTGAAATCCCTCATGTCAGTCAGACTCAGGCACATCTGTCAAGACTGCATTAGTTTATATCAGCTGTCTGGCCTCTCCAAAGCCTGCTGCAACCTGATCCCTGAGGCTCAAAATAAACTCTGATGTGCCAGTCTTATTACAGCATGGGTGAAAACATTTCTTTTTCTATAAATTCAGCTTTAATTTAAATTGGAAATCTTGATCTTAAAATGTTACTGTTGACCAAACTCTTTCCCCGTCTTCCTTACATGAGAGGCACTAACCTCTCATGCTCTCAGATCATGCCTGCTTCGGTCTAGCCTAATGATTTCCCAAGAAACACTTTGCAAAAACATTTAACCAGCTGCTTTCTTAGCACTTAAATCAAATTAAAACAGATAACATTACCTAATCTTAGAGCATAATAAATATAGAATTGAATCAATGCACATATATCTTTCCAGCTTTCTACTTTTAAAGCATACTGTTGGCATATTTTTGTTTTAGAGCAATTTCACTATATTCCTCTGAAGTCTGCTTCTTTACCCTTGATAGTTCTCATGAACACATTCACAATCTTCCTCTAATAGTTTTCCTTCTAATGTTTTTTTCCCACCTAACAGTAAGAACTGCAAAGATAATCTGCCTTAGGAACTTTATGTTACTAATGCTAATAAATTAGTTTCAAACAATTGAGATAAAATAATTCTTATTTTAATATTTATACTTTAAAATAAAAATTTTAATAATAAATGAAGAAATAAAACACAGGGAAAAAAAAATCTTATTACCCTGGGCAGCAAAAGCAGGCAAAGGCTACCCGCAGCACATAGACAATAACAGGTATGTCTTTTATAATTTCATCATGAAAATGAAAATTCCAAGCATAAATGAACTACAAATGCATGCCTTAGTAAATACATAACCATTTACATATACTGCTGGTAAGAGAGACTTCATTTGTAACTTGCCACGTATTTTCTGTCCTGCACCATTCAAGAGCAGATTAAAATAATTATGCAAATTATTTTATAATAAAAGGAAGCAGTATCAACAAAAGTTGTCATGGTAGCACAACATTTTGAACTAGCTTATTTTATTGACTTGTATAAAAACATTCAGAGAAATTACTGATGCATCACATAAAATATGCAGCTGCAAAAGTATATGTTTTTCAGCAGTCCTTCAGTAATGAGATTAAGGAGTTACCATAAACTATTTTGTATCTAGATGGTGTATGTTAGAGTTTGAAGTATTTTCAATCTAGATTTACATGTTTTGTTTCAGGTTTGTGTTTGGCCAGAAAAGGAAGTGCAGTCATTTAAGAGTTCAGAGCACAATTGCATTAACAAGCTTAGTCAAATTTATTTTCTGAGACAAAGAGAGATATTCATAGGCTAAATATTATGAGGATTCCCTGCCTTATTTCTCCTGTGATCCTCAAAAACTCCATTAATCCAGTCTTGTATGTTTGTGTTTTCACATATTATTATTTTAGTGACATGCATTCCTCCTGGAACCACTGCAACCTTCTGCAATCTGTCAAGAATTTTCAAAAAAATTAGAAGCTTAGAATGACAATATCATAGAATCATAGAATTCCAGAATGGATTATGCTGAAAGGAACCTCAAGATTACGTAGTCCGAACTGCCAGCCATGATGGATGCAGCTTTCACTGCAGCAGGTTGTGCAAAGGCCCATTCAACCCAGCTCTGAACACTTGTAGGAATTGGGCATCTATAGCTTCTCTGGGCCACCTCATCCAGTGCCTCACTGTTGCCCTCTTTTAGTTTGAAACCATCCCTCCTTGTCTTGTCACAACACGTCACTTGTCTTGTCACCCTGGTAAACAGTCTCTCTCCATTTTTCTTGCAAGCTCCCTTTAGGTACTAGGAGGTCATAGTTGGGTGACCTGCAAGGCTTCTCTTTTCCAGGCTGAAAAAAACCAGTTTCCTCAGCCTTTCCTCACAGAAGCAGTGCTCCGTTCTCTGATCATCTTGGTGTCCCTCCTCTGGATTCACTCCAGGTGTTCTTGCTGGGGATCCTAGATCTGTATGTATACCCTAGACCTCCAGATGGGGGTCTCACAAGAGTAGAGGGGCAGAATTACCACCCTCAACTATGATCATGGTAGAAAGAAAATTAGGAAGATAAAAGCTCAGTTAGAACTTAATCGGGCCACTTTTGTAAAGGATAATAAGTAGTGGTTTTATAAGTGCATTAATTTCAAAAGAAGAGCCAAGTAATGCCACCATTCTCCATTCAAAGTGTGTGGGAACATGTCTTCAACAGCCGACATATGATTAGAAAGGCTGGTCATGCCTGAGCAACCTGATCTCCTTTTATGAGCAGGGGACCTGACTGCTGGATGATCAAAGGACTTCAGCAAGGCCTTTGACACTGTCTCCCACAGCATTCTCCTGGAAAAACTGGCAGCCCACAGCTTGGACAGGAGCACTCTGCTGGGTTAAAAACCTATGCAGTGCTACAGTCTGGGGCAGAGTGCCTGGAAAGCTGCACATTGTAAAAGGATGTAGGGGTGTTGGTCAACAAGAGCTGAACATGAACCAGTAGTGTTCCCAGGTGGCCAAGAAGTCCAGGTGAGGCCAGACCTCAAGTCCTTTGTCTAGTTCTGAGTCCCTCACTACAATAAGGACATTGAGGGGCTAAAGTGTGTCCAGAGAAGGGCAAAGGAGCTGGTGAAGGGTCTGAAACATCCTATGAAAGCAGCTGAGCAAGCTAGGGTTGTTTAGCCTGAAGAAGAGGAGGCTCAGGGACAACCTTATCACGCTCTGCAACTCCCTGGAGTTTGTAGCTATGTGGGGGTACATTGCCAAGTCATGTCCAGCGTCTGATCCACCAGCATCACCAAGTCCTTCTCACTAGGCTGCTCTCAGTCTGTTCTTCCCCAGCCTGTGTCAACACCAGGGGCTGCCCCAACCAAGGCGCAGCACCTTGCCCTCGGGCTTGTTAAACCTTCATATATTCCCATGGACTCATTCCTTGCACTTGTCCAGGTTGCTCTGGTTTGCATTTCATCTTTGTGTATCAATGACACCACTCAGCTTGGTGTCAGATAACTTATCTGAGACTGCGAAGATCATTTTTCTACCCTGCTTTTACCAAAATATTTCCAATTAAAATAAGCATTTATTTTAAATTTAAAACATTCAGAACATATATATATAATATATCTACAGTATTTTTTTCATTGTTCTTGGAGTTTTTTAACTGATACATGATTGGCCAGCCTGCAAAAACCACTTCTACATTAAGTATTTTCATTTTCTTTATAGTCGGTATAAGGAACTTTCAAATAAGTGAACATTTCTGAGTATTTTGCAGTTAAAAATTCAGATTAAATTTTTAACTCATAGCATTTAGTATGGAATTGTTACACCTCCTGTCAGATTCACCAGTTTTCCATGCTAACCAGTGTCCCATTTAGCTTGAAAAAAAAGTCATAGTTTTTCCTCCTCCAAGAAATTCCTTCATAGTCAAAAAATGTACCTTCTGCCCCCTTTCAACTGCTGAAGTTTCAAAACAAATAACTGTATGATTACAGCTGCTGTGTTATGTTCCTTTTAAGAAAGAACACTACTAAAAAACCGTATTGTTTTACACTACAAATGTTAATAACTTGAAGAGTATCATAGAACAATAACACAAGGAGGTCATTTAGAGAAGAATAAAAAGATAATGAAGGTCGGTGACAGTTTTTAAGTATAGGAATAGACTGCTTATTCCTCTAGATTTGTGTTTATTATAGCAAAAGATAAATACTAGCTACACATAAGGAATTAATAATTCTCTAGTTATAAAAGTGAGGTACGCATCTGAAATCTTGAAAGAAAATGAAATGGGTTGTGAAACAGAGAGAGCAACTCTGCTCTTTGCAGGCCATATAACATTGTTTTAATAAAATATCTGATTTTATCACACAAATAACAGGCCAAAAGTGCTCACCCAAGGTGCTACTTGGGTTTCAGGAAACAGTAATGTGATGAGAATGCTGCTCAAGTACTGAGTTCCATGATAGTAATTTGGAAGAGGAAAGGGAAAAGGGAAAAAAAAATGGGAGGGAGAAAAAAATTCTGTCAAATCAACAATGTCATGTATCATTCTTCATTTTTAAAATTGCAGCAATATTTTGTTTTTGAAGACAAGTTCTCTAAACTGTGACTGCAATAGGCATGACAAGTTGTTCTTTAAAGAGGTCACACACCTCCACTCCAACAAAAATATGTATTAAATGTTAGAAAGAGTTTTCTTGTTAATATGATGTGGACTTAATATAATATGTTACTGTTTGGTTAAGATGAGGAACTTTGAAGGCTGACAGAAACACATTCTTATGAAAGATAAGCCTATATTAAACTCTTTGGAAACAGCTACGGAAGATGAGCTTAAAAGAGATTTTTTCATCTCTGCTTGAGGAAATTACAGTGGTTGGCAAGATCAATGCAAGTATCTACTTAATGCATACATAATTCGTCACATTTGAATTTTCGTCCTCAGCAATTACACTGAGATCAAGGGCATTTGATTGAACATAACAGGCTTGTTTTGTTTTGGTACTTTTTCTCTACATAACCTTTCCTCCTAGTTTCACATTTTCATTTCAGGTCAGTGACATTATTACAGACATAATTCTCAGTGTCCATATCAGAGATAAAGTACCAATAGTACAAAGAATATCTGCTCAGTGTCATGAGGGAAATCAATGAAAAGGAAAAACATTAAAGCTCTATCAACATAGACCTGCCATCCACTTATCTACCAATGAGATTTATGAGTATCTGATATAGTATTTTGAAAAATGCACAGCACTTAGTTACTAATCCATGATATAGCTTGAGTGTGGTTTCATTATTGTTTTTCACCCCAAAAAGATTCTGCACTGTGAAAAAAAATGGGAGAAGAAAGCACTGTTTTACACTTTTATTAGTAGACAAAATGAGATAATGAGTACAATATAGTCTTTCTTCAAAAAAACATTTCAAAATTAGAAATAGAGACATTTTTCAACTTTTTTGGCAAATTCAGGCATATGGGGCAAAAAGAAATAAATATTGCAGTTGCAAATGAGATTTTAACTTTGAGTGAACCATTTCTTATCAGTCAAAAAGACTTTTACAAAAATGATGGCGTACCAAGGTTTTGAGCTTTAAATTTCTTTAATAAAATAAAATGAAAGGGATATAAATTTTTACAGAAAAAAAATCCAAGCACTTTCTTGTTTAGCATCCTGTGTTTCACTCTGTTTTTCAAAACAAGCTAGAAAAAGAAAAGTTTATTTATTAGCCTTTTTAAAATGTGGATTTTTCTGACTTTCAGTGTTTTCTTCTGAAAAAGGCTTTTATAGGAGGAAAAGAAATTACCATTTCATGTAACAATTGCAGCATTGGCACATCATTTTAATTGCATGCCTTTTTCAGCTAGGATCACTAAAAAGGCTAAGTGAATGTAGTGGTAAGTTACAGTCCTTATTATGATTAATACAAATCCAGTTGCAAAGCCCCAAGAGTGCCTGGAGCAGATGCCCTCATGTGTAACAGCTCAGCACTAGGGGTTACCTGGCTCTTCTTGTCTCCACTCTTGCTCTCATTTTACCAAGACTTAAAACTACTCCTGAAGCTCTAAACTCTTTGGGCTTACAGCTCTTACTTTGTGCTGCATAGCGGAAAAGTTCCGTAACAGTTGAAGGGATTATCTCCTCTTTTTATCCCAGCAACAGGCAAAGTGGAGCAAGCAGCACTGTAAAAGTCCAATTTCTTTCCTTTTCTATTATCTGCAAACCAGCTGACGCTGCAAACTTATACCAGTAGTAATCCTGAAACAGGAAGGAATCATCCAGGCATGCTATTGCAAGACTGAAATCTGTACAACTCTGTCTTTTCCTATATTTTTTTGTAATGATCTTGCTTTCTTTCAGAAGAGCAGGCAAATTACAGTTTTCTACTGCTATAGCCTCTGCTTAAGAGGAACACTTAGTTTCTAACATATTCCTCCATATCTCAGCTTTGCTGAGAAAGCAATGAATAGCTACACCAGGAGTTCTTGTTAGAGATATAATTTAAAAATATATTTATTTTTGCCCCATAGGTATTAGAAGCAACCAGAAGTCATATTTGAAAATGGGATATGATACACATGTATCCTAAGATGAAAATAATTGTAAACATTGCTTTAAGATAAAGGTTTACTCTTAATAGACTCACTGCTTTAGTCTTTCCTTTCTCTGAAGTAGAGTTTCATCTATCAGATTTCACTGACGTATAACAGTGATTTCAGCTGAGCGCTCTGGGAAATTCTGTAACCATCTCAGCAAGAAGAGTGAATTTTCAATATAGACAATGCTATCAGAGGTCAACTATCTTCCTACAAATTCCACTTGCAATTTTTCATCTTGCTCTGCTCTCATTTTGTTTTCCAGATATGAGGAATGCATCAAATAAGTAGATCATAATCAACAGCTTCCACTTTTCTAAGATAGCCAGTTTATTAGCCCTCTTAATGTTTTCTTTTTCTTTTATGTCCTGGTTTCTTGCTTGGTCCCTCAGTTTTCCTTGAAGTACCCCTAGCGGAAACCTGACACCTAAGTTTGATACAGCCCAGAGACAAACATAGCTCAGATTTCTGAGGAAATTTCTGCATTGTGAGGAGGAACTATGAGAATATGCACAGAATAGACCCATGCAAGACAGAGAATGGAAAAACACAGAGGCAAGATAGCAGTAAGAAGACTTAGGAACAAGAATAGCAACTTAAATCTGAGTGTAAAAAACAAGGACATTGATTACATCAATCACCAGACCAGAATTTCCATATAACTTTTTTGCACTGCTGCTCCAGCCAACGTGTGGCTTGTCCACAAATGCCAACAGTGCTGGACAATTGTGATGACATGTGAAAGCACTGTACACATATATCAGAGAGACACCCTTGGTCATGTCCAACACAGAAGGCAGGAGTTCACTTCAGAATAACTTCAGTGCTTTATGTCAACAAGGAATTAGGATCAGGCTTTCTTGGTGTCTTACTCAGACAAATGCATTTTGAGCATGCTCATAAGTAGCTGTTTCTATCTGCCTGCATGCCAAAAGCCCTATGGAAGAGACGCTTAAAACCGTGGAAGAAAAAGAAAATACCGACCCAGAAAATTAGACCCCACTGATCAGTTTCATTTCAATAATGTTGGGGAAATTCAGAGTTTCAAATCATGAGCATGGAAGAAGTCACAAAGATTGTAATTAGAAATAAAATTTAAAAAAACCAAAAAACAACCCAAACACTGGTTTGTGGTTTTTGCCATGTTTTGTGAAGCAAGAATCCTGGGTTTCATTTTCAGCTTTATGTCAGATCTTCTGACTGTACTTGGGTAAAATTGTTCATTCCTGCTTTAATATAACATTTGAAATTGCAAACCAACTGAATTAAGACACTGTTGGGTTTTTTAGGTAATCTTAATCAGACCAAGTTTTCAATACCATGCGCATGACTTAGGGTGAGCTGAGGCATGCAAACTCTAAAGCAGCCAATTTTTAGTCTGAAAGCCATATAATTGAAAATTATTCTTAAAACTAGAATTACCTAGAGTAAAGTGCCGTGTCAGCTCAGGTGTAGGGTTTTCTGACTAATGGGACCAATGTGGACAAGGGGATGAACAAGCAAGTCCATACTGCACCTGAGATTATGGCAAATTTTGTTTTCAGGGGGAGCAAGGGAGAGTGGGAATTTTTCTGCTGATGGAAAAAACTAGTCACACAGAAATACCCTTACTGAAATATTTCTACAGTTTTATAACTAGGCATTATATCGCGTTATCAAAATTTACCTATTCAAATGTCAATAGTAAGATCTTCCAAAAATTTTTCACCCTCCAAAATTTGATTATAGATACAAGATCTTTTTACAAAAATTACAATTAGCTGTAGTGTAAATTTGTTGAGGAAATGATGCTTTACAAAGACATATGTACTTTTCTGAATCCATTAATTCATTATTCTTAAAACAATAGATTTCTTTATGCTGTTACCATGTCTAGCTCCTTTTTCTTCCTTCACAGCTCTGCAAAATACTGTCTGGGTAGACATCAGGCTTTTGATATGACTATTTTCTTTAATTAAGAAAAGTTATTTCAAAAAAAAATCTAGAAAGAAAAAAAAAACAAAAACAAGTAGACAAAAACCAAACCAAACAAAACAAAACAAAAATCAAAGTAAATCCAAAACAAAACCAGAAAACAAAAAACAAAGACCAACCAAACTGATGTTATCTTCTGATCCAAACATCCTGATCAGCTAGGTGTGTATGAAATGAGGACAGATGTCCACTCCAATCAAATGGACAAGAACAATTTAAATAGGATGAACAAGTTTGCGTGCCTCTTTATAAGCACTCAAGCCTCTGTCTTCATTTATCCCGCCTGCCTGCCTACTAACAATCACCAGCGGAGGAACTGGACAGTGAAACATCTTTTCTCCTGTCTCAGGAAGGCGCTGACAACAGTTGTGCCCAGGAGCTTCCAGACCAGAAGGAGCTCTGACAAGAAAAGCAGCTGGCCTCCACCCCCTCCCCAAACCTCACTCTCATTACTTTGGCGGGCACAGGCTCTCCCTACGCATGCCCAGGAGCTGTCAGAGCCTGTGCCAGCCTGACCAAGGCCTGGACTCCTGCTGAGTGTATCTGCAATGCCTAGAGAGTCAAGCAAGGCTCTGGCTGGTGCTGAATGCTGCGTTGGTGGCTTTTGGCAGCAGTTCTCCATGCCTGCCCCTGAAGCTGTTGGCTGTGCTTCCCTTGTTGCCATGGGAAAGCAGCTGCTGCCCTGAGCTCTCTCCAGCTTTCTGCCATGCATTGAGACTGTGGCCACAGCATCAGGCTGGACAGATTCCATCTTCTACAAATCTTGGTCTGACCTTCATGATCATTTGTCTACACCAGGTCTGCTTTGGCTTCATGATACAGTGGACAGTAGGAAAACAGACTGTCCCACTCTGTATGGGCCTTCTCCAGTGCATCAGGTTCCAGGTGTGGGTGGAAGATGACTTTTTACACTAAACTAACATGCTTACCACAGAGCCATTGGATGCCAGCACTATATAGAAACAGTTCTGAGCACCCAGACACCCACCATCTTTTTCCCAAAGTATATCATTCCTCAAGGCAGCAGAGACTGTACCCAGGGCTGCTGTTGGTGGCCTCCCACCAGAAATCTGGGCAAGCATTTTCCAAGGCCATCCTTGAGCTAAACCCTTGAGATCATGATGCCTTGGCTGCAATAATTGTTGCAGGAGATCTAAGGGATATGGTGGTGGCTAATGGTTCCAGCAAATACCCTGGTCATGACCAGTCTGTGCCTTCTAGGAGTCACAAGGAGGGAGGCCATAGTCCAGGAGGTGCAGCCCAGCCTGAAAGACCACACAGCAACATTCTTGCATAGATAGATGTCATCCTGCACCTGTGCAGTGCAGAGGACCAGAGGCATTTGGGCCAAAAGGATACTTCCAATTCCAAAGGGACAGGAGAACAGCCCTGTGGATATCCCCAGACCCTCCATCTCCCTAGAGGGGGCTCCTGTTGTCAGCAGAAGCACCTCCAGGAGAAAGTTAGGTTCACTTCATTCACTCCAGAAATTTCCCAGTTTACTTGTGTCTTGCTTTCTTGTCCCTCCAGCAGTCATTAGCATAGTTCAAGTTCCCTGTAATTGTGAATGTGATGTTTCTTCCAGCTGTCTGAAGATGGCAACATTTGCTTTTCATTTGTGATGAGGCAGCCCATTGCAGACTCCCACTACATCATGTGTGCTTGTCTGCCTCCTCAACCTGATGCATAACCCATCAGTTGTCTCATTATCCATCCCTAGGCAGAGAGCTCCATACATACCAGCTGCTTGCACATTCAATTGGAATTCTTGCTCTTCCTCCTCATATTCCTGTCCTGCTCACACTGAAGAGTTTGTATCCACCCAGAGCAGCACGCCAGTTGTATGAGTTGACCCTCAATACCTCCATGATCCCATTGAGATTGTGGCCCTGCAGGTACATGTAGACCATGAATTTGTCCTTTTTGCTCCCCATGCTGCATGTGTGAGAGATGTGAAGAACAGAGAAACTAGAAAGTGATCCCTAGCAGGCACAAGTCAAATTATTTCTATAAATACAAGGAGGAATGTTTCTTGTCTCAGAGGCTACTGGAAATTGAGATGACATCTTCCAAGATGTCATAAATCCTGAGACTCCCCTGGCACACTGCAAACTTCATTCACAGAAAGAGTCACTCTCACAAAAGATACATACTCTTTTCTTGGGAGACTACCACTAAAGAAAATCTCACATACTCTAGTCCAAATATACTCTGAATGAGAGACTTAACTTCATAAATCAACATAAAATTGTACCATACCTAGTGGCTTTATATAATTTCTTGGAACTATAGATGGACAAATACACGTGAAGAGATGAGATAGCCTATAAAATTTTCAGAAAGAAAATAATTATAATTAAAAAAAAAAAAAACCAAGTCAAACCTTCTCCATCAAAACCTTGCTCCCCACACACTAAAAACGTGAAGTAGTTTAGATGGAAAATGACAGCTTTTTCCATTATGTAACACTCCTACAACAACTGCTTCTTCCAGTTCCAAAGGGACCAATTAAAGAGGCAACGGCAGTGCTTGAATTTCTACTTTTTCCCATTACCTGAACTATCATCTGGAAATACTGGCCCAGGATGACTACTTCCATATTACTTGTCCATTTGAGGGATCTTTTCTGTTTCGAGTGGTTTGACTCACAGGATGTCAAGCGTATTTTTCTGAGAATGAGAAACTGCTTTGGTGATTCACTGTAAAAGAAGGGGGGAGTTCAGAATAAAGTAGATACATAAGAGATATGCATTTTGCTGGAGGAGAAGAGAGAGTAAAAAAGTACCTAAGGGGAGATTCTACATGATTTCTTCAAGAGAATCGGTAAAAAGCTCACTAGTGATTTTGCATTAAACACAGATATTGAAACATCATGTTATATTTATTATGATTACTGTTTTCACATAAAAACTTTCTACAATTCTGTTGAAAGTGTGAAATTCAGGGACAGAGCACTTTATATTTTTCAGTACTCATCTATTTTTTCCATTTTGCAATCTTTATTAAAATAGTAATTAAATAAAAAGCAGGAGTCTTTATACTAGTAGAAAAAACCAAGCTAACTTATCGTATAGAATTGTACAGATAGAAGTGGAATATTATTACCACAAAATCTTTCCATCCTGAAAAGATGTCATCATATACTTAAGGGATTCTTAAGAATAATATTCTTCTTTTTATTTCCTTTTTTGTGTTTTGACTTTTTAACCCATTCACTTAATAAATTGCCACTGACTGTACTCCTCATTGAGATTGCCACAATCTTGCACTTCTCCTCTCTGTGAGTCATCCTTTATTAGCAAAGATACTCTTTGAAGACAGTAAATTCTCAAAGAGTTAAATTTAGGTTTTGCTAGTATTTACTCTAATGCTACCTTCCTCACTTAAAAATTTAGAGTAAGGTCTTGACATCTAAAAGTTGTACTAGGCTTGGCTGTGAATAAAACCTACTACTAAAGCAGGTTGCCCAGAGAAGCTGTGGATGCCCCATCCCTGGATGCAGTTATGGCCAGCTGGAAGCAGGTATAAGCACCCTGGTCTTATGGAAGATGTCCCCGCACATGGCAGCCTGGCAAAGAAGTTAGAACTAGGATTAAAGAGTCTGGCTTTAATTTGAAAGACACTAAATGTTTCCCTAAGTCAAGCCTATTTTGCCCATCACAAATTGCTGAGTAATCTTGTTTTTTAGTCAAAAAATCTTATTTTTACCTTGATCCACAACTTTTTTGTCACATTTTCTCCTGCCTCTGCTTTTGGGCAGGGGGAGTGAAAAAATACCTCGGCAGGCACCTGGCATCTAGCTAGAGTTCACCAAACACCAAGTTAATTGCTCATCTCACAAAGCTCTGAAAATTTCCAGAAATTCCTGGCATTTTATAGTATACACTTCCATTATTTTTTGTCAAGAGCTCTTATCGTTTCCCTCTTTAGATGCAGTGTTCCTTAAATAACTGAGGGACCGATGCTGCAGTACCAACAGCACACTACCAGTACACAAAACACACACAGCATACACATATTCTCTTCTGCTTTCTCTGTGACAGTTGCTTCTCTTCTGTAGGAACAGTAAGCACACAAAGGCAGTGCAAAGAAAGGCAGAATATTTTTCCTTTGCCTTGAGCATTGAATTATTCAGAGCTTTCTGAATTTGTTCCAAATAATTCCTCTATGCTCCAGGACTTTAAAAGACATTTTTTGACACCTTAATAAAACTGAACAAAACTTTTAACCTGAAAAACTTTTATCATGTCTTTAAACATTATTCTTAATTGTAGGACTACTTCTGTATATAAACACATAAAATCTTTGTCTAAGGAATACTTGTGGAAGGAGAACAGTAGATTAAGTTTCTTAAACTAGATTAGAGCAATTAATAGATTGAGTAGATTAGAATCTCTCTCACTTTAAATTCTCTGTGGATGAATGAATTTTATTTCATCCCTAATATGGCCAGAGACTAGCAATTGAAAAGTATGTACTGCACGACAGTATGGTGTAGATATCTTAAGATCTACTCAATATGCAATTGTTTAAATATAAGAGGTGATTCAGCTCCACTACCATCATGTTCGTCCTGTAGGTGAACTTGCTGAGAAATGAGCAAGTTGACAATCTCATCACTTGGGCAGAATTGTCTTCTTACACAGCTTCCTGTGACTAGTACTTTTGATAAGCCATTGAGATCTGCCTCCAGTTTCTGTGTTACTCACATTTTCCCCTCCTACTTTGATAATTTTCAGGAGTTAATTAAACCAAGGTTTAACACTACCCCTGCACTAAAAGGAGACTGCAAAATGGAGCTGAGAACTGGACATTCAGTAACAGCACTGTCATTGAGTATGAAAATAAAAATGCATAAAATCAGCACCTTTTATTTCCTCAGGAGCTATGTTCAGATAGCAGAGACAAACATGAATTATTTTGTACATATTATCAGTTTCCTGTTCTACTATTGTTTCCTACTATCTGATCACCATGCAGCAACATAAAATACAAATCACAAGGTTTCACACTTAGTATCCCTGACAGATCCCATTCATTGGATGGATTTAGCCAGTTAGAATCATAGACTCGTTGACATTGGAGAAGATCTTTAGGATGATCGAATCCAAATGCTGGCCTAGCACCATGGTGTTCACCACTAAACCATGCCCCCAACAGCCACATCTACATCTACATGCCTTTTGAACAGTTTCAGGGGTGGTGATTCCCTTTCAGGGGAAATTTTTTCCTACCATCCTGCATTAACCTCTGCTTGTGCAGCTTGAGGCTGTTTCCTCTTATTCTGTCACTTGCTACCTGGCAGAACAGACTGACCTCCACCTGGCTACAACTACCTTTCTAGTTGTTGTAGAAAGTGATAAAGTCATCCTTGAGCCCTCTTCCACCTACACCTATTTTCTATCATTTTCTTTACACACGTAGAAAGCTGCTGGCAGTGTTTGAGTGGTGAACTCATCTCAGGAGGTCCAAAACCAGTCATCATGCAAACACTGCCCTGCATTTTAAAGAAGGAACCAATCTGTCTTGTTTACCAGCCTGGGTAGCCATTCATGAACCAGTTTGGAAAGTACCTCTAAACCTGTAACTATCTGTGCCAAAGGAATTCTGTTGTTTCTATTCTAGCAGCACAGACATACATAAGGTTTAGTGTCCCAGCAATGTAATTTCTAGAAGGCAAATAACTATTTGAGTGCATGGGAGACCGATATGACTGCTGGTTTTTTCACTCTTTCATTAAACTTCCTTTTTCACAAATTTCTTGTCCAGCATTGGGCAAAATATGATAAAGGCTTTTTAGTTGAGCTCTTTTTGTTTTTCAGTCACTTTTCAGAAGTCAGTAAAGGCTGCCCATACCTAGTGAAATTCTTATGTCGCTATTTCAGGTGCTAATGGATTTAGCATCTTATATCAGTTCCCATTTCTGATACTCATTAACTCTAACATCTTAGTTCTCTACTGCATAAGGTAACTTTTCTATGTGTGACTAGTTGCACTGACTTTACTTAAGACTTTTTGAAATTAACTATTGTTTGAATACTATTGTTTTAAGGTGGTATTTTTATGGTATTTACTGTAGAGTATTTAATTTTCCCAACCCACATTCTTTTTATTTTTTTTCTTTTTGCTTCACAAATTTGCATAAAAGGAGAAAGATGAGGCTTTTCTTTATACACACATATTTATACAGATATAAACATATATATGCACACAAATTCTTCTAAATCACAAAGCCTATTCACTTTCAAAATGCAGAACAAGCTTCTAAAATGAAAGCACTCTTTGTTCAGAAAAATACAGAACTCCAAATATTCAAAACTGGGTTTTTTTTCCTGGAGCCATCAGATTTTCTGCTGAGGGAAAACCATTTGATAAACGTATCTAGAGAATGGGTGTGTATGCTAGGATCTAGGAGATAGGGAATAGAAACAAATTGTTAAAAAGCAGAGATTCTGCTTAATCCCTCAACATTCTACTTGAAAACCCACATAAACTTGCTTTGTTCTACAAGATTAAGAAGAATATTTCAATCCTGTCACATATCCACAATTTTGTTTCATTGGGAATGCACATCATTCTTCCAAGGAAGCCAAACACAACATTTTCAGAGGTAGAAACCAGACACAAAAAGCAGCGCAAGATACTTAATCTCCCTGAATTCATGCTGATTGAAATCTGACGTACAAATTCTGCCTGGAAACAGAGGTGTGAAAGAAAATGAAAAATGAAGCAAGATTATGATGACTTATGTTGGAAAGTAGAATCTGACCCCTACAGCTTCAAGCTACAAGTTTACAGCTTCAAGTACAGAGATATCTCTGAACTGACTTATCTAAAAAACATTAATATATGATAGATTTAATTTTGTGCTCTTTGTGTTGCTAAACTTAATTTCTTTGGTTTTCTTTAGCGTATCCCTAATTGTAGTCTTCACCTATGAATATTCACCCCTACTTTCTGATGCTGCTGTTGGGTTTAGGCTTTGATGGCACTTTTTGCTAGGTTGGTCATAGCCTCTGTGCCCTCCACAGCTGCCAGAACATCACCTGATCTGTTGATGCAGACCTACACGGAGAGCAGGAGTGGTTCTCCTGGTGCATGACGTCAACATCCCTCAGCCTTCACCACTGACTCTCCATTTTCCAGCTCACCATTAACTTAAATACTGCAGCAGTTTTGTTTGGCACCACACATCTTCCACCCACACAGCCACTCTGCAAACAACAGCACCATCACCCCCACCCTGGTCACAGTACAGTCCCACACTGCTTAAAGGTCTACAGCCCCATGGCTGGAGACTTGTGTCCTATCCTGGGAGCCCCATCCAGGCCGCTGTCCCTGATGTGCTGAGGTAGTTTGTCCAGTGGATGCTGGGAACAATGATTGGTAGAGCATCACCACACTTGCTGAGCATATATATGCACTGCTTTCAGCACATCATCAGACTACCTTTTGAAGGAACAAACTGCTTTGTCTGCTGTCACCTTCAGCTAAAAATTATTATTCTAAGAGCCTCTTATATCTCAACTACATCCTCTTCAACACAATTTCTGTTGATCTTTGCTCAACACTGTAGGTTTAATCTGTGCTTTCTGTGGGAAATGCAGTCACAGCAAGCTCTCAAGCCTTGAGCATCCAGGCTCAGAGATAGAGATGGATACAAAGTTTGATCTGAGACCTTGGAGAAGACTTGGAGATTTAGAACAATGAAGTGAAACAGACATGAAGTAAGAATAGAAGTTTTTAGTTTAAGCAGAAATTTGCTTTAAAGAAGCAGAAATATGCCACATGTAAGTGAACAAATATGTTAAACAAGATAGTAGAAAATTTTTGCTATAGAGTTAGTAGGAAGCCTAGCAAAGTTTCTGGAGTGTTATATGATTTGATGAGAAAACAGGCATTGTGGCAGAATCATGTGACATGAAGCAATTGGTTTATGAATGCATAACCTGGCCCTTCCATGAGACTGATTATGCAATAAAACACCTTTTACAATGTCTCTCAGTTGACTCTGTCTACTCTGTATCCAAATACTTTCTTTCATATCTTCTACTACAAGTTAGAGTTCTGCATATGAAATCCATCACAATGTGTTATTCTCCTACATTATAACATTCTTTGAAAAAGGCATTAGTTTCATAAAGCACAAAGATTTTTCTTCCCCCTAAGAATTTTCTCCTTGTTTTCAGTACTTATATCACATATACATAGTTGGTTCTATTACCTTTGTGACAAACCACATAAAAGATGTCACTTTTTGGATCAACTGTGATCCCATCCTAAAAAAATAATTTTAAGGACAAAGATTGCAGAAAATTTTCTTGGACTTTTTGTTACTTGTAATAGTCTAGAACAGTTTTTCACTCTTTGCATAATTGCAAGTGAACACATTATTTTCAGACATTTCTGTGGATTGGGTGAAAAGCTGTGCAGAGACATTACTGTTTACAGAGCACAGGGGATAGAAATATTTATCATCAGGACTCAGCCTTTCATTTTTCTGGACTTGAAATTCATTCTAATAAATTCCACATCTATTGCTGACAGTTTTTTAGTTTTCTTATTCCATTCTAGGTCCTGTCTAAAAGTGATAATGATCAAATCACAGCCCCTGGAAACACCCAAAATGTTTTAGAATGAATATGGTAGAAAATAATTTTTTCCACTTTTTTTTTTTCCCCCTCTGTATTTTGACAAGAAAAGAAGTTGATTTTTTTTCTTTTCCTTTACATACAAGGTCTCTCTTTATGTGTTCTCCTGACTTAGAAATTCTGTAGTCAGAGACACATGTACATGGATTAACACTTAAAGCATTATGGGATTCTGCTGCACTGCAGCATCGGTGGGAGGCTGCAAGTCAGCAATGAAAAGTCCCTGGTAAAACCATCAAGGAGTCAATCAACCAGCCTGGTAGGCAATTTCAGTCTATCTACTGAGTGCTGAGTGACTGTAAGTAGAAGGTAGCTCTAACTATGAGGGCATCAGACATTTCAATTATTTCTATGTATACAGTGAGTTTAATATTTATATTGTCTTTTCCCATTTTAAGATTGAGAAACAGAATCAGTCTCTTATAACAGTATTCCTATGAAATATTATTTGCCACTGAATTTCAAATTTATTAAATGGACTTTAAAGACAAGATATTTCAAGGATGATCCTTCACATCACGCTGCCTTTTAAAGCACAAAGTGTTAACTCTTCAAGCATTTCACTAATATATTTCTTCAAAGAAAGAGTACTTATTATTTGCATGATTCAGGAAAGCCCAGGATTTAGGGGAAAAACTGACCCATCAGAAAACTTGACACACATGATAAGAGACAGAAGAGCTATTAAAAATTAATTCCAAGGAATATGTGAGCATTTGTGTCATTAACTTAGGGAATTTCTAATGTTAATCCTGACCACCTTTAAAAATGTATTTTTAGGACCCATAGATGATTCCAACTGTTTTTAAATGCTACCATGTCCAGGTTTGCTCTCAGCACACAAACTGATCTGATTTTAAACAGAGCTGTTAAATCACACTCTCTACAGGATGGTACTCATAACACTGGGATTTATAGCGTATTTATAGTGTTTTCTGGCAAACAGAGGGCAAACAGAAGTCAACTCATCCTTATTCAACATTGGTATGGCAGAGAAATAGAGCTGCCCATTGCTAAAGAATTTTAGATTTCAAGCACTTTGCCTTGTGTAGTGAAGATCCAGAAAAGGGCTCAAAAACACTAATACTGTCCATGCTTCATTATTCTGCTTGGACCTTTTCCAGGAGCAGTTTCAGCTTTGGTAAAATGCTTATTCTGAGTCAAAGCAGGATGCAGCGGCTTTATGAAGCATTCAAAGATCACTCTACCAGATTTGGTAAGCATTAGTGTTACTGCATTTACAAGGTGTTAAATTAATATCTGCAGGATGACAGAGATATTGCACAGTTTTTTTTCTGAAGCTAGAAGGCAGCCTAATGCAAATCCCTGAAGAGGTAAAACAAAAAAACATCATGCTTTGGGAAGAAACTGGGTTTCTGGATTGGAAAACTGCCCAGCAGAAGTTTGGGAAGTGAGTAGTGTACCCAGAGTCACAGTTCTGAGTCACAGAAATGGAAGGGATAGAAGCCTGCTGAGGCACGGAACACCTCAGCACCTTTCTTATTTCATTTAAAAAGAAGGAAAGGTGAGGGTGAGCACTTGGCATGAGGGCAAGGGAGTGCCTGGGGCTGTGTGTGATTCACGCAGCCCCAAAGAGCAAGCCCCATGTTCTGTGCAGGATTTCGCTCTGATCCACAGGAAGTGAGCTGGCTCAGGTACCTCTTCTCCAAGTAGATGTAAGACATGACATGACTTATTAGTGGAAGCTGAAACCTTTATAACCTTTATAACCTAAGAAAAGCCTTTGACTGGGACTGCTGAGCCTTCAGAGACCTATCTACCTCTGAGATCTCTGTCCTGCTGAATGAGAGGAAGATATTGTTTTGTACTGCACAGCATGGTATAGGAATACATTTACACCACTGTGCATGGACATTACAGTAAAAACTGTTGCCATGATGAATGAGGGTCATGACCTCTCTCTCACCACGCTATCCCAAAAATTTCATTACAACATCTTAAAACTCAGGAACTGCATTTACACATCTTTTCCTACACAGTAAGGCATTCCTTTTCAGTAACACCTGTAAATGATCTTTTGCTAAGGGCTGTCACCAGCAATAATATTTATTACAAATTAATTAATAATAAATAATTATTAATACACTCCTGATGCTTCCTTTTTATCTGCAAGCAAAAATAATGTTTTAGCGGAGGTTAGAATAATTTTGAACAAATCTTGGATTCTTTTGTTCCTCTACAGCAGAAGATTCTCAGCTGACAGAAAAAAACCACACCTCATTCAGATGCACTGCAACAATTTAAACTACCTGAGAGCTTGTCTCATAATTTAAGATGCCACTGTCTGTACAAAAAAGCTAAAAATTTAACCGAGAGTCAGAAAAAATTAAGGCTATTTTCTTTTATTTATTGATATATCATTTTTATATCAAAATCAAGAAAAGAGCTCACCTCAGCACTACTATGTCAAACTACAATTCTCCTGTAAGTAATTCTCCTAATATTCACTAGCTTCTAAACAACATGGATGGAGACCTAAAGTTTCTAACCTGATGTTGTAGCTTTACATCCACAAATGCTAGCAGCTACAAATCAAATCAATACCTTAACTTAAATGAACTCATTATGGTGGAATTCTGAGCTTTGTCACTTGAGAAACTCTAAAACTTTCCAGCAACAAGAAAGAAAATTAAAAGTGATAAGGTGTGTTTTCTCTTAGAAAATTTATTTCACTGGCTTTAATTTTGTTCAGACTCGAAAAATCAGTATTCACTGAAAAAATTTTTCAATTCACAGCCAAAAATATCCAGTTTATTTCTCCTTCACTGTTGCCATTTGATTATGACCATTTTTTTTTTGTTAATTTCATTATGTCAAAGTGTTTCTTGAAAATAAAATGAAACTAGAATTTTAATTCCATTTCTGCTTTGAATGTAATTCAGATTTCCTGGGAACACATAGGTTCAAAAATGTTTAAGCCATATTCAAAATTATAATGAAAGATCCCAAGAATAATCAATCCAAAACAAAAGGGGATGCTTATCTGCAAATGCTGTGGTTTGCAAGCAAGTTAAATTATTGTGTCAGTTGTGTCTAGGTGGCATTGATTAATTTAAGTCATCAATAATTTAGCTTATTCAGTATGAATTTGTACTCTTATTAGGTTTTCATATTGCTCCCTACACACTTGGTAAAAAAACTTCATTCTCTACAAAGGAAGAGAAGGAATCTTGTGCAGATCACAGACATTTCTCTTGCAGATTTCAGAAACTCCAGAAGAGGAAATGGAAGCTAAATGAGGCAGGTATCTCTTCTTTACCATAAGAAGTTAGATATGGCTGACAACATAGAAAAGCATTTCATAAAGAAAGTGGTAGCCACCATCTTCCTACAGAAACCTGGACTGACTTTCAGGTAATATTGACATTAAAAACCCTTTAAAATGTTGTAATAAAAGAAGTTTTGTTTTTTGATGTTTCTTGGAAGGAGTGATCAGGAACAAAGGGGCCCAAAGTCTAACTGGTTGTAGTATCTCAAGAATGCAAGCCTTTAATATGTTACCTGGAGTAACAGAGTAATAACAGTCTGTAGAGTTTCCTCTGCAGTGAGAAGACAAGAGGAAATGGCCCTAAGCTGAGAATGTCAGATCAGATACTGGGAAACAAATTTCCGTGTCAGGATGGTCAGGCATTGGAAAGGGCTGCCCAGGAAGGTGAAGGAGTCACTGGAGGTGTTCAAGGCACACCTGGATCTGGTGATGGGTGATGTGGTTCAGTGGTTTAGGGGTTATACTGGCAGTGCTGAGTGGAGGGTTGGACTGGGTGACCTTAAAAGTCTCTTCCAGTCTTAATGATTCAGTATACATTTGCACAGAATTTGAAACACTTTTCTGTTGTAATGGCGTTAGTATGGTTCATAACTCTCCCGCTGCTGCCTGAATTAGATGGTTGTAGGAACTTTAAATGAAATTAAACATTTATTCTACAAGCTCCTCCAACATTTCCTGTTTGAAATAACTAGCACAGTTTTTTCAGTCTTCTTAATGCAGTAAAGTTTCACAGATCTAACTGTAATTGTGTTATTTGCTATGAAGTTTTCAAATGTTTAGTGAGATGTGCCAATTGTCCCCTGATACAGGCTGTGTTCATGTATTGAAATAAATAATTAGTTGTCACTTAATGCAAAAGTGTTTTGTCTATCACTGAACGCCTCACAGGTTATTCAGAGTGCACAGTGAACTATGATTAAAACTGCTGTGGTGTATCAAACAGCAATCCTCCAGTCTTACTGCTGCTAAACAGAGAGCCAGTAAAAAGACTGCATTAACTTAAGAGTGGCTTTCAATGCAATTTGCAGATGGGCTTATTGTAGGCATATTTATGTTGCTTGGATGTCTCTCAGGAACAGCTGCACAACAGATCTGTGATCCATATCCATGGGAGCAAGCTGGTGCCAAGGAAGAGATAAAACCTCAGTGGCTGGGAAGTTAGAGCTAATGACCTCTTAGTTTTGCTTCCAGATCCACTGTTGATTCACTCTTCCACAAGCTTTTTTGCAGCTGTGAAATGAGTATCAGCGACAATAGTCACAGGGACGTTTACTGACTATACAGATACTCATTCTCTGTTTAAACTAGGAGAAATAGGCAGCACAGGTTTTGAGCTGTCCAAGTGAGGTCTGTCAGACATTTGGTAGGGAAGGCTGTCAGGATGCATTCCATTAGCTAATTCTGGTAATACACTACAGCGGGTTTGAAAATGGAAAACCAGTGTAGCTATTTCATTAGGATGGAGTCCATTTTTAGTCACTTCTGTTCAAGAAAAATAACAGTATCACAGTTTGTACCCATGTAACTAAATCTGTAAAATTAAAGAGTTACCACTCTTACAGTGAGGTACACTAGGACTCAAAAAATAATATGCATCTACAGAGCTGATCCAGATGTAGACTAACCATGACCATCTCTGCAGCTGAAGTATTTATGACTTGTGTTAATGTCCAGTCCACTTTTCTACCCATAAAACCTCTTTACTATCCTCACCTCCGAGCTTGTCTGTTTACTCATAGTCAGGATTTAAGTAACAATCCTACCCCATAGTGCGCTGTGGTGGTTTTGGCTGGGGTAGTTAAATTTCTTCATAGTGTTGGGTATGAGGACAAGTTTTGCATTTGTGCTGAACACAGGGTTGATCATTAGTGATATTTTAATTGTTGTTTAAGAGGGCTTACAGAGGCCTTTTCTGCTTTTTGTCCTGCCAAGCTGGTGATGAATTTGGAGGTGCCTGAAAGGAAGGGAGGAGACAGAGCCAGGACTGCTTACCCAAACTGGCCAAAGGGATATTCCAGACCATGTGACATCATGCTCAGTATTTGAAGCTAGGGCAAAGAAGGAGGAAGAGGGAGATTTTTTAATGATGGCACTTGTGTCCCCAGGTAACCTTGAAGCATGAGTGAGCTGTGCTGTCCTGAAGATGTGAAATACCTGCCTGGCCATGTGAAGTAGTGAGTGAATTTCTTGGGGCTTTTTGCCTGTGTGGCTTTTGAATTCCCTATTGCACTATCTTTATCTCAACCCATGAGTTTTCCAGCTTTTAGCCATCCAATTCTTTTCCCAGTGCTGCTGGTGGCACAGAGATCAAGTGGCTGTGTGTGATGCTTTGGTGCCAGGTGGGATGAAACAGCACATACATGTCTTGGTTGCTTAGTAATTAGAGAGACAAGAGTGATTGAAATGAAAACATGCAAATTAGGCTGAGGGAATATGTTTCACATCAGAGTAAGACAGGCTGGATCTTACCATGTTGTTTCATGGAACTGGCAGTAGCTGTCTGACTTGCCCTGACTTACATAGAAAATCCTAATTTCCCATGACCAAAAGACAAAAGAAAAATACTATGGCCAAGCCTGAATGAAGTTTTCATTTTTTTTTAATATCAAAATAAAGTACAGTTTTATGTGATTCCTTGATTGAATTTTCTTGAGAGCTTGAAAAACGTGAAGTACCAAACTAAGACATATGTAGCTTTTTCAGTTGTTTGTTTATTTGGTTGTTTTTTTTGAGATAACAGGGTTTTTTACTTTTTTGAAAAGGTAAGTATCTAAAATGTATCCACTTACTTTTCTTTTTTTCTAATTTAAGCCACATTTTTTAGAGAAAAAACACTCTAAGCCAGTCCTGCATGTCTAGAGTTGTAGAGGAGTTATTTATAAATTTATTAATTTATTTATTAATAAAAGTGGAAAAAAACCAACTTCTAATGCAGGTAAAATGAATACATATGCCATGTCCATTTTAGCCTTAAACTTAATAGATCTATTTTTCTGGTGTATATCCCAATGCACAATATTTAAATGTTAAGTCATCTTCCCATAATTTAATTTATAAGCAACATCTGAGATGTTGCTAAAAATTCCTTCACAAGACTCTTAACAGTTATGAAAATCTGTCCATGTGAGCTAGTGGCTGGTGAGTTATCAACATTTCTGTAAAGAGCCCGTACTCCCTACACAAATGTGAACAAATAATTAGACCACCCTTTGTTACTCTTCATGCTCATTTGTGCTTTCAAATTTCTGGTAACTTTTTCAATTTTTTTCCTGTGAACAGCTGAAAATAGAGGTATTTAAAGATGTCTCCCTTGCTATTTGCATCAATATATTTTTCTGTATATGATAAATGTTTTATAACGATCATCCTTCTAAAGGTGTTTATGTTCTATATGTTTTAAACTACAGTTAGATTATATTGTCCCTTTCCAGTGAATGGCAAAAATCTACCTCTTTCAAATTACCGATGCTTAGAGTAGTTTCAGAAAAACCTCTGGAACTAATACACTTTCTCTGGGTTAATTAAAAAAGCAAATGGAGAGAAAAAAAAATCAGAAAATAGATTTTAATAATGCTGCTCTCAGAATATGGACATTTTTTATTTCAAAATGCATCACAGGGGGACTCAAAGGAGTGAAATGTGGACCTTTATGTTGCTTAATGGCAAAGAAGACATTTTCAGTCTTTAGGTAAAGCCTGCCTTCTTCCAGAAAGACATAATTCACAAGGAAAACTATTTTCCACTGTTATACCTGTCACCTTTGCTCTGCAATGAGTCCTGTCTCAGGATGAAAAAACTTCATTTTATTTGTATATCACAATCAGGGACAAATATCAGCTGTTTATTCAATCAGGGACAGAGAATTAATTACTCCAGCAAGTATCAGCATTTTCCAAATAAGGTATTTATATTAATTTCTTCTTAATTTATTAATTAATATTTCTAATATTTATTAGAGAGGTAGAAACCCCTGGACATTTCAAATAAATTATCAAACTATTACAGTGTCTTTCCTTAACAAGTGTTTGGTGTTTGGTTTTTGGGATTTCTTTTCCTGTCACAGCCAGCTCAAGGTGAAACTCACAGTTTTTATTTAAATCCAGACTTTTCATCTCATAATTAATATCACAGTTAACAGAGTGTCTGTGCTTGGTTTTACAAATCTATATTTAACTAATTTGATTTACAGTGCCAAAATCATTAAAAAACTTGGGAATCTGTTTTTTTCAGTGGTTGGAGACTACAGCAGAAAGGTGCTATGGATTTAGTTTCCTAAAGATTTAACTTAATGCCTTACTTCCTTCAGAAATGCACAGTAAGAGGAAGAGAGGCAGAACTCTATATAGAAACTCTGAGAAAAGAAGATACTGAAGACATTTTTTTACTTAAAATCAATTAATAACAGTCCAATTTCAGTCCTCCTAGTTAAAAATCTATAAAAGTGTATTACTTTTTGTCCTTCTTTCCACAACCGAGAGTCTTGCAGCCTCTGCAATAGTCTCTGAAAACTAAACACCTGCATACATGCTTGGTGTGCTGCAAATCCCAGCTGTCCACAATGCCTCCCTCTGAGGTGCAGCAGGTCAGTTGTCTTTGCACTGACTTAATGTCTAAACATCAGGCAGACAAAGATGTGGTAACAGGGGTCGGCCTCAAACTCTCACAAAGGACAGAAGGAATCCCCCTGTTCTTGTCAAGGTGAGTTTTTGTCTGCCAAGGACAAGCAGGCTGCTCTCACTAATTATTTGAATCTCCAAAGCATAGGGTCATGCATTAGTAATGCAAGCACTTTCACATCAGCTTTAAGGAGAGTGAAAATCGTGTTTTACAGAAAACGGTGGAGTTAAACACAGCCTTGAAAACAAACACAAGCTAGCTTTCAGCAGTCAAATTCTTGCCCACTGAGTACTTTTTTATATCTATGAAAAATTCATGTGAAATGGTCTTTGCAATGTGGGAATGCTTTGTGCTCATTTACACAAGTGTCAATGACTGAACAACATAAGGCAGTACAAAAATCTGTTTGAGAAGTTTCATATTCATATCTGGACAGCTGAGGATTTGCAGCACACCATTACACCATTACATTTTGACCATTACAAAATTTCTGGTAAAGGAAACACCACAAGTACAAAGGAAGTTGGCCTCCAACACAGCAACAGTTGACTTACAATGTTCCCAGATATCACCAGGGTAACGGGAAAATACCATATCCATGACTTTGACATAGAAAAATTCTTTTTGTTAATTACGTAAGATAACACTCTAGCCCTAGGTTACACAATTGATTGGGTTGAAACCTTCTCAAGTTGGGACAAAAATAGGGTGATACCTATAAAGTGGGGTAGCTTAACCACTACAATGTTGAGTGTGTGAGCTGGATAATTGGTTCTGGTAATATGTATTGACATATGATGTAATGTGACTTAATGGCAGTGGTAATAAGAAAGTGACATGTCTGAGCTATCATTCAGGTGATGTTGTTAGTACCAAGTGCACTGGGGGATACTTAAACAAGTGTACAGTACCACTTAGAGTATTTAATCTGTTTTTTTAAGGCATTACCTTAGACATCAGCCAAAAACATAGTTCTGTTGAACCAAAAAAGCTTGGAAGACTTAAAAGGAGACATGCACTAGGAAGGATTTGAATGCCATTTAAGGATTTGAGTGAAGTTCAAGTACTTTTCCTGAGCTGTGGCTGGCAAGGAAAACATAAAAATTAAAGCCATTATTTTAACATCAGTGTACTGATGTTGAAATATCAGTCACCAAAATCTAAAAGGTTAAAGCAAACACATGTATCATGCAATTTCTGAACAGTTTAAATCATCAAAATGAAAAGTTTGGTTTCTGAACTTCTAGTGTTCATCTCATTGGCCTGTCATTATTCATCTGTCAAGGAAACTGAAAGGTTCAATAAGACTGCCGAAACTGAATAAATAAAAAAATGAAATTACCTCAACTGAGAACAGAAAAACTATGTATTTTCATTTATTAAGATGTGATAACTCCCTTGGAACTTTAGAGCCAAACTGTGATCAATCTAATACCTTTTAGAATGCAAGTAGAAAAAAGCAAGTTACATAAGTACCATTAAAATAAAGCTGAAAGAACCAGTAATAAACCCATTCTGATTTATTTATTAACTATTCTTTTTTCAAGACAAAAGTCCTTTATTTCTTATATGCTGTAGTCCACACTGTAGTCACTACTGATGAGTCATATATGCCTATTTACTGTTTATATTGAAATTTGAACTAGTGCAAATTCATCATATTTTAGGCCCCATTCCAGCCCACTTTTGCAATAGCAAGTATTAGCCAAACGCTTCTCTGAGCATTTGAATCTAGCCATTTTCCATCTCTCTTCTACGTATTTCAGTGTGCTGTATCTGAAGGAGAAAAGGCAGTTTGTGAAATGTCACACACAATACAGCTGAGGAAAACACTCAAGAAAGAACTTCAGGTAAAATGAAATGTAGTCTACAGTGCTAAGAAATCTAAAGGATTTCACTGGTGTAGTTACCTTTAAATAGAGATATATGTAATTGTTATGTTACCTAGATCATAGAGATGAACTAAAGTTCTGCCATGCACCCTGCTAGGTCCGTCCTTCCTACCACACTGGAAGGAACACCAGAGCCTTTCAGCGAGAAACACTAGACAGTCCACAGAGAAATGGGTGAATCAGAGGGACGCTAAAAGTGGCAAAGTGGGAGTCATCAGAATTATATATAATAAATAAAGCTGTTGTTTGATTTTTTTTTCCCAGCAAACATAACATAAATTAATTTGTATTAAGTTTGGCCCTTACAATTTTAAATGCAACTCTTTGTATCTGTAGTGCAGAATCATAATCAGGTGCCTGTTTTCAAGCACTTCAAAGCCTTTTCCAAAATCAGTGAAAATATTCCGGCTCATTGGAAGAGAATTGCAACAAAGCCCTACAATGGAAAGAAACAGAGGAATTCAAGGTAAGCTCTCATGGCAGAGGTTCAAATTAGATTCTGGACATGAAACATCGAAACATCGTGTCTGGAAGCATTCCTAGTATGCTGAAACACCTGGTGTTTTATGCCCAGATATATTAACTATATTGCAAAAAAATTCAAGGCCATGTTGTCAGGGTGTTGAAAGTCTTTGGATAGAGAAAAGGAACTCCATTGCCACCTCTTCAGTCCCTCTTATGGAATGAGAAGAAAGGGGGAAAAAATGTAGAATGTATTTTGCTAGTGATTATTTCACTAAACTTACTCACAGGTGGAACATGGTTTAAAGTAAGCTCATAAAACCCAGATGGAGGACTATTCCAGAAGCAATCCTCATATGTCCTCCAGGACTAGATATTGGTCCCCAGTCTGTTTCAAGTAGTAAAATTATCTTTCAAACTCCTTTGCTAGCAGCCTTACACTAAAAAACACCACCAGACTCTGAGGAAAGCGGTAGAAAAGTTTTCACATTAATACTGATCAGGTGAATGATTTAAAATGTCTATTTTAAAAGGGATGGAGGTGGAACAGAGCAGACCCAGCTTAAGTCAGAGTTGACTTTCCAACAGATATTTTCAGAACCCACTGTTACTACATCTGAAAAAAAAAGAAAAATAAAATTAAGAAACCCAACAAAATTCAGGTACTGATTAAATCATTTTAGACAGATGGGAAGGATTGCTAACTGGGAACAGAAGAATAAAAAAGTTTATTTGTCTGCTTACCTTCTGAAAGATTAAATTCTTATACACTTCTTAAATCTTTTGGGAGTGAGCAGACAGTTTAAACATGTGTTGACTGAAAGCCAGTGACTTAATTAATTAAACTCATGCTACATACATAATATATTTAAATTAAACTAACAAGCTGATAATTACATATGTAGTAATTCCTTTTGCTTCATGAAAGCTGAAGACGTTATTTTGGGCTCAAAGCCACTTGGACAAATTTATTTTTCAGGAGATCCTTAAAGTATAGGAACAGAACAACTTTGATAGATCAAACCAGAACTACAGATGAGTTAAAACCATCTTCCTATTAATCCTCTGTGAAGCTTACCTAGAGTAAAGAGTTATACCATAAGTGCATGGTTTTCCCATTACTCTTTTGCTATGGTTTTTCAGAACCATTTACAATCACAAAATAAACAACTTCCATTTATTTTCTACATTTCTTTTTTAGCTTCTCCTCTCTAGTCCATAAGATTCTCATGAAGAGAAATAAAAAGGTAAACTGAGTTTATATTTTCAGATTTTTGTCTCGGAAAAATACTTCCAAGCTACCAAAAGATTAAATTTAAAATATATTTTATCTCTAGAAGGATTGTCTTAGGGAGTTTATTCTAGCTACTCTACCAGTTGCAGTAGTGTTGAAAAAAAATCTACATTTAAAAAGAATTACATTTTGATTTATAGACACAGTGAAAACCTATTTAAAAGAATTCCATGTTGTATATTAGATAACAGCCTGAATAAATTCAAATCATACTACTTTCCATAATTTATTTCTCCAGACTATTCAGATTTTTTTCCTATGGAGTAAAAGAAAGAAAGAATAATTACAGTAAAATTAAGTGAAAAATTTAAAGACTAAAACCCTCACTTGTCTGTATCAACTGCCATTTAGTAGTGACTAAAATGTACAGAGCATATTTTAAAACACACTTTTCAATAACAGACAAAAGGTAAATTGTTGAAAAATTTCTATATGATTTTGTTTAAGGAAGTGCTACTTGAATGTATGAAACACTTCCTGTAGATTAGTTTATGCACTGTATAAGTTTTTAGCTGTTAGAGCTACATAACTATGTGTTTTCAATCAAGTTCTGTAAAACATAAAATTTTTTCCATGGCAGAATAATCTAGCAAAGGCTGTGTGAAACTGGAATTTAATTTGCTTAACATAAGAGCCAGTCAGCATTTGATTGATTCAAGATGTGGAAAGGTAGTAGAGCTCAAAAAACTGTACATGAAGTACTTGATTAAACAAGACAGGAATCACAGGCTTGATTAATATGGAGTCACAGCACCAAGACCAGTTCCAAGCCATCAGCACTGCACTACTCTGGGAAAGGATATCAATTCTTACATTCAAAAGATATCGAACTTTTTATCTTGCTACCACTGAGAAGAAAATTTTATATTTCATGTTCTGAAGTGCACTTCCACAGGAAGACAAAGGACATGTGTAACTCTTAAAGTACAGATAAATTCCTCATCTGGTAATAGCAATATTTCCATAAGGGGACATGACCCCCATAAATGGGAATGAGCACCTATCTATTATTTTCTCTTTGTTACAATGCTGCACGTAAATGTCAAAATAGAATATTCTCACTGCTAAATGTTTAATGGATTTTATTATAGACTTTACTTTCTTCTCAGGGATCATTCTGTCTCTGTAAAATTATGGAGTTTAAGAATCTGGACAGAAAAATGTCAAAGGAAATTTATGCAAAATCCTTAATGTTGTAGAAAGTAGAAAGGCATTGGCCATTACATCTGCCTCTTGAGAAAGGGTAAGGTGGGGTAAAAGGTAAATCTCCTTACCAAATCTAGGCAGGTTCCTCGAGTCATCTCAAAGATCATACTTTCTAAAAAAAACCCATTCACACAAATGTTTTATCACAGTGGCATATGAAGTACCTCATTAGGGAAAGGCTCAGAGGTGAAAAGGATTACCAGTCATAAGTCCATAGAATTGTTAGGCCAGCATGGCATGACCATTAGCGCTATGACCAGAGCATATGTTAGTAAGTTTTCAAGAGTCAGAATTCACCTAAGTACATTTTCAAAACTTGTTGAATTAATTCTAAATAATATTCAGTAGCACAGAACTAGAGAGTCACAGCATCAGAATGGTTTGGTTGGGTTTGATTTGGTTTGATTTGGTTCTGTTGGAACCTTAAAGATCATCTTGTTAAAACTCCAAAGCCTCATCAATCTTGCTTCAGGAAAAATATTAGCAAATTCTTCAGGAAAGAAAAAAAAGTAAGGAACTAGAGGCATTATTTTATTTTATATATTAGTGAAGTTTGCAATTAAATCTTTCATTATGCCTGGAATGTAACATGCTTGCAGTCAAATGGTATACCAAATTTTTCCAGACACATATAAATAACACATAACTTGCAGAGTTTTTCCTTGAATAACCTGGTTAATCATTAATCTCTGTAGTTAATCACACCAGAAAGTAAATTCCTGGGACAAGTTTTAACTTCTTGAATAGGTACTGCAAAACAAGAGATGAAAAAATAACTCATGGATTGATTTTCTTATCACATTTTAAAACAGCATTAGTATTTATTGCCTGAGGGATAAAGAAAAAAAAAATAGCAGAACAGAGTTGACAAAGTAGCAATAAAATTTTAAAAGGAATCCCTCACATTTTTACCAAAATCACTTTTCCACAGTAGCACAGAAATCCAAAGTTATTACAAAAGCCAACAATCTTCTGCAGTTCACTAGGACTGACAAGGAGCAAAAATATCACAGACCTTCATTCCTGTTGTACTGTTTCTACAGTGTGTATACAAAGAACTGACTTATGGGCACAAAAACTCCAACAAACTGACATCATGGTTGACTTGCACTCAGGCCTTTTGTGCTGAGGCATTCACTAGACATGGTGCTTGAGGAGCTCAGAGGAAAACTGTCCTGCCAGTGCTGTGTGGGCTGAGTGGATAACTGTGTTACTGAGTGTTGTTCCACAAGTGAAGCAATGATAAAATAAGCTTATCTCCAGCTCTAAAAGATCATGGCAATCCACGTGTATTCTGTGGAATTCCTTCCAAAACATCAAAACTTAACGCAAAAAATTAAGCCTGAATCAAGTGATACTGCATAACCATCTGCAGTCCATGCTCATACCTTCTGATTTGGACACACAAATTGTAAAATTTTGGGGCATACACACTCAGTTTGGCACCATTTTATTCCAAAGAAGATTTTAAACGTCTTTGAAGGAAGGCTTCTTTCAAATTAAAAAATTATTTTAATATTATTATTTTTAAGGAAGTAAAGGAAAGAGAATAAAAATTTCTTTAAATTCAGTACACAAACATCTAACATATTAGAGTGTTCCTGAACAGCTTTTGTGCCTGAAACAGCACCAGGTGACAATATGTATTGTACTTTATTCTGGCAGCCAAGTGTTAGTTAAAATCTTGGTTTGTGAATCTACTATTTCTCTAGAGAGCAAGAACCATAACAATTTGTATACATACATTCAATTAGATCTCCATTAGTCTTTGCCTTCTGGAACCCCAAACCTAACTTTTAAAATATTAGGAAAGGGAATAAATCAAACCCCTGAAAAGTCAGAATAAAGAGAAGCAGTGGCTCAGCTTCACAGCTGCATCACCCATATTCAAGTTCTGTTTGATCCAGGTTTCCATCAGCCTTCTCTCTTTTCTTCCCTCACTCATCAGGTTTCCTGCATAGATTCCTGTCCCATGTAACCTGCCCCATCAGCCCCTATCTCTCCAGCCTTCTAATATCCCAGGTCAGTTGCTGCTTGCTCTTATCCTATCTTATGCTATTTCATACATTCCTTCACTAAATGCTTTGCAGTATTTTCTGTGACCTTGCTCTACCTGACTGCCAAAATCCAAATTTCTGTCCAAAACACAAAAAAGTATTTAAAGTCTCCTAAAGTGAGAGTCCTAGAGTGAGATTTTTGGTAGGTTTCTTTTTCTCTTTTTGGTATTTTTTTGGGGGGAGGGGCTTCTTTGGCATTTTTTTTTTCCAGCGGGAGAATGTGAGGCAGATCAGGTTTTTTGTTTAGGTTTTTTGTTGTTGTTGTTGTTTTGGTTCAAATTTTTTTTTTAAAGTGGACAAAATGATGGATTTTGACTTAGTCTTGTATTCAACAAATTATTCTGTGGGGACCAAATCATATATAGACATTTCACCTATAGGCTTATGTCTCTTATTCTGTTGCTAGCTCTGACTGAAGCGTTAGCTGTGTTTGGATATTTTTCCTGCTTTTAAACTGTGTGAAATCACACCACTGCTTTTCCTACTGTTGAAGTATCTTAGTTCACTCTCCACAATTTTGCTTCCAAGTTTCACATAAAAACTTACTTATCTTTGTGATGTGCTTATCTCTGTTCAGTTTTAATGAAATCAATGAATTATTGGACTAGGCAAAGGATACATAGACACTGGAAATAAAACTAAAGCCATGTAAACCAGTTGGGGTTTCTCAAATAATAAGGCTGAAAAAAAATTCTAATTGTATCCAGGTTTCTTACACTTATCATTACCTTTACATCCACTGCAGGATCTCATCAGTATAAGAAAGAAAAAGAAAGTATTTATCAACTTCTGGAAGTATTTGTAAAGTGTTGGCAAGATTGGCAGCTTTCAGAGCTCCAGGAATACTACTGGCAAACTATTTTTTGTTTCTTGACATTAATAAATGAGATAAGCTGTAGAAATCACCAATGCATAGGAACTACATAATAATCATTCCCACTAGTTAATAAAGGAAAGATTTGCCATTCTTGGATTACAGATAATAAGGAACAGAGAAACACAAAGAAGTCATTTCTAGTTTTCCACCCCATATTTGAAACTGGATGTCCCATTTTCTAAACATAATCTGGGGCATGCAAATCATAAAGTCGATATACACACAAAGGCATTTCCTCAGCTGGGAATGACCAAACCCAAAACTGACTAGAGCTCTGAAATGGAAGTACACTGAACAATTCCTTTTGTGAGCTCTGTACAGACTGGCCAAAGATGTATTGGTGTGCTCTCTTCCTGATTTGATGCTCTGGCTTGCAGTATACTCTTCTCAGCCCCCAGTGACCCCAGGGTTGATTCTGTTTCCATTACAGTGGATCATTGCATACTTGAGGTTGGAAACAATCACTGAAGTTTACCTTGTACAATCTTCCCATCCAAGCACCCAAAGAAACTGCCCAGACAAGTTTTGAACATCTCAAAAGATGGAGAGTCCACTACCTCTTTGAGCAACGTGTGTCAGTGTTCCATCACTCTCAAAATTCAAAAGGTTTCCTGGCTTTCTGGAGAGGAAAACTGTGTTTCAGTCTGTTCCCATTGCCTCTTCTGCTGCTACTGCACACTGCTGGAAGAGGCCTGGCTGTGATCCCTTTGTATTTATGCACATTGGCAAAATGTCTCCTGAGCTTGTTTTTCCCCAGTGCCACCACTCAAATGAGGCAGACAGATGATAGCACCTTATTGTGGTGCACGACAGTCCTCACAGGATAAAGATGTTACACCAGAAAGAAAAAGAATTTGATGGTTTGAACCAACAGACTAAATTGTACAGCATAAAAACAAAACGTAACAAAAGAAACCCCAAGCAAGGATGCAAACAAATGAAAAACAACCTGTTCAACAAAGGACTCAAGATAGTGTCTTTGCATTCACTATCTGTCCTTATCATGGTCTCCAGACCCAGATTTTTCATACTGCCAGGTTGTTTTACGATCCTAATGGAGCAGTTCAGATTCAGGATTTTTGCTCTACAAACAAAAACTGCTTAAGGTGCTGCTATTATCCAGCTGATGCTTTTGATTTACATGTTCTGGATATTTCCTGTCCTACTTGCAACTATTGTATTTCTTCCTAAGAATAAAATATCTTTGTATTGACTTGTTTTTCTTACCAAAAAAACAAGGGGGGGTTTTATTGAGTTTCATGTGTTCCCTGTGAAATAAATAATTATCTGGACAATAAGAAATTAGAATCCACTGTAGCAGACAGGAGTTAGCAGAAAGAAGATAGGTTTTTATGTGTGATTGTGTGGGCATCCATAAGACTCAGTTTCTGCATGGAAAAGCCCTTACCATCTATGGAGAGTCTCACACAAGAGAAAGGCTTTTCCCTTAGAAAGAAGCAATACATAAACCAATCCTCAGGTAACTAACAGTGTTATTATGACAGAGTTATATATAATAACAGAGTTAATATAAAGCTCTCTCTTTGGAGTAATTTCAAAATGCTTTCAATGCCATTTGAATATTGTCACACTACAAAAGTATAAGAGAAAATGAGTAGTTCACACTCTGCTGTTCAAAGACACTAATTACTCACGTGAATTAAAATGTAACTACCAATAGATCCTTGGAGGAAGAGAAGCATATGAATGTATTTTTTTTTCTGTAAGCTGAATGACTTATGAAAGCCAGTAGAAGCCCATGGGCCAAAACTCATCTAGAACCAGGATTCAAAGTTTCACAACATGAAAACCTACAGAGTCCAAATGAGAGGAGCTGGTCTGAACTTAATTAACACTACAAATTGTGAAAAACTAAAACATTAATGGTTGATGACTCAAACAACTCGAAACATGTAACAACACTGGTTGCTTTGCTGAGGCCAAATTTGCACTCCCTGCCCCCAAAAGAAGGGGAGGAGGAGAGTTTTTTGTGTAGTGGTGAAAGCTCTGATCTGCATTGGACAGAGAAATTGAACACCCACCATTGGAGGACACAAGCTGGGTTTTTATCCAGACAAGAAAAAGGCAAATAAGAAGCAGTCCCTGCTGAGGTACAGTAATGCTTTTTGTTACACCAATGTCCTCCCTTACACAACTGGCTCAGGTGTAAAGCTCCCCGAGGAGGTATTGGGACATTCACACATAGGCCTGAGGGTGTCCATCCATTATGATGGGGCATAACTGGCTCAACTACACTGATATGAGAGCAGCTGTCTAGTTTTAGAAGGTGTCATCAACCACCAAAGACCCCCAAAGGTCTGCCCCCCAGACTTGTTTTTTGGGGCCTTCCACCAGGGAATCATTATCCACAGTGCTCCATCAGATGGTGTAAATCACTACCCACTCAAAAAGCAGTGCCTGGGCATTCCCGCATCCCACATAAACCTGAATGTATATAAACCCATTGAACTCTGTGTTTTGTGGGCTTCCCCCACTACAGACAGATCAAGACTGTGACCATCACTTAAACCAGTGGAGTTGGAAAATTCAATAAACAATTCTGTCACTGTACCCAAAGGTGGTGATATTTTTCTACTCATTATTCCCTCCCCTCCCCTCCCCTCCCCTCCCCTCCCCTCCCCTCCCCTCCCCTCCCCTCCCCTCCCCTCCCCTCCCCTCCCCTCCCCTCCCCTCCCCTCCCCTCCCCTCCCCTCCCCTCCCCTCCCCTCCCCTCCCCTCCCCTCCCCGCACCTTCCCGCACCTTCCCGCACCTTCCCTTCCCGCCCCATTTAATTTAGAGATGCCCCAACTTACTACATCATGACATTATTCTACTTTGTCCACCTTAATTCAGCACCACTGAGGTTTTTCTGCAGAATTAGTAAATTAGATATCTGAAGGGAGATGGAGAGAGACTGTACATGCAAGAGTGATTGGTGACAGGACAAGGGGGAGTGGTTCAAGCTGAAACAGAGTAGGTTTAGATGAGATACTAGGAAGAAGTTTTTTACTGTGAGGATGGTGAGGCACTGGAGCAGATTGCTCAGAGAAGTTGTGGATGCTTCATCTCTAGAAGTGTTCAAGGTCTAGTGGGAGGTGTCTCTGTTTATGGAAGGGGTGAAGGAGCTAGATGATCATGATCTTTAAAATGTCTTCCAACTCAGGCAATCCTTTTATTCTGTGGATCTATCTGGCACATTAGGAAGGTATGAAATTGAAATTAATGAGGTAGAGGATCAAGACAGGCATTTTTCTGTGTACAGAACACTCTGCTGCTGAGTTCTCCACAGCAAAGGAAAAGAAGTAGACTTGACTGCTTGGCTGAAGATTGTGGCAAAATCCCACCCAAAACAAAAATGAATGAAAAAAGAAAACGGGATGAACTGTATTTGTTGTTGTGATTGGAAAAAAGAATGATCTTAGACTAATTGTTCCAGTAGTTAAGAAGTTGTTGCATTTTTGAATAGCAATATTTCATATGTCTTTGGGTCATTGTGATGGATGAGTTTCTTAAAAGATAGGAAAAAAGCAAGCTTCCATAAAAAAGTTTTTTTACTCATTGGGAAAGGAACTATTTGGAAAATATATTAAGGGCTTTCCCAAAATTTGAATTTTATTTTATTTCTCAGAAGCCAAAGGTCTTAGTTGTTGCAGCACACTGTTTTGGCACAGATTCAAGGCTTTTATCTGTGGCTGTTATTGCTGATCAACAGGTTGTCCTGGAGTGACTTCATGATGGAGTGACTTGCATCCTCAATTGCCTTGTTTATGTTACATATTAAGTTCTTCACCTTTAAGACTGACTCTGAGAGTGAAGTGGGGGAAGAAGAAACCACAGTTTGTTTTCAGAAACTGCACTCACTGCCCCGCATCCTGCTCCTGGACTGTGGTGTCTGCAGCACAGACAGACAGCAGGACAGAGCTTCTCTTTTGCCTTTAGTTAGTTTTTAGCTAACTGAGGCAGAGAAGCTACCCAGACTGGTTTTTTCCTTTTTTCTTGGATCTGTGCAAACCTGCTTTGGACTGAAGAACACCCAGCCAGACCCCGGGAGCTCAGGCCTGTGGCCCACCGGGGCCTGGGCCTCGGCACTACCCGGCACCGAAGGGACTGATAAGAACCTGAGCGAGCCGAGCTACACCACATGAAAAGGACTTTTCTTACTAGATCTGCCATCCCATCAAACAGGGAGGGGTTTTATTATTTAATATTATTCAATTTCTGTTAAATAAACAGCTTTTTTCCACTTTTCTCAAGGAAATACTTTTTTGAACCAGTTGGGGGAGGGGCCACTTGAATTTGTTTTGTAGAGACCCCATTTGGAGGTTTTCTCCCAAATTTGCCCTAAACCAGGACACAGGCACACTACATTTAACAGTTAGGCACAGGTCCAAGACTCTGAAATATCGTCCAGAATTAGATCTAAGAAAAGTCATCACCTTACAATTTTTAGATTATTTTGGAAGACCTGCTTCATCACTCAAGCTTTTCCAAAGGGCCTGAGCGAAAGCAATATAGTAGGATTTAAAACAACAGCCATTCACTAAAAGGAGAGCAGGAGTGCAACAATCATTTTTCTCCAGAAAATGAAGTTTATCATTTTTTCGGGCATAAGGAAAATTAATTAAAACTTTTGAAATATTTATGGTGGGGCTTTTATTTCATAAAACTTTAGACAGAGATGTGACAAGTGCTTTGGAAATGTTAATAGACTGAGTATACAGAAGGATAGAGCATGTTTGTGTCTCTGTGTGTGTGTGTTTTATAGATACAATCATTTAATATACTATACACATGTGGAGGTGTTATCCTTAGGAGTTCAGAGATGGGATTTATTACCCAAACATATATGCTTTATCTTCTTGCCAGTTACCTGCTGTCTAACCTGTCTTTGATGAAGTTTATTCCAGCATCCAAGTTTTTGATATGCAAGATTTTTCTCCTGAAATAATTTCTTCTGAAGTCCTGAGTGGTGTTCTTAGTTTGTTTTCATTTTAGTGGGTTTTTTCCACACTGCTCCTTCCTCCACATATTCTACCTCCCTGAAGACTGCAGTGAACAAGGGTTTGTTGGAACACAAGTTCCCTGATGGGTTGTCCTATACCTACAAAAAAACTCACCTGACAACGTTGTATCTACATCTAAACACTTTAAATATTCATGCTAAATATGTCAGCTAATAAAAAAAATTTCTCAATTTATCATAACTTTTCAAGACTTACTACTAAGTATTAAATGTGCTTTAATTACTGTAAGGCATTAAAACCCCAAAAAAGAAAACGCAGGTTTTAGTTTAATCTATTACTATTACTATTATTATTAATCTATTACTGCACTGTCTTTTATACCCTGAAAAACTTATTAAACACATCTAATTGTAGTGAAAAGCAAATGCTTTAAATGAGACTACATTCCACTTACCCATGTGTAACTGCCAATGCAATAAATAAGGTGAAGAACTTAGACTGTTAAAGCCTAAAACAAGGGAGGGTGGCATTCACACGAGTGCACACACACACACACACACACACACACACACACTGTAGGGAAGGATCCTGTGAGAAGCTGCTAAAAGTTTCTTCCCTGTTCAATGGAGCCAGTGACAACCAGCTCCAAGCCAGACACGCCACTAGCCAAGGCTGGCTCAGTCAGCAACTGTGGTAGTAACCTCATGGTAACAGATTTAAGAATGGGGGAAAAGTTAAGGCACAACAATGTCTGCAGAGAAGAGGGAAGTGAGAACATGTGAGAGGAACAGCCCTGCAGACACCAAGGTCAGTGAAGAAGGGGGTGGAGGTGCTCCAGGCACCAGAACAGAGATTCCCCTAGCCTGTGGTGAAGATCATGGTGAGGAAGCTGTGCGTGCCCCTGCAGCCCATGGAGGATGCCAGGCTGGAGCAAGTGGACATGTAAAGTAGCATGTGATGCTGTGCACAGCCTGCACTGCAGCAAGCTCCTGGGAGCACTCATGGCCCCGTGGAGAGAGGACCACATTGTAGGCAGGTTTGCTGGTAGGACATGAGAACCCACAGGGGAGCCATGCTGGAGTGATCTGTTCCTGAAGGACTGCACCCTATGGAAGGGAACCATGCTGGATCAGTTCATTAAGAACTTCAGCCCTTGGGAAGGATATGCATTGAAGCAATTCATGAAGGACTGTCTCCCATGGGAGGGACCCTATGCTGGAGCAGTGTGAGGAGCAATCCCACTAAAAGGGAAGAAGTGGCAGAGACAAGTGATGAACTGACTGCAGCCCCCGTTCCCCATCTCCCTGTGTTTCTGGGAGCAAAGAAATAGAGAACACGAAGAGTGAACTTTAATCTGTGAGGAAGGGAGGGGTGGGGGGAAAGGTTTATAAGATGTGGATTTACTTCTCATTACCCTACTCTGATTCCATTGGTAAGAAATTCAATTCATTTCTTGAGTCTGTTTTGGTCGTGATAGTAATTAGTGACTGCTATCTCCCTGTCTTGATCCATGAATCTTTCACTATATTTTTTCTCTCCTGTCCAGCTAAGGAGGGCAGTGACAGAGTAGCATTGCTGGACACCTGGTGTCCATCCAGGGTTATCCCACCACGGGAATCAGTTGACTTACTTCAAAAAAACCTGTCATGAGACCTTTGCATCACATTTTAGTCTAATTTCTATTAGTGAATGAGATCAGACAGCTGTAAAATGATATTTCTATTTTAGAAATCTGACCTCTACACCAATACTTTGAGTAGTCAGAAGAAGCCAGGAATCTTTTTTTATTATAACTGCAATTCTAGCAGTCCAGAAGTGTAGCCCTAAATAGCTACGGTGCTAAAGAAGGAGGGTAACAACACAAATTCGCTGCAATACAACAGAGATGGAAAAGGAGCATATGCTAAGCAGGATGGATATAATTTCTGGCTCAACAGTCTTCAGGCTTTAGGCTTAACTAGACTAGAACATTCACTTTTTCATTCATTTTTCTGGTAAAACTAGCGTGCACTCAGAACTGGATTACTTTTTCTCTTCAAGGATGGGTGGAAATTTCAAGCAGAGCAGGAAAACAATCTTTGCCTCACTAAGGTAGAATACACTGCTACAAAAAAGTGGTTGAGACCTACTAGAACTTCTACAGTAGACCACATCACATGCACTCCACTTTAACATATTAATATCTTCATATCACCTTCACATTACCTTCACAGCTCTGATGTGGATCACTTGCCAAAGAAGAATCCTAAAATCCCTTTTCAATTTAATATTTTCTCATCCTTATTTTTGTGCCTCTGAACTTCCTGAACTCTAACCCCAGTTACCTCCACTTTCCATTTTCTCTTTGAAATAAAATGTTAATGAGCAGCCATAATGCAAAACAGTTAATAAAATATTGCCTGCTTCCTTTTTTTGCTTGGCAACAGCTGGATAAGGCATCCTAAGAGATTTTAGTTCATTTTAAAAGCATGGGTGATGTTATCAACAACATTTCAAATGAAAGTAGCCATAGTCCAGCTGAAATATTTGGCTTTTTTTTATTTTTTAACCTGTTTTTCTGACCATTATGCACTATCACCCAGATAATAACCAAACCCTTCATTACTCAAGCTGCAAAAATATTTACAGATTCCTTCTCTGTATTCTGCAACTTGTAAACTACATGCACTAGGTCACAAGGCCAACTTGAACTGTCCAGATATACATGTGACAACGAGTGTACATAAACTTTTTACTTGCTCATTTAAATGAGTTGTATACAGAAGGAAATATGCAAGGAAAGCTTGGTAATATGATTCAAGACATTAATTCTGTCTTCTGAAATTTGTAAAAGTGACATCAACTGCAAAAGTAATGTTTGGTTATGTTTCATAAATATTCCAGCTAAGATTAGCTTCCTCCTGCAATCACCAGTGTAAACCTCTCACAGGTCAAACTGTACACACAGAGGTTAAAAAGAGAAAATACAAGGGGAGATGACACACCAGGAACAGAGCAAAACATATATTATGAAAGTATCTAAATAATAGGCATTTAATACAAGCTGAAAGAAGCACTAAAGAAATTACGAAAGGGAAAAGGAGCAGATATGATTAGTTCAAAATCTATGGTCCTTTGAACATTGCTTGAAAGTACTTTGGCTGTCAGAGTAGTAGCCTGTACAATTCAGTGCTATCACAAGTTGGAGATTATTTTGTGATAGGAAAATGAGAAAAGTAATTGCGTAATACAGAAAAGCTTTTCTAAGTGAACACCTCTTATGACATATAATAAGACCATCAGCACTGAATACAATGAATTCTGCTAAAAGGCAAGTGCTGTGGTTTAATAATTAAGTTACTGGTCACCCAGCAACTAAGCATCCCACATAGCCTCTCTGGGATAAGGGTGACAACCAGAAGGGAAAAAGCTAGAAAATTCTTCAACTGAAAGACAGTTTAATAGGGAGAAGCAGAAGTCTCACATGCAACTAAAGCAAAACAAGAGATTCATTCATTAGTCTCCAGAGGCAGGCAGGTGTTCAGCCATCTCCAGGACAGCAGGGCCCCATCACACCTCACAGTGACTTGAAAACACAAAGTCCACCACTCCAAACGTCCCCTCCTTCCTTCTTCCTTTATAACCTGAGTGTGACACCATGTGGTGTGGGGTCAGCTGTCCCAGCTGTGTCCCCTCCCAGATCTTTTCACACCCCCAGCCTCCTCACTGGTGGGGTGGGTGATGAACAGCAAAGGCCTTGGCTCTGTGTAAGCCCTGCTCAGCAGGACCTAAAATATCCCTGTATTATCAACACTGTTCCAGTGTTCCAAACTCAAAACACAGCCCCATACTTGTTATTAGAGGCAAAAATTAACTGCATCCAAGCTCAAACCAGGAAGCAAGGAATATTTTCTCTGCCATTCCTTGCTTATTTGCATGAAAGGCAAGTTATGAATCATTAAGCACTTTTTGGATAGGATTCTTTTTCCAAAACTGTCTACTTCCCGCACATTTTTTTCATCTCTCATTGAAACACATTTTATTACAAATGAAAAGGAGCTGACTTGGCTCCCCCACACAATTTTACAATACCATTACAGTACCCTAAGAATGCTGAGCTGTCAGTGCCTCACACTGAGGCAAATGGAGTTACACAGTAATTTCATTATGTTCACAGTTGCTGTTTAAGAGGAAAGATGTAGACAAAGGGGATTCTTTTCCCTTAGAAAACTAGTATTTTTTTATAAAATAAGGAAAAAAGACAAACAATGATCTCCTTTATCCCATGAAGGAAAAATGTAAATATGTGTGTGGTATGCTAGAAACATGTTCTAGAGACAGAGGTCAGCTGGTACTAGACCCACTTTTTGGGGTGTATCTTCTGAGAATTCTTTTTTATTGAATCACTAAGACACATTCTTTGTAAATCTCCTGTTACAGCTTCTTTCAACTTACCTGGAAATGCTGTCCATCTATGAAGTGAAGAAAAGCAGAAAGAAAAGAGGTTACTTGAAATAAAACCAACATAAAGGGAATTATTCCTGGAACAAAATTTATGAAGTTCTTGAATTTTGATGTCTATAATATGGTATAAAAGCATGCATTATGGAGCAGTGTCAAAAACACACCACAAGGGAGAAGGTGAATCTGCTGAGTTCCTGAGGCATGTGATGTTTGTTGCATTAGCTCAACTCTGCTTCCATTGAAGCCAGTGCTACAGCCTAATTGCAAATGTCATCATACACCTTTGAGAAAAATGTTTTCAGAAGCCATCTATTTATCCAGGCTTACAAATATTGTCATTTTCCTCACACAAGTGAAAAGAAAGAAGGCACAATACAAAAAAAACCCAAACCAATGCATCTTGAGTGCTACTCACAGTTCAGTGTTTTATACTCAACTTCTTACAGAATCACAGAATCATTTCAGCCGTAAAAGATCTCTGAGATCAGAGTCAAACTTTGACCAGCCACCACCACCCTGTCAACCATGACACTAAGTGCCACAGACAGTCTTCTCTTGAACACCTCCACGGCTGGTGACTTCATCACTTCTGTGGTCAGTCCACTTCACTGCTTACCAACTCCATCCATGAAAATAATTCCTGATGTTCCACCTGAACATTTTCTGGTACAGTTTGAGGTAATTTCCCTTGTCTTGTTAGTGGTTGCCTGGGAGGAGAGGCTGACCTTCAGCTGGCTACAACCTCCTTTGAGGTAGGTGAACAGAATGATAAGGTTGTCCCTCCTTTTCTCTAGGCTAAACAACCCCATCTTCTTCAGCTGCTCCTCATATTACTTACCCTCTTCACAAGATTTGTTGCTGTCCTTTGAACATGGCCAGAACCTGTGTCCTTTTTAAAGTTAGGTGCCCAGAACTGGACACAGAACTCAAGGTGTGACCTCACCAGGGACAATCTCTGCCCTGGTGCAGCTAGTATTGCTGATGCAGGTCAGGATGACAATGTTTGGTTTTTTTTAGCCACCTGGGCACACTCCTGGCTCGCTTTCAGATGCTGTTGACCAGAACCCTTGAGTGTTTTACCACTGGGCAGCTTTGCAGCCATTCTGCCCCATCCTGTATCTCCACACAGGGTTGTTGTGACCAAAAGGCAGGACCTGACACTTGGTTTTGTTGAACCTCATACAACTTGGTCCATGGATCTAGCCTGTCCAGATCCTTCTGCAGAGCCTTCCTGCCCTCCAGCAGGTCAATACTCCCACCCAATATGGTGGTTATTGAGGGTTCACTCAGTCCCATCTTTCAGATAATAAGTAAAGATATTAAATAGGACTGGCCCCAGCACTGATCCCTTGGGAAAACAACTAGTGACTGGGAACCAACAGATGTGACACTATTCACCTCCAGTCTCCTCTCTCTCCATCCATCTATTTTTTTTAATACAGTGAAGACTATACCTGTCCAGTTTTTCCAGGAGAATGTCGTGGAAGATCGTGTCAAATATTGTGAATTCCAGTTACATGACATCCACAGTCCTTCCCTTATCTGCTGAGAAGGCTACCTGATCATAAAAGGATTGAATTCCTGTGTTTCAGAATGAACCTCAAATTAGGAGAGACTATAAAAGTCAAAGACTAGTGAGGAATTTCCTTTTATAGAGATATGAGAAAAGGTTTTGATAAAAGCGATGACAGATAGTTGAAAGGGAACATTTTCAAAAATGTTTCATGGAACATACTGAAAATTAAACAAAAGAGAAATACATCTGCCAAATCAATATAGCTCTAAGACAATTAATTTCAATCTCATCTTGAAGAAAAGTTAAGGTTCATCTTTCACATGTGTGTTGAAGAGATAAAGAAGTCTTCTTGTGGGTGATAAATCATCAAGCTTCAAAACAAAGATAGGTAACAATATTCATTTGAAAATGTTATAATGCTCATTAGTTTAAACTAACTTATTTCACAAATACTAAACTAAATAAATGTAGTACATTTATGGACAATGGAACATGATGTCCAAGGAGGTTATGGGGTTTACAGCACTGTAGATATTTAAAGATGTCTGGACACAGGTCTACACAACCAGCTCTAGGTTTTCCTGCTGTAGAAAGGGATTTTAGAAAAGAGGACTTCCAAAGACTCTGTTTCTGCAGTCAATAGTGCAATGTCTTCAACTCAGTGAAATACCTATTTGGAGCTAAGAACAGCGAAATTAATTTACTTCACTTCCTTGAATAGGACAGAAAAAGCGAAGAGTTCTGTCATTCTTTGTTATTCTAAATTTATTCAGACACTATATACTTCAATGCTTGCACATGGTTATAGTTTTAGAACGTATTTAGGATTTCTGCCTCATTCTATTTTGGCAGATCTTCATTCACTTTCTGAAATATCTTAAAAGTATCTGTCCGAGGTGTAAAAGACTTGTATCAAGAATCTGGGCATAGAGCCTGGGATGTCTTCAGGGGCCATTTTTTCTCTCCTGTCTCTCATACTCATTTTGGACTTTAATTGCAACTGTAAATTGGAATTGACGTGAATGTATATTTTACAAAAATTTGTAGTACATTCTGTGCCAGTTGAAGGATCACATCCTGCCAATTTTTAAGTGCATCCAGTCTATTTCAGAAAGTTAAGTCTGTCTCCCAAATTGTTCAGATCAACATGGCCAAAGTCCTGTTTGAAATCTTTTCTTTATTTGAAGCTATCTATAATTCTGCATACATTACTTCAGTCTCACATTTTCTTGAAAAGTAAACTCATCTGAAAATCTCTACCTGTTCGGTTTATTCCTGAATTACACTGGCTGAAGACTTGTCTTCATTTGCTGAAGATTTATATCAAAAGCCTAGTGAAGTGAAAAGCCTAAATAATGTTTTATTCCTGAAGTGTGATTAATGAAAAAAACATTAACTTTAGAAACTTATAAATGTTCAAACCCACTGTAGTATGCAGACTACCTTACTTACTATTCCATAATTAGTCTATAGGATACCTTTAAAGTGTATTCTTGCCACCTGGGATGTTGATACAGACAGTATTCTATTAAAGTGTATGTAGTTCAAATATACAAGCAATGCAACTCGACCTACGAACACAAGCAACTTTTCTTCTTTCCTATGCTAAAAGGAGAAGGAAGAATGGAAGACATAAGACCAAGAGAACCAAGAAGGAAGTAGGGTAGGAGTGAAAGGGAGAATTACTTAATTCCATTATATGACCTTTTATATAAAACTGTACAATGAAAGTCATTAATGCATAATGCATAATACATATTCAGATCATCCCTTCATCATGTTTTTTTTTTTTTTTCATGCTTTATATAGTCAATCAATAAATATATCTGTTCTCATAAATACATATTTTACATATATTGTGCAAAAAGACCTAATTTTCCAGCAATTTCTCTCTCACATCAAAGAATTAGCTTTGCCATGCACCAGGAAACATAAGCCAGGATAAGGTAAAGATGTTGAAGAACAGGTAATACATGCAACATAAAAATATGTGAATTTATATGGAACACATCATAAGTTCTGGTTTTACTTAAATAGTAGATCTACAGTATATCTGCATAGATAGTATAAAGGGTATATCTGGATTGAAAGCAGACGCACACTTCATTCACCAAACTCAGCCATAATACTGCCTCATGAACTTTAAAAAGAGATGTCTTGAGTACAGAAATGCTGGGAAGAAACTCAACACATAAAATTATTTAACAAAAGCTTTCTCTGTCTGCATAAATTAGTCTTTCTATTGTAATTTGTCAAATATTTATTCAATATAAGAAATCAATACTTTCTAAAGTAATTTTGAACATAAAGTTTGCTAAAAAGGGACTGAAATGCTCACTTTACAAGGGACAAACTGCAAATGTACTATTTAAAGGAAGAAAAACACTGCTGGTCATTTTTAGAGTATTCAAAGTATCTGTCTTCTGAAAATTCAGGCAACAAGTCACAATTAATATAATATTTGAAAAACAAAATATCTTTTTAGTTTTGTTGCTTACAATTATTTAATTGTGTTGCACTACACTTTAAGTAGTACTTAAGAAAGTAGTTACTTTTTGGGGTCCTTCCCTTAAGACCCCTTTTAAATATCAACAGAATATAAAACATAAAATTTTCAGAAGTGTTTATTCTCAGTTGTGCATGGTTTAAAAAAAGGCTTTTCAGGTGAAAACAAAGCAAGCTTTTTGAACTTTAAGGCATGCAACGTACACTGTAATAGCCTCACGAGATCAAACTAGCAATGCTTCATTGACCAATACTCCATAAAGAACTCATTAGAAAATCTCACCTCAGAAGAATGAGGAGGGATTAGGAAATAAATCAGTGGCTAACATCAGGTAAATGAAAACTGATACTTGTAGTAGTAGAAGAAAGACTACAACTATCTGAATGTAAGACTATCTTGATGTCTTTGAAGTTACATTACCCACAGCATGTTCATTTTTGTTAAAGGTACCAACATATAAGAAAACACGTACAAACATAGAAATAAACACAAGATAAAAATTAGCATACTTGTGGCATAAAGGACTTGATTGTTTTTATTTCCTTTTACCCCTTAACTCCTGGACTTGGCAAAAACATTTTCACATAACTTGTGAAAATTTTACATTAGGCCAGCTATTCCTCAGTGAAAAAGATATTTTATCATTAGGTAGAAATGCAAAATATTCAGACTGAATAGAGATATTCAGTCAGAAATTCAGTACCAAATATAGCTTAATTTCATTCAATACCCAGAATTTCCTCTCTTTTTTTGTTTAAATTGGTACTTGGCTGTATTTTAAAATTTACTTTTAGATTATATTTTTCCATTCCTCCCACACACACTTTGGATAAGAAAAGTTATATGATACAGGCAAAATTCAGTATCTTTGAGGAAAATACCCTTTTTTCCCTAAAAAATACTATCTACAAATGTAATTCAAATACAAAAAGTATAAACAAGGCTTCCCTTGTAAAACTTGGCCTGAATGCAATGTACAAAATCTAAGATGAGCTTGCAGAGATAGTTGCAAATTCCATTTTCTGTACACTGGAACCAGAGCTATTCAGGTGTGTCAAGGCTGTGGTATTTTCATGGGAAGAAATCAAAGAACTAGAACTTATGTGTCTACCTGGTACATGAGAAAGAGAAGAAATCAGCACAATAAAATTTGTCAACTCCCTGGCATTCACCCAGCAATTCACTGAAGCATTTTCCACTAATAAGTTAGCTTCCAAAAATTCTTCTCTGAAGGACTGTGCAAATTTTTTGTCTTTACAATCTGCTCAAACTGCCTTACACTTCATTTAGAGACATTATACATAGACATTATACAGCCTTACTGAAGCCATAAGCTACACACAGAATATGGACCTACCTTTAGAGCTTCATACTTAAATTTGTCTCTGTTCTTTTATTCCACTGTTTCCTTTAATTCTCAGCCTAGAGGTCAGAGTTGCTACTGTTTTATACATACTGTGGTAGACTCAGTAAATCTATCTTCCTGGCCAGATGGGTTTTCAGTCCTCTCAGACACATCATGTATGTTGTTGGTGTAACGGGAGAGCTTTGAAATGTGGCTAAGGCTTAAAATTGAAACACTAAAAGAGTAGGATAGGACATAACCTCAAACATCCCTGTTGGTATAGATAATTAGAATTAAGGAAAAGATCAACACAGGAGGGACCATTAAAATTTAACAGAAACCTAGGTCAGTAAAAAAAGTTTGATATATTAAAGCACAAGACAGCTATCAAGTTGGCACATATTCTGGGAAGACAACACAAAAGATGTTCACATGTTCACAGATTTTAAAGATATGGACAGAGAGAGAAAATGTCACAATTTACAGAATCAATACCCTTTTCACTGTAAGTGAGATCACAGGTTTTTTAGAAGGAAGGACCAAGTAATGATGATCCATTAAGACACTTAAAACATTTTCTCTGTCAAGATGATGCAGAAATTTTAGAGCTAGGTTCAGGCCTTACTGTTAAAACGTATCTATGAATCTATCAAATTATTAAAGAAAAGAAAAATAGACTACAAAGACTTATGAAAACATGTAAAATAAGTCTTTACAAAACACACTTCTCTTAGAATTTAGCATGTGCAATATGCTTATCTGGAGGCTGACAAGTGAAGGCTATCAATAAGTCTTGTGACACATAGACAAAATGGTGAGCAGAATCTCAGAATAATCTTGCCTAAAATTAGAGGCACGATGAAAACCAGTTTTTTTTTCTTTCACCACACACCAATTCATGGATATGCTTTAAGCTTTCAGAAAGCATGCATTCATTTTTCATATAGAGGCCTGCTTAATATCTTTCCCGTAGGCTTATGGGGTGCAAGAAAAGTAGTTTAATGTACTATGCTGTTAAATCTGTAAACCTGGTCATTTTTAACTGTTTGTATTTAACAGGTGTGTATCATTCCTTTAGACTGCTGTTTCTTCATTTGTGATTTTGCAGCTTTATTATAGAGAACTAAGCAAATAGTATGTCAATATCAACAAATGGATGGGCTAAAATTTTATAGCTTTTAATTTTTCTTAGTTAAGATCTACTGTTTTCAAAAAGAGTTGAAAATATAACTTAATTTAAATGCTTGCAACTCTCACTCAAAGGTTAAGATTGCAATTGGATTGATAGTCCGGGTTACACTAAGGGAATGGTCTATCTTTTGCACTTCTAGATCGGAGTCCAACTGCAGCTACGGGGGGTTCAGCACAAGGTGGCTGCCCAAGTGTTTTTTACAGAGTGCAGCTTTCAGGGCCACTGGCATCTCAACTAGTTGCACCATGATCCATGTGGACATCAGCAAAAGGTCACAGTGAAACCTTGAACAGATCATAGCAACTTTTAATTCATAAGAAAACAAGGAAGCTCATCCCTTTCTAGCTGGGTTTTTTTTTTGAATGGGGCAGTAAAAAAAATTTAGTGATTTATAAATAAATAAATAAATAAATCTTAAAAATGAGCAAATATATTACACCTGTGCCAGATGAAAAGACAGAAACTATCAGGTTAGACAGTCAGACTAAACTGTCTAGCTTGACATTTTTACATTAGGTCTTAATGCCTCTCAATATGGAGGCTTCTGCTTTTTATATAAGCACAAATGGCTGAGACTGTAGGTGTTAGAACATGAAAAACAAGTTGTGCATTTGACTTGATGCTTTAAGTTTTAGCTTTCATATTTTCCAGATTCTGTACTCCATTAGTATATACTCTGAACGTCATACAGAGCATTAGCAGGTTCTCTTCACAGTGTAGACAAAATAATCCTTTTCCAGCCCGAGAACCAAGGACACCATTGCATTTTCAGGCCCAAAAAGTATAAACAGTGAATTGAGGAGAGCCATTTGGGAGGATGGAACTTCATACCCTGAAGCTGTAATTGGACAATTAGCCCCAATATGGAAATGGACCAAAACGTATAAAAGTGTGAAGACGTGTGACCCGTCGTCCATCTCGGGTGTAGCCACGGCTGGGCTCTTGTACTGCCCAAGGTGTATCCTTTGAAGGGTATTTTAATAAATACCTACTTTGTTCTTTCAACACTCTCTAGCCTCTCTTCTAGGTGGCCTCCCAAGGCATCAGACTCATAATAAACCATCACCTTAAAAAAACTTCAGCATGTTTCTTTTGTTCTGTTTTCCTTATTCTAGATAAGAATTTTTTACAAATTTGTAAAGATTGAGACTTTCACTATGAAATGTTTGTTAAAATGCCAAAACACTATCATGGACCCTCTTCTGGAAAGACTGGTAAGGAAAATTAAGGTGGTTAGAAGATTTGTTTAAGAAAAATAAAGAATCAGTATCAGAACATTACTTTGAATGCACTTACTTGTTTCAGGATTTTTCAATGCCTAAATTTGTGGAAGTGAGGGAAGGACGGAACATAGGACATTTTCATGCCTTTAGTTGCTAGACTGAATTACTTAAATGACTTTATCACAGAAGGGAAAAGAAGGTTCTGAAATTACAGAAGATCAAAAGAAGAACTAACATACTTCCTATATATTCTCCAATATATAAAAAAAACTCATAAAAAGAAATATAGATTCTTTACAAAAACCTTTTCTGGAGAAGATGGTCTTAGGTACAACATAAAAAGCATCCTTCACTACAGAAGCAAAAAAAGAAACCCCACAGACCTTCCTAGCATTCTCTCTTGTCCTGTTTTTATAGTTCCTCACTCACAAGCAAATTATAGAAAATATTGATTTTTATTTTTTTGCTAGAACAGCAGCACTTTCCCAACTCCTTTAAAATACTCTTATCTACACCTCTAAAACTCATCTTACACCCACCAATCACTGAGAAATCTATGAAAAAAGGGATTAAAACTGTACATTTTCACATGGGTAAACGCATTTTCTAATAGCACCTAGTAGTCTGGTGGGTAAAAATCAGTGACCATGGCAACAAAATGAACCACTGTGGTCAGTGTCTACTGCCAGCCCCCTGACCAAGTGGAGTCTATGGACAGAACCTCCTTGATTCAGCTACAGGAGACAATGCATTTGCAGACTTCTGTCCTTCAGGACTTCAACCACCTCCACATCTTCTGGGAAAGTAGCATGGTGAGCTGCCAGGAGATTCCTGTAATGCATGAAGGAAAACTTCTTGACCCAAGTAATACAGAGCCTTACCAGAGGGTACTCAATACTGGTCAGCAGTATGAGCTACTTGAGGATGTCAAGGTGGGAGGCAGAGCCCATGCCTTGGTGAAATTCACAGTCCTGAGGGATATGTGTCAGGAAAGGAGTCAAGAGAGGCCCCTGAACCTTAGGAAATCAGACGTTCAGCTTTTCAGGGACACAGTCAATGAGACTGCCTGAGAGACTGCCCTCAGGGACAAAGGAGAGGAACAGAGCTGGCAAATCTCCACAAGAAAGCAAGAGATTGCCATCCCCTGGAGCAAGAAATCAGACAAGGAAGGCAGGAGCCTGACATGGCTGAGCAGGGAACTGCTGGTCAAACTAAAAAGAAAGAAGCAAATGTAGAAACAGTGGAAACAAGGGCACACAACCTGGGAAGAGCACAGAGACAGAGTTGGGTTGGGTAGGGATAGGGTGGGGAAGGCCAAGGCAAAGCTGCAAATGAACCTGGCAAGGGACACAAGGAGTAACAGGAAGGCTTGTCAGCCAGAAATGGGAAGTCAAAGGAGGTGTGTCCCCGATAGACACGCTGGTATACTGATATCAATGACAAATGAGAAGAACAAATGAGAAGAAGGCTGAGATACTCAACTTTTTTGCTGCAGTCTTCAATCTCCCTTCTTTGGAGGAAGATGGAAGATGGAGAGCAAGATAGGGGCTGGGGGAGTAACAACCTCCTACTAAGGGGAAGAAGTGACTGATTTTCTCATTTTGGTTTGCATTCACGTGTTGCTTTTCTCTATTAAACTGTTTTTATCTCAGCTCTAGAGTTGAGATAAATAGTTTTTTGCACTTTTACAGTTCTGATTCTTCCTCCAATCCCACTGGTAGGAACTGGGGAAGAAGCTCAGACAAAAAAAGTACAGGAACATATTTCATGTGTCATTCCACAGAATACAATTTCATTTTCTAATCTTCTGAGGAGTAAGGCAAGTAGCATTATATAGTGACATTTATAGGAAAAGCAAGATAAAGGCAACTTTTTTGTTCAGAACACACCACTTAAATAAAGATTATCTGCTATAGTACCGCGAAGCACAAGGGATTGCACAGAACTTAAACCAATTACAACTTTAATTACATTGATTGTGCATATTATAAGCAATATCTATTTTAAATGATTGATTCAAATATGCTTGGGAAGAGGAAGATGATTCATTCGCTCATTCTTTACCACAATAACTTCTATTTTGTTGTGCTTCTTGTGTTGGTGTTTAAAACAGTGGGATTAAATGTGGCCATTTAGTGTTGTAAATTATAATACCAAATGTCTATATATTGAGGTTATCATGCAACTATTAAATGCAGTCCTCAGTGTAGCAATCAATACAATTATTTTCTCCAGTTAAAATCAGATGACTGAGACAGTAAACAAACAAACGGTCAGACAAACAAAACCTGAACTATTGCATGTGTTTTTTTTCATGAAGAACTTCAGATTTTGCAAGATGATGATAAATGAGTTTGATGTCACTACACACAATGGGCCTGCAAGATGTACCTTTACCCTTTAAGACAGTCATTGCAAGACTATAAATAATATAGTATTATGCTTTAATATCCATCTTACCTTGTAACAGAAAATTATTTGGTGACTACAAACAGTGGCAAATAGGGATGATTACAATGATGATGATGCTTTATTTGTCTTACATGGTTCAGTTTTGTCAAGTTCTGTAACAATCATTATGTGTTCAAGGACCATGGTTTAGATGAGCAGGGATATCTCAGATCATTTATTGATATAAACAAAACCAAATAAAAAGATTAATATAAAAGGCCTCATTTTCTTTCAATATATCCAGATCTCTCTCTGCACCTTTTTCCTTCTTGCACTGATTGGATTGCATGTAGGTTTTATTTGCTAGACTAATACTGAGATGTCACCTTCTGGCCTTTGATAATAAAATACAAATGATTTCTCTACATATTCAAAATTAAAATCTGTATTAGTGTGAAAATCAGAGATAGATATTGAGTAAAATCAGGCTTAGTTTTGCAGCAAGAGATTTTCTCAACTACCAGAATGTGAAAATATGCTCTTAATACTAAATAAAAAATGGAACAAATGAAGGCAAGATCCAACTTGTAAACATTTCAGTCAATATGAAGGCTGACTGGTAATATTTTCTTCACGTAGTCAAGAAATACAGTCTTGGACTTTCATATATAACCCTTATTTTGGCTTTCACATTTGTCTGTTCTTTCTCTGCATTGAGGCACTTCAATTGCACTTCAGTCTTCAGTCTGAAGAGCACTAAGCAGTTTTATCAAGTACGTTCAAAGAAAGAAAAGTTTTCCGAAGAAGTTCTGATTGTCAGCTTTGGCAAGCACTTTATAAGGCAACTGAAAGACTCATCAATCTAAGGCCAGCAAAGTTACAGAAAACCAGTTCCAAGTTTACAGGGAAGTTAAACAGACAGGAACTGTAAGAATTTTCCCTTTATTGGTGGAATGCCATTTTGCCATTTGTCAGATGAAATCTGCAGAATTCAGAACAAGAATCAGTCTTTTTCCCCAGTGCTAAAGGGTTATTCTGAACCAGACTGATGCTGGCCTACTTTAAAAAGTGCTTTGGGAGTAGGTCAATTTAAAATTACAGCTTCAGTCCAACCATTTGCTCTGAAAACATCCTGGCTTCATCAGGCCTGATAGATCTGTGGATACTGCCATCAAAAAGACCTCTATGGCAACAAGGCACCATAATCATGCAGGGTTAAAAAAGAGAAAAGAAAAAGGAAAGGCAGGGTGTGAAGGTAGAAGAATACACTTTCACTGTAATAATCTTGTGCTTATTTATTTAAGGAATTTTTATGCTTATTTATTTCAAACTAGAAAACATTGATGGAAAGATCATTGTACTCATATCACAACTAGAAAATATGGAAACTGGAAGATAGGGAAAACTTTTCTTCCTTTACTGTCAGAGGGGAAATCAGAATCAGATTTCTTGAAACACATGAGATGTTGTATGCAGAGCAACCACATGAATATCAGCAGAATTGTCCTCTGGATTTTTCCCTGACAGGGTTATATTAATTAGTTTTTGCAACTATAGAAAAAAACCTCAACATATTAATTTGATGAAACTACTTCAGATTTACACCAAACTGAGAGAAGAGGATAGCCCATGGTGTAAAAAGGAGAGTCTTATTAGGATGTCACTCACTCTACTTTAGCTGCAAATGAGATCTTCACTTCTGAACGTGAAAAGAAAGTCAAAAAATTGTGATATTATAAGGAATATTAGGGAAAAAAAAAAAACAGACTTCCTGGTGAGGTCTTAATTATCTGAACATTTTCAGTGCTATTAAGCATCTCTTGTGCAGAAAGTGAGAGATGTTTTTTCCCTAAATGGCCTCTAAGAAAACACTTCTGGGACAGCACATTGCATTTAGGACACTCCAAAGCGTATTTACTCTGCACAGAGCACTCCCTTATGAGTCCTCTGCATCTTTTTTTTCAATGTTCTTTCTTAGCCCTTTTTACCATCCTATCAGAACCAGAGATCACAGTTTCCCTGATGCCTCAGCATTAGGTTTTAGCCTTTCTTCACCTTCTCCAACATTTCACCCTTTGTTATTTCTTCATGGAGGCTCAGATTCAGAACATGGCATGGAAAACTTCATCAGTTTCTTCAGACTTGGACAAAGCTCTGTGGCTTCTTATTGTGTTGGGTATACTTTCCCTGCACCTCCACACCCTTGAGTTGTCTCTTCTTTGTTCAGAGATCAGAAGGCATCAAAATGCCTTTCTCCTTTAAATTACAATTTGGAATTGTACAGGGAACACATAGGGAATCATTTCAAGTTCCTAATGTCTTCTCCAGTATTTCAGAATATCTTATCTGTATTCAAAAGTGCACCTAAAGCTGTGCGAAGAAACAGATCAAGTTTTGTAAAAAGGAACTTTCACAATAGCGAAGGAGTTCTCCAAAAGGTGGTAGCTCTGGGAACCTAACTTTCTTCAGAACTTTAGATCTCCAGCTTAAATAAATCAGCATTTTGTGATTAGTCAGAGAAGTACAAAAATAAGGAGAGAAAAAATAAAAATATGTTAAACTTGAATCTTAAATATATTCACAAATTATCTCAACACTTGGATACTGTGATTAAATAAGTACTAGTATTGGGGGAGAGGTTGAGTAGTTCTCATTTATCACAAGCCATGTTAGAAAATGTACTGGTTTATGCCTGTATAGCACTCATTCAGTATTGAAAAACTGCATGTGATGCTTTTTTCTAGGGTACCTAAATGCATCTCTTTTGTAAGGTTATAGATGAAGCTCAGAAGACTGAAAATAATTGAGCATTGGATCCTCCCAGAGTTATTTTAGATAGTCTATATTTGGCCCATATAGAGAATATAAAACAGTCTTATTATTTGAGTACGTTTTCCAGGGATTCATGAAAAGATTTTTTTTATGTTTGTTGTAGGCATAAATATAAGCACAAAGCTTGATAGCAGAGAAACAGAAATGACACAACACATGCAGAAAGAGAAACAAAAAATGCCCCAATAAAATTTAAGGTTGTATGTATAAGTCAGATGCTCATTATATGAACCAAATTGAAGAACGGCAAAATGAGTATAAAGTTTAATGACCACTGAGAGGTTACTTCAGCAAGAGAATCAGAAATACTAAATTATACAATGATTTGGGTTGGAAGACACCTTAAAGATCATATGGTATCACTAACTAGATTGGACTGCTCAAAGCCACATTTCACATGACCTTGAACATTTCCATGGGAGGAGCATCCGCTTCTCCAGGGTAATTCTTCCTGCATCTCACCACCCCTATCATAAAAACTTCTTTCTTATGCCCAATCTATGTTATAATCTTTCATTTTACAACTGTTGCCCTCTGTCCAGTCAACACAAGTCTTAGTAAAAAAAAAAGTTTGTTTTTCCTATAAACCAAATACATATATTAAATATTGGAAGACTGCATTAAGGTCTCCTTAGAGTCTTCTCTTCACCAAGGGAGACCAATCACAGCTCTCTTAGCCTTTCTTCTTAAGAGTGGTGCTACAGCTCTCTGACCATTTTCAGGACCTTCCTATGGACCTCCTCCAGCAGTTCCACGTCCTTCCTGTGCTGGGCCCCCAGAGCTGGATGCAGGGTTCCAGGTGGGCTCTCACCAGAGCAGAGCAGAAGGGCAGAATCCCCTCCCTTCCCTGCTGCTTTGGATGAAGCCCAGGACACATCTGGCTTTCTGGGCTGAGTGTATATGGCCAGACCACGTAAAATTTTTTACCCACCAGTATGCCCAAGGCTATTTCCACAGGACTGAACTCAATACCTTCATTGTCTAGAACATGCACAATATCTTTTATATTAATGCCAGGGTCCTGGTGACTGCTAAAAATTCCCACTCCTTATGCTCTTAATATAATAATTTCAAATGAATCTGAATGTAAATATCAGTATCATTTATTCAGCACCACAACATTCAAGAACTTTCTGTTTTGGTGCTGTCTGGTGTACAGAGCAGTAAGGTATGTAGCAAATGTTTCATGCAATGAGCTTGAAGTATTTTTTCTTTGGTCCATTTCATAATCAAAGAAAAACAAATGAGGCTTTCTGTATACAGAGGAAAACCTTCCAAGTTTTTCTTTCTAAACTTTATGAACTTTTTGTCTGGTCTTCTTTATAAGTGTCCTTATTCTGCCTGATATATCATTGCATGATTGAAAAGCACAGTCAAAATCAAGTGAGTATTACTTAGTCTGTCAGGTTATTATGCTAAATTGAGCCTTGCTAAAATTTGCAGTAGGTTCATCTACTGGAAATGAGCAGGCTGGAAACAACAGTCTGGACACTAATGTTTCAATCATTTTTTAAAGTTCTGTAGCAGGTAAAGTTGTAGAAATATCAGATTTCAAGGAAAAGACTGAATTATGTTAAATCGGCAATACAGTAAGCACTGCAAAATACTATCAATGTGTCAGAAGCACCAAAAGCCCAACATAAAGGTGTTTATCCTTTCTTGTGTTATCCTCTACACAAGGAAGATATGGATCTTCTAGAGAAGGTCCAAAGGAGGCCACAATGAACTCAGAGGCTGGAGCACTTCTGCGAAAACAGGCTGAGAGAGCTGGGGTTGTCCAGCCTGGAGAAGGTTCCAGAGATACCTCACTGTGGCCTTACAGTACACGAAGGAGATTTGCAAAAAAATGGAGGGCAACTTTTTATATGGGCAGATAGCAACAGGGCAAGGGACAATGGTTTTAAATTGAAAGGGAGTAGGTTTAGGTTTTTAGATACAGGGAAAAAATTCTTCACTTATATGATGTAGTACTGGAACAGGTTGCCCAGAGAAGCTGCAGATGCCCCATCCCTGGAAGTGATCTTGGCCATGTTGGCTTAGAACAATCTGGTTTAGTGAAAGGTGTCTCTGGCCACGGCAGGCAAGCTGAACCTGCATGATTATTAAGGTCCCTTCTAACCCATACTATTCTATAATTCTATTATTCTCTCTTCCTGGAGAATGACCAACATTATACACAATTTTTTAGCTCAGCAATTTATCAGGTTGTTTGGGTTAGGTGTCCTTTTAGTTTTGGCTCACCTGTGGAATTTTTATCCACTAGTTGCAGGGAAAACCTGTGAGTATTTGGTGGGTGCTTGAGAAACACAAAGAGTTCAGCTGGGCCCAGTGGGGAACAGATTGGTGGCTTCTTCAGCTTCAGAGAAGGACACTTTGCTGAAGCTGTTTCTGTGGAGAGAAGGGAATTTCGCCCAGATGGAGCTGCTGTTGCTTCTTCCCTCTTCGTTGGTGGCCTCGCACCCCTGACCTGCCGGGACGTGTGGCAGTGCCAGCCACCGCTGCAGAGCTGCTGATAGCCCTCAGCCACCGGCCCGGGATCTCCGCTCATCCCGGCCGTTCCAGCTGAGTGTTGCTCAGAGCCCTGCAGGAGCACCGGCACTGCCCGCCCGAGGGGGTTTGTGAAGCAAAGCCTCTCCTCCATCCCTTCCCGTCTCAGCCCAGAAAGCTGTCACGGGGCCCCTGGTTCTGATTTGTTGTTAACGCCGTAGTTATTGTTTGTTTGTTTGCCTTGTTCTATGTACTAGTAAAGAACTGTTACACCTATCGCCAGACCTATCAGCCTGAGAGCGCTTGATTTCAAAATTATAATAATAATTTGGACAGAGGGGGGTGTCTACATTTTCATTCCAAGGGAGGCTCCTGCCCTCCCTAGCAGACACCTGTCTTCCAAACCCGAGACACAGGTGTAAAGTTTGATTATTATTTGCCATCATCTGAAACACACTTTTATAAAGACATCTTCAGATCAGTGTTCCTGGCCTTCCTTATAAAATCTGTTCTCTCTTCCCTTCCACATAAGGAGTAAAAAATACCTATACTCATGGTTTTTGTATTCTCTTGAACACTTCTATTTTTAAAGGAATTAACACATAGGCCAAATTTATTTTGTCTAATTTGCTCTAAAATATTCATGCATTTAAAGACAAAAAAAGAAGAGAGAAATAGGAGATCATATGCTTTCTTGACATAAACCTTTCCAAAGAACAGTAATGGAACGGGTATGACTTTTGTTGAGATTAAATATTCATGAAGCAGGTTTTATTGTTTTTAATTAGAGGTGAAGAAATAAATTGTAAGGAATAATTTTCTAGGTCAAATTGGTCTACATTTTTTTATTGCAGTTGTCTCTGAAGATATCAGTAATTTAAAACCACTCGTCAAATAGTTACAAAGAAAATTCTTTGTCTATCACACATTTGTGGGTTGCTTTATCAGAATATTAAATGTTAACACTTGAATGGTTTTAACTGGTCACATGATGTAGCTCCTTTTCTCCACTAGATGTGCTTTAATTAGTAAATTAAGCCAGAATTATTCATTGTGAAATCACATTGATTTCCTAATTTGGTTAAGGCTGGTTTTGGTGAGGCTAAAATCCCAAGTAAATGCAAAGATCACATAAATTCACTCAGCTAGATATCTGGACCATTTTCAGAAACTAAAGAGTATATGTATGCATCTGAATCCTATATTAATTTAATATGGGCATTGGAATAGTAAAAAGATTAAGAGAAACCAAGATTGAAAAAAATATATGTAAATGAAGACAAAGTAATCAAGTAAAGTAAAGTAGTCAAGCAGAAAGTAAATACTCTATTTCTGATCAGAAAGCAATAGAAAAGTTTGATGTGATTAAATTATTTGTTTTACACTGTTCTGAACACCAGTGGCAAATAACATAATGGCAAATAATATTAAACTGGAAGTGAAAGTGATGTCATTATCAATTATTTGAAACCCAGAAGAACCTGAAATCCATTAGGATAATGAATAATATCAACCTAATTTGATCTCTTAAGCCAACAGCTTGATCACAGCTCTGCAAAAGAGGTCACCATATCATGCATTTTGATTCTACCGAAAGCACAACAGCACCGCAGAACCTCATAAAGGATTTCTTCAACAGGCTGGAAGCCCCTTGTATAGTAAAGGAGAAACCAGGAAAATGTATTCATAGCACTCTTGTCACAGAACAGCGATATTCAAATCTGCTGTGACAGGCACTCTGACATCTGCACCACTGAGTCAGCATGCTGACGTTTACCTGCCCTAGTGAGAGGCATCACCTTGTTCCTCTGCAGAAAACAGCAAGGTGCTGTCAGGATCAAAGCCAACAGGCTGCACTCAGGGGTGACAGCTGAGGGAGCTGGCTGGTGTCCATTCGAGGTTGCTCTCTAGCACATTGAAATGTTATGGTGATCAGGGAAGGAACCTAAAATACAAAGACTGTACCCACCTTTAAAAGGGCAAGGTCTGAGGAACTACAGGCTTGTCTGACAATTTAGTGCTAGGAAAAAACATGGAAGAAATCCTGTTGGATCACAACTCATGGTGCACAAATTAGCCAGCATAGACTGACCATGGGTGGACCATGTCAGTCCCAGACAATTACCACCTGTGATAACATACATGTGTTTATGGCTAAGTGGAGAAATGTGGATGTCCTTCACCTTGACGTTAGCACAGTTTTTATCACCATCTCCCACCGTATTCTTCTGTGTTGGGTTGTTATGGTCTGGATGAGTGCACCATCAGAAGAATGAGAAAAAGTTTGGATAATTTTACTCAAAAAGGGGTGATTGATGGATAATTGACTGCTTGTTGGCTGGAAACAAGGGAGCTCCCACAGAGGCCTCTTATCAATGATCTGGGAAGGTGACAAGGTGCATGCCTTTAATGTTTACAGGTGATCCCAAACTGCAGGGGACCAGTTGATGTTTGTGACAGCAGAGTCATTGTTCAGAGGAACTGAGACTGAGGAATGGGGCTAACAGGGCCTCCATGACATTTGGGTCAGAGCCCTGCAGCTCTGTCTCCAGAAGGCAGAGCCCTGGAAGTGATGCCAGTGGGACAGGGAGTGGCTCTGGGGAGAAGGCCCTGATATCTCTATGCATAGAACTTTGGGCAAAGTTAGTGTATCAAACAGTAGTTTTCTGCCATTTGAAACAAAATTTGCCTCTGTACCAAGCATCATAACCAATATGAACCCTGTTCTCAACACAAACCCTGTAGAGCCTGCACCACACCATCCAGATGCATAATTTCATCTTCTGAGTCATGCATTTTTGTGGAGGTCCTTACTGCTTCTCTTGAATAACTCACTTCTCTTTACATAATTTTTGCTTTGACAGCACTGACAGGAGTCAACTTTCCATTGCCCATGATGTCTCCATGTACTGAAAATTTCTTTGTTACTTTTGGAGTAAGTAGCATTCCTAGAACCTTCAGCATTATTTAATCTTTTCCCACAGAAAGTACAGCAATGTCCCAAAGGATACCATAGTGTTTTTCAGCCCCTAAAAATATTTTTTTTTTAAAATTTATTTTAAGAATAATTTTACAATTATTTGGGATGCACATGAATTTTTCTTGCCCAGAAACTATCCAGACAGCTCTCTAAGTCTGTTACCAGTTGAAAGCAGCCTGGTTACTGCTGATGACATCAACTAGCACATGGAAGCTCTCATGGTTTAGTCTCATGGTTTCAAGAATTGTAAAATAACAACATAGCTCCTGCTCATCATTCATTATTTGTAGGCTTTGCTCTATATATGAAATTCAAAATGTGTAAAGGAAAAAATTGTCCTTTGTGGCTTTTGATATATTATCTGCATTTATTTTCCAAGGCGCAGATATTCATCAGTGACTACCACACCCTGTGATTTCTAGACATCTCTCCAGGCATTGCCAGCTCCTCCTCTCATTAGCACACTCCAAGTCTGATATTCAAAGTACTCCACACACAAATAGAAGCACAGGATATAATTTCCTTTCACACTTCCAGTAGGAGGCCCCCCCCCCCGCCTCAGTAATTTATTTTTTTAAAAAAATTAAAATTTTAAAAGTAAATCAATTGCTTCTGTCTTTAATATCTGCATCAAACAGCTGGCAGTACAGGAAGTGAAAAAAAGCAGCAACAGCTCCTTCTTTCTGGTCAAATTTTGTGACAAAGCAGCTGACTTACACTGTATTCATTAACAAACCATGCCACAAAAGCGAAGTTACTGAACTACTGCAGACTTTAATATAGCTTACAAATATAAAATTTTCAGAACATTCAGGGTTGCAACAACTCCTTTGTCTCAGGATTGCTTCCATGCCTGAGTTTCACCAGTTTTGTGGAGCTTGATATTTTCCTCTCTACAAAACACGACAAAGAAGTGTATTGTGTCTTCTGAATGACTCACTGTCACTTGCACTGACTAGCATTCCTAATTTTTGTCTAATAAGGCACTTTTGTAGATAGAATTAAGGTTCAAAACTATGAGAATCTGAGGGGAAAAAAAAAAAAAATAGAGCAATTTTACAGTTTTCAGTAACTCAGACAGTGCTCCTGCAGTGACCTCTCCTGTACGTATTAACTGTGTATGCCATACCATTCCAAACACATTTTTACACCATTTTGATGCTCATTTTCCCTGAAGTTCACCTTCTCATGCTAACTTACAATTTAGCCTCCCATTTTTGCAAGGCTTGGATTTTGGTACTTGTGCTAGGCAAGAGTTCTGTATCTACAAAACTAGGCTCAGATTACATCTGAAATAGTGGGACTTTTTAGCTCACACAATTAAAAGTCACCTGGGGTGACTTTAGGGTCACCTGTATAGGATCTGGACCTTGATTGAGCCTTCCAGCTGTCTTCCAGCCATGTTTTCAACATTCTTTCTAGTTAGGCCGAACTAATTTCTTCCACCACCCTGCTTCAGCAGGCAACTACTTGGAGATTCGGGCTCTTAACTATTCCAGAGTGAGAGAGCAAGCTCCTGTGGAGGCAGGTGCTCTGTGGAGATTGTTGACAGGAATGTCCTACACAATATACAGCAGCCAAGGTCTTAAATAAGCAAAAGAACTGTTTTAAAGTAAAGAATGCATGAGGGAAGAGATACATTCCAATGCATTTCTCTGTGAAGGTATTTGAATCCATCCATAAAGCAAAACATGACAAACTAGCTCTCATCAACTCTGAAACATAGGGTAAGCTTAATTTCTCAATATTGGATAATTTTCATTACACAATCTGTAAAAATTATATTATATTGTAATGATTCAAACAAAAAATAGATGTAATATTATACAGATGTAATAGATGTAATATTATACTGTTTTATATAATATTCTACCAGTTTATGTGTTTCATATTATATCAATTTAATGTATTTGTGTATAAAATTTCAATGCCATTAAGTGGAGGAAATAATCTATTTAGAAGTCTGGGATTTTTTTTTATCAGCATTTAATAGCTCTCTACAACATACTGGAGAAGTAAAATATGCTGAAAAGGGGAGACTTACTTGACTCTAATTAAATAATATTTGTACAGTATAGCAAATAAAAAGCAGTGTATAGATATTTTTCTCTATAAAAGCTGAAATAGACATTGGCTCCAGAAAATTGAGAGAAAGTGAGAATTTAGTCCTAAATATCTGAGTCAAAATGTTTAATCTTCCACACATTGTTCAGAATTTACAAAGTCCTGATTGTATTTAAATCAAAGGAAAATATTTCTAAACTCTTGCATTTGAAGAGCATAAAAAAGATGACTTCTCAAAGTTCTACCAGGTAAAGACTAAGTCATCAAACTCTGAGTTTTCTTATCAATTTATTTGAGGACTAGAATTTGCTGCTAATCTGAAATAGTTTTTAATTGTATCAATAGAATAGGCAGCAATGCATTCCACTGGACAAATCTAGACAAAAGCAAAATTTCCTAATTAAACTGTGTCCTGTTTTTCTGTCTGGGGTAGAGTATATTTTCTCTATAGAGACTACTATGGGTCTGTACTTTGGATTTCTACTTTGGATTTGTGCTGAACAAGGGATGATACCAGGGGAAGTTTTCATTATTGCAAATAACGGGCTTCAGCAAGGACTTTTTCTGCTTCTCTTCCCCCCAGCAGAGAGAATGGGGGAGGCACTGGGGGTAGGAAAGAAGCTTACCCAGGAGGCAGTCTGGACAGCTGACTTCAACTGAATAAAGGACTGTCCTAACCAGATGGCATCATGCTCATCAAAAGAAACAAGGAGGGAAATTGAAGGGGTGCTGAAGCCAAGGGTCTGGGCTGAGCATCTCTTGGTTGGTAGTGAGAAATTGTATTCCATTGCATCACTTATCTTTCTTGGGTCTTATTTCTTTTCTTTGCTGATTTCCCTTTCATTACAATTTTTAAATGTTTTTTTTAATATTTTTATTTCAATTATTAAACTTTTTTTATCTCAGCCTACAAGTTTTCTCACTTTTACGTTATCAATTCTTTCCCCTATGCCACAAGGGGAGCAAGTGGCTGTGTGAGTCTAAGTTGTCAGCTGAGGTTAAATCATGACAAAATGCAGCTGAAATAATGTTGTGGTTGAAAAACTTTTCACTACAAATTCAGATAACTCAAAAGTGACATTTTCAAAGGACTGTATTAAAAGCTGTAGGGATTTTCTGAGTTAAGACGATGGCATCTGAAAAATATTTGGCATTTCATCTGTATCAGTTCAGAAGGTTTTCAGCAGAGACTTGGAGAATGAGAAATACCTTCTTGGCATACAACTACCAAATTGTTGTTTGAAGTTTTCAATAAGTCATTCATCCCAAAGCATATTAGCTTATGAAACTATCTCTGTAATGGAAGTCTGTATTTCATATGGCTCAGAACTTGGCTTTTAAATTATAACTCTGAAAACATTCCAGCATCAAAATGTCTAAATGAGAAAAAAAGTATATAAATATTTCTTCATCCCTTATGAATACAGTGATTCCCTGAACAGACTAAATATACTAGACAGTGCCAACTTGCAGTTTTGGGAAGAAATAGCACAGCAAAATGTATTTGCAATCCTACTTGAAGGTGAGCTGAATCCAACACTATGTAGGTAAGTATTTGAAGAAGAGCTTTAAGAGTCCTTCCTTGCTCAGAATATCTTTGTTCAGAAACAGACCACAGGTTTTTAAGCCTGTTCCTTTATTTGGTTTAGTATTAGGTGAAAGTTAAAGGACTGGTTTCCCTCTGATATGGAGACTTTGGGTTCAGCCTGTCCTGTGATTTTTCTTTAAATATATAAATTCATAGAATTGTAGAAGAATAGAAAAATGGTTTGGATTGGAAGGAACCTTAAAAATCATCTATCTCCAACCTCCTGCCATGGGCAGGGACACCTCCCACAAGAACAAGTTTCTCAAAACCGCCCAATCTGGCCTTGAACGAGAAATTGGACATCCATTACTTCTTTAGGCAATCCGTCCCAGTGCTTCACCACTCTCACAGTAAAGAATTTCTTCACAACATCTAATATAAAACTACCCTATTCCAGTCTATTCCATTTTCCCTTGTCCTGTCATTGCACACCCTTGGAAAAAAAGTCCCTCTACAGCTTTCCTGTAAGCCCCCTTTAGGGGCTGGAAGGCTGGTATAAGGTCTATCCAGAGCCATCTCTTCTCCAGACTGAACAGCCCCAAGCTGCAACAAGAATAAAAACAATTTTGTAGGGTTGTGGGAAAAAGAAGGTGCTTTTTGCACCTGCTGCCCATTATTTAAATTTTTACATCTAAAACTGAATAACAATTCATGTTACAATCCTTGGAACATGATATAAAGGCTCCATTCACACGCAACAGCTTCAATGAAGAGACCACTGTAGTCTAAAGTAGAAATTATTACTTTAAAAATTGGGATATGTCTTGAATAGGTCTTGCAGCTGTCCCTCTGAAAATGTACTACTCTATCCTCACACGGTAAAACAGCCTTTCTTCTCCATGTCTGTACAGGATCAGAATTGAACATTCTACTTCACTGACTCAACAGCCAGGAAATACAAATACAACAACTTATCCTTAAAAGATGTTTTTAAGTGACTATGAAAGGTTTATTTGAAGCAAAGAAACACATTCAATGAATTTAACAGTCTGCTTCTGCAGCTGAGATTCAACCATAAATTTAATAGAATTTTTTACTTTTAATTTAATAAAAGATTCCTATGTAGTTTAGAACTGCTTTTCCTCTTCCCCTCTTTCTCCTGATTCTCCATCATTTTCTAGTAGTTGCAGTGGTGCAGCAGGAGTTGCCAAAACCACGGCCTTCCTGAGAGTCTTGTCTCCACAAGAAGGGAGGGATAGCTCAGCACACCGAGTACTCACGCACCGCGACGGTATCTGAGGGTCAACAAATAAATATGAGAGGGGTTCTTTGTATGGTATTCCTGTGGAGTTTATTGACCTGACACAGAAGGGAGCCAGGGACAAAGAACCAAGAGCAAAGGAGGGTCCAGGATTATATAATACACAGTGGAAGGCGGAGCATTAGAGCTGAGGGCCAATGGGTTGAGGGAACAGGGGCAGTATGGATGTGGGGCTGAGGGGTAACAGCCAACCAGATCTAGGGGAGGGCAAGGAACAGGGACCAATAGGAAAGCCAGGAGCAGGAAACATTCTAGAACTGGGGTGGAGAAAAGGGATGACATGTACAAGGTACATATAACCACAAAGAGCAGTGGGAGAATATTCTTTTAATCGTTTAAAGGGGTGTCTCTCCCCAATGCATCTGGGCCACAGTATCCCCTACCAGCTCTTGGGATGCAACAAGTTGTAACTTGCTGGCTGATCCATCATACAGTGAGTACAGGACACAAACTGCAGTTTGTCTTACTGCTTGAAACCCAAGAGTTAACATCTTCCAAAACCATTATTCATAGTGCAATTACCATTGCAGGTAGTCATATAATTGTTTTAATGTCAATGTTCAAGAACTTTTACTTCAACATTCACAAGAGACTATGTGAATAATACCAGTCATACTTTTTGCCTAGAGAGATTAATTTCATTTTTTTTATTATGTTATTCATCACATTTTTTCAGAGTACATCTAGTATAAAAGCAAAGATAATGAATATATTTTGAGTTTGAAAATTAGATCTGTGTCTAGGAAACAGAACTTGTAATCACAGACATATCATTAAGTACTCTCTTATGAAATGAGATTATCTCAGTTGGTTAGAGCATGGTGCTAGTAACACCAAGATTGTTGGTTCAACCCCTGTACAAGCCATTGACTTAAGAGCTTGATTTGATGGTTCTGTTGGGTTCCTTTCAACTCAAAATATTCTGTGATCTATATATTGAAAAAAAAAAATTCTCTTTTTGTTACATGAATTAAGATTCCATATACATTAAAAGATGATTCACTCTAAATGCTTCAGCAAACAGGGATTTTTTTGCAATAAATGCATAGTCAAACATCTTCAATATGTCCTTGGATTCATGTCATTGGCATGCCACATAAAGCAAAATTCAAAGTAGAACATAAATCCAGTGTTATACAGGAAAAAAGAAGTTGGCCCTTACTTGTTCAGACTTCAATACCAATTCAGAAGGCCACTGCAGTTAGTAAAGCTCTGCATGTTTGCCAACAGAGTCTAATGCAACTCAAGCATTAAGCTAGCAATATGGATTGGTTTAAGAAAAATATTCTTCCAAAGCCTTACTCTGTAGTAAAAATTACACCTCCTCCATTTTTAGTGGACACATACAGATTAGCAGTATGTTGGTTTTGTTCTGTTTCCCACCCCGTTTGTGTTTTCAATGCAACACCTTTATACATAGCAATTTGTTAATAAGATAACAGGCATTATGCTTAGACAGTGAGACTGCATCATTGGATTATACAGAGGAATTAATTTCCTTGAGCCATACAAGTTTTTTCTGTTAGGGCAGTGTAAGAAAAACTGACAGTTCACTCACTGATACTACTATGCTCATCTCCAGAATCCTTCTCAAGAGTAAGAATACACCTTTTATTAACTTCAATTTTTTAAAAAATCCGATTTTGTTGGACTATCTATAAGAATAAATGGGTATATTATTTGTGCTTTTCAAGTGCTGAAGAAATTATCAGATATCATTAATGGTGTCTGCATTCAACCACTAATGGCTGCAGAGATACTTATTCAAGCAAGGAACATTTACATGCAGACTGCAGGAACTAAGCAAGACTTTGTTATGTCTCTGATAAAAGGAATTCATTTGACTGAAGGAAGAGTGACTTTAATTAGCTGTGCAAATGCCATTAATTCCAATTAATCTTCTCACAGTGTCAAAACCAGAATCCAGGGAGAAAATAAATTGCAATAAATCAATATAACTCTTGTTTCTACCAGGAACAGGGGCTTACAGAAAGAGACATGTCTTTTATAGTTGCCTGCATCAAGAAGTATTTAAACAAGACGGTAATTCAATATGCCAACCCTCTCAATGATTTTTATAGACTATTTATATAAGTCCTGAAATGCTTTTCTTTTAGTGGAAAGTAGTTAACTTAGTATTTCTGAGAAGTATTCCAGTTAGAAATCTGCTCAAAATACTCATAAGTACAACCAAATTATATTTACAGGGAAAAATGAGATGTGGATTTACAAGATAGGTGGTTCTATTTCCAAACCATAGATAAGTACTAACTCACACTTAATTTTCATGGGACAAATCAAGAAAACCACCTGGTCAACTGATTCACCAATGTAACTTGAAAAGCTGTCTCTACAGGAATACTCCTGAGTTTCTTTTAGACAGATCTTTGAAAACCATGACCATGAAATTTTAACCCTTGAGGATTTTAATGCTTCTAGTAGCAATGCATCAGATCTGTCACAGCTTCTCAGATTTTGAGAGCTGGGTCTCAAAACCAGCACCAGTTTAAGCCTAAAAGAAGCCAAGAAATAAAATTAACCAAAAAAAAAAAAAATCAATAGCCTCAGAGATGTGCCACCAAAATGAAATTAAAAGAGGGGTCTTTGTGGGCAGGTAAGCAGGGAACATCTTCCATGTTTAAGAAATATTGCAGCAACCATTTTGCAATAGTTTCCCTGCAAGAATTTTTTCACACCACACTGCACAAGTGTGAGATGAATATATAGAGGAAGATTCCACTAAGTTTACTTCTGAGGAACAAAGCAAGAGGAATTAGAGAAATCAAACAAACAAACAAAACCCTTTCCTGGAAAAGAGCCAAAAGAACTTTTTTTATTTTTTTTTTACCCTAGAAGATTAAGAACAAACCTCCAAGATTTCAGGAAAAAAAAAACCTACCAAATTGAACTATGAAGCAGAGTTTCACAATGCACACCAATAAACATAACAAAAAATAGAGTTTGACCTTGGCTTTCTGGTGTGTTTATACAAAACTTTACCACTCCCAGCACCCAGACAGATATCAGCATTAGAATCTGCAAGCACACATCACTCAGTAAAAGAATCCTTCAGGTCACTTACATCTTCAAGTGTGCTTCATCCTGTTAATGCTGATTTATTTACTCACTTAACAGTGTATTTTAAAAGATCAAAATCAGGTACAAGTGGCAAATCTCAGAGACCTGAGAGCACTAATAGGCTTTACTGACCCTGCTGTCCCCTGAGAGGTGCCTGATGCCCTGGGTGACAGCATGTCTGCCTCACTCCACAGGTGTCCCAAGCCCCCAGCCACTTGTGGCACCATGGCAGGAGCAGGACACCAGCCAGGAGTACCCATGCCATACCTCATAGCCATACAGTTATCTCCTAATTATCTCCCACTTATCTCTCTATTCTGGTTTACAGTGCCTAATACAGGTAGAATTGGGGAGAATAGGCAACATGTTATGAAAAGCATCAGTGGCAATAAGATAGTAATTTTCCCATCCTTTTATTTTGCATGATGATATTAAAGTATTACAGAATCATGGATTCATGGAATATCCTGTGTTGGAAGGTACCTAAAAGGATCATTTTTAGGTCCTAAAAGTCCAACTCCTGTCCCTGCATAGAACCACCTCAAAAATCACACTGCGTGCCTGAAAGTGTTGTCTGAATGTTTCTTGGAATCTGCCATGCTTCAGTTTGTGACCACATCCCTGGGAAGCCTATTACAGTGCCTCATCAAGCACTGGGTAAAGAATTTTTTCCTAATACCCAGCTTAAACTTCCCTTGACAAAATTTCATATTGTTTTCTCATGTCCTATCACCAAGCACCAGAGAGACACTTAAACACATGAAGAGAGATGAGGTTGCGGGTGTGGGTATAGAGTTGCTGCCCATATCAATCTTATGAGCAAAGTATTGACTGCAAAGCCTCTGTCCCTCTTGACATGTGTACCAAAACAGAACTGAAGTCCTCTAAAATACTAGTCTATATCAAATGAGTTTCTTAAAGATATATTTGATATATTTAATAAATACGATACTGGTTTTTCCAAAGTCCTTTTTTTTCCAAAAGAAAATAAACTGCCTTCTTCTTTTAAGCATCAGTATCCTTAGTCATGTAATATCTTATAATCAAGATGAATGTTCCTGTCTGAGAAGGATGAAACGAGAACTTTTGTTCTTTACAATAGTTTCTTAGCATGATTATGTATCATTCTTTTTTTTTCCCCATAATAAAAATTGTCCTCAACTCAAAATGGCTTGTTGCTATTCAATATTGTTCCATCTTGACCTCTCCCATTTTTAATATATGATTTAGTATCTTCTGTTGCTTTTAGTATCGAGCAATAACAACACTCAGTGATATTCTAAGGTTTTATGATGGCATCAATCACCAGAGATTCTGTTTACTAGGCTAAGAAAAAAAAAGAAAAACCGGAAAGAGAAAAAAGAGACAGAATCAGAGAATCAGACAAAAAGTAGCATTTCACTTCAGAAAAAAAATGTTTCCCTGATTTCAGCGTGACCCCTAAAAATGTGCAAAAGAGATTGTAGTTTCCCTAGGAGAATATGACATGCAACTAAGTATCTACTAGTAGCCAGACTAGTGAATTAGTGTCTGAAATAGAATTTAACTCTGATGATGTCTAAGTCATCTGTCTCATTCATTCATTAGGTTCTGTAACTGTTGCAGTCCACAGACCTTATACCCCTTATCCATCTTCCTTCCTTCTGCAACAGCACACAAATTGGAATTATGTTAGTTATGAAAAAAAGGAGGAAAAAAATAGAGAACTACACACAGCCTAAGGGGCTGCATTTCTGTCTTAAATCTGAAGTTATCCCACAATTTGTGGGGTAGCTTAATCTTGAACTGGCTTAGAACTACAAAATCTCATTGATCTATGTCCTTCCTTACATTACATTATGAGTTAGAATTTTATCTACAGTGCTTATTACATAAAATTACCTCTAAATATCACATATTGTACCAGGCTACACAGATGAGTAAATATGCACACAAACCTTTTTCCAATTGATCCATTAAAAACTGTGCACTGTTTGTTCATGGTGGAAATCTGCCCAAGGCTAGGAGAACTCAGAAAAAATAAAATCTACATCCATAAATTATAATAAATCTGTGGATTTGGAATGAACATTTTACATATTAGAATTTAATAGAAGAACTATAGTTCTTACCTTCATAAACCTATCAAGGTTCATTATTTCCATAAAGAATTCATCTCAGACCTCAGCAGAATTTCTCCCCCTTGAAACTATTCCTTCCAGCTGAATCTATGTAGCTGATTTATTTTCATGTGTGTCATCTGCTCTGAGGATATGTCAGCAATATCCAGAGTGGAAAAAAGGTTTTGTTTTTTTTTAAAGGAAGGTTCAGTTCTTAGCTTTTGGTTTTAAACAAGAAAACTCAACTACTTTCTACGTAGCAAAACCTATGTTTTATAAATTGTGATGACAGTTATAGGAAATGCATAGCTGCTCAGTGAAAGGGTAACAGGGTGGGGGGTTTTTGGTTTTTTTGCTTTTTTTTTTTTCAATAATATGTTCTTACATGTAAAAAAGTTTCAGAAGTTCTCTTATAAGTAGTAAGTTGTACTTACCTCTCTACTTAGATTAGTGCAATAGGTGTTCTCATGGTAAAATGTGGTTTCTGTATAACTAAAATAAAAGACAAAAGAAGCCCCAAGATTATTATTTAAGATCATTTTGTTTATTTATTATGGTTAAAAAAAGTCTCAAGACCCTTCCCAAAATAACCTGTGTATTTCATTAGAGGTTGTTTCAATCCCTTGAACTCTTTATCCTTATCATAAATTGAGGCATTACTTTTGTCAATACTTCAATACTAAGCATCTTCATGCAATACAGATATTCTAGTGTTGTCATTTATCTATTCCTTCTTCCTCTCCACTTCTTGTCTGGGGCTCATAATACATAATTTCTTTTCACATGCTTTCTCTGACTGTAAATCATTCGAGATGTCATTTGAGCAAAAACACTTCTAAAATGTAGGGATGAGCACCAGACTCTTTCACAGACCCATGGTATATTATGACACCATTAGTAAATGCATCTCAATATCAAATTGGCTATGCATCAATAGTCCAGGTACTTCTCAAGTCATATTTAAGAGCACCTAATTCTTTGATGCAGCCAACCATTTTGTTTTCTTTTCCCAGCATTCAAAAGGAAAACAACACATCTAGGTAAACATTTTTAAAACAATATTGTTAAATCTGGGCATTCAGTGAAGGTTCCCTGACTTCCTAGAAAAATCACAGGATTTAAAACAAAGAGCGTATTTTAAAAAGGTACTTCAGGACAACTGCTATGATAACAAATTTCTTGCAAGAAATATATTGTTATCTGTTTCTCTTCAGACTTTAACAACGTCAAGTAGTTTATATGTCTTCCAGAGAAGACTATAAATCACTCTGAGTCTGTAAGTATTCCAGCTGAGTTAAATTCCCCCAAAGCTTTGCAAGAGAATCACAGGATATACAAATGACACAGAAAAAGAAACGAATTAACATTCTCCACACACATATTATACAACCTACACTGACACAGAAAACAGTACTTCCAGATGGATGTGGATACCATACCATAAAGATACCATGATTAGTCATCATTAATCAAAGTATGCTGTAAATCTGAGTTGCCCATGTCCCTCAAAGAAAACTTAACTGCATATCATGATTAAACCATTTAAAAAGTGGAAGGTAAGGTATTTTTTTCCTCTTTGTTTGGGTGGTGGCTAGCAAGAGATAATACACAGGCACCGAAACCTTGTTACTAGTTATCACCAGCATCTATGTTGAGTTTCCTTCACTAATATCACACACTTCAGTGGAGCATGAACAGAATTACTGTGCTATTTCTGTCTGAGATTAGCTCGCTGCTCTCCGTTCTCTCAGCATTTGGTTTACACACTAAAGCATGGATGTATCGTGTAACAGTCTTGGTAAAAGCAAGGTTGAAGAGCTTAGAAGCCAAGTGCTAATGGAGTACATTACTGGAATACAAAAAGTACATGGTAATTTGTTCTCTATGTTCTTTGTCATAGGAGGAATACATGGCAAGTGGTCTACGCAGAAGGCTATGGACAGACCACCCAAGGCAAAAAATAGTGCTTTCCCTCAGCATGTGCCTTCTCAAAAGAGTATAACTGCAGAATGATTGGTGGCCAGCACACTAAAAGCTAAGGTAAGAGGACTATAGAGGCACAATAATGAAAAGGAAAAAAAAGACACCCACCAAAAGTTAATTAGAAAGTACTGGGAAAAATCAACCTGTTAATCAGATGAGACTAATGATGCTCATGCTGAGAGAGGAAAGGAAACAAGTTAAATAAGCCAGAAAGCCATAGGTCAGGCTGCTTGTGTTTGTTTGCTTGAAAGTCCAGAAATGTTAATCAAGCAAATCATTCATACTCACCATACTCAAAGGTAATGAGGTAGAAGGAATTATTGCTAGAGTCTGGTAAAAACTAGTGTTTTTAACTTTTTTGCTCAGGAGAAGATAGCTGTCTCACTCTCCACAGAACTGACTAGTGGCCTTGCCCCAATCTCTTCTGGCATTTTTAGGGGAAAAACAAACAAAAAAAATGGTTCTTCAGACACACATAGATAAAGCCAGAACTTAGTTGTTTTAACTGTGGAACAAAATGTCCAGATATATTATAGAAAATTTTATCTATGCCTTCATGTCAAAGGCATGGAATGCAGGATTTATAAAGAATTTTCTGGAGCTCTGTCAGGAAAAATATGAACAAAAATTGTTCTGACTTTGGGGCAGGTTGTGGGATTGCTGCCTTTTAAAGTCCTTTTTTTGATTCTGTAATTATTGATATTCTTATCTACATGAATGCCCACACATTTTGAAATAAAGCCTTTAAAGGGATCATTTTCCAGGATATCTTGTTGCATCTTCCTTCTAAATTTTAAAATTGAACACTTCCTTTATTTGATGTTAATTCTTTTATTAAAAGCAAATAATGAAAAGTGGTAAACTAATTTGATTGCTTTCCTGGCCAGCATTAGTAGCATATCCAATATGATTTTAAAATGATATGACAAGGAAGGGTCAGCTATGCCTGGGGGTTTTGTTCTGTTAAAGGTGTCTTTTTGCATTCTGATTGCTGCAACATCAGTTAAGCAATAGGCCATTCAAAAAATCATTCAAATAACAATATAGAATACATATAAACTCTATACAGAACATCCTAGATACATATTCTACAAATATACTCCATCCCTAGTGCATTTTAAGATTTCACTGGCATATTTTTGACCACATACTTTCATATTTTTCTTACTCCTTACAAGAAAAAATATATATTCTCTCTGAGTATTACTTGGGTTTAGTTAGAAAATTTGATGCTAATTTTTTAATTTTTTTTTTTTTTAACTATTTTCAAACAACCTTACCATCATTACTACAATTCCTTGGGGAATGAGAAAATAATTTCTTACAGAAAAACCAGGCAGACAGCTGACTTCAGTTTGTTTCTGTTCTGAGCACGGCCCCAGTTAAGCAGGTGAAGACTGTGCACTGTATGTAATGATGCATTTGAGATGCAATTAGCTCTACAGTATGTGTCTGAATGCACACGGCATGTACACCACATCCTCTGTGTGACTGCACAGAATTTAATGGCAGCATGTGGAGACATGCAATTTTCATCAGGATAAAGAATAATTTAGTATTGCTTTTTCATTTGTGCACCAGTATGAATGCGCTACATCTATGCTGCAACTCTGATGCCATGGGTTTGGGTGGTTTTTATGTTGCGAGACCAAATAGCAAAATACAGTCCAGAAATAAAGGCTTTTGTGTAGTATTAGCTAAACAGAAACAAAAATCAATAAAGAGAAAAACTTTGAACTTAAGTTGTAGTTGTAGGTGACCTTGAGTGATCTAAAAAGTAATGGCATCAGCAGTCAAACCTAGACAATAATAATCTGAATGATTTTGTTGGTCTTTTTGCCACGTTTTAAAGGATGCTCCTTTAAAGACCACCACCTTAAAAAGTAACAGCCAAACTAGCAATAAAAATGTTGGTTTCAGTCATGTTGTTTTTAACAGTTGTGCAATAAAAGGGGAGATATCAGGAAGGTGGAAATTTTGAACAGAGAGGAAAACATGTCAGTGATGTCTGAACCAAAGCAGTCAAAGGTTAAGATTAGCTATTGACAAGTATGCAAATATGAAGGTTTGAGAGAGGATAGTAAATATGAGGAGGGGAGGGGAGGGGAGGGGAGGGGAGGGGAGGGGAGGGGAGGGGAGGGGAGGGGAGGGGAACAGCATCATGAGGATAAAATTTTTGTATAAATATGACTGCTGATATTAGCTAAAGTAGAAAGTGTTCATGTTTAATGTAGAGAAGAAACTAAACTGACAACTGAAGAAATGGAAAAGTACTGTAATTGGGTATAATGGGCACTCCTACAAAGGGCTGTATTCCAGCATGGGAAACAAAGATGGCAATTAATAAAAGTTATCAGATATCCTTGCAAAATACTTAGAAAACTAAGTACCATATTTCTGTCCTGCAAACATTGATCTCTGTGCCTTAAGTATGTGCATGTGTATATATATTTGTAATTATCGTCTCATGTATTTACAAAGAATGCAGTGTGATGCTGGTAGAGACTTCCTCACCAATTTACAGAAGCCTACCTATGAGATCAGTGGTTAATCACAGTCTTCCATCTCTTCATTGCCCTCCATGATGTGTCACTAGTATAAAGAAGAAGGGATTTACTACAAGAGTTAACAAAGGAGTAAGTGCAGAACCCATCACATGAATATTACCAGTAACCAAGGGTATGAACAGTCTAATTTGGTCCAGTTATGCATCCACAGTCTATATGAAAAAGTGTTTTTTTGGATTGGTTCCCTCAAGACTACACAAGCCACTACCTATGAAAATACAGTGTGCTTCACACTAACTATGTGAATTTCTATACAGTTACTTGTGGTGTCTGACACAGTCTCATCTAGTTGTTGTGAATGAGTTTGGAGACTGCAATTCTGCAGGACCAACTGCTGCACTCAGTCGGGGTTTGCTGTGTTCCTGGACTAACAATAACTTCACTGACCCCATTATATATATCAGGTCACAAAAATCCAGTAGGTGGAAAATGAGACCAAAATTCAATCAAACACACAACATAGATGAGAAGGCTGAAACTGTTGATCTCATAAGGTAGAACCTCTAAAGCAGACCTGAAGTGCAATGTATTTACTTATAGCAAATAATTAATAAATAATAAATTAGACTGCAAGGTTTATATGTTAAGTATTACCCCATAAAATAGATACCAAAATAGCTTTGCATTATTCCATTTGAACCAGAATTATTAATCCAATCTTAATACAGCATGTTCATATCTGAGTGGCACCAGTGGTTTGTTAAGTTATTATGACATTGGAGAAGGTCTAATTAAACAGTCCAAATTAAATCAAAAGGCATATGATATCAGCCAAAAAAAAAAAAAAAAAAAAGCAAAAAAGAAAAGCAATTTAAGCTGAACTTGAATAGGCAAATAAGCAGTGGGTAAATGGAAGAAGGGACAAAGAGGAATGTCTGGTCCTGGAACATATTTCCTCAGCAAGATTCTTCCTCTTGGTAGCTTCATCCAGGACAGGCAAGTTTTACATTTTAAAATCTGGATGAAAAAGAAGTGGCATAACCTGGACACTCCAGTTAATAAAAGAGACACAATACAGACTCAGCCATTAAGAGCCTGATCACACCCTGTGGTTCTCCATGATGAGTATGTAAATTGGGTAAAAGATGACTTGATTTTCTGGACAGAAAGGTAGACCAAAGAGAGGGGTTCCCAAAACCCTTTTCATAACACTAATAACTGAAAAGTATCTACCATTGTCAACATCATGCTTTTCTTACTGTAAACATAGAATTTCCAGTGAGTGAAAATCAAACCTAAAAGCTGAGGATAACAAAAAGTTTTCCATACTCAATTTGAGACTCAGAAATATATAATTATTTAAAATATAAATTATTTAAAAGATAAAACACAGACACATTCAGATATACATAAACTGTAAGTTTCTGAAAAAATTAGTTAATACCAAAAAAAAAAAATAATTCTACAATGGATTTTTCAAGCTCTGGAAAATGTTCATTGAAATGTGCTACCTCAGGCAATGTTTCCTATTCTTGGGCTGTACAGATTTTCTTCAAAACATGTACTGGAAGGACTCACACAGAAGAGTGTGATGGATGGATGGAATTTCATGGAGTCTGACATAAAAATGCATCAAGATGAAAAAGTTCTGAACCTGCAGAATTTTATGCCTATTTACAAAGCAAAATAAAAAAATAAAAGGTTTAAAAATCCCTATTTCCTAATTTTATTCAAAAAAAATCTTTATGGCCAAATTTAATAGCAACTTTTAAAGCACACACATTTATTTTTCAAGCACTTTGGTCAGGACAAAGTACAGAAACAGGATAGGAATTAAATTTTATTTATCATCCACTGAAATAAAAATTCAAAATTTTACAAGACATTACCTTGGAAGAATATACACAGAAATAAACCTTTTCCTCTAACAGTTCTATGAACTCCCATTTTTTGACATTACACCTTTCTGGTGGGAAAAAAAACCCTAAGGGATGATTGCTTATTATTTTAGATTCCACTGATAGTAGTCGTAATCCTCACAGTTTTCCAAGGAAAAATCCACATCAGAATCCACAGCAGTTTTGACATAACATTTTTCTCATTAGCATTACTAAAATATAACAGAATTTTAAATTACAGTAGGATATAGCACAAATGGCATTTACAAGAGAAAAAAAAAAAAGAGAAAATTGTAACCTAAGAAAAGGTCTTTGGTATGTGTTAAAATGAGTTGACCATGAGATAGGAAAACACAAGAATGTAGTTCAGATGAAAAGAAAACAAATTTTAGTAAATTATATATGTAAACATTATTACACATCCTACCTCTCATTTCAGACTGGAAAATAGCTTGTGGGGCTGTTCTGAAGGTGTGATTGCAGTGTGCTCAGGTTCTCAGGTCTGACAGGAGGAAAATTTTCATTTTCTCTAAAAATGCTGGCATATTTCTTTCGTAAAAGATTAGAGATAACTCTCAGAGTGCTAAAAAATCTGGGTTTTGTCAAACAAAGCCCTACCTACATAACAAATTAAAGATTAGAGGGTATAATAAGTGTAGCTTCAAGGTGATATGTTTCTGGAAGATCACTTCTTGGCAGACCTTGTATTTTTAAATTGCTTGGCCACTGTGGCCTTCTAGCACCATAAATACGTAAGACAGAAAATAATAATGAGAGACTGTGAAAATCACACAAATCAGTATAAGAGCTCTTTACTTGAATAAGACCTGTGTAGACATTTGCTCTGTAAAAATGTAATAAATCCACCTCTTAATTTAAGCCTTCTCCACTTTCCTTCCAGGTTGTATTTGTTTCCTTGCTTTGTCCTCTTGGAATGAAGAAAACCCTTTCAAATTAAATTGGGCTATTAGTAGTAGTTACACTAGTACAAAAAAATTGCTTCATAACTTTTGTCTGAAGAGTAAAAAAAAGAAACATATATGAGAGTGCAAGCAAGGAAGAGCCATTCATCTTCTACTTCCACATTTCATATAAATCTAGAAGCAGATTTTGACATGAGAAGACATTTTAATTTTCACCGAAATATATCTTTGCAAAGAAGAATACACAAAATTATAAATTGTTGAGTCTTGTGTCTCTTTGTTCAGCAATTTTATCCTAAGAAAATTAAATCAAGGAAAAAATCAGTCATGGACTAGATAATTTCTTTGAGCAAAAGCTTTTCTAGCACAAGAATTATAAGCTTTTATGAATTCCATGAATAAAACGAAAGAGAAACTCACATAGCTGAAAAATATTTAGGTTATCTTAATAGGCCTTCAAGTTAAAGGAAGGGTACTTTAAAAGAAACTTTGGAGGAACTCACATCATTCCTGACGCATCTTGTGGAATTTGTTAAATCTGTTTTTTTCAGTCTGATTCACTTAAGTCAACTTACTTTCAATGTCCTGACACTGTTTATTTACACATAAATGAGCTTATCCTGTACAATGCAAAAATAACCAATGCAAACATAAGGAGCTCTGAATGCTTACACCTCACTCACCCCTCAGGATCCTCTCCTCTCCTGATTTATCAAGCCAATTCTTCATGGCTTATAGGTGACTAGAGATTCCACAATATAAATTGGTATGGTGCTCCAATTTTACAGTTCCCTAAAAACAAAAGATGCAAATCTAATGTTGAGATCAAGCTGCAGACATCCTCTGCCCTCTAGCCTGCTGCTGTAATCAGTCAGGGTCCCAGCAAGATACACATGCCTGATTCACATTTTGGAAATGCAGTAACTAGCTTTTTGAAAACAGCTTTAAATAATCAGGTTATAGAAGTATCCAGAGCTACAATAGGACAACCTTAACCGTTTATCTCAGAAGAAGTCTAGATTCTTATTGTGATTCTACATTTCTCATGCTGAAAGAAGACAGCCTTTCTTATGGGCAGACAAAGAAAGGAAAATCCATATTTCAAAAAACTCTCAGTTCAAATGCTGTGGTGTTAACCCATCTGTGTTAAAGAACCAGAATGGAATGGTTGGCTCCATGCAAAGGTTTTGTTGGAGGTTAGGTGAACCCCCAACAGGTTTTCACAGAGGGACATTAGAGATTTTTCCAATTTATAACAGAAACTTGCCAAAGGAACCAGAGAGTGGAAAACTTCAATGGAAGGGAATCCCTACTGAAAAACAGGGAAGCCAGAATTTTGTTGGAAAAGAAAAATAATAAAAATCTTAAAATGAGTGAGAACAGAAGAGTTAGAAACATCTTTGTGGGTTGTAGAGGTGATAGGTGCTTTTTCTGTCCAGATTGTGCACATTATCTCATATGCCCAAGATCATTCATTCACTGACTTTTTTGTGTCAAATCTTTGTAAAATATCTGGTTTAAGCAACAGTTCAAGAGGATTATTCCCAGAACATTAGCAAACGAATAGTGTGTCCCCTTTATTCATGTTGGAATATAGAGTTTTTTCAAAAAGCCAGAGGAGGAAAGAGATTTAATTGCATTGTCACTCAGGTTGGAAAAAATTGAATAAAGTTGAAAAGGAAAAAAGTAAATATTCCATAAGAATCTATGCAAGCAAGAAAGATTTATGGGCATGAAAATTGCCTGTTCATGACAAACATGACAATTTATGTACAGGAAATATAACTTCATTGACAAAATGATGTGATAAAGAGAGGACATGCAATAGCAATGCATGTTTAGCAGATTTCCAACATTTTTTCACTGTACTTTTATACAGAATGCTAGTCACTTCAGTATTACTTCTCTAGTTTTATCACTACACATTGTAACTCAAATCAGTGTGATACAAATCAATAAAAAAAAGTTTAACGCAGAAAATCTAACCACTGTGATGGTAATGGGGAGTGTCTCAGGATTTAGGAATCATGTTCAGATACATAAAACATCTTTTCACTCTCTTTATTGTCTATCACACTTTTTACATGTGAAACTGAACCTGTAACTTAAAAGCTCTTGCACACATTTTTTTTCTTCTGCTTTTCAGATATTTGGAATGCTTGAAGAAGGAGGAGTCATTATGTTGGAATATGTTATTCAGATGCCACTATGTGGAAGAAATCAAAGTTTTATAAAATAACAGGTACTTCTGAACAGATTTTTATTAATTCATATCATTTCATGGATTGCTTTTGGAGAAAAAAAATGATATACCAATTAGAAGGTATCATGTTAACAGCACAAAGAACAGTTGTTTCAGGATGCCACCCACCTATCACTCTCAAGCACAATGAGAATGTCAGTCATGTTGAAGTTTTGTCATGATAGCCTACTAAAGTAACCCACGATGTTCAATTCTTAATGTAAGTCACGATCACCTGCTTCTTCATTGAAACCAAACATCAAACAGGCTCTCAAAGATCTCATTTTGCCATGCACCCTGGCAAACAAAATGAAGATCAAACAAAGGCAGCTTTCTGAATGTTTAACCTATGGTTTCCCTGCCTGATCCTGTATTTTATCCCTCAAACAACAGTTGGAGGAAATATTTCTGAAGCCATCTGCAGAGAACTTAGGGAGAATACACCTATCAAATAGCAACAACTTTTGAACTATTCTTTTATGCTTCAGTAGCTCTCCCCCCTCATTAACTTAAAAGTACAATCAAACTCAAGTGTTGCATTCTCTCCATCTAATCTTCCATCCATTTCTTCTCTGTCTTCATTGTTATCCTAACAATGCTCTCATATCTAAAATGACTATCAGGGTCTTAGAGCTGTTTGTTTTCAAGGAGACTGCTGCATGCTAAAAGAGTTGGCAAGCTACTTTAGACTGAGCAAAAAACTGTGTTCTTCAAAGAGAGATGATAAATAATTTTAGGTCATACGGCTATTCTTAAATTGGTTATACATGAATGAGACATGGTGATAGCAATATATTTCAAAGCACTCATGAGAATAAAAGAACTCCAATACCACCTAGTGTTAGCTAAGTACCCTGTCCTTCACTGCAAAATGGTGGGAAAAAAGGCAAACACAACGTGGAGTCCTGAAAAGACAACCTGGGGGTGAAAGAGAGGCTTTTGCAAAAAGGAGTAACATACAAGAAATTATTCAAAAATAGCTTCCTAGACTGAGGCTGCTTAAGAGAAATGACTACTGTGAAATGTCGCCTACAGAGATAGCTCTTGGGGACCTTGCTAAGAAAATGTAACTTTTTCTTAACCTTCCAATAGTGAGATAATACTGAAGGACAAAATCTTCTTGAAAGCTAAAAGTCAGATAGAATTAACTCACTGTTTTGGGATCCAAAATCCCTAGGCTGAATTTTCAGTTCCAGAACAGCCTAGCTGTGCAACTGAACAAATGAATTCTTCTAATGCATCAATCCAGTTCATGCTAATCAAATGGAAGTACTTTAAAAAGAAATTGCTTAAAAATGCTATTTCTCCTTCCTTCTTTTCTGTTTTGAAACTGAAGTCTTGGTGGGAAAATGGATTTGTCCATATGTTTTGAGATTACAAAACATGCTATATAGGCAATCAGGGGTTTAAGAGCTCCTGGAATAAAACAAAATACCTAGTTCTCCCTGAATATATTTATCTGATATTAGTTATAATAATTTACCATTTCATGAAGAAGTATGTATAGCTCTTGCTAACCAAAAACCAAATACACGTTCTAATTCTATATCTTCTGTTAATCTCTACTTACTGTTCCCTCTTGTAAACAAATTCATTGCACATTTGCATACCTAATTTAATATTTTAAACATTCCCACTCCTGTAGAAATAAATACATCCAGGGACATGGCAGAAAATTTTCCTCACAGGCTCCAACAGAAGATTATCTGTGATGACTGGTGCTGCTTTGTCAGTCAGACCTCACTTTGTCAGTGTCTCTCTCCTGGCTTCTTCCACTTTTCTTTTTGTTTCTTCTAATTCAGGACATTATTTTCATTTAAACTGGAATTATGTCCTTGTAAGAATATCCCTAACTCAACCCATGTGTTTAAAACTTCCTTATAGCACTGAATTTTCCATGTTCTCTTTACTAGAAAATTACAGTTGATAACTTATTTTTTTAACCCATATTTTCCTACTATAAAAGTGTCAAATAACATGAAAAGCAAACAAACTTACAGCGTATCATGAATATCTAGGAGGTTTCTGTACAGGACTGCAAGTCTCCCATCCAACATATTTTCCTTTCTCCCAGAGTCTACTAAGGCTAATCCCTCTGTTACTCTATTCCCAAAACATAAAAAAACACCTTGTAGGACTGGCTTGGATTCTAGATTCTGTAAGAAAGGCTGTCCTGCAAGACAAACAATTTCAACATAGAGAGCAGAGGTCAGGAAAGAAAATCCAAGTTAATTGAACAGATAAATCTATGTAAAAAAATTAAATTAAAAAAAAAAATTAAAAAGAACCAGAACAGTGTGTTTTCCATATTGATTTTGCGCAGTATAAGAAGAAAACAATTCAATGTCACAGCTGAAATGTTAGAAATTTGGAAAACTTCTGTGCTCTCAGGATAAGGCAAGCTCCAAGGTCGATTGCTTGGGGACATCATAGACTTGCCTATCCTTTATATTTTTAAAGCAGTACTAAGAAAGAACCCTAGGAAAAAATGTGGCATGGGCACAGTTATTCTTTCATTTGAGCATGTCTCAAGTTTATAAGAGTGATGGAAGAATAATTATCAATCTGATAATACCTCAACAACCTGGCAACCATATAGAGAAGCTTAACATCTAGATGATTCAAGCTCCATTAGAAACTAATCAAAATCAAGCCAGTTCAAAGTTATTTTAAGGTAAATTATCAAGGTTAATGACATGCATAAAATATTCATATTTTAATGTATTAACCATTCTTTGGATGATTTTATGCAATCAATTGTGGCTCTTATTGTATTCCGGACCAATAAATTTGTGACAGTAATAGCCATTACTGTAACAAAGTAACACTCATTTTCTCTTCTTGTATTACTGGATTCTTTCAAGTTGACAATTTTATTTAAACAGCTAATTTAAGGTAAGAAAAAATATTACAGACAGTACAGTTTTCTCCTTATATCAACAAATGAAATCTCTTATTGACAGCAAGAGGCCTTTGTTTTATTTATACCAAGTAGATAACAAAAAGCCAACTTAACAGTCACCCACAGCAAACATGAAATTAGATCTGCTAGAGCACGTTCTTGCTAGTGAGTGGAAAACTGGATGAGATTTTAAAATAATATTTTCAGGGCAAATAGTGGAAAAGCAAAATTCAGGTTGAGGATCTGACGGACCCCTAAATCCAGTGTCCATTTGTCACAACCTTTTGGTTTTCACCTCTAGTGTCTTCAGCTGCAGCAGAACCCCATGGGCAGGCAGGGCCCTTTGGGGCTCAGCTTTTCACCCTCAGAGCTTACCCCTCCATTGCTGTGTTAATTCAGACCACAGTCACCAGCAGAATGAACTAACACCTGCCTGTGGCTGTGGATGTCAGGAGATGAAGATGGAGCAGGCATTCATTTCTGACACCCTACCAGATGGCTGCTGGGCATCACCATGTGTTCAAGGGCTGCAGTGAAAATTGACAGCACCCTTCTGCCAGAGGCCTCACCTCATGTCACTTCAAACTCTTCCAAGGTCAAAATGAAAAATATAACCAAGCGTATCTTTTACAGCTGTTTTGCACACTACCTTTTCAGGTGTGTACTTGTCCAAAATGGTTTGTGTGTAAAGTACATTTCCATTGTCAATCTTCTTTGCCAGCTAAAGAAAACTATTTACAGTAACTTCAAACTCAAAAATTGCAAAGAAGGAATTTATTTTAATTTGAAGGATTATTTAATCTGAAGCTTGTCTGCAGAGGTTTTGCAGCCTTGAAGATACTTTTAAGAGTTAACTTAATATTAACAAAACATAATTTTAATGATTTTCCAAGTGGAAAACAGTAGGAAGTCCTTTTTCTGAAATTTGATATGATGCCTTTGTAAGGGTGGCAGACTAAACAAGCATTAATTTGTGCAGGTGAATTCCACTCTCCACAGATTTACCAGTTGTCACAGGGCAAGATGAAATACTAGATATTAGGAGGGTGCATACATCAACTTCAAAGCTACCTCAGGGATTAAAAAAAAACCCAAAACAATAATAGAAAACTGTTGAGATTAGGCATCCTTCCTTTTGTTCTGGCTCACCTATGGGATTTTTACCCATCAGAGGCAGGGAAATCTGACTCCTGGTACTTAGTGGGCGCTTGAGAAACACAAAGAGTTTGGCTGGGTCCAGGGGGGAAGGGGGCAAGAAAAAAAGAGGCTGGGGACAGCTGGGGGCTGGCTGGCTTCTTGGGCTGGAGAGCAGGACACTCTCTCTCTCGGAGATGTTGCGGTTTAGAGAAGGGAATTCGCCATCACCCAGACAGAGCTGCTGCTGCTTCTTCCCTCTTCGTTGGTGGCCTCGCACCCCTGTCCTGCCGGGACGTGTGGCAGTGCCAGCCACCGCTGCAGAGCTGCTGATAGCCCTCAGCCACCGGCCCGGGATCTCCGCTCATCCCGGCCGTTCCAGCTGAGTGTTGCTCAGAGCCCTGCAGGAGCACCGGCACTGCCCGCCCGAGGGGGTTTGTGAAGCAAAGCCTCTCCTCCATCCCTTCCCGTCTCAGCCGAGAAAGCTGTCACGGGGCCCCTGGTTCTGATTTCTTGTTAACGCCGTAGTTATTGTTTGTTTGTTTGCCTTGTTCTACGTGCTAGTAAAGAACTGTTACTCCTATCCCCACACTCTGCCTGAGAGCGCTTGGATTCCAAAATTATAATTTGGAGGCAGGGGGTCTACATTTTCATTCCAAGGGAGGAGGCGAGGGGAGGGGAGGGGAAGGGGAAGGGGAAGGGGAAGGGAAAAAATCAGGATTTCCACACAGTGACCTCCTTCCTAGAAACCAGCAGTGAGATCCTGTGAAAAGCATTCTCCTCTCCAGTAAAGGAGGTGATAAGAATGAAGAAAACAATGAAAATTAACCTTTGTTGGTTCCTTCCTAGTACAATCACAGTTTTCATTGAGACTAACACAATGCCCCAGCTGGTAGTTTCTGGCACTTCTACTGCTGATATTAGCATTATTAAATATTGTCTACCTTAAAAGTAATAAGGTAGGGCTCTAACTATTAGATAATATTTACTGGAAACTGACATGATCCATTTCCTACCTACTAGGCAGTACCTTTTCTAATACGAATTTATAGACTGAAAGTTATGAGGTGAAGGGTAAAGGAAACATAGTGTACAATTATGAAACACAATCATGAAAGAAGATAAAAAGGCAGAGAAAGAGTAGGATGATTTAAACATCACTGGCAATCACTATCCACAAGAAACAAGAGTTAGCAAGGTTCAGAAGAGTACCACCCTGGGAAGACAGCAGCTGAGCAACAGGTTGAAAGCACTACCAGGAGTCCTGTGGGTGTGTGGATTAAAGACTGCAAAGCAAAAAGGTGTGTTCTGGAACTGCAAAGGGACATCTCACAGGGTCACAAATGCTAAGCCACCTAGAGTACTGTGGAGCAGTGCAACAGCAAAATGTACCTTTTCACTACGAAGAAAACAAAACAAAAACAAAAACTCCAAAAAGATCGCAAGGCCAATTTTATGCTTCTGTAAGGAATTAGACAGAACCCACTTGAGATCACCACTAGAAAAGACAAAGGAAAGGGTGAAAATAAAGTGATATTCATTTTACAGGAGCTTTGCTCAAAGCCAGCACACCATAAAAATATCTGTGATGTGCTCAGACATTTAAGGAAATCAGCCCTTATCCCAAGTGCCAGCATGCCATTATACTACCTAGCAGCAAAGACAGAAAGCCAGACAAGAAAGTTAATTCACATCAAGGCTGTCTATCACTGACAGAGAGAAATTAGACAGCTGGTTTTGGCCTGACCCATATCATTCTGAATGTCCTTCTTTTATCTGACAGAAGCTTGCCCTTCAACTTCATTGCTGCCAAATGGGATCACATTTAAATTTGATGTTTCTTGATGTTAGAGAAAAGGAAAGTACCTGAAGCAAGCTTTTCCTTGCAGGAAGTGAAGTCTTTTACTTTGAATGTGTCTCACTACCAAGGAGAGATAAAAAGGGGTATCTTTGTGGCAGCTTACCCCATGCAAGTCACAGGAGAGGAAGGGCTTCCTTAGAGATGGCATTGGTGTCAGTTCATTTTTGCTTTACCACAGTCTCTTCCCTTCCCTCCTCCTTCCTCTTCTACCTCCCATCTACAAGACATGGTTCATTCACTGCTTTATACTGGCATGAGCAATTAAAGGAAGTTGATACATAAATCTCAAAGTAATGTAGCCCTGTCTGTGTTAAATCGAGTTAAATCAATAAGTATGCTGAGGGTTTGGGTTTTGTTGTTTTTGCTGTTTCTTGGCTTTACATTTTATTTGGTTGTTATCTGCTGAAATGCAAGAGAGGTATTTGATAACCAGTAATAACCTCAACCCCTCACACACAAAAAAACCCCAAAACCAAAATCCCTACTTACTCTCACTAAAAGCTTTTCTTTTTTTTTTTTTTTCCCTTAAAGTTGGTCTTCATTTTAAAGGCAAGATTAACCAACTTAAAACTGTTTGTAGCTGACCTATTGCCAGGTTATCTCAAAATGAAGCAGGATGCTCCCTTGTCCTCCTTAAAACCATTGACCTCATATCTAGCACCTGTTCAGGGACCCAGCAGTGACCACTTTTATATTTTGAAGATTCTCATATTCAATTTTTGTTGCTAATAAGTAAAAGACTAGGGAAATGATGGATGAACTATAAAGAACCCCTTCCTATGCTCCCAGTCCACATTAAGATTCATATTTTTCTTCAAAAACGCAGATGCTAAAACCACAGTTAGAATGCTGCCTTTAAAATAACAGAAAACTGTACAATTCCCAACAATTAGAAATCAGTGGTGCTCTTACTATTGAAGAGTCTACACTGACTGTAGCTATTTTTCTATTAGATTTAGATGATTTTTCTTCTAATAATTCTGAACAAGCAATGTCTTTGCTGAGGAAGAAACTTGGATCCTCCTTCAACTTTACACCAGAGTTATGTAAACTCAGACAATGAGACATTACACACTGATACTAGAAAAGACCTAATGCAACCATCATCAGAGCTCTTCCTGATGATTTCATCACTTTCTATACAAAATAGGAATATCAATAAATCTGAGTCTGATTCTGCTACTTGTGGCCATAGTTATTCTTATACCAAAAGATCCTGAAATATTAAGGAAGTGTTCACAAACTCTGAATGACCAGAAAATGTAGAGGTGCTCTCCTAATGATTGAACTGTTTAGGAGACTGGCAGAGCTAAGCTGGCATAATCAGACATCGATAAACTCAGTTCAGCAGAGCATACTCTTGGCTTTGCACAAGTATTAGACATGAAATTTCCTCAGAATTAAATGTGCCTTCTTCTGGATCTGGATACCCACCAAGTCCATCAGCATGCATGTTTTAAAATTCTGAATAAAGACATGATAGAGCAGAAGAACCAAACATCAGCAAATAAATTATCTAACCTTGCAGTGAAGCTCTATTAAAAATGAGCTGGAACTTCAAGGACAGAATATTATCACAAGAACATTATAAGAATATCCAAAGTGTATTGCTTCAGCATATATAATTCTCTCACACTAATTCAATCACCAGATTTCAGAACCACCAAATTTATCTGGAGACAATTTATCCCATGTCTTGTCCCTGCCTCCAAAGGAGCTAGTATTGCAGAGGAAAAAATGAGACAAGACCACTAGGGCCTAATTCAGGGTTATATTCCCTTTCCACCTGCATAATTAGCATCCTTGTGATACTCAGCAAAACCAGAAAGGCATCAAAATGAGATTATAAACAGTCCTGAAACCTCCCTGGCCCAAAAGTGAGTTTACAGTCTCCATTATCTTTCATAACTGTTCCTCAGCCAAAGCTGAATCTTGTTGTATGATCAGCCAATGTTGTATGTACAGCTGGACTTCTTGATCTTACAGGTCTTTCCCAATCTAAGCAATTCTATGGTTCTGTGATCACTGATTTATACCCAGGACTGATGCAGGCCCGTTGCACTGATTTATGTACCTTTCCCTTCACACACAGGCAAAGTGCAACAGCACAGACTACTACCACACAGACAGAGCATGAAGCAGATTACAGAATTTTGTTTGTCATCTTGGCCCAAGAGTATAGAGGCTGTGAAAATTCAGATGAAAAGTCCAATACCTTTTCTCTTTGCATGAGCCCAGCGATAGGACCAGGCATGCCTGGGGATGTGGAGAGCGTTTCTCTCAATTCCCAGACAATCCCTTTGGATCTACCCAACTGAAGACGCAGTCAGAGTTTGCTCTGTGCAATACAACACACTATAAATATGGAATCCAGTAAGAGAAGGAAAGAACTACATGCTTATTTATTTGTATAGACATGTTGGTAAGTGATTGTTGGCCTTTACACTAAGTGTAATCCATAAAATTAAATTGAGAAGATGCACAGATTCTCCAGAACTGAATGAATTTACCAAAACTTGAGGACCTATACATTATTTTTTTCATTTACCATGATAAAACTTCCAAATATAATGGGGTGCTCAGGTCTTATGATAAAGGTTATTAGACAGATGACAGGAAAGTGGCTAATAGATGCTCTTTTCTGTACAGGTATTTTTATAATTTCAGTAGACAACAGAATTTTTAAATGAAGTTTGTCTTCTTGATTCAGAATCCCATCAGAATCAATCATGGCTTGTTTTTGGAGTCCTTGCTCTAGCTGCCTAGTAATGTATAGAGCTGTTGTCTCCCAGTTCTGTCCTGAATCTTAACCTCTTGTATATTAAGACACAGAAATGCATGAAACTTCCACCTTAACTAATTAATAAAGTACAGTGACCTAAATCAGTGAAATAAAATATTTCATGTGTTTTGAAAAATGTAATAGCAGTTTGTGATGTACAGGCTCACATACAGATAGCACCTCCTTTGCCAAATTTGCCTGTATGTCTCAACAAATCAGATGGATTGTTTGAATCATTCCCACTTTTACTCCATCTTGCATCCAGCTCAGTCAGAGAGAGGCAGTGACAATGAGCTCACCTTTGCAGCACATGAGACACTCACTGATAAATTAATACCCACATGTTGCCAGAGGGGATGTGTAGGAAGACTTGTTCAATATTTTTCACTTTCTCCTTAGTAAGATATAAAGGAATCAGCTTTGTTCTTGTTTGTCAAAGTCATGTGTTTGAATGACCACTGAAAATGCAGTTTTGTATTCAAAGAGTCATAATTGGGAATAAGTTGACTGAGAGAGAAATCTCACTGTTGAATCAAGTAACAGCTGCTACTGGCTGGCAAAAAGACACACTTGTTTTGTTCTGTTCCAAAGAACTGAGCAGTCTTAATGACAACTTTTGAGACCATTGACTTATAAAGGAGAGGGGACTAGAAACGTAAGTGTTGCTTATCAGCAGGTCAAACTGTACAATTGTCTCTCTGAACAAAGTTCTGCTCCCACTTATGGTAACAATGTTGAGATTGTGTGGAATTTTTTACATTTTTCTTTGGATGAACAGTACCTAACACCTGGAGCAATCTATTTTTTAACCTCTGAATCCATCACTTCCATATCGTGGTTCTGGGTTAATTGTGATCTGCTGATTCTAGAGGTCTCCTCCAACCTTAATGATTCAGTGATTCTACAAAAGGGATTTTTTCCTGGCAACAAGTGTGAGTGGGAGGAAGGTAAAACAACAGTGAAAGACACTGGGAAAAAAGATCTGATCCACTTCAGCATTTCCAAAGTATCTGAGGTAACAGCCTGTATCGTCCATTGGTGCACAGGAAGTTCATAGCCATTGTTTTATATGCATAAAATCATGATGTGTGAAACCACCTTCTTATTCATTGTGTTCCACCCCACTGAAATTAACTGGATTTTGTACATAATGGTTTTTGAAAAAGGGAAAAAAATCAAGAGCCCTGTGAAGCTCACCTGAATTCCTCTAGGTCCAAACTGAAAACTCCAATGAAAAATTCCTCTCAAAGACATGAATGTTCTTAAACTCAACATACCTACAATACAGAATTAGAAGCTTACTAATATCATGTCCAGTTTATGGTATGCCTTTAGGAAAAAGTAGTTCAGAGAGCATTTTGAGTAGCTTGTCTAGATTCCTGTATACATAGCTGAGTGAGAAGTTATATATAAAAAACAGAAATAAAAGTATACCTAATACGTGTTTTTGCACAGTGAAAAACTGAAGAGATTTAGATTGGTAAACAAATATCCACATTGTTCTTGTGTGGATACAGAAAATGTACTATGATTTTCTAAAGAACCAAAAGTAAGGGAGAAGATGTTTTAGATGAAAATACTTGAAAGTACATAGAAGATATCTATAAACTTTTGTTTCATTTCAAGCAGTTTAGTCATATGACATTTATTTTTTTCTTCCTTTTTTGTTTTTAACATTTAATAACTTCATTGTTTGTTTTGTTGGCCTATAAGTTATTTTAGAAAGAGAATGAGATAATCTGATGGTGATACTAGGAATTTTGCTTCATGAAAAAGGTCAGGTCCAAGATGCTCATTTGTTACAGGAGCCAAAATGCCAGTGATAAAATTTTGCAGGATGTGATGTATTCATGCACCAAAGGTCATCCATCCAGAGGGTACAAATTGGTCAGGCTCTACTGAAATAGATAAATTTATATCAATTTATAATTTGCCTTATAGGAACTTAATTGTCATGTCAGGTGGTTGAAAACAAAGTGGAATGACAGTAGCTGAACTGATAACAGAACACCACATACATTATATACAGGAGGACATCGTAACCTTACCACAGTCCATAGACATTTGCCCTTGGCTCCAGCAAGGAGCAATAGATCCCCCCACAGCCTGAGCTCTTATAGCACTTCTCTCATATTTTATAAGAACTGTATTTTTCCTCACATAAATCACCTACCTTTCCGATTTGGATTTCAGGAAAGAAGTCATTGCTCCTATTACAAGGTTGTATTTTTTATGTTTTTTTCCTTGTGATTGCACTTCAATAAACTAGTTGATTAAACTTCTGTGGTTCAAAGGAAAAAGGGAAAATTAACTGTCAACATCTGAAAATAAAATGTGGTGTTGACCAATACCTATATTTCATTTGCATGACAAGATGTTCCTTCACTTGGTTCAGAATGAAAAGGGTTAAGCCCCTGATCTTCAAGGAGAAGCCTCACCAACCTGCTCCTAGCCCTTTAGGTGATGGTCTACCAGCTGTGACTATCCAAGGACAGATGAAACAGATTTTCTGCAGTGCACCAGAAGAAGTGGACAAAATATCCAGCCTTCTGGAATACTGTGAAGTGAATTCTGGGGGAAAATAAATCCGTACTGGTTTACTTCCAATGGCTCTAACTCAGCTGGAGATATATGAATACAGTTAATGGTTTCTTATATGAGGGAACAGAGTCAGATCAAGAAAGCAAAGACAATATTTCAACCAAGAAACAGTGATTTCAGACAGAAACTGCAAGTAGTCAAGCTGAGAAATTGTATCAGATCCCTTGTGAGATAAGAAATTTCTCCTTAACCCTGCAGAATTGCACTGAATCAATGAGTCTTACACTGTCAGGAAGCCTACGCTTCCAGCATCTTCATTGAGCAATCTTCCCCAAGAGAGCTGCTCTAAGATTGTTGAATTTTTCTGAAAAAAGGATATTCAATACCGGCGCTTCTCTGGGGCCTACCCTCTACTCTTGCAAATGATCAGACCCATTCTCATGAATGCCTTTGACCAGTGAGAAGAAAAAAAGGGAATAAATAAATAAATAACCAAACAAACAAATAACAGTTTTCTCATCAGTCATGTTGTTCTCCATAAAGCTGACAATTCCAAAGTCCCGTACCTTTGAAAATTTCTATTCATAATTAATAAAATCAGGTATAAAAAGTGTAGGTAATACCTAGGGTACTCCTTTAAATATTTATGCAAATCATTTACCACAGCATTCATCAAACATAGACAGTAAAATCAGACCTATTAGTTTCACAATGTTCTGCAACCATTACTATTTAAAACAGTAACAAAACCAAATCAGGTGAACAGAAATTATCCTTGAAAATAGATGAGCAGATCTCTCTCATCTCTTCTCCACTTCTAACTAACCTCAAACCGTGATGTGCCTGAAGTACAAACCCACCACATTCCATATTTTTCCAAGACTGGATGTTAGGAATAACCCCTTCATGCTTCTATTATAGTTGGAAGTATTTAACAAAAAAGTCTCAGCAGAGAGGAAAGCAGGTGGAATTCTGTATAATTCTAGAATCATTCTCATGCTTCTTCCCACATCTGCTGCCTAAAATCATTACACTTGGCTATGGATTGCTATTAAAATGGAACAGTGTTTGTGTTTAACACTCAGTGGCATTTATTTTAAAAAAAGTAGATGCCTTTCTACCTTTGGAAAACCTGAAACACCAGTTTCTGCCCTTTCATAATTTTTCAATCAGTAACAACTTCCATGTCTTCAGCAGTATTGCACCCTTTCAAAATGGACTGAAGCAGAGTGACATTTCTAGAATACAAAATGGAGAGTTTTAAATTTATTCCCCCCTGACAATTTAATGTACATTTTGAACAATGAGTGCCAATAATTCTTACCTTTTATTCTCATTAGACATATCATATATTCCACTTATGTAAATATATCCCTTTCCCTTCAACGTAGGTGACAGTGAGGAAAAAAAAATTAAAAAAATAAAATAAAAAAAAAATATAAGAAAGCATGCAGAAACATTCTCTGTTCAGGAAATGACCAGTGGTTTACTAATAAAGGGCTGCAGCCAGCCTCCTCTGGTGGCTGGGATGGTTTTCCAGGATGAGTTGAGCCTTGCACCAGGTCTATCTTGTATGACAGAAAAGGGCATGCAGTATTACAAAATTATGCTCCTGTGGAGCAGTGCAACACTGTGCTGATGGAAATGCTGGCCCAGGCCCTCTGAAGCCTAATGCAGTGTCAGGTCAGGGCAGTACCTTATCCTCCAAGCCCTGCCTTTCTCCAAGGTAAATTTGCTTCATAGAAGCACTTTTTTCTTTTGAGCTGACTGCAGGTATATCCATGATCAGTACACTCGTATGGCATGAGGACACTCTCTGACAGTTCTGAGAACAGTGTCTCCCATGATGGGAAGATTAAGCATAAACACCTCTGAAAGAGGTGTTAGGAATCATGAACACTAATAAGAATGATCAGGAAGTTAACAGAAAATTGTAAAGGCTCAACTTTTTAGCTTGGTGTTTGTTGCAAGCAATCACTTCTTTCCACTCCCTCCACCCCCAGTACTTACTCAGCAATTTGATAGATATGCATTTATACATCATCCATAATGCACCATGAGCTGAAATTTTTCAAGCACACCCAGAAGAGCAGACTGGTTTGATGAGTGCAATGCATTAAAGATTTTAGAGCAGAACTGTTATATTACACATTTGTAACAGCTTGCCGGTAATGCTTATTCTGTTCTCTACGCACACTGCATGCATTGTTATCTTGACATACAGTCACCAGTAGGCAAGAAGAAAGGACATTGTCAATTGTCACATGCTATTTTTTGCTGGTGCTGTATTGTCACAGAAATAAAATTTTATCATGCACCAGCATATATATCAGATAGAGCCTTAAACAATCCAGTGAAGTGTACACTTCTTCAGGATTTACCTTTGCATATTATACCCAAACAACACAGTAAGGGTTATAAGTTTGCAGCAATTAATCTAATCACCAGCTGTAATACTATTTGAGAGAAATCCATTGCTTTTATTGCCATAAGGCTGGGAAAGCTTTTTAAGCAAATCACAAAAGAGCTAGACTGCCCTGGATCCAGGAGAGAGAGAGCAGCCAAACAAATATTTCACAATTGCTCTAGGTAGCTGGACTGTTTATCTGTTTACTGTTAAAAAGTATTTTTTTCTTCTGCTGTCCTTAGAGAACTGTGGAGATATTCAGCACCTCAGGGTGGGTCTGAGATAATACTGTGGGTGTAATCAGAGTAAAAAAGTATGATCAAAAAATTAAAAGATTCAAGGCACCGGTTTCCTATGCAGAGAAAGTGTGCAGTTTGACACTGGTAGTTTATGCCATCCTTTTTATGCCATCACCCTTGTCCTTGCAATAGGGTACTCTGTCAGATTCTGATATCAGCTCTATAACTCAAGAATACAAATGACTTTAACAATGTCTTTTTTTCAGAGAATTGAGAAAATTTTTCAACTTTGGAAGGTTTCCTCAAAATTTTAATAAAAAGTCACATGAATATCCTGCTCTACAGAGCATCTTGAGCAAAATAAAAACAGTATTTATCCAAAATTTGAACCAACTCCTGTGAATTTGTCTGATATTATTTTCATCCTTATTAATGGTTTTACTTTGTCTTGGAAACTTGAAGAGCTGCATAGCAATAAGAAATATTGCAATTATGGTATCTAACACCTGATTAAACTGGAAGTATTTCTAGGTTTGGTACAAAATTTCTAACTTATTTTTGCAGAACTGAAAAAGATCAGCTTCTTCAGAAAAACACTCTGAAAACTACATGAATGTTAGGAAACTCCCCATAAGTGCCACCATTTACCTTCTAAGAGTACCTGTACATGATTTTTCTGTCATTGGAAACCAAATGCTAATGCCAATATTAATTACTGCCAGTATAGGTCTACCATCAAAGGATTATCAAAGACTGTTAATGAGATCTACTGACTCAAATTATTGGATTCACTGGTCACTAGATACAGTGGAAAGTATTAGACTGAAAGAAGGCATTATCACAGAAGCCCTCACAGGTTCTTGCCCAAATTCTTACCTTACTCAGTTTTGCATAGAGGCAGGTAATTTATTTTACTGCATTTGCTGAGTTGCAGAATTTGAGAGGAAACAGATGCTTTTCTGAAATGTAGATCAATTTCTTCAAGCATTATTTCCCAGGGAAAAAAAAAAAAAGACACACACCCAAAAGGTGGAAGAGGGGAAGAGTAACGAATTCAAAATAAACATAAATGCTTCAATCATTTCTGTATGAATCATACGTTTTGCTGCTACCAAGGTGAAATATTATCTTGGGGAAAAAAAAGGCAATGACCAGCTGAAACAGTACTGAAGGCACTAGTTCATTTGTGGAGATAACAACTTCAAAACCTGTTCTATAGCAAAGATTGAGAGATCCCTGGACTCTAGTCCAGCAGAAAATACACACTTCAGGCTAAACTGGTTGAGTGCACCAAGTGATTTCCAGTGGAAGATGAAACTACAAAACATGCATTCTAATTGTCACTAATTTGTGCCCACGACCTGTGCTACTTCTTCAAGCTGCTTAAACAAAACCTGTTTTCATATTCCACTTCTCACTTCAGATAAGAGAAACAGGTTAAAGTCATAAATTACCTTACTATTTCTAAGGAATTACTGAGCATTTTACTAAATCTTCTTTCATGTGATAAAATCTATGAGATGAAGAACACGTGAATGGCAAACAAAATATTGGGAATTCATAGTAAAACAACTGTAAACTTGCACTTTACAAATTCATTTCTAAATTACTGGTGTTTATAATTATTTGTAACTTGATTAGATGCACAACAAAATAACAATTCTTAAGTAAAAAAAGAAAAAAGTCATTAACTTATTTCAAAGAAAAGACATCTAGACATAAAAAGAATAGAGATTTTCTCATTATCTCAGTTACAAGGATTCCTGCACAGACTCTATTTCTCTCTAAAGTTAGAGAGTGATCAGGTTCTTGTGAGTCTGAAAGCAAATCTAAGACTGCATAATTTTTTTTCATGGAGAAACACATTCTGTTGTTTTGATTTGAAGACCATAATGCAGAGATTTCAGGTGTTGGTTTTGTCTTCTGTAGCTTCATACTGACAGTCTCTGCACTGGGTTTTGTGTTGACTGAAAGAGCCATAAAGTTTTTTAAGGAATTCCACAGATGTATTAATATTTGAATTATATTATTATTTGTACCTTACTGTTATGTAAAAAAACTATAAAAATAATGGCTTGCACTGAGATCACCAGAGTTAAATAAAATTTTGTACTGATGACTATCTAGAAAGAAATTAATACCTAAATGATACTAAAATTAAGAGTCAAAAAAAAACCAAAAATGAAGTCATATATATAGTCATCTTATGAAGCTAGAATAAGCTAAAAAAATTTATTTGGAAGAAAATGACAATAAAGTTTAGACTCCAGTCAGAAAACTCAGATAGATGCTAATGACTTGGATTTAGGCTGCATTAAAAAGACTCCAACAGACAAAACAGGTCCACCAACTACAGCTATATGATATACAGCATAATCTATTGATCAATACCATTTTAACATAGTACATTAAGGATTTGCAACTTTCCTCCCATAAGCTTTGTTTGCATAGCCACCATATTGATTGTAACTGACTGTGCTTATCCTCAAAAGTTTTGAATATCTTGTTCAAATCTTTTGAGAAAATCTGATAGATGCTGGAGTCTGAGAGGTATGAAATTTCTATGAATTCATACCCTAAGAAGGCCCTAATTTATACATAGAAGTAGGGAAGAGCATGATTTTAATACCAGTACATTCTGTTTAACATATCTGTTGGGTAATCTACTTGGTTACCCCAGGCCATTCATACCCTTTCTTAGTCAGCCAGCAACAAAGAGGGAAGAAGAAATTTAAGGGATTATAAGAGATGGTTTAGAGCCACCTGCACAAAAAAAGTAGTGTAATTTTGGCCTCAGAGAGGAAGAAAAGGAGAACATCAGTGCTGAAAGCAGGAAGAAGAAGGGAACAGGTATAGCTAATGCATAGAGAATTGAGATCAGTAAGAGATCAATCTTTATGAGCTACAGGTGAAACATTTTTTTCTTATTTTTAATCATAAGGTAGGAAGTGGTAATATGATCCTCATATGACTATTAGTTTGCTTCCTTTTCAACAATACTTATTGTTTGTCGAGGAAAAATTACTTTTTGCAGCCTCCCCAGGGATATGTTAGAAAATACCCATAAATCTTTTTAAAAGTTGTATATTCATGACTAGAAATGCACATTTTATTAATAGGTTAATAGTAAATGCATTTATTTAGGCAAGGTTCATTGGTACACTTGGAAATTTTTTATCCTGGCTATGTAAATGATGGATCATTTTAGCTCATATGTATACTGCAAAGATGAAAACACCTGTTTTGTGTATTAAACGGAAACATAATTAAATCGCTTGAAACTGTACTGTATAATGTATTTCTCATAATAAGAGTTATTACTGTAAAATTATTTGGTACCAGGCATAAGTTTTTTGATGTGCTTTTTTTGTTCATTTGGATTTTGGAGGTTGGAGGGGAAGGAGTTTGTTTTTGCCACAATGTTTTTGAAGAAATGGGCATAAAGCAGCAGTGAGTTTCTGTGTGTCATTTGGTCTCATATATTTTTCTGAAGCCATTTACACTATGTCACTTGTTACATATACATATACACTGTGTTACACTTTGTCTTCCCCAAGACAAACCATTTCTGGAAGCCTGTGAGAGAAAGACACTTATGTCAGAACCAGTTGTGGTCAATGCATTCTGAATAAGAACAGGTATGTGCTTAATTCACCTGTTTCTTACTTGCACCTCTTAAATGAGTTCTCTGTGTCAGGAAATCAATATGTTACACAGTTTGCTGTGCATCAGTTATCAGTTACTTTAATCACCCTTGTGCATCAAGCACTCATTACCACAGTCCTTTGGGAAGTTTGTCTCCCATCCCTTGGGCATAAGAAGTTTTGTTAAATTAGCTCCAGTAGAAAGTGTTCAAAGCACACTGAAGAGTTACCAAAAGTAGTAAGAAGGACAATTTACACGTGGTGTTACTATAGAAATGCATCCAAGAAAGGGGAAAATGTTTTGCTGTATGTAGTGTGTTGTGGTATGTTAAAGGTTATTTCTGTGAACTGCAGAAGCTGAGTTTTCAGCCTCTGATGGAACAAGAAAATTATGAGAAAAGCCCATGATAATTTATTCATCATGTGGCACAATTCTTGAGTCAGCTTAAAGCTGAAAACACTGATGAAATATACCATTACAGACACAATTAAATCCTTACATATTTTATATGAATTAAAAATACAAATTTTTCCCTAAAAATGGGAGCAAAACTAAAAATGCTTGTTTGCTAGATAAATACCCTAACAAGTTAGGCAACAGACAGAAAGAACTGAAATTCCAATGTGTACATTGGACACAACAAACTGGACATGTTTCCTCCATCCTGAGAGCTTCCAGCTGACTGGGTCTCAGCCTGTGCTCCAATTAGGATCACAAGGGCCCTACAGGGCCCAACTCTGCACCTTGTATTGGCTGGTGCTTGCCTGGTTCCTGGCTCCAGAGCTATGTCAGAAGAATGATAGAAACAGAGCATATCCACCACTGACAGGATTTAGTATCCAAGTTCTGGACTTTGGTATTTGTACAGCCACATGCCAGAAGCATAGTGTTCAGTTCTGTGCCTCCTCATCGTCTTTTTGACTTCACTTCTTTCAGAAGACATTTAGGAAGTATCCACAGGTAAGCATGATGTTAAACAACGAGCATAATCTTCAAATGTCGCTGTCCTTTAGTGAAAATATTTCTACATACACCCCCTCACTACTACAGAAAAAAAATTTAACCTTCATTCTGAAACTTTTGCTAGCCTCCCTAGCTTCACTGAACAGATGGAAACACTTATAAATAAATTGGATTTCCTAGTTCAGCAGCATTTTGGGGATGGAAGCACTTTCACTGCTTTCCCCATGCAGCACTCAGCCTAATTAAGTCCCAATAATTTAGTTTCCTCAGTGTAGTAGAGGATGGGGAGGAGAGAGGAAGGGGATGGTGGAAGGGAAGGGGAGGGAACAAGGCAAGGCAGGCAAGTAATATGGTATCAATATAAATTCATGATTTTTCATTTTATTCTTACTCCATCTTGTTACTATTTTGGGGGTTTTCATGGAAACTTCACATTACTCTTGAATTTCTTCTGCAAGCTTAACCCACCATTCCTTTTCTCACTCTCTTACAAAAGGCTTTTTCCCCTGACTGAACAGGACTTGCCCACAAAAAGGTAGAAGAAAGGAAGGTCTGAGGTTGTTGGGCTGTGGATGCTAAACAGAGTAACATCCTACACCGTGAATAAAGAATCAGCACAAAACAGGAGGAGGAACAGAGTTTCATCATGCTCAACACAGTTGTCATCCTCTACCCCCAAAATCAGAAGTACCTGTCACCATTAAAACCAGTATGTAAAGGGGAATCTAGGTGCCAGGTCTCATTTTCCAAAAAATTGGTGCCACTCTAGCTGGAACCTTCAAAAATTTACAGGCACATACTAATGTATGGCAACATCCAGGAATCTCAAATGTAGGCACACTGTGCTAAGTAGGAGATATATCCTGAGCAAAAACCTAAAAAGAAAAAAAAAATAATGTCAAGTTTTGTTAGTTTGGAATTTTAATGAAAGTGCTTCTGTCTCCTTCCTGCATTTTTTTTCCTCTCAGAAAATCTCTCTCATTTTCCCTTCCTGTGACAGATGTTTGCTACCTGATACCAAAAAGCTGCAACCTGCAGAATATCCAGATGCTCATATCTGCTTCATTGCATTAACATCACTTTCACATATCCCCTTTATTGGAGGCACTGTTGTATTCTAGAAAAACAGCAGAAAATCTCAAAATATTAACATCAAGGAGAAGTCTTTAAAAGAGACCACTTTGGAAAAAATGCCACAGGTTGAAAATCGTTTCTTATTAGCCTTTTTGAGATGTCAAACATTCCTGCTTTTACGTGATCCTGAGAACTGACAAATGGATGAATGCTTCAAATATGGAGGGTATAAAGCAAGATCTGGCAATGCAGCAGAAACAGTTATAGAAGCAGGAGAAGCTGCTATGAAAAAGGGTCAAATTTGAAAAATGTTCTGCTGTCTTATATTCTGCAGGATTAAGGAGAATTTGAGTCTTCACAGAAGCCAGTCAAAAGATTGCTGTCACATCCCGAAATGGAAGCAATCATTCATTCACAAGTTTTCCTTCTAGACCTCCTCTCAATGAAATTCAGATAATTATTTCCCTGGAGCAATGCTGAGCTGCCGCCTAGAGATGCCTCCTCCAAAAGCAGAGTTAAACCCTATTAGATTAGGTTTTCTTTTTTACTTATTTATTTTATTTTCTCTTAATGCTGCTACTGTTGATCTCACACTGTTACAGCTAGGAGACAGGCATAAAGAACAGAGATTTTGCCTCCCTGCAGAAAGGGAAAATGTGATGTTGCTTCTACATGGGCTTATTCAAGCAAGCCCTGATTTCCTAGAGGGCAGAGGGGTGCAGCAAGGAACAAGAGATGACAGGTGATCAATCACTGCTGCAATTTCTGTGTATGAAAGAGCCAGAAAGCAACCTTTCCAAGTCATTGGATGCCACTGATCCAGTGACATCTTTCCAAGTCATTGGATCCTACTGATGTTCCAGTAGCTTAAAGTCAAATAAACTCAAAGGGTCAAGGCCCAAGAAAACTCACTCTTCATACCTCCTGGGTTTCTGCATCTGTGAGACACCACAGGAATGGCTCTGGGCTAGCTGAGCTAGCTACATCTGATGAGGAAGTCCCACAATACTCCCTGAAGAATCAGTGTAAATACCATAGGTAATTGCTCCAGCTACAGCTCTAAGAGAACCCAGAGATGGGTATTTATATATTTATTAAAGGACAGAAATGGTGTCTTGGAAAGAGCAGGAAAGGTAGAGAAAAAACAAATTTTCTTTTCACTAGCTAATACATAGGTCACATCAGAGATGGCAGTGACCTTAGTGGCAGTATTTAAAGCAAATAAATATTTCAGTTATATCAGGTTTCCATCAGGAAAAAAAAAAAATTAAAAAATCACTGTTTCATTTATGAAATGACTAGGAAATCAGACAGACCTTAAGCCATTGCAAACTTTGACAATTCCTAATCCTTCCCCCTATCTATTTTTTAAAAATAAAATAAGATTTGGATCAGAAAAATTGTCTTCCCTGATCATGATAGTATGGGAAGGTGTGGTGTGTTGACCTTGGATAGGTGCTAAGTGCCCACCAACTTGCTCTATCACTCCTCCTCAGCTGCACAGGGGAGAGAAAATGCAAGGAAAGGAGGTCAAGTTAAGGACAGAGAGAGATCCCTTACCAATTACTCTTACCCTCACTGTCAGATGCAAAACAGACTTAACTCAGGGAAATTACTTTAGTTTATTACCAATCACATCAGAGTGGAATCACAGGACATAAAACCAAATCTTTAAACATCCTCTCCCCTTCTCCTCCCTTCTTCACCCCCAGGTTCTCTCTCTCCTCCCTTAACAATGGTGCAGGGGTATGAGGAATGGTGGCTATAGTCAGTTCACATGTTGTGCCTGATGCTCCTTCCTCCTCAGAGGTGGGACCCCTCACGTGCTTCTCCTGCTGAAGTGCACAATGCCTTCCATGGGAAACAGTCCTTCACAAGCTCTTCCCTTCAGTCCTTACCAAGGGCTGAAGTTCCTCACTAGCTGATCCAGCATGGGTGCCTTCCACATGGTTCACCTCTCAGGAACTGGCTGCTCCAGCATGGGCCCTCCATCAGGTCACAAATCCTGCCAGTAAAACCACCCCAGTGTGGGCTCCTCTCTCCACAGGGCCGCAGGTTCTGCCAGGAGCCTGCTCCAGTGCTCCAGTGCTCCACACGCTCACAGCCTCCTTCATGTAATCACTTGCTCCAGAAAGGGGTCCTCCACAGGCTGTGGGCAGGTATCTGCTCCACCTTGGACCTTCATGGGTTAACCTGCCTCACCATGGTCTTCTCTAGGGCTGCAGGAGAATGTCCACTGCCTGGAACACCTCCCCTCTCTCCTTCTTGACTGGCCTTGGTGTCTGTTTTTCTCACATACTCTCACTTCTCTTCTGGCTGTTTTGTACAGCAGTTTTTCCCCTTCTTCAATAGATTATCCCAGAAGATGCTACTGCTCTCGGAGATGTCTCTCTCAGAGATGGGCTCTGCCTTGGCCAGTAGAATTCCTATCTTGGAGCTGGCTGGAACAGGCTCCATCTGACAAGAACATAGCTTCTAGAAGCTTGGCACAGAAGCCACCCCTGTAGCCCCCTGCCCCACAAATAAATTCTTGCCATGTAATCCCACCGGGTAGTTCCAGAATAGGACTATCCTCCTTGTTAATAAGGTTTGATTCTGAATTGTTCATCCAAACTTGAACAGACTTGCCCTTCTGCAAGGCTCTGCTCTTGAAGAGACAAAACTAGATATTAACAAATGTTTTTCCCTCTGCCACCTTCTCAGGCCTTCAATATAATGTAATCTGAAGAATTCCTTACATTAGAACCACATTTTCACAATCACAAAGTGTCTTTTGTGGGCTTCTCCATACAACGTAACAGGACAAAATACTCCTTTTTGCAAAAAGCACAAGGAGACTGACCTTTGTCAGCACTGTACTTAGCGCTGGGAAATAGAAAAAGCAGATAGCAGGGAACAGTGGAAACACAAATGTGCACCAAGGACATTTTCTCTGAGTTGCCCAAAATTTTTCTAGAGCAGAAAAACAAAATATTTCTTTTACTGTGCTCCAGACAATATGAACCTGAAAAATATTGAAGTATTCAGATAAATCAATCTAAACTCAGGCAAACAAACTGCCTCCCTGCAAGACATGATTTATGCTCTCTTTATTCCTTCTCCTTCTTTTCTATTTGGCTAAATGAGAAATCAATTCCAACCAGAAAGACTTAACCTCCTGGCAAAGGCCTACACAAGACTTATTAAGCCAAAGGAAATGTGAGGATATTTCTCTGTTTATGAGACAACACATTGCAATCAGACAATATAATTGTGATACACACAAGTCTTCAGAACTCAGGAATATTTGGCCCTTATTACTGAAAGATGTCTAGAAGTATTTCACCTCTTCATATGTATTCTTCATATAACTATAGCATTGTCAAGAACACATTGTCATGGAGAGGAACCCTCTTTCACTACTGCTTGTCAATGCATCTCCCCTTCCACATTTTAATGAATGACCTTGGCTAAATCTGCACAATAGTTTGCAATAGTAAGCCTAAATAAAGAATGAACACACCCTGGAGAACTGCACAGAGGGAAAGAAGGGACAGAAAGGGTAGGCATCCAAGTAGGTATTTCTACTTAGTTGAATTATTCTCATCCACATTTTTGGAGATTAACATTGTCTAGGTCCTTTTGACTTGCAGCCAACCTAAGCTGTCTCCAAATATCCCCAACCAAAAGTACATTGGTCAGGTTTGTCAAGGGTACCACAAAAGCCAGTGACCTGCTAACTGGTGATAGACTGGAAGCAATGACTCAAAGTTGAATGACTAATAGACTTGAATATGAAAAAACAAATAAGCCACTAGAGGCAGAATGAATGATAACAAGGAACAATTTTATTGTCCAAGACCAGAATGAAACAAAACCACCTCAATATTTAGCTCCTGAAAACTAAAACCATAGTGCTGCACTCTTTTTCTAGCTTTGACACTGAATATGGCTTCACTTTTGTAAACCATAATGTTTGTCATAAAAAAAATCGATAATAAAAAACCAGGAAGTAGGCTGAATGCTTTATAGGCCACAGATATTTAGAAGAGTTTAATCCAAAAAATGTTAAACCGTACAGTAAGTGCTGTCCCAGGAAGAGCAGAAAACAATTGTTTTGGTGAAATCAAAACTTTGTCTACAGCTTGATAAAGTCCACATTATCTGACTGAGGAAAAAAGGTATGTTCACTGGCACTACCCATGTGTGGAATGGCAAAAATGATAGATTTATTCTGGACTCACAGAAAAGCTGTCAAAGCTCAGTCTATGCTCAGAGACAACAGCAAGGATCTAACACTATATGCTTTTGATTTATTATTCTTCCTAGTACTGATGGACCTCCCTTTCTATCTATCCTTGGACTGCAGTCTTGCAATGGAAAATATAAATGTTTGATGACACACTGCACATCTATTTGAATGATCAAAGTTCCTTCGTATTCTTGAAGTAAGTAAAATAGTCAAAGTCAACACCTATGGTTGACTTAGCTTACTTGCACACCAGGTAGAGTGAAACAAAATGGCTATACATTATTCAACTACTACTTTCCTTCACAGAAACAAAGAAGAGCTGAATTTGCACACTAGGTTCCCCACAAAGAACACAATACTGAAGGAATTTAAAGTACCACAGGTTACACAACATGAGGCTAGAAAGGATTAAAGGCTTAAAGACATGAGGAATTTGGAATGTTGAGAAATCATAAGAAAATAGCAAAAAGGCAGTTAAAGTTTAAATCACTACCTAAGCAAGTTCTCAAGAGTCAACAAATTTGGATTATTTTCCTAAAAGCACATACTTTTTAATTTCAAATCCAGAGTCAAAGTCACAAACCCATTTCTGTCTGGGTTATAAACATGAGATGCAGTGTCCATGTAGTAGAAAATTAATAAAGGCATAAGATATTAATAAAGATATTAATAAATATATAAAATATTAATAAAGGTATAAAGATATTTTAGATACCTTTCCATATTTCATCAAGTAGACATTGCCACTGAAGTTGTCAAAATGAACTTTTCCAACCTTCCCTATTAAGCATCTCTAGCACTTTAGAAAATGAAAAGCCTTAGCTTCATGCATCGTTTTAAATTTAGAAACACGAAAGGTGAGTTAAAGCATCTTGCTTCATTTTAAAATTTCCATGTTTTAATTAATGCTCTTATAAAAAAAAGCAGTCTGAAAATCATATTTTAAGCCACACTAGAACACTTTTTTCAATTGCCAGCTGCAATGCCTTCATCTGATGCTCAGCACTGAAAGTGTGTTCTTATTTCATGTTGTGAATTTTGTATGTTAACTACCTCTCTCTTCAATGTGATTTAGCTGTATAGTAAATACCACATATTAGCTAATTCAGAATGAACAAACTCCCATTACCTTCCACTGGCATCTGGAAGACTGACTGGAAAAATGTTTCCCATCTTTTCCCAAACCACAATGAACTTTTTTTGACTAATGGATCAAGTTAACATTCACAGAGCTCTGGAATTAAACAGCTAAACAAATTACAGTAAAACAACAAACTCCATTGTGCTTAACCCCATATGGCAATATATCTGATGTTATTCAAACTTTTCTTCTTTTTTTGTCATCCAACTACAAATTATAAAAATCTATTTCCTAACCACAGAATCATCACAGAATCTTAAAATGGTTTGGGATGAAAGACAACACTGAAAAGCACCTAGTTCCAACCCACCTGCAAGGGCAGGAAAACTTGCAATCAAAACAGGTTGCTAGAGCCCTATCCAACCTTTCCTTGAACATCTCCATGGATAGGACATCCAGAGATTCTCAGTACCCTGTACCAGCGTCTCAGTGCTCCCACGACATAGAATTTTTTTTCAAATATCTAATCTAAACCTACTCTCTTTCCATTTGAATACATTCCTCCTTGTCCTGTCGTTACATGCTCTTGTAAATTATTTTACCCCATCTTTCCTGTAAGTTTCCTTCAGGTACTGGAAGGCCACGATTCGGTACCTTGAAGCCTTCTTTTTTTCCAGGTTGAGCAATTTCAATTCTCTCAGCTTTTATCCAGAGGAGAGGTGCTTCATCCCTCTGATCCTCTTGGTGTCCCTCCTCTGAACTCACTCCAGCAGATCCATCTCCTTCCTGTGCTGGGCCCCCAGAGCTGGATGCAGGTTCCAGGTGGCTCTCACCAGAGCAGAGCAGAGGGGCAGAATCCCCTCCCTCCCCTGCTGCCCACGCTGCTTTGGATGCAGCCCAGGACACATTTGGCTCTCTGGGCTGGGAGTGCCCATGGCAAGCTTCTCATCTTGGAAGGGTTGCTCTCGATCTGTTCATCCCTAAATCTATGCTGGTATCAGGGATTGTCCTGATCCAGGGGCAGCACCTTTGAACTTGATCTTGCATCTTGGTTTGACACTTTAAGAAACATTCTGGAATGAGCTGCTTCCCCTTACAGGTTTAGTCAATGCCTTTTCACCAGTAAGAAATTAATATGAGTAGATATAAGTGAAAAGATAACAAGATGAACAGCAACAGGCAAAATAACCATAAATAACTGCTGGGTACAAAATTTCTAAACCTCAGGAACACCATAGGAATTGTGAAACACCCAGAATGTTGGAATACTGCCCCCTTCCAAGATGGCACTCTGCAGCTGAGCATGTGGCTCAAAGGACAAAGGGAAGATGGTTTCATTCTTCTCCTTACCCACTTTGCTCTTTTATCTCCCCAGCAGCTCTTACTGGTATTTTCCAGGGCAAGGGCCCAGAACTCACATTGGGACTTCACCTTTCTCCCATCAGGAGATGACAGGAAGAGTCGGCTGGAGCATCTCGGACAAGCTGCTTGTCACACTTCAGCTGGGCCTTGTTGCCAGAGTGACTGTGGTGTGGCTGTCATTCCCAAAGCTGCCTCAGCTCTTTAAGTACAAATAATCAAGAGGCAAGTGAAGCAAGGGACATGAAAGCAAACCAAAAGGCAAGAGAAATAGAGATGCTGCATGAGTCAAAAATCACAAGTCCATGCAGTCTCTGCTTCCATACTCCAACTTAAAACACCTAGGTAGCCCATGGCTGTTTCCAGCCACAGTGCTTGGCCTTAAAGAGACAATTTGGGCAGAGATAGATGTGAGATACAATAGCATTTTTGGGTTACCCATGGCAATCTTGTTAAACCATGTTAAGGTTCTCATAGGCCAACTTCTCAAGCCTGTCTAGATCCCTCTGGATAGCATCCCATCCTTCAGGTATGTCAAGTGGACCAAATTTTACATGTCTGCCAAAGCCATGATTCCATTCCCTCACTTAGGAATCAGATTTCCATTCTGTAAAATAAGCTCTAGCACCTGTAAAAGTAACTCTGCATATACAAAAACTATTTGTTGCATCTATATTGCTTTTCTCCGCTAATAATATGACACGGAATTTAAGCTAGCTCATTTTTCTTATAGATAGTTGATCTCAAACTTGCTGCTTCAGTTCTTTCTGCAACTCAAGTACAAGGACTACTGGAAGCTCAAGTCAAATTAATCGTTAACATGATATGCAAGACATCATGAATTAGGTACTCCAGCCTGTGAGGTAGCTGAAAATAGGGATGCTGTCTCTGTAAATTGTCAGGTACTAAAAGGGATACAAAACCTGTTCATCTCTGATGCAATATTTCCATCCTCTCTCCCTGATTTAATTAAGCACTGTTTCAGTGTTCTCGTTTATTTCTTGAGTCCTGATAACACACTTGCTCAATAGTCAGCACAGCAACAGGAACCTCTAAAAAGTCCTGCTCCAACAGCTCTTCATGTTCACTTAGCATCAGCATTTCCAACTGCATGTAAGGAAACTGAAGAATTAGATGTTATCCTCAAAACTGAAGTAAGGCTTACAGCCCTCTTTTTCCTATGGGGCTATGAAAGTATGCATTAAGAATGAAGTATCACGTTGCTCAGCCATACTTTATCCTGCTAGCATTTCCTCAGTCCTTAGAGAATCCAAATCTTTGTTGAAGCAATTCCTGTGTTCTCAGCTGTTCTTCACAGTTTAGGCTATGCAACTGAATCAGGTTGCTGCCAACCTTTTTTCTAACAGATCTGCAGCTTTTATGGTTCAACATATTTTCCCAGCTGGAAGAAAAGAAATCCCAGTTTTTCAGCTCTGCCCTCATAATTGTCTTCCAAGAAAGTCAGCAGTTCTGCATTTTACAACTGCTGAAACTTAATTTTTATAATACTGAACATTTTCAAAATAATATAATATTTTCTGAAATTTTTATTTTTCTGAATATTTTAATAATCTTTAATATTCTTTACCTTGCTCTTGTACACATTTCCATTATCCTAATATGTCATCATGAACATCCATTGCTTTTTTCTTTAATCACATCATGAACTACCTCCTTTGGTCAATATAATCTCATCTGTTTTGATCTGATTTTATACGTGATCTTAATATTATTAAAGAACTTTAATAATGAAGTGGTGGAAAATACCACTGTGCTCAGTGGAGCAGATTAAAGGATAAGCCATAGAACATTTTAGCAGATCTGTTTCAATGTAACGGTTGTCATTTTCTCTGAGATTAATTTAGATATCTATTTGGAGTTATAAAATTCATTTAATTCAGAAGCAAGATGTGAGGCAAAACTGGTGTCTAGAAATGTTCTTACCTATGATATATTTCAATCTTTTCCTCTTTGAGGAAGACTCACAGTAAAAACCCTCCTAAGGAGTTTCCTCAAAGGCCATTTGAGACTCTCATCAATACAAGTCAGGAGGAACCTGTTCTGCATTCAGTGAGACAGAACACTGCCAATTTGACATGAAAAAATGAGAAGTCTCCCTCTATGAAAGTCTTTTAAAAACACATTTAAAAAGCAAGATGTGGCATCAACCCTTTATCCAAGGTAAAGCCAGAGAGCATTGCAATTGTGAACTTGCTGAACAAAGGCTCCTTATGTCACATGGGGAGGGATTTTACACACAATTTCTAGTCATGTCCCCACAAGCCCTGAAACAACCATAAAATTCAATGTGCTAATTAGGAGCTATGAGATTAAATAATAAAGAAAATGATATATCACTGCAAATGGACATTACTGCAAGCACTGCACATGAGTGGACCTCAATTCATCATGCAGAGCATGACTGCTTGCATATTGTCACTCTCTTTCTCATATATATTAAAATTAATATCCCTCATGAATTTTGATGGCTCATCTCCATCTCCAGTTTGGAATATGCAATGCTTTTCCACTAACCACTTCAGAACTGGCTGTCGGGGCCCCGCAGATCACAGTCCTGCCGCAGCCCCGTCCTGTTTTCCCCATGTACCTACCCATGGATGCTGCCCCAGGCACACTGAGGGGATTTCTGTGAGCAGAAGGCAGGATGCCCCAGTGTAAGGCCATGCCCCATCCTTGTCCCTCTCCACACACAAAACAGAATGTTCTGACAGAGCAGGGGTCCACCAGGCCTTGCAAAATGCAAGATCAGGGTGGTCACCCTCTGTACTGTCTGGTGTATGACAGGCTCCATTCAGAGGAGGGATGTAAGAGTTTCTAAAATGTGCCCAGATTGTCTTTTTAATTGCCTTATATAAAGCCTGAGCAGTGAGTGAATAGCATGGCACAAGTTTTACAGGTTGTTGTTACAGTTGTCCAGGTTTACGGATGGAGCCTTGGCCGGGTGTGACAGCTGGAACAAGATGGACCGGATATGCAGGAGTACATTTTTTTGTCCTTCATTCCCAGACCAAAGGGATAGCTTTCTGCCAACAAAATCTTCAGATTTTGTTTCAATTGGCAAGCCTGACAACCAGTAAGGCACCCATCAGGCATTTCCTGCTACCAGTTCAGTCATCCTTAATGATGGAAAAGATTGCTTTTGAATGTACTAGGACAACCAAAGAAAATCTAGAGAACCAGTTCACAGCAATATCTACCTGTAAATGGGCCTCCCAAAAGCTGTTGAGATTTAGGGGAAGGGAGCTGGCAGATGAATCTGCAAGGACACTGTCTTTCATGTTTGAAAAGCCCTGACAGACAGATCAATTTCCAGAGGAATCGTAACTCCCGGTTTTAGAAAGGGCATCCTCTGAAGTATCCCCTCTAAAATTCCATTAGTGGCTGTCTTTAAGAAAAGAATGTTTGCTGTGGAGAAGGCAAGCAGGGAAAATTAGGAGTGAAAGACAAAGCTTTGCAATATTTCCCAGTGTTATGGAGTGACTGCTATAGTATTGGAGTTTACCAGCAAATTGACAGCCTAATTTATAAACTCTTGTTTCTATTAGTTAGCACTAGCAGCTGCGCAGTTCAGTTTGTAAGGAAGGTGGCATAGTAAAGCATTTCTCTGTTCAGAAAACTTCTTTAAGGCCTTTAAGATAGCTTCATAAAACGACTCCTATAAGAAGGGGAGTGAGGTTGCAGTATCTTAATGAATGGGGTCACTCTGCTGTAGATCACACGTGGAAATGAGAAATACCATGCTTCAGAAGTGAAGACAGAGATTTGAAAACTGTCTTAGAACACATTGTAAGCTTCACAATAAAACCTCAAGCTTTCAAGTGCCTTAGGAAACCCTCCAGTGAAACATCATAGAATTTATTAATGTTGTTGATCCTCTTACTTATATGGCCTTCTGCAAAGCTGACCTGTTGGTCAGTTCTTAAAATTAACTTTCTACTGAGCTGCCTGTGGTGATTTCTGAATGACATGTTCTGCTAGGCCATGTGGTTTTATTTATTTATTTTTTTTTTATAATAGTATTATTTCTCTGAGTTAAAGGAAATGCACTTCTCTAAAAAAATAGCAGCCACTGAATTGATTGCACTGGAGACATATTACATTCATGTTCCCATAACATGGCTGACAACTGCCTAATGGAAATCTCTTACTCCTCAAGCCTGTTTGATTTCTCTGTTTCACTATACCAGACAAAACTTACTCACCAGCAGGAGGAATTCTGGCAATTTTGCCATCTGCACTGGGGCAAATATGCTGAGCTCAGATGAAGATAGCTCTCACTTGTAGTGCTGATGAAGACAAAGGACAAGACACAATGAATTTACAAGTTGGTTATATCCTTCCAGGTCAATCAGAGCATTCCTGTTGAGAGATGCCTTGCTGTCTCCTCTGTTGAACCTCTGTGGTGGAGTTTCATGTCATGTTCCAGTGTTTGGAACATTTGTTACTCTCATTTCTTCCTGGTTCAACAGTATTTTCTGTGGCAACTGATTTCTTTTGTCAGACTTCGATCTTGCGGTTAGAAGTTATTTGGATGAAGATATTAAGTGCCTATCTGACAATTGTAACCTCTGTTCAGCATTGATACCTGAGTTTGCAAGAGACTAGTAAGTTTATTCTTTTCTTCTAAGGAAAGAACAAATTTGTCTTGGACATGTGTCTGAACTTGGGATCCATCTGGAGCTTCTTTTTTACTGTTTGATTTTCTCATCTCTTTCAAGTTGCAATTTTTTCCAGAAACCTTGACTAATGAAAAGTCCAAATGCCATCTGAGAAGAATCCAAAGCAGGCAGTTCAGTTTTGATTTGCATGTCCCATGTACAGGGAAGTTGCACTGCTATTTATCTCATATGAAGTGAATGATATGCATATAAACAGCTTTTTGTAGAAGTGAGACCATTTCTAGTAATACTTAAGAAAGATGAGCTCCTGATTTCAGTGCAGTAGCAAGTTTAAAAACCAAAACAGGAAGAATGGTGCAACACTGGGCCTCATCCCCACAGCCTTTCAGCAGAGAGCAAGTGGGAGCAAAGAAGAAGGTGCAAAAATGGGAATTCTGTCCTGTGGAGAACAGAGTGAAGGGGACTCTCTCTCCATGGAGGCTTCAAGGCTGTATCACACTTCACCTTCCACAGCCTCTACCACCATTGCATTTGGTCACAGAGAATGGGTTAGAGTGCCTGGAGTGCTGTGTTACAGTCATTGCTACTAAGGATCTGTTAATTCCCTGAGGATGCCCATAAGCAGCACTGCATGCTGTGGGATGGGAGCCAGTGGACAGTTTGGAGACAATCTGAAGCCCTTGCTCATGGGTTTGGATCAATTTATCCCTCTCAGCCTATGGTTTCTCTAGATCTTGGGCTGTAGGCATGCACTGAACCACAGCTGCATTGGGGGCTTTCCACTGTCCCAACAAAGAATTCTGAAATCCAGGTACAGAAATATCTAAGAAAATCCTTCCAGGCCTCAATACAGTCTGCAAGGAAGACAGGTATCTTCCTTGACACTGTCTGTGCACATCCCTGCAAAAGGATTTACCACCGCAGGGAATTACATTTCAAATAATCCTGCTGCCAATGACACCAACAACACTCCAGCTCTCAAAATTTACACATTAAATAGAAATTGACACCTTGCGTTTCCAGAAGTATCAAATGCAAGGTAGAGGTACCTCTAGGTAGTGATGAACACCTCTGTCATAATCTTTTTCATGTGGGCCATGGGGCTGCAGCCCAGCAGCTAGTTTTTGCACCAGCAGTATCCCATAGCGATGATTTGGGAGGGAAGGGGAAGAGTAAGAATGGACAGCCTTTTGAACTGCAGTTCATGTAGAAAACAGGCAAAGGTCAGAGCAATTCAATAGCCAGGGCTCACTAAAGCATCCCTGTGGCAATGTTCCTCTGTAGCTCTGTTAACCATAGATTCTTAGAGGATGATGAGGCAGGAATAGCTCCAGAGTGCAGCTCTGTTACAAACTTCAGTCCTGGACATTTCACGTGCAACCCAGAACCTGGAAAGGTCTGTGAGAGTTGAGTACAGGTCTCGCCTATCTTTTCTTCCTGGCTCCAACATACTCTACAAGAGTGAAAGAACACCCTCTGTTTCCAGTGCCTGTGTGCCCCAGCTCTGCAAATCACACAAAAATCCGCTGTTCTCAGAGTCTTTCTGGGCATGGTTGCTCCAGCAGAGGTCTAATTTCAAGGCAATGCTGCTGGGGGTGCTTGGGTACAAAAACACAGTAATTTCATCAGGGATATTAGTGAAATTTGCAGTGTGGGATCACAGTTGTATGCAAAGAGTTCTCTGGAGATAAAGAGGCATGGATCTTTCTGTAATGTGAGAGGTAGAGGAAGAGGAGGGCAGCATGTTGGTTAAGGATCATCCTGGAGTATGACCTCCAGACATGAGTAGTCCTTCAGGCTAGTCATGGGAAAGGATGTGTCCTGAGCATTGCAAATATCTCCATCTTTCCCACTGAAAGCTCTGAAGCAGGCACTGGTGAGAGGTGCCTCTGGGATCCCCTGCTTCTGTGTCAGATACTTTAGCTGACAGACCCTCACCCTCAGGCACTAGGACCTCTCTCACAGAGAATGAGTGGGGCAAGAGAGTTCTGTAGAAGACAGACCAAGCCTGTCAGTGCTTCCCCCAGTCTGTCTCTATGGCCCATTCAGCTTACTCCTCAGGTGGAATCAAAGGCAGCCGTAGTGCTCCTGGGCAGCACTTCAGAGCTGGTGACTACAGCACAAGTTCAGGCTCAAGCTAACATGCAAATTCTGAGGTTCAAGTTTCATGCTGATTTTCAGATTTCCATGTTTTCAGTGGACTTTTACGGGTCACTTTTTCTTCACTGGGTAATTAATTTCCCTCCTGCCTCCCTCCCTCACTCCATCCTGGGGCTGTGTCAGACCCTCAGTCCCCTCACCACACCTGATCTTACAACCACTCACAGGCTCATCTCAGCCTGAGCTCAGTCTGTCCTTATCTTCAGGAAGACACAAGTTTCCTGGGACAGGGATTGCCCCAGCTGCCCCTCAAATCTGTCCTGACATCTTGTGAAACTGCAATAGTCCTGGCTGCCATGTCCCCACCTGCCATTCCCCCCTACTGCACTTCCAGTCCTCAGAAGACCCTGGCCCCTGCCACACCCTAGTAAAGGAGTAGGAAAAGCATCTTTGTAAAAAACTATTTAAATCTGTACCTAATTTTTTAAAAAAAATTAGGTAAGGTTAGGTTAGGTTAGGTAAGGTTAGGTAAGGTTAGGTTAGGTTAGGTTAGGTTAGGTTAGGTTAGGTTAGGTTAGGTTAGGTTAGGTTAGGTTAGGTTAGGAAGTTTATTTCCTTATTACACAAGAACACTTTCAGCACCATGAGGTTATGAAGCACCAAGACATAACCTTTTATTTAGCAAATAGTTCTGTCTGACATTTCCCACTTCACACACTGCCCAGTCCTCTAGCATGGAAGCAATAGTCTCAACAGAGTTAGCTGATGTTCAAGCAACTAAAATGACAACCAAATTGCTAAGTCACATCAAAGCCATTAGTACCAAGTTTTTTCAAGAATATGGCATTCTGAGCTGAAGCTGGTGAGTGGTTAACTTGATTTTTTCCCACTGGAATGAGGATTTCATCAGGTATCTGAAGTGTGACCTGGGACTGGTGAAATTCCTAGAAGCTCTTGCATTGTCTTCCATTTTCCTTGATCCATTCAAGGTCCATGCAAACACAGACTCAAACAGAATGCAGTGCAACAGCACTGCTCATCAGTGAGCTGTAGTCAGGAGAAAGGAGAACTCATCAGGGACATGTTTTGCTCATTGAGGGGATGACTCATTTACCTCAATCTACTAGCACAGATGTTTTAGCATACCTATCATCCCTTAGGTGATCCATCTACCTCAAGGCCTTAGCTGCCTGAAACTTCATTTCCATGATTTGTAGTTTTTTTGCAAATATGCTTGGAAGCAAAACCATATTAAAAAGAAATACATAAAATGTCTGCATCCTACAGAAGTGATTTCTCAAATATGGTGTTTTCATGGCCATTTATTATAAGCAACCATGATAAAACTACATGGATACTGAACACTAGCATACGAATAGCAAAGTGAGAAGACATGATGTTAATAATATATAATAATATAATAATATATTAATATTAATATATCATAATATAATAATATAATAATACTATAATATAATAATATAATAATATAATAATATAATAATAATATATGTTTATTTTTACTAAACTTTCATCAAAGTAATTATTTAAACAAGGCTAGTTCTAGCTGGTTTTCATTCCTCTAACTCACAAAAGATTTAAAGTGCTTCATTATAGTGTACAAGTATAATATTAGGTATATCTAACCACAAGTAGTGAACTGAAAGGCACTGTGGCTGACAGGGACTTTTACACTAAAAGAAAACTGGAAATCCTATACTTAATCTAGTTTCTTTTCCTGCCGTGGGTGAGAATGATACACGGTAATGGAGACAATGAAGCCTTTATCAGACTGAAGATGAAGGAACCTGATGTAGCCACAGAACTTGCCACAAGCCTCTCAAAATTTGGAAACAAAGGACTCAAATACTCAATAGAAGATTTTTCTCATATTTTTGAGAAATCATGTGCTTTGATGAATATGGGCTTTCAATTTTTATTAATTTTAAGCAGTGTGACCTTGACCAAATTAATTTACATCTCAGTTAAAAATGGTGATGAGGAAACCTGGGTATTTGATGAGATACTTAAATCAAATGTAAACTTCAGTTGTCGTCAGGCTCAATTAGAATTCAGAGGGAAGCAGAACAGGAAGGATTCTTCCCCTGTAATACTCCTGGAGATTTCAGAATTCCTGTGGGAAATCTCAGTAAAGACTTCAAGATTATTTTTGTTTGCAGGATTTCAAACCCTATCTATTTTGAGCTTTATTCCTTTGTAGGAGAACAAAGGCTTATGTGACTCCAAGGCCAAGGCCTGTGCTGCATGCATACAGGCATATCAAACCTCCTGTTCTAAAGCACATCAATACCTGCTTTTGGAAGAAATGTGCACAAGTGTAAACTTGCACAGATGCACATCTCTTTGTTGCCATCCACGTGAGTTCAAGCACTATGGAGAAGTGCAACAAAAGTTTGTGAATCACTAACTTTTAATAATCTGTTCTAACATCCTTCAATTCCAAGCCATCAAGGATTGTTTCACAGAAGTCAAAACTATTTTTAAAAGTATTTGAAACTCAGGTGCCTTTTTAGCAAAAATTGATTTCTGAGCATTGCATACCACAAAAGAATCTGATCTCTTAGAAATTCCAAACCACTTCTTTTAGGACGACTAATGAGTTTCTGGGTGCAGTTGGTTAATTTATTTTGTCCTAAGGTTGTACTTAGCTTATTAAGGTCCTGATTCTGAGATATAAGAATTTCCAGTATAGGAGGTCTTGGAAAATTCAATTTAAGATTGGGATCTCTTGCAACAAGATATTCTTCACCAGAGAAATACACTGAGATACTTCAACAGTCCTGCCAAGAAATTAAATTTATGCCAAGAAATTAAATTTATTTACTTGTTTACCGTGCAACTTATGTAGTTCAAGAATAGAAACTTTCCTAGAAGTACATCAACGCCAGTTTAAGCAGTCCCAGATGATGAAGCTTTGTATTTTAAAAATTTACATAAATTCCAGTTATCTTAAGAAAAACTAGAATATTTTAAGCAATGGGGAGTACCAGCAATAATGTGTTCATTGACAATAAAAACCTTTGTCTGGTGGACTGAGTATTTCTAAGTAGCTCACGCTTTCCTTGAGCTTAAAGGTGCACAAGAAACTGAGACACAAGAATTTTTTTTGTATTTAAAAAAAAGGTAGAAAGCTAAATATAAATGCCCATATGAAAACAGATGAGTCTTTCCAACAAGGCAGCACGGACTATATTAGCATGAACAGACAAATAATTGGAAGCTCTCCAGAAGGCTTGCCAAACATAATAAGCAAATCATGACAGCTTTCTCACTCTCAGTATTTCATTTGAAGAAGGTCATGTTTATATGACCTTTCACTTCAGCCCAGCATAAAACTATTCTTCATAAAGCATCATGGAATAAAAGCTTCAGTTTTTCCCCTCTACTGATTTTCATTACTTTTCTTATTTTTTTTTAATTATTTATTTCTGTCAGGTACTTTCTGTGTTAAAATGACAAATATTATTTGCAGATGACATTTAACATATTCTCACATGGGATTTCTCAGTTGCAAAGTTGCAATAACTATCTGCCTATGCATAATTTTTTTCTTTTATCTACTTTAATTGACATAATATTGACCAAACCCATTTATATCAGGAAAGGAGAAAATAAATTTGAAACTATTCCCCAGTGTAGGGAATAACCTTTTGTGTTCTTGAGGTTTGGGAAGTTCACAATGCAATTAACTATGATAAAATATTTCTCCTGACATTCTCAGCTGTAAATTAAACACTAGTTAGTTTTCTACATACAAACAAACTATGTTTTCTTCTATCCCTCTCTACAGGATTAATTAAAAACTTCACCAAAAAATCATATCCTCCACACTTAACATGTCTGACAGTCCCTCCAAAGTCTGACAGTATTTAAAATACTCTGGCTTTCCAAGAGTATACACACAAATTTGAGGTGAATGGCTGGGGAAATGTGCAGGCAAGAGCAGCAGACAGACAATGGCAGAGAGGAAGAGGGAAGGATTTGAAAGGAAATGTGGAAAATACTCTCTCGTAGTGCCCAGATAGGCGGATGAAAAAAAAAAAAAACCAAAACACTGATAGTGAATCAATTGCTCAAAACACAAACATACCAAGTGTCATACCTGTCTAAATAAGGTAGTTAAAGGAGAAGGTCCTATTGTGCACAATGTCAACAAAGAATTAAGTTGAGGCTAAGAAGAAAACTTGCTCAATCACTACAGACACTAAGGATGAGTCTTTATCTTGCTGAGCCAAAGTCTTGATACTATGATGTGTGTATTGGAGCAGGATTTAGACATTTTAGACTGTATGTAGAAGCAATTATTTGGGTTCTCAAGGAAATTTAACATGGCAGTTTGCATCAGCACAAAGTAACTTTGTTAAAAATCCCTTACAGCGACAACTTTTGCAAATTTTAACAAAGTATTCTATTTTCTATTTACAAGCTGAAAGGAAAAGTGTGCTGAAAGGAAAAGTTTTTTATTTCTAAAAATAAAAAAAGTATACTCTTATATTAATCTTTTAAGTGTTCGTAACTAGGAAGTTTGTTCAAAGCCCACTTGGGAATCTCCACTTCTTTACAGTATAGGTACACTGCTGGAACACCACTCATTTTTAATGAGCTCATTGGCTTTGAAGCAATCTTCTCTGCTGCTGGAATTTAATTCATAACAAAGATCTTGTCAGATAGAACAAATATTTAACTGAAGCCAGATAGCACAGTGAGTCTACCTACAGGCAATGAAAAAATGCAGGCACACAGAAACACACATGAACAAACACACCCATGCCAATGCAGACACCTGTAGATTTCAGTCCTGATATACATACCATAAGCAGATTTATGCTTGCTTGAATTTCATAATCTTGTGCCTTAGACTGTAGTGATCTAAAATCTAAAAGATGCTAGAATAATGCAGACATCACTTGCTTTTTTTGCTGGTTTGTTTTCTTAAATAAAAAAGAAACAACAACAACAACAAATCACCAATGGAAAACAAATCACCAAGCAATGTTTTCAGTGTTGGAAGAACATTAGGATATTTAAAATAACATTGGGGAAGCCATTCACAACAAGCCTAGAGAAACAGAACAATACTTCTAAAAGTTTTGCAATATGCACTTCCAGACCAAATGCTCTACAGATTCAGAGACAGGAAAGGCAACAACTTGCCAGAAGGAGATAATAGGTGAACAACATGATCTAGGATACAGAGGGACTGAATAAGAAAGCCTAAAGTGTAATTTTAATGCTACCTATTTTAGGGCTGTCTTTACAACACTACTTAAAACTATTTATACTACTGTCTGTGTTTAGAAAAGGAAAAAAATAAAAAGTAGAAGAGTATCTGCAATAGTATATGTCTTTAACTGCAATTAGTGAACCTTGAGAATTCATTGCATTTATTTCCCTCTCAGTATTCCTCTGTCTCCATAGCTGCACTGGAAATCCTCCACCATTTTTAGTATTTTAGTTTATTCGGACTCAGATCACACAGGAAGAGAAGAAAGGATTTACTGCAGATCTGGAAAACTTTTCCTGGACAAAATAATGTGAAAACTAATGGGGGGCGGGGGGCTAGCACTTATTAGCATTTTGGATAAAGACTGATGCAACCAAAGCAAAACAGTTTCCTGAAGAAGATAAATCTGGGGAGGGGAAATAAATATAATTGCTGGTACCACCCTGCGATTGTTTCATATCCTGATAGAAAGACAAGAACTGACTCATAAAAAAAGTGATTGGAAATTAAGTGCCTCTGCAGAAAGGGCTGTTGATACGGGCACTGGAGGATTCCTCACAAGGAAGAGCTGTTAGCTTTTCTTAGTGTTAGAGAAGAATATTTATACTCAGCCATGTTCACTGAAAGAAGAGTCCTTAGCTTACATTTGTCAACTCTATGCAGCATTCTTCAGAGAGAGATTAAAGTCTGCTGACTTGAGCACCATGAATGATTACTCTGCTCCAAAACACATGAATGCAGACATTAAAACAGAATCATCAGGAGAAGACGATGTACCACCATCTGCAGGGAAATCTGAAAGGCAATCAGAACAACGTAACTAAAAAGAGATAAAGTTGGATTGGGAATAGCCATATACTGAGAAGTCTAAAAAATGAAGTAGAGATACAAAATAGAATGATATAAAATAGAAGCTCAATATGGAGCTTCAACATTAAAGGATAATTTATTTTTGCCACAGGACAGTATGAAATTTCCAGATTACTTATTTTATACATAGACATAAAACTGGAAGACTTCTCCCCTTTTTCCTTTGTTGTTCCCCAGTTTGAATCACAGAACCAGAGATTTATTTATGTGGAATGGGACCTTTGGGGTTCTAGTCTGACCCATTGCTATAGTAAATGCAGTCATATCAGATATTTCAGGGCCTTGCTGAGTTGATTTTTGAGTGTCACTAGGGTTGGAGACTCCACAGCCACACTAGACACCTAATTATCAGTTCAGCCAGTCTCACACAGGAAAAAAAGGGGTTTTCCTTATATTTTATTGGAAATTTCCATGTCATGACCTGAGTCCATTGGGTTTTTCCCTATCATTATGCTTCTCATGCAAGTGAAATGACCATGTGCCTTTTTAGATGAGGAAACTACACATCAGAAATGAGACTCTGCAGAGCCAGAGGCTGCTGAGGCTGCTTTTTGCTGTTTTACTGCAAAAAGTAAAAGACTGGAGCTTTTTTAATCCCAAACACAGGAAATCAGAAGGAGGGCATGAAATTTCTTCTTTGAGTCCTATGTGACTGCCTGAAGATATCTTCAGTGGATGTCCTCTATACATCTGTGAACTGCCGTATAAGGACAGCTGCTTACTACTGATCTTGACAATGGCACTGCAAGGATTTCAGTAAGACAGTGGAGCTTTTGATTGAACAATGATACCAGTTTAAAAATTCTGATTTGATTAAAATACAGAAAAATTCCATGTGAAAGGGTGTGCGTACTTTTTTCCCTTACAGGTTCTCTACAGCAGACATGCTGACTGTCAATTTAATCCTGGTAAGTATGTTTACACAGCAAACCACTACAGCTTAAATAGCTCATTTTACAGACTGTGTTTGGAATCATGTAGGATGCATATAAGTGGTTTTAATAAAATCACAAAACCACAAAACAAATTGTCAACACAAATGCAATTTCAGAGGAGCAGTTTATCTCTTGGATTTGTGTTTTTCCACATGCAAAGCAAAGGAGATAAAGCTTGCTGATATTGATCTCAAGGCCTGATCATAAAAAATTAAAAGTAATCTGTCAGAAAAGAAAAAAAGAATGTTTTCCATTTTGCTTAGAGAGCTCTTGAGTGCTTGTGTGAATTTACAGCATTAATAAAATCCTCTTACAAATATTATTTTATTTTTATTGTTTCTTTTTATTTTCTCTGCTTAAATAAAATACTCCATAGTGCTTGGTTGACTTTTCTGCCCTTATTTGTGCTGGAATATTTAAGTTTGTGTATGTGTGTCATCAAGCCCAGGACACCAGTACCGCAACTGGTTTGGGCTCCAGGAAAGTGGACTCCTTGGGAGCTTCTCCTTTTCTTCATTGTCTTTTGAAACAGAAGTAAGGACAAATAACTCTCAGTAAGTGTGGTGACTGGGACCTGGGCAGGTGTCTGAGGAGGCTCCTGAAGTAAAAAGATTTACTTATCTGAGGTTTTTTTAACATCTCAGTTTGAGAAATGTCTATTTCAAAGACTTGTTTGCACATGGTGAAGACAGCTGTCCAGAAGGTCATGTTGTTTCCAAGGAAAACAGGCAGATATGCCTTGATCTTCAGGAGGTTAATCCCTGTACTTTGTCATATGATCCATGAGAATCAATTCAGAAACCACTGACACTGAAGTTGAAAAAAAAATTTTAGTAATTGTGACAATCAGTAGAATTACTGATTGTAAAATAGTCTTTCTCAGGACTGCAGACAGGTTTCAAACACCTTCAGGGAAGGTTTACAATAAAGCCTCGGTTCACACAATATGGATGAACACATCACTTACACAATACATGAAACAGACCAAGAAGGGAGATAGAAAGTATTCTTACACTGCCTTGACAGATACGTAAACACAGCTTATATGGGATGGTAGAAACAAAATAGGAGCTCCTTGGGAAACTCTCATCCATCAAAAGCCTACTCTGACCTCAAATACCGATCTTCCTTTTTGTGTCACTCAAGAGTGGTACAGTTTATATCCTCTTCGAGGGTAACTTGAAAAGCAGAGTTTTTAAAATTGCTCTCTTCCTTCTTTGCTTCCCATTCTGATTCCTATGCATGATGACAGCTTTCTCTCCTGTGCATTTCGTTATTTCCTCCCTCTCCAATAAAATATTTCCAAGGTAGCCTGAAAGTCAATGTTCTGTGAGATGTTATCACATATATTTAGTAAGGATCACTGGTCTCCATGCCACAATAGTGTTGCCTCCAGAAATTTGACTCTAATGGCAATACTACCCACCCCTCTATCTAAATCTAATCTAAATCTAAATCTAAATCTAAATATAAACTCTGTTCTAAATCTATTTTAAAATTATAAATCAGAATCTAAAACTGTTCTTAATCCTTGTTGGTGATGTTTCATTTCAGAAAGATGATTTAAAATTTTGTTTATTCACCAAAGCACTGGAATTTATTGCTAATCCATAGAAAAGTAACTGTAGAGGTTTACACTGCTGAGGGGGTGATGGGCAGGCAGACCATGTAAAAGTAAGTCAAATCTACAGCTGTAACTGGAAGTTGAAAATTGGTTAATTTGGTTTAGGTAAAGATTGGAAGCCTTTGAGGTAAATAGAAAAGTGTCTGCAGTACAGAACTGATGGCTTGATGAGAATGTGTACCAGACATTGGTGCAAATGCATTTATACTCCTGCCACATCACACAACCAACAGACAATTACAATTGCAGCACAGCAAAGGGATCTTGCAAATATTAGGAAGCCTGATAATTTGCAGGCACTGTAATTTGCTTTAACTAGCACTAAAGATTTCCTGAGATTCTCTACCCTGACTCAGGGATTGTTCATGGCACCGTGAGCATTAACAAGTCATGTTGGCTGTGCTGAGTTGTTCAGACCAGTGTATTTTCTCAGCGTGTTGTAGATGCAAAGCAGTCTTACTGCTATGCTCACGTAGGCTTTTTGTCTCAGTGATTGTGTACTAACTCCTCCAGACAGGGTAATTTGTTCCTGCTAGTTTTGCCTTTCCAGGCTTTCAAAATTATCTTTTTTTTTTTAATTCAATTAAACATATATTTGCTAAGAATAATGAATTTGTTAAATACTTCTTCTGGCTGCCAATATATAGCAGATATGGTGTAGAAGTCCAGCTGATTGAAGCTTTTTTTGGGGAGTCAGCTAATTAAAAATAGGTTCCAATGACATTCTGATCTCCAGCACTAATTAAAACTTGACCTATGGTGTGACAGGGCCAAATAATCAGCTCATGTAAACTTGTTGGGAAGTTTTTGATATGCAATCTTATGAATGACTGGGGAATATTGTAGAATAAATAAGCAAACATGACGGCAAAGCCTGAATATTATTTCATTGTGTTTAAGACAAGGCCATTGAGGCCTAGAAGCCTTTTACTTACTTTGCCTGCATGTAATCACTTACAATTTTTTTGGTCTTTTCACTGTTTAATGGTCCAACTTGTTGTACAACCAACTTGTTGGCTTTACGTTAAATAACTTATTAAAGCAAAGAGGATAGTATAAGAAAAACTGTACATGTATTACTTCTTTAGAAGTCTATTGCCAAATACACAAATATAAAGCACCACACAGTTCAAGATGAAGTTCTAAAACCCCACAAACTGGCATCTCAGTTGGTTGGCAATTCCTGCTAACCTATTCTGCTTCTGACTGTTTGTGACAGCATCATACATATTCTCCAGCATGGTTATTTGAACAAGATCTAATTTGTCAGACATTCACAACTATTTAGCAGTCACAGAAAAGCTGTAAAAAGTGCTCTAAATCAGCATTCAGATTCACTGACTAGGGGCACAAAGCAGGACTGTAATTGCAAAGCTGTCAGGTCATTTTTGGAATTTTATTTTTTTTTTTGCAAAGAATCAAATATGGCCACTATTTAAGAGCAGTGTTCATGAGCCATATCTGTATTTTATGTGTACCTGTATTATAGAGGCACGGAGTTCTATTGTTGTGGTAAAATACTTTAATACATTCAGCACCACAAAAACTTGAAAGAAAGCACACACAATATAGCTCAAAAATGGTAGAATACCAACATTATATTGTTTTTAAAGTCATTACCCTGGACATCTGTATGATTAACATTGAAACATTATTTTGGGGAGGAAGGACTATTCAGTCTTTCCATGGAAATTAAATGCAGCTCAGAGATTTACTTTGACTGAAGAAACTTTGGTGGCTGTTTATGACACCCTTATGAGATTTGTAGTGGGAGTGGGTGGGAGACGTGCTACCCTGGAAACAACAAGAGGCCCACAGAGTTTTTCACATATCCCAAGAATAATTGTACTTAACTGGCTGAAATCCACCACCATGAAGCCCCTCTGCCTTTGTGACTATAACTTTCTGCAGTAATATCTGGATTACTGGCAAACCTTTAGCACTGGGGATCAGCCAGAAAACATTCCATTAACAAAATAAAATTTGTGTTGCTACTTCTTCCATGCTAGCATTGCGGTTAACTAGCTTCCCTTGAAACTGTGCCAAGCTGGTGTCTTCAAAATGCTTTAAGGATAGACCTCTAATATCCAACAGGCACCTAGCCAGACTCATTTGGATTTCAGATGGATTATTTCCTGAGAGCCACAGTAAATCAATCCTTATTTTTCTTTTACAGTACACTTATCCTGAATCCATATGACTTGATGCCATATCTGTTTGGGTTTCCCATGGTTTCTCCTGTAACCCACTGCTACCTGGCAAGAGCTGTCAGCTTGAAGCAGTCTTAACGTGGTTTTGGTGGTAACTGTGGACAAATAAGAAAGTTTTTCAGTGTCAAAGTAATTCACACTTTTCCTTGTTCCTTCTTACAAAATTTCAGTGCTCAAGGGCACCCTTAGGCTGCCTACTGGGACTTGTTTAAGGACTAGCAAGTTCAGAGTTTTTACCCTGATTGCTCAGCTCACTCTCTCACTCAAGTCTTTGCCTCAGATACACACACACACAAAATAATCTGCTTCCAGACAGCATTCACTCCTTAATTTTTTAGTTGCTGTAGTTGTTTTGCCTGGCAGAGTTGTTTTTGTTTGCATCACAGTCATTTTTGTTTGCATCATGCAGTAAGCTCTAGAAATCCCATTCAGAGTAGGGTACAACAACTCTCAAGGGTGTCTTGTTCTTTCCCCCTCAAGAACTTGGGATATAAATTGGAGGGCTGGGAGAAAGGAGTAGCTAAGGCAGAGATTTTAATAGATGTGTTTGAGCTCACATACAAAGTGTGCGTTTAACAAGAAATCAAAACCATTTCTCATTTCAACAACCGGTTTATCTACAAGCAGCTTATCTGTTGTTTTCCTACATGAACAGTGAAGCTCACATTATATGTGAACACATTTTTAATTACCATCTAAATTCCTGGGGGACCACATACAGGAACATACACATAAAAATTATTACCATGATAGACATTCAGACATTTGCCTTTCAATTTTTTTCTGCCATGTTTCTTATTGTCAGGTGAAGAAGCATCATAATTTAAATCGTATTTACAAAATTTACCAATTCAGTACATTGTATTCGCCTCTCAGAAAATTAATGTGAGTTGAGCAAGTTAGAATGTTCCCCAATGTTGCAGCACAAGTTTATTTTAACAGTTTGTTAATTTACAGTTGTAGAGTTAATGGTTCATTACTATGTTCCGTTGAAGTTGGCTTTGCCCTGAAGTTGTATCCTCCCCCCATGCTGTCCATCATTGTAAACCCTGCCCCTTGTTCTGGACCCTTCCCTATCAATCCCCCGTGAGCCCAGCCCCCTGCAGTACCTCCCCTTTGGAAATCCCCTGTCCCTCGAGGCCCCATTGGTCCATGAGACCCTCCGCCCCCTTTTCCTCATTGGTCCCTATACTGTAAACTCCGCCTTATGCTCCTCCCCCGTGTACTTCTGATTGGTTGAATGTCTGTGCCCTGCCACCAATTTATTCTGTATAAATTCCCAGGCACAGAGCTACTTGGAACTCTTTTGCCACTGACTCCTGTCAGCTATAGTAAGTCCTACTCGACTGGAACCTCATGAAAAGAGCTTTCTTCTCCTCTACCCAATCCCTGACGCCTGACACTGTAGAACAGGCAGCTCTAAAGGTTCTGCCTCCAGTAAATTCAACACAGAGGCACTTCCCCACACCTGCTGTGGTGCCAGTGTATCAAATCAAGTTAGCCTGGGCTCCAGTGAGCCACGTCATCCCAAGTTTAGCTGTTTTCCATCATCAGCAGTAGTCATTCCTGAATGGTGGTAGTTTGGAAAAGATTTTGCAGAGTGTGACTCTGTAGAGCTTACAGGGACATGGCATAGTTTTACAGTTGAAATTAATAGAGATCTTTTTTCCCTTGTATTGCAAGTTTCCTGAGTATCCTCAAGCAAGTCAAACTTCCCAGATAGCCCTTAAGTTTTCAGTGTATACAAATAAAAAAAAATGCAAATACATGCATACAAATTTCTTGTCTAAAAGCATCAACATACATTCAAAATGATCATGCACAAACTCACTCGGTAATACAGCTTTCTGGTCTGGAGAAATCTGCCACAGCTTTTGCCGAGTGACTCCCAAGGCCATTACATTTGAATAGAGATTTGTTTCAAGAAAATCCCATAGTGTCTAAGCGTCCATTTGTAAGTCTTCCTTGGTCTCTTAAACTCACTTGTAGATCACAGGCCCCTTCTTACATAGCTGTGCAGGACCTAATGTCCCCAAATCAGTGTTGAATCCACATGTTTTCTAGCACATGTAAAGCACTAATTTTCAGAACCTCTTCTGAGGAGCTCATTTTCTGACGAATGACAGCAAAGCTGAGGAACACAGAGATGGTGTAAAAAGAATCTCTCAAACAGCATGCTCACACTTTACTATGAAGTAAAAATGAAAGTATGCAAAATGTGTGGTTTGTTTTTTTTTCTGTGTAACGCATTTTTTCTGTCCTACCTATGAAGTATCCTTCTAACAGACAGATTACCTGTGGCAAAAACAGGCCTGGACTCTTGTGAGATGATAAAAAAAAGTAGCTAAATCTTTTAGTTGATAACACAAGAAATAAACCTACAGGAATTGGAATCTGACTAGCCTGAATTCCCTCAGTGGCAACCCAAAGAGAGAGACCCCACCCCCAGCTGACAGTCCCTTTCATAACTGTTCTTTGTCCAGTATTGGTCGGTTTTTCAATCTGCCATTGGTCCCCATTCCGGGATTCTCATTGGTCTTTATCACCGTGCATGCTGGACCAATCATTCTCTCAGGGAGTCGAATGATTGGTCCATCTTTCCCCCAATAGCAGTGCTTCATTCTCAGTGGGCTCATTCTCCAGAATATTTTTCGCTTTTCCTGTACTCTTCACTTCCCAACATATTATTAACTTAAAAACCGTCACCATTCTCCTTCAGTCCCAACATCCCAAATACAAGTTAAGAACCATTTAATCCTTAGTTTAACACTATTAATTAACTTTTAATTCTCTAGAACATCTGTTTTAGAACACTTATAACAATTCCCCCCTCTGAAACTTTGATCGGGCTTTATGCTCAAATTGCATATACAGTTCATAAAACAGTTTCCACAAGCCTAAGCCCACATCAAACAGCCTGTTGTCCAGATATCACTCACTTCACTTTCAAATGTCCTATTCATATGCTCAATGAACTTTCCAGAGCCTTTGGAATTTCTTGTACACGGCCACTGACAACTCTGGTTCTTGATCTCCATCACAGTTTTCATTTTTGTTGTTTTAATTTATTTCGTTTTTATGTTTTCATTTAATTCCTGTTTCAAACTCACTTCAAGAGATATTTGCACGGTTTTCGTAATGGTCTGGATTACATACAGGATCAGACAGGGAAGAAAAGAAACACTGATCAATGAAATGAATGGGCTGGACTAGAGGTCCTTTTAATGCCTTTATTATAAGAATCAGCTTGGGTGGGGGCCTGAGGGGTCGTGCACACCGCCACTGCTCCCAGTTTCCATGCAGAGGAGGAGGAGCTTGACTTTGCCACACGGCAGAGCCCCACAATCTTGTCACCTTCACACCCAGGTTTTCCCGCCCTTGCACCTCAAAATGGCCCCTTTCCCACCTCTACCCCTTCTCTTCCTGTCACACCCTGCTCCTCTTCCCCTCCCACCACATCAATGGGTGTAACCGTGTCGGGCCCCTCCCCTTCCATTGGGAAACCCCTCCCCATTGTGGCCCCCAGTTCCGCCCCTTCCAACCTGAGCTCCGCCCCCAACAACACCCCCCACTCCCGTGTTCCACAACTCTGGGACCAGAAGTGGGAATGACACCAACTGGAAGGAAGCCATCTTGGCTTCCTCACCCAGTTGCAAGCAAGCCAAGTCTAGGCACCGGAGTTGGCTTCACGCTGTCATTAAGCGCCTTCCATCTCCACAGGGAGATGAGAGCAGCCTGTCCACATATTCAGACTCTGAGTCTGAGGATGCCTGGGCCATGGTGCAACGACAGGCTACGCGGGCGGGGGACTCAGCTCTGTCAAAAAATATACTGGCATTCCCTGTGGTGCACAAGGACAGGTCGGGGCACTCATTAATGTATGGGAGACCCTACACTACAGGGAGTTACAGGGGCTGTGTAAAGCCGCTGAAGAGCATGGTCGGGGCTCTCATTTTTTCAAATGTTTGCTGGAAGCCACCTTCACTTCCCACATCATGGTACCTCATGATATTAAAAATATCATGAACTGTTTTCTCTCCCCAGCGGAATACATGCTATGGGAAAGGCAGTGGAAAAAACATCTGAAACAGTTGGCAGGTGCATATGCAGAAGATGCCAACAAACCAAATTTAACCCTAGAACAACTGGCAGGAGAAGGTGATTTCCAGAAACCTCGAGATCAGGCCCGAGAACTGCCCGAGGCAGCCCTACATGACATTGCCCATGCCGCCAAGTTATCTCTTTTTACCACCCCTGATGGCAAAGTGCCAAAGTTGTGCTTCACCAACATCAAACAAGGGGCAAGTGAATCCTTTATCAAATATGTGGATAAATCAAAATTGGCCATCAAAAAGCAAATAGAGAGTCCTCAGACACAGAAGGAATTATTTGTAAAAATAGCAATGGCCAATGCTAATTCGGAGTGCAAAGCAGTCTTACAGGCCCTTCCACTTGACCCCGAACCAACCATAGATCAGATGGTTGAAGCCTGTGCCAAGCATTTCTCTGCCTCAAATGAGAATACGGTAGCACTTGCAGTCGCAAAGGGAGTGGCAGAGGAGATATCTGGCACCTATGCAGTAGAGGGAATGAGAGACTCCAGCACAAGCCACTGCTTTAACTGGGGCGAGCCTGGGCATTTTTTTAAAGACTGCCTGGAGAGACATTCTCTACAACCACCTACCCACTGATGGTTACCCAGATCAAATTGGTGTTCAGGAAACTTAAAGCAGAGTGCGGAACGGCCCCACGCTCTGACATCAAGTCAAATGCTGCTGCGCTCCTCCTGCCAAGTCCACCATCCCACCTCCACGGAGACCATGATCTCAGACCCAGCAGGTGGAGCGATTCAGACGGGAACCCGGCGCCAACTGTTAACCAGACTTTCCTTGCAGCTTAAGGGTGACTCTGTTTAGAAGATCCCCACAGGGAAACGTGCACTACCAGGCGGTCCCTCCAACATTTTAATACGTGGGGATCTAATTAACTCTTCAGGACAAGTCCCTATAACACCTGAAGTCCAGACCTTACACCCAGGAGATGAAATTTTCATCTCTTTAACTTGCACTGACCCTCCTTATCTTTCTAAAAGAGCAGACTCCAGTGGCACAAGCCTTTTTGTTACCAAATGACTGTCCGGAACAGGTTCTCTTCAATCCCACCACCTTGTGGACTCAGGTTGTGGGCTCCAACAAGCCTATCATGGAGTGCGGCCTGTTCTGTAAAGGGGAAAAGATGGGTCACCCAGGAATGCTGGACACCGGAGCGGATGTTATCATCATTGCCCATTCCAAGTGGCCAGCCAACTGGGAATTGCAGCCTATGGTGGGGATGATTTTGGGAATTGGGGGAGTGGCAGTGTCTATGAGAAGCAGGCATAATGTAATATTAGAAGGTCCTGAGGGAAAACTGGCAACCGTCCGGCCATTTGTTGTGAGGGCACCAATCACCCTCTGGGGGAGGGATCTCCTATCCCAATGGGGGGCTTCTTTGCATATTCCCAGTAGGGATTTTTAGTGGGGGTCACTGAAAAGTGCGCTAAGCCCACCATCCCCCAACTCACCTGGAAACAGCACCATCCAGTGTGGGTTGATCAGTGGCCCCTTTCCGAAACCAAACTGTGCACACTAGAAGCCCTTGTGGAGGAGCAGCTTGCCAAGGGCCACGTTACAGAGATCAACAGCCCTTGGAACTCCCCTGTCTTTTTTTACACAAACCAGGCAAAGACAGATGGAGACTCCTCCATGACCTCCAAAAAATCAATGAGGTCATTGAGGATATAGGCCCATTCCAGCCTGGTATGCCCTCACCTTCCATGCTTGCTTGGGACTGGAAGCTTGCAATTACAGACATCAAAGATTGCTTTTTTAACATCCTTCTCCATCCTCAAGACACCTCCAGGTTTGCATTTTCGGTTCCCTCCCAAAACAGACAGGCGCCTCTAAAAAGATACCATTGGCTTGTTCTCCCGCAAGGGATGAAAAATTCTCCCACCATCTGCCAATGGTACATAGCCCACATCCTGTCCCCAGTGAGGGTCCTGTTCCCAAATTTTACATTACATGGGCGATATATGTTGGTTTGTGCTGCTGATGATGACTACCTGAACTGTTTTTTTTTTTTACAAAAAACTTTCCACACAATTGAGGACGCTGGGTTTGAGATCCACGAAGACAAAATCCAATACACCTGCCCTTGGACCTACCTAGGACTCTGGATTCGTGAGCGGACTATCGTGCCCCAGCAGCTGACCATCAGAGACGACCCCAAGACCCTGCAGGACTTACATCAGCTCCGTGGGTCCACCAGCTGGGTACGTCCCCTGCTTGGGATCACAACGGAAGTCCTCGCGCCCCTCTTCAATCTGCTCTGCGGCAGCGAGGACCTTGACTCACCACATGCCTTCACGCCAGAGGCCCGAGAATCCATCATCAAGGTCCAGGAGGCCCCATCTTTGCGTTAAGCCCACTGGTATGAACCCAGCCTGCCTTTCCAACTGGTTATCCTGGGTAAGGCACCGCGTTTATATGCATTCCTTTTCCAATGGGACATGGCATTGCAAGATCCACTCCTTGTCATGGAGTGGATTTTCACTCAAAACCAGCTGATTAAGACCATCACAACTCCACAGGAGATCATGGCAGAACTCATCAAAACAGCAAGAGTTGGTCTCCACATTCTTGCGGGATGTGAATTCACATGCACATTCCTATCGTTGACAACCGGGGATTTGTAGCCTTTACTCCAAACCAACGAGAGCCTTCAGTTCGCTCTCGATAGCTATTCAGGCCAAATTTCTATACATCCACCCGGCCACAAACTATTCAAAACTACATTTAATTTGGTCCCCAAATTATTACAGAGCAAAACACCACTCAAGGCTTTGACATTTTTTACAGACGGCTTGGGGAAATCCCACAAGTCAGTAATGACTTGGAAGGACCCCAGGACACAGAAATGGGAGTCTGATGTCCAAGTGGTTGAAGGATCACGACAAATTTCTGAATTAGCAGCCATCATCAGAGCTTTCGAGAAATTCTTTGAACATTTTAATTTTGTCACAGAATTTATAATTCTGCTTATCTCCCGCAGAAAGCATCTGTACTATGTTATGCATGTGAGGTCACACACTGGCCTCCCAGGTGCCATCGTGGAGAGTAACAAGAGAGTGGACACCTTAGCCATGCCTGCTGGAGACGCCATAGTTCTCCAATTTTTGCACAGGCGAAATTGTCCCACCAATTCTATCATCAGAATGTGCCAGCGTTAATTAGAATGTTTAAGTCACCCAGAGATCAGGCCAGGGCAATAGTTGCCACCTGTCCCAATTGTCAAGCTTTCCAAATTTCAGCCATGACTTCCGGGGTTAACCCCCGAGGACTCAATAGCTGCCAGATATGGCAGACTGATGTGACTCGCGTCCTGTCTTTCGGGAGACTCAAATATGTCCACCTCTCAGTGGACATATTCTCTGGTGCAGTGTTTGCTTCAGCAAATGGCAGAAGAAAATGGCAAACACACCATCCAGCATTTCCTCCTTGCGTTTGCTAGCTACCCTGAGAGTCCCAGAACAAATCAAAACAGGTAATGGACCTGCTTACACCTCTCACAGATTGAGAGACTTCTTCAACCAGTGGGGGGTAAAGCATACCACGGGCATACCTCACTCTCCTACAGGGCAATCAGTTGTGGAAAGGACACATCAAAATCTGAAAAGAGTCCTTGATCAGCAACAGGGAGGAACAGAAATCATTCCTCCCATTGAGAGGCTCTGTAAGGCTTTATATGTTACGAATTTTCTAAATTGTTCAACCACAGAGCCTGACCACCCTGTCATGTGGCACTTCTCTAATTCGACCCATGCCAAACTTACGGAGAAGCCGCCGGTGCTGATAAGGATCCTGAATCACAACGAACTTTAGGACCTTTTCCATTGATTTTCTAGGGAAGAGGATATGCTTGTGTGTCGACACCATCTATCTGGTCCTAGGTGGCTCTCAGGGAAAAATATAAAACCATACTTAGGCCCTTCAAACCCTGCACCAGAACCAGATCAATCAGAATCTCCTGAGACCCACACAGGTTCTCAAAAACAACAAGCCACCGCAGCCTGGAGATGGAGACGTCGCCGGAGTCCACCAAGCCAGCCCACCACCGGACCATCGATCAGACAGCGACTGACACAGACTACCCACTTCATATAAGCCAAATCTCCCTGCCACCAGGACTACAAAAAGACAAGAGCCAATGTCCACCCCGATGTGAAACGCACAAGTTCCTCTAACTCTTTTTCCTTCTCTTTTCCCTCCCTTCTCACCTTAAATACCTACCCTTAAACTACCCACTTGATAATTTGCACTAGACACACCTTAATGCTGCTGCTGCTGCTGTCTGGTCATGTGTCCCCTATGCACAAAATGACCCCACCAGCAAACCACTACCTCATCCCCAGTACCCATTCCCCACTTATATTTTCTTTTTCTTTTTTCAGAAAAAAGGAGGGAGGCAGGAGAGAAAGGGGAAAAGAAAACAGCCCCCCACCCCCCTAAAGTCAGAGCTAATCTTTTTATGTTCCATTATAGAAAATGGAGAGCAAAACCATCCTCGAGTTCCTGACCATCTGGATGCTCCCGAAAACATCAGCTGTGGATGGCTGGCTAGTAGCACAGCCCCAGGATTCGATGGACTGTGCTGCTTCAACCTATCAGGTCACAGTGAAGGCATCCACACTTGCATCCAGAGACTCCAACATGCAGTTCAGGAACTCAAGACTGAAAAGGAGCCCAAATGGTTTGAGGACCTTTTGGGCAGTAGGAAACTCAAGGGGTGGGCTGCTTCCATTCTAAAAAACATTTGTTTGATTCTTCTAATTACTTTCATTTTCCTGTGTATGTTTTCATGTTGTAAAAAGCTATTGGCAAGGTCTCTGGGAGATGCCTTTTTATTAAATAAAGAAAGAGGAATTATGGAGGATGAACAACCAGCCAACCTCAAAGTCCTGGCTCTCCCCTGGAGACCTTCTCCCTAGGCAAGACACTTACCTCATGAAGAGAAAAAGTGTCACTCCCAGAGGCTTTTGAGTTGAACATGTTAATTTGTGACACCCCATTGGCTTCCCTCCATATCAATCCACCCTGATACATATATCCAAGTTTCCCCCTCCCCTCTCCTTCTCATTGGAAGAGCTGCTGTCACTGGCTCCGTTCACTGAGGGCCCTGCTATAATAAAGGCTATTTCTCAGTGGAATGCCATATAGTCTCTCTCTCCGTGTTGCCTGCATGCTGTCACTGAGCTGAAATCACTCACCGGTTAGAGGACGTGCCTGTGCCCCTGGGCAGTCCTTTTCAGGACGGCTTCTTCAGGGTAGTTGCGGCATCCCTGCCATCAACACTGCCGTGGCACTTTGTCACCACAAATCCAAATTAGATAGTCAGGGGCTTCCCAGAAGTTACTGCTTGTTGTAAATGGAAATTCCTAATACTTAGATATTTCCCTTATTCCCCAAAAGGGGCTTATTCCTTTTTCGGCACACTCGTGCAACCCATAACCTTCAAGGTAGATACATCCCTTCTCCTTCTTTCTGATGAACCAATACCTATTTGGTTCTCAAGGAACCCATTTACTGCTTGTATCTTTAATTATTAAATACCTTTTGCATGACATCTTTCCAACTAAGGTCTTGTACATTTTGCCTCTCCTTGTGATGCATTCTTCCCCAATTATTTTTGGCTTTAGGTACCATTGTTCCTTCCCCCTTGTTTTTACAATTTCTGATTCTTGTTTGGTCAGTTTCCACCTTAGTATTTCTAAGGGGCTTAGACTTACCCCTTTCCAGGGCCAAACTTCTGACATTTGGGTGCTCCCACAGACCCAGCAGTCTTTTAGTTCTTCTTTCTACTAGGTCAATAAATAGATTCTTCCCAGCAGATATTTCCAAATTGTCTTTAAGGTCATCTGTAACTTCTATCTCTTTTTCTTTTACTAGGTGTTTTTGATTAGTTTCTCGCACAAAGCAAAGCCAGCTATCTCCAGCAGGGCACTCTCCAAGTAAACGTTGTCTATAAGAGGCAGTATTATGGGCCATCCAATAAGATTTCCTGTCTTCCTGACAGGTAGTTAACTGAGGAGGATCTATGCAGCTCGGGTTTATGCTAGTGTGGACCCTTAGCAGTGACACCAAGTCTTCCCCATCATACAGAGGATGATAACATTTGGTGCAGGGGCCTACCCCATTCCTCACGGTGCTTCTGAAGAGCACAAGAATCACATATCCTCCTAGGAGTCTGGTATGGGCTATCATCTTGATCAGTCCACCCAGTCTTGCCTCCTAGTAACAGGGAGACTGTGAGGTCCCAGGTCTTTGTTTGAGCTAACTCCTTCTCTGTTTCTCTATCAATTTGGAATGACTTAGGTAATGCCCTGGACGAGATCTTGGGGAATCTGGACCTGAGAACCCTTTTTACACGTTCTTAATGCTTACAATGTGGCCAAACCTTTTCTGCAACTCTTACAACTCGCTTACAAGCTTACACAACCATTCTAGCAACAATATGATAAAACCATTTTAACAACTGTAGCAAACTGTTTCACTTAATTGTATCACTGTCCATTATCAGTCTTAACTGTCTTTAGGTTTCTTTTCGAGGGTCAATCTGAGTTTTTCAGGTTGCTGAAACTCCGAGAGTTTGTGGAAGTTGTCGTTGAGTCCAGACTTCCTTCTGGGGGAGGGACTGGTCCCTTCACTCTGCTTATGTGGGTCCAACCTTTTTCCAGGGTCCTCACCAACGTGTAGGTTGTGAGAAGTACTTGGAATAGTCCTTCAAATGTTGGAGTTAATGGTTTTTTATTCCAGGACTTTATCAATACCCAATCCCCAGGATTAATTTTATGTACATTGGTGTCTAGGGGAGAGGTCTGGGGAAGGTATCCCTTCTTCCAGAGATTTTCTGGGGTCTTGCTCACAGTTCTTAAATATCTTTCGACTGCTTCTTCCCCTTCAAGGTAACCTCCAGTACTATAAGGTGTTAATAAGAAGGGGAGCCCAAACATCATTTTGTAGGGAGATACCCCAAATCAGACCAAGGCCTTGTTCGTACATGCAACAAGGAGAGAGGTAAACATTTAAGCCTATTTTTTGTTTCCTCAATCAATTTTGTTAATACATTTTTAAGTGTCTTATTAATTTGTTCGACTTCAACTCTGCCTGAACTTTGGGGATGCCATGGAGCATGTAGCCTCCATTTTATTCCTAATGCCTTGATGATTTGATGTAATGACTGCACCACAAAGTGTGGACCCCAGTCTGAACCTATATTATTCACTAACCCATATCAGGGTTTCTCTAAATTTACCTTTAAAATTCCTCTAAAATTATCTCCAAGACGTTTGGGCTGTTTCATTCCTTGTTGGAAAAACCTCTACCCAATGTATAAGGTGGTCCACTATTACCAGTAGATACTTGTATCCCTGCACAAGGGGCATGTCTGTGGAATCTACTTGAACATTTTGAAAAGGTCTTAGAGCCAATTCTCTACCCCCTGGTGTAGTCTTTTAAATTGCTTTCTGATTAATCTTCTGACACACTGTGCACCCCTGGCTGACTCCTTTGGCTAGGTTATATACCCCAATACATAGGTGGTATCTTAAAAAGTGATCACATAATCCTTGAATTCCCTAATGAGTTCGTGTAATTCAGTTACAACGCTCTGGGCTAAGGCTTTGTTCAAGTATTTACGCCCATCAGGGGTTAACCATTCCCCATGCTCCTCTTGATGTAACCCCAGTTCCTTTATGTGTTTCAGTTCTTCCTCACTAAAGTTCAGCTCCTTTCCTTCTTCTATTTTGTTTGGAGTTTCTTTTAATGCTAACACTTTTATTGGATCTCCTGAGTCTAAAGCTGCCTTCTTTGCTTCCTGGTCAGCTAACTGGTTTCCTTTTGTTTCTATGGTGTTTCCCGTTTGATGCCCTTTTATATGTACTATAGCTATTTCTGTTGGTTTCATCAAGGAGTCTAGAACTTATTTCACTAATTCTTCATGAATTAAGTTTTTTCCTTTTGAATTCAGGAATCACTGACCTTCCCAAATCTTCCCAAACGTATGCGCGACCCCAAGTATGTGCATACTTCGAATCCATGTAAATAGTTCCTTAACTTCCTTCCAGCAAGTCTAATCCTCTTCTTAGGGCATACAATTCACAACATTGGGCTGACCAATTAGAAGGTAGTTTTCCCTTTTCCTCTACTTGCATCTGGTTTCCATTTATTAGAGCATACCCTGAGACCCTTTTCCCATCTATCACTCTGGAAGAACCATCTGTAAACAGTCTTTTCCGATAGGGCAAGGGAATATCCTCCAGATCTTCCCTCACCTTAGTTTGGTAGTCTATCAGCTCAAGACAATCATATTCTGGTTCTTTAAGTGGTGTTCTCCTTAAAAATTGCACTGGGTTCTGGCAGTTAGAGGTGACTAGTTCCAAATTTTCAATTTCTATTAGAATAATTTCATATTTTAACAGTCTTGAATCAGTTAACCACTGTGGGGCTTTCTGGCTCAACACAGTTTTAAGGTCATGGGGAGTATGTATCATGACCTTTCCCTGTAGGGTCAGTTTCTGGGCTTCTTCAGTTAGGATAGCTGCCATGGCAATGGCTTGTAAACATGTTGGCCATCCTTTTGCTACTGGGTCTAATCATTTGGAGAGATATGCTACAGGTTTTTTAAATCCCCCCCATTCTTGTGTCAAGACTCTCTAAGCCACTCCACCTTCGATGTTCACGAACAATTTAAACTCCCTTCTTAAGTCCGGTAAACTCAAGTCTAGAGCAGAGGATAATTTTTCCTTCAACCTCTTTAGCTGTTCCTCGTATAGCTGTTCCTGTATGTCCAACATACAGATTCAGAGCTCACTAATTTTTCATAATGAAATTTGACACTCTCAGTATATTCATCAATCCACAACCTACAATATCCAATCAGACCTAACAGTTTACTTACATCCCTCTTTGTTTTGGGGGCTGATATTGCTAATATGCCAGAAATCCTTTCTGGGCTTAATTTCTTATATCCCTTTCCAATTATATGTCCCAGATAGGTGACCTCTGCTTCCACAAATTGCAATTTCTTTTGGGACACTCTCAAACCCTTTTTCCCCAAAAAAATTTAATAACTGAATACTGGTATTCCTAACTTTTTTCCTGCTCTTCCTCTGAAATTAGTATATCATCTACATATTGTAGAATTTGGAGAAAATACTTCTACTTCCTTCACGAGAAAATTGCTCTAGGAGGTTCTCCAAAGCCTGCCCAAAAAGGTTGGGCGAGTCTGTGAAACCTTGCGGAAGGCGGGTCCACCTCAACTGTTGTTTTCTTTTCTTGTCCAGATCTTCCCACTCGAATGCAAACCAGTCTCGACATGACTCAGCATGGGGGCATGCCCAAAAGGCATCTTTTAGATCAATTATTGTGAACCACACGTGTTCAGCGGGAATTTGGCTAAGGAGCGTGTAGGGATTAGGTACCACCGGGTTTCTGGAAATGGTTCTCTTATTTATCTCCCTTAAATCTTGAACTAATCGGTATCTCCCCTCCGCCTTCTTGACTGCTAAAATAGGGGTGTTGTGTGGGGACGTACAAGTTTAATGCCTTTATTAAATTAAATTTAATTAAATTAAAGAATCAGCTTGGGGTGGGGGGCTGAGGGGTCATGCACACCACCACTGCTTCCAGTTTCCATGCGGAGGAGGAGGAGCTTGACTTTGCCACACAGCAGAGTCGGAGCTTCCGTCCTCACGGGAGTCTGCAGGAATGCTCGTTTCCCTTGCCTCAGAGTCCAGGATGTCATTCTGGTCGAGTTCCCTCTGATTATGTTGGCTCTTGGAAGGAAGTCAGGGGACTCCTCTAGGTCTTCCTTGTTTGATAGTGCTGTTTTTATTCCTCCTTTTCGTGTGGCTCGTTGTCTCTGGATTTTTATTAGTCTGTGTGCATCCCATGAGTCTGTGGTCTTCCCTGTTTACATATAAGTCCTTACATCATCCTCCTCCTTGGGACTGGGGGTGCCATTTTAGGAAGCAGTGGCGGTGGTTTCCCAACGGGACAGAGACATAACAACAAAAGGTAAATACAACCAATAAATAACCAGAAAAGAATTAACAATCTGAATGTGAAACAGACAACAGGTCTGCAACAAGAACACTGGTCAAGGTTTAGCACATATATCCAAGTTCTCTAACTTCTTTCTCAAAATCAATGCACAGCCCATGATAATTGACAATTTCTTCCACTATTCTCCACTCAAGAGATTATCCCACCAACTGGTTGTTACCAACGGAGACTATTTCTGAACAGGGACATGTGCTAGTTTCCTGATATTGGTTGTAATATTTTTAATCACCTTGCAGTGGTCATCTATTTCCATACAGCATTCTGTTGAGTTGAACTTTCCACACACATCCCCCTCTTCTGCCAATAAATAATCCAGTGCTAATCGATTTTGATATATCATGGTCCTCATTTGCCAGGCTTGTGCGGATAAGTCGTCGACGGCTTAGCTGGACTGATTTGAAATAATTTCCACTACAGCTTGTAATTGTATTAGTCTGTTCAATGTTGGTTGTTCAACATATGTTGGTGTTCTATACCCCCACAATCCATCTTGTGCCCAGGTGGCCGGACCATAGGTGGCTATAATTCTCTCTGGTGGCCACTCACCATATCCCCATTTTTGGGCTTCTCCAATCAATATTTCTCTCCTTTTGGTTTTAAGTTCATCATATAAGGGAGCCCCTAAATGCTGTTCTTCTAGTCGAGGAAGAAAAAAGGAGGGTTTAATTATTCCAAGTATGCAACTCACAGCCAAATTTTTAGGGAGTATGACATATGCTGACCTTCCACGAATCCAATAAAAAGTGGGGCTCTCCAGAAGCCCGGGGGTTCTATGGTGTCCACTCCCATGTGATGACAAAATTTGGATAATCTTTTGTCCCCTTGTAGCAGGTTTGACTCCGTCATTGCATAATCATATAATTTCTCCCTTTCCACATAGGAACACCCTTGTTTCTTCTCTTCGGGACAATATAAATGAGGGGCCTGGGGAATCCACCATTTATATGTATCATTGGTTACCAAATATCTCTTACACGGTAACTCACCTACATAGAGATTGAACCAGGGGTCTTTCCTCCAAATACACGCTTCCCCAATGGCATCTGACCGTAGACTCCTAATTTCTTCTGCGGATCTCATATCTGGGGTGGTCTTTCCTTTTTCTAATGTCCTCAATAAATTCTGTGGGTTCATAGGTATCCTTTCCCACGGCCAAATTTCTGCCATTTGAGTGTCCCCGCAAATCCAGCAGTTGGTGATACTAAATTCTCAACTTATCCTCTCAGCTAAGTCTAAGAAAAGGTTCTTTCCTCCCAATACTTGTACCCCAGGCCCCTGTTTGATTATCCCTTTTGTTTCTTTCTCCTTGACCCAGTCCATCCCTATAATTTTCACCCTTTACATTACCTCTTTCTTTTGGCTTTTTTTCTGAACAGATACATTTTTCTTTCATAGGACATTCCCCCAGAAGTTTTTGCTAAAATTACCTACATTGTCAGATAGCCAGTAAATCTTGCCATCCTCATTAATGTGGTTATTTCTAAAAAGTTGATACATCAGGGACTCGGGTTCATGTGTATCCTGAGGACGGCCTTCTACGATTCTCCCGCGTATATGGGATAATAACACTTGTCACAAGGAATCCCTTCTCCTTTTCGGAGAATTAACAGAAGGAGTACCCATGGGAGTCCAATACAGATAACTTTTCCACCACCCATACTTGTAACTTGTGGCAAAAGTGTTCCTGCTCGGTCTTGCCTCCCTTTTCTCCACTCTCCTTACCAGTGACTTCCTTGCTTCTTCGTTGCAAGAGTTTACGTTCCCTTTCCGCATCAACTTGTTTTTTTTTTTCTTTTAGGGCACAATATATAGGTGTATGAGGGAATGTTCTATTCGTTTCCCAGGATCTGTCGATCTGTAGGAAGAGATACAGATAACCCCAAATTATTTACAACCCTTATCATCCCAAATTATTTGTAATTCTTAACATCCCATCTCATACCATGACTAATCCCACTTAACTCTTTCTAACCGGTTATTAACTTACAATACAATTACATCTCTCAACCTCTGTTGCCTTTAGGAAATAAAAAAATAAATGATTATTCATACATATCTCTTGGAATCTACCCTTAAATTAAAACTAAATAAATCAGATAATGAGTTATACAATCAAAAACCTAGTCTAAGGCTTCCTCTTGAGAATTAGCTCGGTGTCTGATACTCTTTCAATAGTCCATTCAGTAGGAGTAGGAGTCGATCCTTCTGGAGCTGGAACTGGTCCTTTTATTCTGGTGGCACATGTCCACCAGACTGCGTATGCGCAGCAGTCTCTGTAATCAACAAGACCTGGAAGGGGCCTTCCCATTTTGGTGTCAATGGTTGTTCTCTCCAAACTTTGATGAGGACCTGATCTCCTGGGTTGACTTTATGAATTTTAAAGTCTATTGGGGTAGTCTGGGGGAGGTATCATCTTTCTCTTAATTCCTGTAATGTATTGGCTATTGTTTGTATACATTTTTTTAGACTTTGTTGTTCCTCTGCATAAGTCCCAATGCTATCGAAAGTGGTTAAGAGAGGCAATCCAAGCATCATTTCATATGGTGATACTCCCAAATCTGCTCTTGGTTGTGTCCATATCTTCAGCAGAGCTAATGAAAGACATTTAATCCAACTCATCTTAGTTTCTTCAGCCAATTTTGTGAGGGCAATTTTAAGGTCTCATTTATTCTCTCTACTCTTCCTGAACTTTGTGGCCACCAGGGGGTATGAAGCTTCCAAATAATACCTAAAGCTGCTGTGATCTTACGTAAACTGTTAGCAGTAAAATGGGGCCCTACATCAAAATCAATGGTGTTTATTACCCCGTATCTGGATATAATTTGTTCCAGAATGATTTTACTGACCACTTCTGCCATTGCCTTTGTAGTCACATATGCCTCTACCCAATGGGTCAGATGGTCTATTATCACCAACAAGTACTTAAATCTTTGTACCTGGGGTAATTCTGTAAAATCTACCTGTATATTCTGGAAGGCCCTCTTGGCCAATTCCCTTCCTCCACATGATGACTTTCACATTACCTTTTTGTTTATTTTCTGACAAAGCACAAATTCTCATGATATTGTTTTAATAATTTCAAATACCCCGGTGCAAACATAGGTTCTCATAAAGTGGTCATACACTGCTTGTGCACCCTAATGAGTAGAGGCATGTAAAGTCTCCAATATTTTTCTTGCTAACACTTTGTTTAAAACTTATCTCTCATCTTGTAATTTCCCTTCCCCCTTCTCATTTTCACTTGCACCTATTCTTTGTAATTCCTTCTGTTCTTTTTCATTAAATATGGAGACTTCCTTCTCACTTTTATCTAGACCACCACCACTTTCACTTCCTGCTTCTCTCAACTGGGAAATCTTCTCATTTTGTTCTATTGCTGCTGCCTTTGCCAACTGATCCACCAGATTTCCTTTTATCTCCATCAAGTCACCTTTTTGATGCCCTCTCACATGAACCACCACTATCTCTTCCGGTCCCTTCAAAGCTTGGAACACAGCTCTTATTATGCTCTCATGTATTAATGTCTTCCCTTTCGAACTTTTAAATCGTCTTTCAGCCCATACTATTCCGAAGGTATGTACCATTCCATATGCATGCTTTGAATCCATATAAATGGTTCCTTTTTTTCGATTTAACCATTCCAGGCCTTTTAATAATGCATAGATTCTACAGCATTGTGCCAACTATCAGATAGTCTTCCTTTAACAGTCATATTATGTCCATTAAAAACCACGTATCAGCTTACTCTCTTCCCATTTCTCATCCTAGAAGCTCCATCTAGAAACAAGATCTCCCCTTCAGTCAATGGGCATTCTTGCAAATCTTCCCTTTCGTCTACAGATCAGTGAGTTTTAAACATGTGTTCCAGTCCTTCTTCTATCAGTTCTCCATACAAGAACTGGGATGGATTTTGAATTCTTGTTACTACCAGTTCCAGGTTTTCACTATTGTTTATCATTAATTCACATTTTAACAGTCTGCTGTCTGATACCAAATCACTGGCTTTCTTGCTCAGGATAGTTTTTAAATCGTGTGGAGTGTATACCTTGATTTTACTCTCAAAGGTTAGTTTTTATCTTTCCTCTATAAGGACTGCTGTAGCTACTAAGGCTTGAAGACAATTTGGCCACCCCCTGACCACAGGGATTTAATAGTTTTGATACGTAGGCAATAGGGTTCCTAATTCCCCACCATTCTTGGACTGGAATGCCATATGCTATGCCTTCTTTTACATTAACAAATAACTCAAACAGCTAATTTAAAACTGGGTCACTAGCCAATTTTTCTTTTAATTCCCTGAATCTTTTTTCATCTTCTTCTCCCCAGGTAATTGGTTCCTTTTCCACTAATTTATCATACAAAAACTTGACCAATTTTGTATGTTCTTCTATCCAGAACTTGCTGTATCCAATCAAATCTAACAATTTTCTCACATCTGTTTTAGTCTTTGGTGCTGACAATGACAATATTCCTTGTACCCAAATCAGATCCAACTTTCTGTATCCTTGACCAATTAAATGCCCTAAATATTCTACAAATTGTAAGTTTTTCCTTGATACCTTTAATCCTTTCTCTCACAAGTAATTTAATAAACTAATTGTGGTCTTTCTTACTTCATCTTTCAATTCCCCTGAGACCAATAAATCGTTCCATACTGGAAAATTTGTACTCCTTTTATAGGTTTGAATTGACTCATCAATTTTTCCAAGGCCTGTCCAAATAAATTTGGGGATTCTGTGAAGCCTTGTGGCAACCGAGTCCATTGTAATTGTTGTTTTCTACCTGTTTCAGCATCGGTCCACTCAAAGGTGAACCATTTTCTACTTTCTTTTTCCAAAGGGCAGGACCAAAAATCTTTCAAATCAATTACACTAAACCATTTATGATCTGATGGTATCTTATTCAATAGATTATAGGGGTTAACTACCACAGGGTATCAGGTAATGATCTGTTTATTGACTTCTCTCAAGTCTTGCACCAGTTGGTAGGTACCATCAGACTTTAACAGGTGAGATGGGAGTGTTGTGGGGTGACATACATGGTTCTAGTATTCCCCCCTCAATTAATTTACTAATGACTCCATGTAGTCCTTATCTTACTTTCACCGATATAGGATACTGTCGTATTTGTATAGGTGATATCCCAGGCTTCATTTTGATTTCTATCAGAGGAATATCCAACAAACCATGTTGTCCCCTTTTTGCCCATACTTTCTGATCTATTTAATTTTCATCTTCTTCTCTTAACATCCTAGCTACCATTTGTCCTTCAGTTGGTACTACCCCTATTTGCAGCTGTACTTGAAGGTCTGTGCCCAAAAGATTGCACTTTATGTCTGGAATGTATAACAAATCCACATATCCTTCATGGAAACCCCCTTTAATTTTTACTTCTTCTATACTAAATACTTCAAAAGGGTTGTTCTCAGCACCATTTACTTTACATGTTTTCTCACTCAAACTATATCCTTTTGGTACTTTGGAAACACTAGACCTATCTGCTCCCATATCAACTAAAAATTCATATTCTTCGCTCTGAGGACCCACTTCCAATTTCACCAAGAGTTCTTTCCGATGTTTCATTTCATCCCTCAGAGCATAGAACCCTTGACACCCCTAATCATCCCCTTTTAGTATTCTCTCTAAAGTATCTTGTTCCTGTGCTATGTGCTCATCTTGCTGCCTCTTCTTGCAAAACCTCCTAATATGTCCTTTTCCACTTAATAACATACTAATTCTGACCTTTGGAACCTTCTCTCCTCATCCATCTCTTCCTTTCCCTCCTCCCACTTTTTTGATCCTCTTTTACCTTATCTCTTGGTTTCACCTTTTTCTCCTCCCATACTCTCTTTGGCCACTGCTGTCATTATTTAAGCTTTTGCTTTTGTTTTCTCCTGCTCTCTCCTTAAATAGACTTCCTCTCAATGATGATTCAACACCTTTTCTTGCCAATCATCTAATTTTTCTAATTTCCTCTTATGTCCACCCATGTGCTTTGGTTACAAATTGTATTTTTACTAAAACTTGCCCTTCTGGGCTTACTGGATCCACACTTGAGTATAACTGAAAATTTCTTTTTAGCCTTTCTAGCCAAGCACTAGGCGTTTCCTCCATCTCCTGGTGGCTATCAAAAGCCAATTTTGCATTATTGGCCCTTGGTACCACCTGCCTTATACCTCTCATTATTAATGTTCTATAATCTCTCATATTTCTTCTCCCCTCTTCCTCATTAGGATTCCATCCCGGATCCTGATTTGGGACTTTCTCTTCCCCTCTGAGACCAATTCAATTTTCTCTTTCCCATATTCTCATTGCAGCAGTCCTAATTAACTGATTCTCTTCTGGTGGAAACAATATGTTTAAGACTGAATTCAATTTTTCCCATGTATATATGCTGGGACCTAAGAATTGATTAACTGATTAGAAATCCCAGTCAGATCTTCTAGTAATGCTTTCATTTCTTTCTTAAAATTTCATACCTCAGATGCGGTTAGAGGGGGCATATAAAAACTCTATACCTCCTCTCGCACCCCCCATGGGTACTTCCCGTGGTGGGAACAACCTTTCTGATGTCTCTCTTTTACTTTCATTCCTTTTTACCTGTAATCTTGTATTATATCTAATATCTATGTATTACAACTAATATTTAATATCTATCTCTAATCATATCTATGTATTTCTTCATCCCAACTCTGTTTATCAGAGGTCAGGAGGGATATAGGAATGTTTGAATTAACTGATTGAGAATTAGTTGATTGAGAATTCGGAAGTTCAACTGGAACTGCAGGGATGTTAGGAGGAGGTACTGGCGAAGGAGTAGGAGTTGAAAGCTGTATTGGTAACTTTAAAGAAGGTGTTGGTGTCACAGGGGAAATAGCAGGGAAATTAGAAGTTCTATAGGAGGAAGAAGAGGTGGATTCTAATGTTGAGTATGGGGGTACAGATGAGGGTACCAGAGGAGCTTGAGGCGGCGTGGGGTAAGATGTTAACGGTAGGAGGGGAGGATGATGCACTATGGGTGGAGTTGGAAGTGGAGGTGGTGGGTGGGAGGTTTTCTAAGGGGTCTCATCTTCTTTCTAATTTATCTTCTACTTTTTCTGACTCTTTAGTTACCTTATATACTCTAACTTCTCCCTCCTTCTTGTTTTAACAAAGCCAACAATTGGCATATTTTATTTCCTCTTCAGTTTGTGTTTCCCTTAAACTTACATGTTTATTAAATGCTAAACACAACCACTTTTCTTTTGACCCATACCAGGGCCAAAACACTGGGCCCTCTGAAGTGCTCTCTTCTGGCCATATTTCTGTGCAATATTTTATCATTTTTACCCTATTCAAATCCTTTAACATCTCCTTCCCATTTACTCAACATTTTCCTCAATGGGCTATTTGGAGGTATTATTCTTCCCACTCTCTCTTTTCTATCTTTACTGTTTTTACTCTTCCCCACACAGTGTCCCATACTGTCTTTCTATATTATCTAGGCAATGCAGTAAACCTAAACAATTGCATTGATATGGAGAATTAGAGTCTTGCATGGAGAAGGTAAATTCAGCCTGAGGAGTGGGTTTGAATATTAGGTTCCAGGTAAGTGTTCAGCGCAGCAGTTGTTCTTTGCAAAAAGAGCTTCTTTCCAAGCTTCTTTCACAGGTCATCATAACCGTTCTACAGAACAGACAGCTGAGGAAAACAGATCTTCCTTCAGAGAGGTCTTAACAGTTCAGGTCCCTGTCTAATGTCTTTCACAAAGACCTATATTGGTTTTGTTTGGTTTTTTTTCCTCCTACATGTTGGAAATACGTCATTCTATTTAATTTACAAATTTCTGCTATTTCTATGTCAGTTTTTTTAGGATACAACAGCAACACAGAACAACTGGGTTTCTAACAATGTCCACATTTTCCATTGGGTTGTAAGCACCAATTACCCTTAAAATCAAATCCTACTGCAGCATTCCTGTAGCATTTGGATGAGAATCTGGATTTCCAAACCCATTAATCTGAAACTGTCCTGGTCACTGCTCACATGGGAACTGCAGGGGAGAAGTACGAGTTTTACATTTCTTACCTTTCCTGTTTTCTGTACAAGACCTAAATATTTTTATTTTTTTTTTAACACAGCAATCCCTGAATGACAAGCTACCTGTTAATAACCTTTGTAGCATTACAAGATATAGACTGAAAAAGAGATTATGAAAATTTCAGTTGCAGCACATCTCTCTAGCTCTGCAATGAATGATAGTTATGGGAGTACAGTGAATACTTTAACTTCTATTCTCCAGAATGTAATGGAATTAACCCTTCTTTAGAATAGTTTTCTTCTTATAATAAGTTATGCTTTGGGGTTTCTCCCTCTCCCACAGGTTACATACTGGTATTCAAATTCCATAAAGAGTGATTTTCCCCCTTCAGCCTCTTCAAAAGGACTCATGCAGAAATCAATGTGCATTTCTTACCTTGTAGACCTTAACTAGAAAAAGAATCACTGAACATCATTACTACATCATGGAGAGCTCCAGATTTGCCTACAGCTTCTCCTAGTAAGAGAAAACAATACGTAGATCTACAACTTGACAAAACAGCAACAATAGAAAAGGACAAAACATAAGTTGAAACAAAATAGAAATTAAAAGCCTTAAAATATTTCACTGGTTTACGTTGTGTTTTACTGTATAAGAAGAAATTACCTTTCGCTATAGTACAAAAATAAAAGCTAGCATATGACGCATTGCTGGAGACGATTTGCCAACTAGCCATTTCCCAGACTGTGCCGAGTGTGGTCCCCCTTGGACTATTTATAGTCTAAGTGGTGGTAGAGCAGGGCCTCTCAGCTCTGGGGCCACAAGGCTGCTCTCTGCAGCACACAATGCGTCAGTGTCTATGGTGAGGGTAAGGATCAGGGAAAGGTCTTTTGCATGGTTTCCAAGGAAGTTTATTTCATTGAAGGGTCCAAGGACAAAAGACACAGACACATGGGCACAGCAACTTATCTCCAGGGGAGGATGAAGGGGAGGGTACAAATCATGAACCAATAGGGAAGACTTAGGGGAGGAGTACAAGGCAGGCTTGCATAAGGTATAAACCGTGGGGGAAGACATGGGGAGGAGAGTGGGTCACATGGGCCAATGGGGCATCGAGGTTTAGGGGCATTCCAAAGACAGGGTCCAGACAGGGTGTTGGCCCAAGGGAGGATGGGGGACTTAATGGCAGGGGGAACAGGGAACATTTGGGACCAAGGGGCAGGGTTTACAATGATTGACAGGGGAGATGCTGGAACACTGGATTGGGTTACAGTGATGGGCAGTATAGGGGAGGAAATAGCTTGGGTCAAACCAACAAAACAGAATATATATATATATATATATATATATATATATATATATATATATATATATATATTTATATATATATATATATACACACACATATACATATATATGGCATATATATTTTCTCCAGATTTTGAAAAGACTCAAAGTAGAAACAACATTTTTAAACCAGCATGTTTACACTGAGTCTTGGGCCAGTCAGTTGAAGATTTAAAGCTAGACTTAACAAAATGGTGTAAACTCCTCCATGACTGAACACAGAATTTAGCTTCCTTGTGATGAAGTATAAAATACATTTTCTGCCTGTATTCAGATGCTTTTATCCTGTCAATTTGATTTGAATGACAATAAGTGTAACAACTGAGGCTTCTATTATGCAACACCACTTTAGCACAGAAGCAAAATTAATCTGGATTTGAAGAAATTATGACCCTTCTTAATGTAACATGATGCATCAAAACTAAGCAAGGAATCATGGAGGAGCTGAGAATGATAATAAATGCTTGAAATCTATAATGCTTCATTGATCAAGTAGTTCATCCATGCATTTGAAAGAGGTAGATGGAAGTTTGGGTTTTCATACCTATAGATACACAGTGTCTCATGTGTGATGGTGCTCTGTGTCACTACAGAATTGCTCTACTAAGACTATGAGTCTGTAATACAGGAGAAAAAAATATGAGAAACACCTTTCTAATGTTCCTAAATAGCATAATTTGACTATAAATAAGAGTTTAGACTAGGACAATTTAGTGATAAATGCATAAAGGAAAACATAACCACCAGGTGACATAGTGCCCAAGAAATCTCAGAGGTGAAAGAACAGACTTGAGTGTAGAGTATTTTGGTGCAGTGGAAGGAAGAAAGGGAAAAAAATGGAAAATATGCCATGGGCAGGCCTGAAGCACAGTTTTGAATGAACTGTATCTGAAAATTTCTTTGAGAAAGATTTTCAGTGTGAAGCCCAAGTTTTCAGTTGTCATAATGTCTGTCTAGGCCATTTCACTCTGTTTTAAATATGTTTTAGCTAAGAGTTTGGACTAGTGCAAGATAAAATGTGCCCTTTAGGCCCTGGGAGCAAAGGTCAGAACCCAGGAAAGCAAAAGTCAGTCAAGTAACCTCAAAGTGTTCTCCACCTCATCACCCCACAGCACATCAATATAGTTTTTTCTCAGCAGTTCAGGGTAGAGTTTGGGCCAGTCTTCAGTGAACAAAGTCAACTCTTCTTCAAAACTGACCTTGGGAAAGTTAGTTTGCAAGGAGTAAAAGAAGGCAAAAGCGTTTCAGGAGCAATATGCCGTATGAACCTTCTCTAAAATGTCAGGAGGTTTAATTCATAAATTGTGATAGACATAGCAAAGGAAAGTTCATAGAAACCTGAAATGGTTTGACTTGGAAGGGACCATAAACACAGAGTTACAGAATCATAAAAAATTGAGGATTGGAAGGGATCTTATAGATCATCCAACTCCCAACTTTCCTGACAAGGGCAGAGATCCTTTTACTGCATCAGGTTCCTCAGAGCTCCATCCAACGTGGCCTTGAACACTTCCAGGGATGGGGCATCCACAAGTTCTCTGGGCACCCTGTGCCAGGGTCTCACCACTCCCACAGTAAAGAAATCCTCCCTGATATCTAAACCTGTCTTTCAGTTTGAAGTCATTCTCTCTTGTTCAGTCATTACCTGCCCTTCTAAAAAAATTCTCAATGTCTTTCTTGTAGGCTCCCTTCAAGTACTGGAAGGCCTCAAACAGATCACCCTCAAGTTTTCTTTAATGCTTCCTAAACGAGTGGATCTACCCAGCAGCTAGACTCAGATACTGTGTCTACCCTGTAGCAACCCCTTGATCTTAGTCTTTACCTCAGGCCTGAATGATGGGGCTGAAACTGGTTGAGCCCAGAAAATCTTTTTTGTCTTGCTCCATATTTTGGGTTACTGGTAGCTGTTACACTCCACTGTAGGTGTGCATAGAGCTTTTATCACATAACCTAACAGATGTGCCATATTCAAAATGATACTTCATTCGTATCTAAAGTAAGTGACAATTTGGTTTGGGTTTGGTTTTTTTGTCTCCCCAACAAGAAGCACAGGCAGCAGTTTCAGAGGGAAGCCATAAGAACAAAAAAGTTTATTTTCTGCTTTTCCTGAATTGCTCAGTTTTGATTAAACCTTTGGGGCTTGCTTGCAAAATTAGCCCTGTGCTATCCAGTGATATGGAATGCATTTTTAAAGTGAATGAGGTGGGATGGATTGCAAAAGCTTAGTTGTACAGAGAGAGATTTTAATCTTTTGTGCATTGAGTGCTGCTCCAAACCTATTCCAGAAAGATAACTGCTGATAGCAAGTCAATCAGAGCTCTCTGTGATAAAAAATGGAAGTCTGTTTCTTGGCAGAAATCTACCGCAGCAGTTGCCCAGCACTAGCAGAACTTGCTGGCACCTGTGTGGTTCACAGACGTGTGATCAGCCTCTTGTTTCTGCAGACGTAGGAGTCTCTGTGGGTGTTCACAAGCCTTGAAAAGAAGCAGCCTTGCAATAAATGACTCGAGCTCTCCAGGCTGTCATTACTGTGCCCAGCACATTCACAGTCGTAAAAAACTGAAAATGCAGCAGAGTAAAAGCCACAGCACAAGTGTACTATTTGCTAAGCTCTGAAAGCATACTTACTGTTTGGTAGATGAAACAGCAAAAGGAGCTGACTGTTCTTGTGTTTGTGGAAAAGAACAAGGAGCAAATTCTAAGAAAATGAAGTTCTGGGAATGAAAGGGGAATAAGTAGTCTCACTGTGCTTAGGGACTGAATAATGGAAATAATAAATAAGACTGTTCAAATATCTGAATTGTCAGAAAATATTTCCTGAACTACAAGATTAGACCAAAAAAGCCACATTTCATCAGGGCACAACATGGGGTTGTTGTGCTTCTTAAGGCTGATCTTTCCTACCTCAAGTAGCAATGTGGTAGTCTTAAACATTCAAACTTTTGCATATTTCTCTTAACCAATAGTGTCTTAATTATATTCAGTGACCAAAACAGCTGAGAAAAACCTGCCCTGTGCATAATAGCATGAAAGAACTTTTGGGCATATATTTCCAGTTTGTCATTTTTTGGAGTAACTGTAAAACAGATATAATTTAGCAGTAATGAATTCAAATAGCTGGTAGCTACCAGGGGGAATCAGTCTTTGAATTAGCCATTATAATGGATTCAGCACAAAGAAAGATAGATTGGAATTTTCTTCATCAGCCACCTGTTCAGGTGAGCTTTCAGAAAAAATATTTGCATTCTCATTTTTCTGCTTTGGACTGGAGTACTGTTAATTTCCCCTACAGTAGCTAGTATAGAGCTATGTATAGAGCTATGTTTGTATTTGTGCTGAGAAGGGTGTTTGTAATATACAGATGTTTATGTTACTGCTGAGCCACACATACCCAGCACGAAGGCCACTGCTGCCTGTGCTGCCCTGCCAGTGGGGAGGCTGGAGCTGTACCAGGAGCTGGGAGGGGACCAAGCTGCAAGTGACCTGAGGATTATCCCACACTGCACAGCATCATGTAAGCACATAAAGCTGGGAGGATAAGAAGGAATCTTGGACATTTGGAGTGATGGTGTTTGTCTGCCCAAGTCTGTTAGGTGTCACACCCTTAGGTGTGATGGAACCCTGCTCTTCTGGGCGTGGTTGAACACCTGCCTGCCTGTTGGCAGCAGTGAATGAATTCTTTGTTTTGCTTTGCTTGTGTGCAAGGTGTTTACCTATTAAACAGTCTTTATCTCTGCCCATGAGATTTTTCACTTTAACTTTTCAAGTCTCCCCCGGTCCTGCTGGGAGGAGCACAAGCAAGTGGCTGTGTGGTGCTTTTTTGCCAGCTGGGATTAAACCACATCATGGAAAACAGCAGCTTTGAACTGCTTATCACAGTGCACTCCTTGTGCAATTAAAGCCACATTGGTAAAAAAATTTTGTTCCAAATAAACATGGGAATAACATACAATTTCTGTACAGTTACACAGTATCAAAAGAGGGAGAAATTATCAAGATACTGCTTAGGGGTATTAGGAGCATGGCCACCTGCTCCAGCTGTTCAGCTGCTCCAAACCAGGGGGTCCCCTGACCAGATGCAGGAATCCAGCCCAGTACCCCAGGGACATGAGCTGCTGCTTTCCTGGTTATAGGCTCAAATGGTAGCAAAGATGCATAGCAAATTGCCAGGTTGCTTTACTATCAATCACACATGTCCCCTGTCTGTGTCTCTATGTATTTTTTCTCCATCTTCCTCCTTCTTATTATCCCTTGTTGCATTTAAAAGGGGCTTTGTCCAGACAGCTTCTAAGGATCATGAATTCTCCTCCCACATACGTCTCCAGCTTCCTAAAGGAGGGAAAAAAAGGGGAAAAAACTACTGATGTACTCTGTTCTTCTAAGAATATTTTTCACTATGTGAAAATTTGGTTTGTTTGTTTTTGCTTTTATAATTCTTCAAAGTATATCCTTAGCACTGATAATCTCCTTTTTCTCTGTCAGCTCTAGCCTTTACTTAACAAAAAACCCCAAACCCATGTGATAGAACTTCTGTTGAGCTAAATAACTAGGAAAAATATCAGTTATTACAGCCTACAATGTGAATGAAGAATAGACATAAAGAGACTGCCTTTTGTTTGGAGACTGGGGATAAGGGGCAGGCAACACAGTCTTCCAATACAGTTCTTGCAATTATATAAATGAACACTTTGCAGGTTGTAAGTGCAGATGGGTATTTGGTTTTAACTACTTTTCTTTCTTCTCAAGTAAGCACACGTCTTTTCTTTCTGTTTTTTTCCTTGTTAGCACAGAGTATTCTCTTGGTTTGTTCCCATCACTTGAAGGTATGATGGCAAATAAAATCAATGAAGAAAAAAGAGGAACTTTAAATGATTTAAAGTTAACAAGGAAAAAAAACAAGTCTGATGCTTTGTTTTTAGCTGGAGTTGTCATCATGCTGCCACACAAGTACAATTTTATCCCAGTGCCAGTGATCTAATACCAGGTGGAGAAGTACTGTCTTCTCCCTTACATTATCCAAAAACCATGCATCTGCAGAACTATACATAAAAGCTCACACATGTTGTCAAAACATTTTGTAAAGCTGTGAAAATAATGAAAATAAGGGTTCTTCCGGTCACACAAAGTAAATCTTTTTATTATTGATGAAGTTCAGTATTTTGTATGTTTTTCAAGCCTACCCACTGAATTAGGAAAGAAATAGTGAGGGAGGATGCTTATTTATAGATTAAAGAGATGAGGGAAATAATAAAAACAAATAGTAGTTTGATACTAGAATAGTAGAAACTACTGATGTAGTTTCCATAAATTACCTACTACACCTTCATCTCTCTCCAGTTAGCAAATTGAGAGTGAAAATGCAGGAAGCTGACATCTGCTTTCATATAAAAAACAAACAAAAAAAATACTGTCCCAGCTAAAGCAGAGCTTAGAAGCTTATTGACAATTGTGAAGATCACAATTTTCATGGAAATAGAAATACATAATCAATGTGCTCTGATTTCTTTAATTCAGAGGTACCTGCTACTACAAAAAAAATAGATACAGTCAAAAATGAAATTTAAAAGAACTTCAGATTAAAGTTAGCAAGTTCTTTATCACATCTGGAAGAAATAAGTCTTAAATCCTCTTTTTTTTTTTAACACAATACATAAAAGCAGAAGAACTCAAGCTGCCTCAAAAGTCAAAACCAACTTGGTATAATCCTGTCATAGCTTGGTAGTTGCACCTGAAATATTCTGGGCAATAATGAAAGTTCATTAGGAGAGATAACAAACCAGTTTCAATAGCTGAGGAAAGAATAAACAAATAAATAAATTAAAATAAATAAATGTGTAACCTCTAAGAACAGGAGCTTTTGAGGAGTAATTGACTGTGTATCTGCACAAAGCAGAGAGAACTGGTTCTCCTGGTAGATGAACCTTAACTACAACAAGGCACTTACATCCCAAAATGTCCCCTCTATGGGAGCCAGCTGTGATACTTAAAAATTCATATCCTAGCTTATGTCTCACAAACATACCCATGCAGATAAGCCCTGAGGTTACTTTAACAAAGCCAGAGTAAATTCTCTGTTTAGAAAAAGGCCTAAAGCCTAAAAATGAAAGACCAGATTTTCAAGCATACAGCTGCTCCTGTAGTAAAAAACAAATGCTGGGGTTTTTTTCCAAATCCAGTCAATGAGAATTTCAAAGAGTCACAATAACTTTGTGTCCTCTAAGCAGCATCTGGTCTCATCTGATCATTAATCTTAACAAACACATCCTTTTCACTTGGCTATGCAGCATGAAGTTACGATAATTTTTGTAAAATGTCCACAGGTCATGTATGTATGACAACTGAACAGTAGTAATCATATAAAGGAAAAATAACTTCATTTTTTTTTAAATAAAAATGTTGGAGATACAAATAGACTTGAACACTAAACAGAAAACACTTCATTTTTAATGTACTTAATTTAACCTAGCAGATTACAACTATGATTGCTATATTTGACATTGTAGAAGACAATTGCTTAGAGCAGATCTGAGAAATACTGGGAATGAAAATGGGAGATTAGAAAAACATCCCGTGGTGGTTTTTTTCTTCAAAGTTTGTTCACGTTTTTTCTATCAGCAGAATTGCAAAAGAAATTATTAGAAGCCTTACAGAAAAGTTATTAAAACCATTTGTGCTCCAATAGTAGAAGTGCAGTGCAAAAAGTTGGATAGAGAAAGCTTTTTTATTTTTATGAAAAATCTCACTAATGAAAGGAGTAAATGCTTAGTTTCCAAGAATAAAGAGCAACCTTACACAGTGAAAAATGGCTCTGATTCTCTCTAGAAAGGAGACTGACAAAGTCAGAGCAGATGTCAACAGCTTTTGTTGTTTGAAACAGTCTACCAAGTGCCTTATGACAGCAAATGTTTTATTGCTCCCAATGAGAAATTTTGATACAACATTCTTGCTTCAGATATCAAGTTGCAACCCATGCATCAAGTAGAACATTTTTTCTAGGCAATGTGCATGTGCCTAAGGTCACTAATACCCTGAATAGCCCCAGTTTTACCCATGCATAAGCACTTCTCTCAGTCAAATCATCTCTGGGCTTTGACTGATGAAATTATTTCTGTCTCCCACATTCTTACTGCCTTAGTAGAAGTGAACCCACAGATCTTGCTTTCCACTTCAGAACCATTAACCTTCTTTCATAACTTGACTCATGATTCAATCTCATTCTACTTGATGTTTTTTCTATCTATATGATTGGACATAATTATATTAATTATAACAATCTGACATCTCAAGTCTAAAAAAATCAAACTGCTAGAGAAAGTTAAAGCTCTCATAGTAAGGTTACCAGGCAAATAAAAAGCAAGCACAGCACATAAATTAGAAGAGTTATTTATATTTTAGTTCTATGTATCTAATTATCCACAGTGAAACTGAAATGCAGGACAAGAGAATTCAATTATATCAAAACAAATGTGGTTTCTAGTACAACACTAATGTCACCCCGAGACACCATTGCTTCTTGACAGCATATTCTGACAGCATCATATAGTCACCACTTCATGCTGATGAAGCAGTGTTTATAGACAATGTCTGTGGAAACATTCTTGTTAAGTGCTATGTCTAATACAGAGTTAAGGTTTCACTGAAGAGAGTTTAACTGGAATAGCTATTTGTCCTGAAATAGGCACCAGAGCAAACTGTTCTAATCTAATCTACTTTATTCTAGTCTAGGTTAAACAATAAACCAATCACATTCTAAACACTGTGAAACTAACTTCCCTTCTTTTTCTTTACCTTTTTTTTTGGGGGGGCGGGGAGGTTTTTAGCTTTTTTAAGAAATTAAGAAAAAATCTACAATTATTTCTAACAATAAACATTGTGCTCATCAATACTTTACTTCTGAAATGCAAACTGGTGAACATTTGATAACTCCACAAGAATTTTCTTCCTTCGTGATTAAGGTCAGGCATCACCAAAGAAAGTATTTCAGAACATCGTATCACTACTACTTCAGATCTTTCTGGTTTTCACAGCAGGTAAGTAACACTGAATATATTAAGACTGTTTATATAATTTGAAACAATAACACCTTTTAGATGGTTTTATTATTTGCTGGTTTTTGACTACAAAATACTACATTTAGATGAAAAAGCAGGACTTAAGGTTTAATTCCACACCAAATAACTCTGCTTTTCTAAATTGCAGCACTCCACCCTACACCACTCTTTCTAGAAACAAATTAATTGTGTTGGGAAAACACATTTTCCTCTAGAATCACATAAACTACCACTGCCCAGGGAATATACCTTTCCTTACTAAAAACATGATCCTCCTTTATGATATTTACTGGTGCAGAATGCCAGGATTGAAGGCATAATTTAAAGATCATCTATCTCTTTGCATAAGCCAAACTCAGCAATATTGATTTGATTCCTGACTGATGTTTGTCCAAGTTACAGTTAGAGAAACTCCACATCGCCCTTAGACAATGTATTTGACTGCTTTTTTATCGGCCACTAGGAAAGCTGTCCTAATGCATAATTTAAAGCTTTTTCCTATGGCTGATAAATTTTACTTTGTCCCCCATGTGCACAGAAGATAGACCATTTTTTTTTCTACTTGAGGCTATTTTTATGTCAGTCAAATATCTGTGCTTCCACAGTTTTTTAGCTGCAAAGCAAAATGTTCAGATTTTCCTTCTAGGTCATATTTACTGTACTTCTGAAAATTATTCTTATTCCCTGGAGTCTCATTTGGTTTGTTACTTTCTTGGAGAACAATGCCTAAAATTGAGTGCTTTTTGTCATACAGCAGTTTACTAGTTCAGCTGCTTCTGGAGTAAGTATTGAACCCTAAGGAATGAAGACTCCAGAAAACAAAACATTTAGTGGTAATCAAAAAATCATTGCAAATTAGAACAGTTGTATTCATAAGAATTATGTTTCATAAAAAAATATAGTAGATTTCATATTATTTCAATGCTGTATAGTTTTCTGCCTGCAATTTTGCTTAGAGTATCCATGGCTGGTGTAAGGAGTGGGAATATGTAGAGGATTCCATTAGTACACTTAAAATAACAGTTATGGTTAAAGGGCCAAATGTTTCCAATAATCTGGTAACATGCTCAACATCAAGCAGTAACTAACATGAACATAATTTCCTTCATTATCTTTGCCTGCAGAAAACATGCACATTTTTCACACATGTATTGCTGCAGGACTATATTGTTTTGATAAGAGGACTATGTTATTTTGACAACTAAAATATATTCTACTAAAATATTTTTTTAAATAATTCAGGCTATGGAATAGGTATTCATTGACATTTCACTTTGTTATTTAACTGTTTAAAAGAAAATTAAAAAATGGTAAAGTAAAACAAGATGAACAAGATAAAATTAAAATTCCTACTCAGATTTTTCTCCTAGTATCACAAAGCTGAACTGAGGTTTGAATAACAAGACAAGAATGCAGCAAGAGATTCTAGATACTGTTGTCTTCTCATGAATAGAGAGCTCAGGAGAAATATACTGACTTCAACAGCTGTTGAAAAAGCTGGGATGCTTACCTATAAACATCAAGAGTGATGGCTGAAGGAAATAAAAGTATTTATTTAAATTCTTCCAGTGTTATGAGGTTCATACAGAAGTAATAGGACTGGAAGATCCTCAGAGTTGACATTAATAGAGATCATGCTCAACAGGGTTTTTTTTACTCAAATCTGAATTGGGAATAAATTAGAAAATTATTAATCCTGACAGAAAGTAGCTTCTATACTTAACTATTTATTTTGTATTATTTCTTAGACCATGAAGACATTCAAGATCCTACTTCAGAGATTTCTCTGTGTGCTACTTTAGCACACAGAGCAACTGATATCAGACTTAAGAATGCTTCAGAAACTCATTTCTGCACATCATCTGACAAGAATTTTTTTTTCACTTGTGTCAATACAAACACACACACACAAACTCGTATTTCAATAAAACATAGTAATACCTCACAGAGATTTTCGAGTCAGCTGTCTTGTAGCAGGTGATGTTGATGTAGAGAAGTCTGTGGTAGATGCCTTTCTAGCAGCAGAAGCATCTAGGGATGAGTGGACAGTAGAATTCTGTTTTGTCACTATTAAAACGACATCCTCAAAATAGTCTCTAATACTCCTCATTGCCCATAACATAACTCTTTTTAACTTAAAACTGCCTAATAGTTGTTCACAGCATGTATAGTATCTGCTGTCACTGTATTTGTATTTCTGCAGTGGGACTTGTAGGGCTTGGGTAAAGAAAGTAAACCCTTTCAGCAGCAGTCAAGAAGTGATCATCATCTGCTGTCCACAGTTAACAGCAGAAAGTACTCTAGCATGTGATGATGTAAGAATGCCTATCAAGGAGATAATTTCTCACAGATACACATTATCTAATGCTAACATGTATAATTCATGTGCATTAATTGGATGCTTGTTGAAATTTAGACATGAAAACCAACCTGAAGATGTGTAAGTTTCTTCCACTTTGGTAGGATATGGAACAATTTAGCTCCATATACAGTTTTAAGCATTTGCCTTTACAAGATGTCAATAATGTATTTAAGACAGTCTAGCTTTTGAAATCATTTGCTGCATAACCAGACACAAAAACGGGGATAGCTTTATGCCTTCTGCATGAAAAGCACCATATATGTTAACTTAATTAAATTTACTCTTTGAGCTGATTGCAAGGGAAAGAGAGGGAGGGAGGGAGGGATGGAGGGAGGGACAGAAGGGAAGGGAGGGATGTCTCGGACTAAATTCAAAGAAATAATTTAATTTCCAGTCATAATTTTGGTCAATATGACCTTCAAGAGTTAAAATATTAGGCATGTTTGGAACAAGCATATGGAATAACTTTATATAATTTATGGCTTTCTCCTCTCCACTCCCACTCTTTTCTGCTAATCACAGAAGCTGCTCTGTAGGCAATAGTACAGTAAGGCACTACCTTTAGATGTCAAATGCACCTCTGAGAAATTGTCCAACCCAACAGTTATGTATTCTTCAGGAAACAGGTCAGTGAAAGTTCAGCAAAACAGTGATTTCATTAAACAAACTCAGCTACTGTGACATGTAGTAAATAAGTTTATTCAAATTCTGCCATGGTCTCTCCCTGTTGTAATACAGCTTCTTAGTAAATACTAGCTTTATTAGTAAAATCAAATGTATATTAAAGTCATGGTAATAATTTTATTAGTTTTTTACTGAATATTATTTCAATAATATTTATTAATTTATTACCTCTAATTTAAGACTTTAAAGAAATCTGAAGTATAAATGGTACAAAACTAAGCTGGCTTTCTTATCAGCTATAACCCCACCAATGTCACTGAAAGCCCAATGACATCGAGACACTTCAACACATTTAACAGAATACCAGAATTAGAATGCATTAAGCATCTTTATTAGAGGGAAGAGTGACAAAAGTTAGCAAAAGAGCAAAACAGTAAGAGGATAATGAACTGGAATAAAGAACTTAGTCACAAAAACCTCACAGCATTCTTGCTGTTTTTAGCGAGAGTTGGGCTTTTGCAAGCTGGTATTCTTCTGATAGCCAGCCTGGAATGTGCCTGCAGAGGTAGTCTACAAGGTAAGTGGAATTACAGCTAAGAGCTCAAAAGCTTACTGTTTTGTGCTTTTACATGGGTATTTCTTAATCGAAATGGAATACAGCCAATTAAACTTTACTGTCTCATAAACCTCCAAGCCTGTCTCCTTTTTATGAGTTCCTTATACTGCTTTCACAGCTATTGCAAGTAATTTATAGTGACCCATGACAAGGAAATTCAAACAGTGTATTGCCTTACGTAACTAAGCAATTACTCAATTATTGATTAATCAGCTAATTACACTATGAAAATTCCTTCTTTCTTTTTCCCCCTCTCATAAGAGATTTAGCCCAGCAGTGTCTGGATTCACTACTCTGAGGAAATATGCAGGTTTTATCTACGTGTTATAATTACTTCCTTCCAATCCTGATGCCACCTGAGAGTAAATACTTAATTCTAGGAACATTTACCTATATAAAATTTGTCTTTATTTACATTAGTTTGTAAGAAAAACAGTTCTTGTTTATTTACCTTCTTCTAGATTATTTCTGCATTTTAGTTTTCAATGGAGCTTTATCTTGAAAAGCCCACTCAACTGATTTCTATTCAGTATTGCTCTTCCTTTCAATATTACACTATGACTAAGTGCCAAACTGAGCAGTGTTACCTAAAAAGCAAAATCTGGACCATCATTATTTACTTCCTGAGATCTCAAAAAATAGTTATTTAATTATTTAATGTTATTTATATTTATTATATGTAGATATTTTGGGTTACCTGCATTTATTCAAGTAACTCCGCGTACTTTTCCAAGAAAGGCTCTCAGGGAGCCCTACTCTAGAGTTAGTCTGTTACACTTAGTGCAATTATCTGGTCTCCCCATGGGCAGGTGAGCAACCACTCTCTTTCCTACATTGTCTCACCACCACACACACATATTTCTACAACCTGAGCTATGGTTTAAGTTATTTATTCCAGCCAACAGAAATCTCAGCTGAAGATACGATGTTTCACCTGATCTGTTCACAACTCACAATACCATCCAAAGCTTGTGACTGTTAGACACTTAGGCTGCAATGATAAGGAAATGAATCATCTAAATAGATGGAACTGTAGGAAACTTTTCAATGAGTCTGAAATAATGGTCAAACTTTCAGCATGCTTGAGCTAACATTTTCATTTTTTTTGAGAAAAATAACTTAGAAGATGTAATTGTACCTCTTCAAAATCTCATTTTATGTTACATAAAATGTAGGGGGTTGAAAATTGTTTACTTTATAGAGATTAGCACAATTATAATTTTCATATGCTTTTTATGATTCATGAGATTAACTATGAAACAGCTATGCGAAGAAAGCACAATGCAGTCACTGCAAGTCACAATTGTTAGATAGTATTACTGGGTTTTTGTGTGAGATAATCCAGACCCAGCACAAAATATTCCTAACTCCTGCCGTTGTTGAGAAACCAATGAACTCAAAAAACTCAATTGCTACAAAATTCTGGAGCTCTGTGTACTGCACAGTCATGCTTTTGTCCTTCAAAAGTAAACAAGTTCCAGATGCTAACTACAGAGGAAGAGCTATTACTACTAGAAAGCTTTGAGAAGTTTGTTAATATATATTAGTGAGGCTGTTTCCTGTTAAGGATATGGAGAAATTTATAATGTAAAGCTCAGATACATGGCACATACGGATTTTACAAGACAGTCCTGAAAGTTTATCGTTTCGACAACAAACAATATGAAATATACAAATATGGCTAGATCTCAGAACTCAGAAAAACTCCAGTAACTGAAATATATTTAAAGAAATTACATGTCTTGGTTCACATGCCACTGTTAAAAACATACCATTCTGAAACTGCCAATACCATTTATATCTTTCTTTCCATAATGCTTCAAATGGAATGTGTTATAATATCACAAGCATTTCAGCATTTTTACATAAATAAGCAAAAGGCATGGTCTGTCAAAGCAGATTGCATCTGAAGAACCCCAGCAGAATACCAATTTAGATGAAACAAGCCAAATAGCCCCAAAGCTGGGCCAAATCCAATGATGTGAAGTTGAACAGAAGCCAGTGCCAGGTCCTGCAGTTTGACCACAACAACCTTCTGCAGTGCTACAGGCTGGGAACAGAGGGGCTGGACAGCAGCCACGCAGAAGGGGCCCTGGGGGTACCCATTGATGGCAGCTGAACAAGAGCCAGCAGTGTACCCACATGGCCAAGAAGGCAAATGGCATCCTGGACTGTCTAAGGAACATGACCAGGACCAGGCAAGTGTCGTCTTCTTTTTGTATTTGGCACTGTCCAGTTCTGGGCCTCTCAGTTTAGGAAGGACGTAGAGATGCTTGAACATGTCCAGAGTAGGGCAACAAGGCTGGTAAATGGTCTGGGACACAGGTCCTGTGAGGAGCAGCTGACAGTGCTTGGGTTGTTTAGCCTGGAGAAGAGAAGGCTCAGGAGAGACCTTATCAACCTCCACAACTCCCTGAAGGGAGGGTATAGCCAGGTGGGAGTCGGTCTCTTCTGTCAGGTAGCCAGCAACAAAAGAGGACAAGGTCTCAAGCTGCACCAGGGGAGGTTTAGCCTGGACATTAGGAAAAAATTCTTCACAGAAAGGGTGATTTTGGGCATTGGAACAGGCTTCCCAGGGAGGTGGTAGAGGTACTGGCCCTGGAGGTGTTTAAGGAAAGACTGGATGTGGCACTCGGTGCTGTGGTCTTGTTGACACAGTGGCATTTGGTCACAGGTTGGACTCAATGATCTCAGAGGTTTTTTCCAACCTAGTGAATTCTCTGATTCTGTGGAACTTCTTTTGTTGTTTCATGATTTAAACCTATTTTGTAGGCTATAAATGAATAGCACACATCAAATCAAAAAATGACTTAGTGAAAAGTAGAACTCATGTCCATATTTCAAGAAAAAGTGTATGTTTTGCCTTAGTCCCACAGATGACCAAAATAAAGACTATAAATACTTACACACAGGAAGAAATTTCAGATCATATCAAGACAACATTTCAGTGCTGTCTGAGTCTCAGGACAAGAAACTACATTCATTTCAGTTAAAGCACAGAGCCAATAAGAAATTATTTCAAAATAGTACCATTAGAATATCAAATTTACAGTCACGGTGAGCTACTGAGGCAAAAAAATTCACATAATCCAGTGCTTTCCTACAAGTATCTCTTTCAAGTGATGGACTTCAGTTTATGTCCAACACAGCAATTCCGAAAGCATTGATGCCATTGAATTTCCAGTTCAGATTCCCACTTGTTAAAACTGTTTGGATCCACTTTAACATCCTGTTATCTGTTTCTGTATTGATGAGCAAGGTCCTTACCTATGTTTCTCTCAAAAGTTGTTCTTTCCCCAGCAGCACGAGGGTTAGTTACAGTTATAGACTAGCTAATATTCTCTCACTCTTTGGACCTCTCTTCACAGGCCCAAATTTATTTTACTACATTTGATGGAAGAAATGCAATTCACAGCAAAAGAAATGACACAGAAAAAGCCTCTTTTTTTCCCACATCTCTTTTTTAGCAATCAGCCTGTTTATGAACATTGCCCACAAAGTCTTACTACTGATCAAGCTGCCTTGAATTCAGGTTTTGTGAGAAGTTTGGGTGAATATAACAACACAGATCACTTTGGTATGTTACTGATCTGTAACATAGAAAGTCTACTGTACATTTGCAGTAGGTTTGGTAGGCAAGCCAGACTATTTTCATGTGACAAGCTGACAGATAGGAATACTTTTGCTAGTTGTCAGTTCATATAAGCATTGTCTCAATTATCTCAAAAGAGAGGGGTTTATTTGAGTTTGCTTCTTGGGTTTCTTAGGTTTCTAAAAAGACAAGACTGATACAACAAGGAACAGAAAACCACAACAGTCCCAGAGTCTGTACGAACAAACACATTTAGATGACACAAGCAGTACAGTCCTGCCATCTGTATCAACACAGCGTTTGTCAATTGCCAAAGGGTAAAACAGATTATGAAGACACTTATTCATGCTGGTGTAGTAGACATAAAATGTTCACAGTGCATTACAAATTCACATAATGATGCTTTTTCATTTGGACTTCTGATTGAGCTGAGCAGTATGAGAAGTCCATCAGCATTTAACCAAAGATATCCTGAGCAAATACAGAGCTACAGATGCTGAAGAATACTAATTATTCCAGCTGAGACTGACATTAAGCTATATTAAATCTTTTACTCCTCACCCCTTTTCCTGAAGGCAAAATATGCCAGAACTTTGTATATTTATTAGATTACTTATGTCAGGTCTGAAAGGAGCTAAGAATCCTTGATTATAAATGCTTACCTACAGAACCAGAAACTTGGCCCTAATACAGATGAGTGTACTAACTTCATTACATAATGAATAATGTACATAACTTGCATTAACTTCAATCATCTGTGGATCACAAAAAATAGATTCTCTGAACATCAGGATAGAATACAAACACAGATAAAACCTACTAAGAAAAATTAAAAATAAATTAAAAATAAATTAAGAAAACTTAAATACCTGTGTATGCACATATAATCTAGAGCATATACATATATGTATATGCTGAGCCACTATATTTTAATTAGCCACTAAATTAAAGTGTGAGCCACTGCTCTATTTTAATTAGAAATTTTTTAAGAATCAAGGGGATTTACTTTGGGGTTTTATTTTTTTTTACAGTGCTGACATAAAATTAGGTGCCTTATTTCATTACCTGTCCACAGACATTTGATAACCTATGTCTGGATGGCTACTGTTAGAGTTTTGCAATAAGTGTTAGTCTTTCTGACCAAAAATCAATGGTGATTTTAACATAAATGATCCTTAAGCTATGGAAAGTGTATTGTAAGACAAATCCATCACCCATTAAAATGTATCTTCCATCCTCAGTGTCTTACAGTGTCAGTGTAGTGATCCTTGACCTTACCGTCCTGTTTAAGAACTGTAGCTCTAGGTTTTGATAATTTGAGCTTCTTGACACCTTTATTTTCATTCAACTACTCAGAGATATGCGCCTTTACGTGAATGCCCTGTCCATCTTCCACTGAAGCAAACTGGAATCTGTTCAGTGAATTTGTTTATATTTGGAGCACATCCTGAGAATGTTTTAAAACCTTTCACAAGACCTCTAACTTGGTGTATAATGAGCACGGAAGTTGTGTTTCTCTTTAGAGTTAACCAAGATTATAAAAAAAAGAAAAGAAAAAGAAAGTATTCTTCAATACAGCTCTGATGATTATCCAGCCACAGATCCCTACTAAAATCAAAAAGAAGTATGTGTGTTGTAGAACTGTCCTTTAAGAGCATATATTATCTGCCCATTTATGAGCACATAAGTTTTTCTATAATAATTTCACCGAGAAGCAAGATAAATATGCGTCTTATATCCAGAGTGTTATGAAAATAATGAAAATCATTAAAAATGGGCTTTGTATTTTAACATAAATCACAACCTGATATCAAGTAGGTTCTAGCTAAGTAAAATAAACTTGCTTCACAAGTCACTAACACTAACCTATAGCACTGATAAGACAAATTGAAGACAGTCCATGAGCAACAATAGGATTTCCATACTAAGAAAAGAGGTCCAGAGACTTCTGTAGGAGGACACATAAGTGACTGCTAAACCAGATATATGTCACAATCAGAAGCAAAACACATCCCAAGGGGTCTATTTCTACATCAACCATGCTTTCTTATGCTTTCACAGTAATCTTAAAATCTTTATTTCAGAAATTAAGACTATTGTTTTTTCATTTGGCCTAAATAGAGACATTTCATTTTGCTTAGCAGAGTGGAATATTTTACTGAAAAATCTGAATGATTCTTTCACCTACTATTGCATTTTTTAAGAAAGTTCCAAGAATCCTGCAGTTGTTTATGAATAAGAAAAATGTTTGAATCATTGCTCAGAAATTCAGGAAATTATGTCTCATTTCTATTATCACGGGAATGTCCCTGCAGTGAAAAGGATTTTCCATGCCAAGAAAATTTAACATTTACAGGTATGAAAGATAGGTTTCACAAGCCAAGAAGAAAGAAAAATCCTAGTTGTGTTTAATATAAAAAGAAAAACAAAACAAACCAAACAACAAAGCTTTTAAGCAAAAGACATGCTAATACTTCACAAATTATAATGCCACATTTTCACAGAGATGGTAAATTAGCAGATGAATTTCTATTCAAAGATTCATTTTCACTTGCTAGAACTTGAAATGTGGAAACACATTCTGAAACAGGTTCAGCCTGTTAAAATTTTTTCAATGTATTCCTTTTTATGTACTTCTAGTAAAACTGAAGGAGAAGGAGAGTTGGATTCATTTCTCACAGAGGAGCTACAGCAGTTGTTGAAAGAGATATTTATTGAAAGCTGAGCAGAGGTGGGTGCTGGTAGGCATTGCATGTCTCAGAAAGTTCTCTGGATATGAAGTTATCATTATATTCAGCACAAAGCAACAGAACACTGAAATGAGAGATGAGAGGTGTGAAGGTCTGAACGTGGAGCTTCTAGGACATGCAACCTGGAGGTGAGGAATGTCTGTAAAGAGTTCAAGGGATCTCAGACTGAGGAAATTAAACTGCTTATTTCTTATCCCTGGGGAATTCTGACAACATTTATGATTCATTTTTTCCAGCCTTCAAAATAACAACATGCTGATTATATTTTTATTGTTTCCAAGATAGCTATCAATTTTTCTTTTTCTAGTCAAATATATTCAGAAGATTTGCAAATGCCTTCAGATGCCCTAGAGCTGTTGATTCCTTTGATAAAAAGACAATAATTTCATAGGAGCAAGAGGAGTTAGACAAATTCTTGTGTATTGTCTTAGAGCTGCACCTAGAAATGTTTGAGCATATATTTAATGTGACTAATTCTGTTTATATCAAGAGAATTATATGCGATAGAAAGGTTGAGCACCAAGTGAATAAATATGGGACTAAACCCAAAAATTGACAGAGAAAGTATTCTTTTCCAGTAGGAAACTTGGACAGCCTTCTATTAAGCATGAGGGAGCAAAAGAGAAAGGAGGATTCCAATTATTTTTTAATCTCTGAAAATTTACCCTTTTTATAGGATTTTCCTCAAGTGTCCCTATTCACTCCAGGGACACATCTGCACTGAAAAACTGGGGATGGATGAAGAAGTTTTTGGGTGAATTACATTTCTCCTTAAAAGCTAAATCCATACAGGCACCTAACTAGCTTATGTGGTTCATGAATATATATTTTTGAATCAATTGTGAATTCCAAAGCTTCTCTAGATACAGGAAACATATCCATTCAGCATTTAACTATAACATGAGCACTAGTTATATAGACACTTTAAACAGCATCCATTTTCTTCCTCTACCACTAGAAGTAGGTGGTACATGAAAAGGGTGTGCCCTGATTTCTGTAATATCAGTGTAGAAGGACTGGAAAGAATCTAAAAAGCAATGATCCCATGTTGAAGTCAACTCACACCAGATATGGAAGTGTTTAGATCACTCATTACATCTAGGAGTATTGAGGTAACTGACACAGTTATACGGTTTTCTGGATGTACACATCTGGGATCATGAACAGGTTTAATGGAATTGAAGAAAACAGCTGTAACAAAGAGATGAAGACCATTTTATTATTAAATTAATATTAAATTAATATTTAATATTCCCACACACCACAGTGTGGGAAAATTTTATGATATTATTGTAAACAATCAGTCATCAGCAATGGCTTCATATCTACCCTGGTAGCTTAAGAGACACTCTTGCAGATCAAGCTTATAAGGAGAAGGACAGATCTTAGTTTTTGTTGAAACACTGTGCAGATAAGCAGATTTGAAACAGAAATGTAATTGACAAAGTGTATGCGAGGTAGTTGAAATACAGCTCTGCAGGTGACAGACACAGGGACTGAAACATTCCTGTTTACTCTCTTAAATCAGTCAGCACTAGTCTTCTCCATTTTAAACATGAAATCACTCAAATGCCCAGAGCTTCGTGATCTCTGATATTTTGCCACTTCCAACAAAAGACAGTTGCTATACTCAAACAAAAAAGCAAGGTACATCCTCCAGACTATTGAAGAAAAGTAAGTACCTGGATTGCAGTGTAAACACTATCTGTGCCTCTATAGCTCCAGATATTGCCCAGGAATTTTAACAAGGAGCAATAGTAGCATTAAATGAACAGTCGTTGAATTAATTTATTTAAGACACCTTTTACAGTCCAGACAAGGCAGAAAGCATACAGAGGCAAAACATTATTAACAACACTGTGATACAGCTTAAAGATTCACTTTATAGTGTTTGGCTTGACTGTTCCTACAGTGGAATCATTTAATTTAAAGAAAATAGGCATTCACACTCCCCTAAGTATGCCCCAAATTACACTCCATATAGTCTAAGTTTGAATTTTTACAGGATTTGAATACTGGGCTTTTTAAACATTTTTAAACATTGTTTAAAATGCACAGGAGTATGTGAAGAAATACATGACAAATGTTTTTACTCTTAAACTGTATCCTTCAGAAGTAGTTGCATAAAAAGCTTTGTATCAAGAGAGTCTGTCATGAACAGAAGACAAAAGGAAAACTTCAATACCAGGTCTGGGAAGGAGAAAATTACTTGGACAAGAACAGTAAAGCGTTAATAATTTCAGGTTGTATCTGAATTTTAAACCTCTGGAGATGGCACCAAAATGAGTGCAAGTTCATGTTGCCACATATCCTCTCACAGCTGTTACACAATGGACAATAGGGATTACTGAGGTTATTGTCCTCAGTGCATTGATTTTTCCATTAATTTTCAAATACCTAGCCTAGTCTAACTTGAGATAACACCAAAGCTCTGGGCTTTGTCGCAACATCAGCTCTGATTCAGCTAGAGGTCTGATCCAAGCCCAAGAATTCTCCAGGTAACAGCTGAGCAATGAAGAAGCTGAATGACATTTCTGCTGAAAAATATCTGAACTAAGGTATGAATCAAGAGTTTTTGGTAATCAGATGAAGTCTGTTGAGGGTCTGAACAGCTGAGAGATTAAATACTCTGCATTTTTCTGCAAAAGTATATTCACTTCAGGGGACAATAATACAAATAAGGAGCCGTATGACAACTTTGTTTTCTATGTCTTTTTAAGCCATTTTTCCTGCTGGCTGCATAGCAAGACACACAGCTCCATGACAACCCATGGTGCCCCACACTGGAATCATCCTCCCACTCCTCCCATGTATTTCTGGGTGCTCGGAACAGGGTTCATCAGTCTAAGAGGTCATGTCCAACATCATCTAAGAACCTTTTGTCTTGCATCTTGACCTGACTCATATAAAGGGTAAGCTCTTTTCTTTGGAGATCTTTTATCCTACTTTGCATCTAGCAAAACGAACTTCAGAAGTTGACACCTGAATAAAGAACAAACCCACATCTGCTTTCCTAAATTACTTTAGGCTGACCTCAGCACTTACGAACTCAGAGAAGTTAATTCAGAAAATCATTCAATTCCAGTTTCTTTAAAATCTGACCTCTCCTATCCTCAGTGGCCCGGGTCCTGACATTTTCTCCTGTAGATTTCCACTGCCTATTACAGAGCAAAGAAGAGTGAAGGAGGTGGAGTTTCTGACTGAGAGTCTGGTGTTGGTCAGGTAATACAGAAAAATGTTAAGGATGAACACCTGTAAAGAATGTAACATTTCTGCCTAACTTGACTGAGCAAGACCTTGAGTTTCAGTCAGGTTATTCAGGCTGAGAACCTATGCACTTACAAGCAAAACCACTTCCTTTTACCTCTCCCCATAGGTTTACTACCATTGATTTTGACCAGTGGCCAGTTGCAGTTTATGAAACACTGGAGGCATGCTTTGTTCCCATTCTCACTGCTGAAGAATTAATCTAATGTTGAAGGATCTCTCTGAACAAGTTATGCACACCAGCCTCACTGAGGAGGAGCTAAAAATTGCTGTCTGCTGAAAGTAGAGTAAATTACTTCGGGCAAACATGTGCAAGCTATTTGCAGAACATTGGGGCAGTTATAACCATAAAAGGCAGGCATATGCACAGAGACAGATGGCAATGAGGGTGGCTTGGAGGGGAGGCAGTTACAGTTTAGGTATAAGAAATTAGGAAGCCATTGATATAAAAGCTTAAAAGTGGGTAAAGGATTCATGGTTGCTTTTCTAGACCATGTAAGGAAATCTTGAATAGCAGCATGAAGAAAGTAACATGGGAAATACAAGGATGTGGAAAGAGTCAGAAAGAGAAAAATGCTGAAAAAAAAAAAAAAGAGAAAGAGAAAAATAAAAAACCTTCTCCTAGCATTACAGAAAAACTGTCTGCATTATACAAAAAAAAAGGTATGTGTTAATATCATAGCAAGCTGCAGAGAACCCCCGTTTCATCTTCCTCCATGCATTTCTTATCATTCTCTATACTCCTCACAGGTGATGTGTTTCTGTAATAAAATAGTTTCATGGGTAGCTTGTTTTGAAATAATTAAAATAAATGCTTGAATGTGACAGTAGATTTTAAAAATGGAGAGAGGGAAGATATTCATTATTTGGTACATAACACCATCTTTATTTTAGAGATGAACACACAAAGGCATAGAGAAATAAAAATGTGTATCTGCAATCCCATACTGAGTCCATGGTATAAGCTGGAAAAAATACTACGTCTTAAATATTTGAAGGCATATGGGGTGACTGAACAAGATGACTACCAGAAGCAGATACCTTTTCAGGTTTACTATTGCTTAAGAAATACAGTGATAGTATTCTCCATTAATATAGTTTCTCCATTAATTCATTTTCACATGTATTTGGAGTCACTTTCTGGAAAAAAGGAACCTTGGCAACCAGAAGAGTCTCTCTGCTTTGTAAAAGCCTTTTTAAAGTTAAGAAAGTAAGGCTTTGCATCTGGGTACTTACTTTAAAAGCTGACATTGAAAAGATAATATAAGCCTGCCTAGTCTTCCCCTTTACAAAGTCCTGTTATTTGACATACATCTTAGTAGCGTGTACATTTGAGGTTATAGTGTCCTTAACCATGGCTTTCTGCAGTTTACACTGGACCATTATTCTGTACACAATGAGACACAACATTAAAAATGCATAGCACACTTTGCCCAAATTAACTCATTGTTCTCCCATGACAGAGAACATGAAGCATGCATTTGGAAAGTAACTGTCTTCCTTCTTCTGGTATAGGTAACCTTAATTCCTTTGTAAGTTAGCTTGCTTAAAATAAGAGAATTTCTTCAGAAACACAAAACATTATTCTAGCTACACATAAAGATTCTTTGGTGAGACCTGAACTCATTTTTTCTTTTCCTAAAAGAAAATCCTTCATTTTGTATCCCCATATTCTACTAGATGTTTTAAAGAAACAAACAAAATAAACCTGAATATACCACATAAATTACTGCCAGATGATGAATTGCTTTTCGAATGTGGAGAGTGGAGCTAGTATCCCTATCCTATTGAAAGTCAATGAGTACTGAGAGTCAGATTCCAGTCTGAGTACTTTCTCCAAATCGCATGCAATTACCACCTCCTAGGTTTTTCTTACTGTCCTGGAGTAAAGCATAATCATCATTTTTCCCCCCTCCAAGATAGACTTGTTTGTATTTTCCAGCCTAGAATGTCATTTAGTCTTCCATTCAGATCTCTTATGCTATTAGCTTGTCTTCGTATTACTTCTTTATCCTTACTGACATGTATATATTTTCCCTGTTTATTATGTCCTGTGGGTTTCATTATCATGTAGTTTTCCCCGAGTGAGAAAATAAGCTTGTGTAAATTAATGGTGTTTCTCTCCTCATTTCAGCCCAGCTATGCTGATCCACACCAGTGGAGGACTGTCCCTAGAAGACTGTTAATTGAAACCAGAAGTAAGCAATTGACTGCATTATCTGGTGCACAGAATCCCTGCAATTATACCCTGATCATGATCTTTCAAATCCAGCTCTCATTCCCCATAAAATGCTCATGCACTGTCTCCTGAGAATTACAGTGAATTAATATTTTCTGCAAGAAATTCTTGTGTGATAAGTTGATACAATTGTAATACATTTCAGTGGAGCTGTATCAGAAGACAGTTCATCTTGGTCAATCATATGCTATTCTAAACTCTACGTAACAGTGAATCACATCAAAGGGATCATTGTTTTAAGACTATAAATCTTTTGATGTACAGGAAAATAGAACTGTAGGATAAAAATGAAGTTTATTTTTACACATTAAGTAAATGCACAGCTGAATCTGGACTGAAAGCAATATTTGGTTCTTATAACATTTTCCATCTAGGTCTCAAGTTATGTTCCATTAAAATGTTAAAAAATTCAAAATAAGGAAGGAAAAAAAAGTAAAACTTCTGTTCTTGATAATGATTAAGGCAAATATTCTTGTCTCTTGATCACAAATAGTAAACACACTGTCATATGAACAGTTTTAGGTTCCACAGCTTGGAATTCACAAGATGAAATCCATTTACTTCATTAGTTAGCCACAGTGAATAGAAAAGCTACAACAAAACAGAAGCTTTTTATTTCATTTCACATTAAATTTAAAAAAACCCAACAAAACAAACAAAAAAAACCCTCAAAAATTCTAGGCATTCAACTTAGAGTGACTAACATGCCGTAAGTTGGTTTCCTTTTTCTGCAAGTTCAAGACTAAAGACTGTTTTGTTTGTTTTAGCAGGGCATCACACAGAGTTCATTCAGAATATTCTTATTTGTGGTTCATAAAGTCTTCCATGACAAGGAACAGGAAAATACTTGAGAAAGCTTGAGAAATCCAGCTGTCTCCCATGTGCTCCACACCAGTACCTCCAGATGGCTGGTTCTGAGAATGTGAACAAGCTGTACATGAACACTGAGCTTAGAAACATAGAATCATAGAATACCTTGGTTAGAAGGTACCACAAAGAATCACCAAATCTAGCCCTGCTTTTATACAGGATAGCCCCAAGAATCACCATGTGCCTGAGAGAATTTGCAAGCACTTCTTGAGCTCTGTCAGGCTTGGTTCTGTGACCACTTCCCTGGGGAGTCTGTTCCAGTGCACAACCACCCTCCGGGGAATGGGCCTTCTCTGATAGCCAAACTAAACCTCCCCTGACTCAGCTTCAGGGTATTTCCTCAAGTTCTGTCACTGGCCACAGGAGTGAAGAGATCCATGTCTACCCTTCTCTTCCCCTCACAAGGAAGGTTGAAGACAGCAGTGAGGTCTCCTCTCAGTCTCCTCCAGGCTAAACAGACCAAGTGACCTCAGCTGCTCCTCATATGGCTTCACCACAAGGCCCTTTTTCACTTTTATTGCCCTCTTTTGGACACTCTTTAACAGCTTAGTATCTTTTTTCCATTGTGGCACCCAGACCTGCCCCAGCACTCGAGGTGAGGCTGCCCCAGCTCAGAGCAGAGCAGGACAATGCCTCCCTTGCCTGGCTGTGATGCTGTGCCTGATGCACCCCAGGACACAGGTGGCACTCCTGGCTGCCAGGGCACTGCTGAACCATGGTCAACTTGTCACAGGCCACGAACTCCAGGTCTCTTTCTGTATTATTCTGTCTGTATCACATTTCCCAGTCTGTATTTAGGGTTGCTCTGTCCCTGGTGCAGAACCTGGTACTTATCCTTGTCAAACTTCACAGGCTTGGCAATTGTCCAGTCCTCTAGCTGGTTCAGGTCTCTCTGAAGGACCTTCCTGCCCTCAAGAGAGCCAACAGCTCCCCCCAGTCTTGTATCATCTGTAAGCTTGCTTAGTATCTATTCCAGTCCTCTGTCCAAATCATTTATGAAGGTGTTGAAGAGCACAGGGCTGAGGATGGAGCCTTGTGGAACCTCACCAGGGTGCCAGTCTGATGTCACCCATTCACTGTAACCTTTTGTGCCTAATCCATGAACCAGCTGCTCACCCATGAGATGATGTGCTTATCGAGGTGTGGGCTGGACATTTTGTCCAGCAGAATTCTCTCAGAGATGTAAGCAAATTTCTTCTGTCTTGCTTGCTAGGCATCTTTCAAGCCCTGAAACAGCCATGCAAACCCATAAGCATCTTCTTTGTTTCCTACATTGTTCAAGACTTTTTGTTCAGTCAGTATTTTCTTCAACACAATCTTTTCAACCTTACAATTGCATTTTTTTCAAAACAAAACAAATATATTTCAATCTGATATTTGAAATATGAGGCAGAGAAAAAAAAATTTAAACTGTGCTTGATCTCTTTTGGTGTAAAAAAACACTACCTCCCATGAGATCAGAAAGTCTCAGTGCAAAGGTTTATTCGTAAAAGGAAGGGTGTATAAAAAAAAAGGTATTTTGTAGGAAAGACCTGTGACCAAAGGGGAGAAAGAAGAATAAAATTAAGACAACATCTGTTGTTAAGAGAACAAGTTGAGAAACATGGTGTAATGAGAGACTTGGAACCATTGCATGGAGGGAAATAAGGAATAAAGAGGTACACTCTTTGCAGAGAACCATTCTACTAGGGGAAAGGTCAAAAGTGCTCAGAGGGAGTCTGGGGAACAATTAGCTTTTCTAGGTCTATTGTTTTTGCTGATAAACACTTACTGTGCCTATTAAAATGGTCAAGGAAAAAAAGCAGGGCCTATACTTGCCAATCTCAGCATGAGTATTTGCCATATCATTGTCATTTGCCAAGGTCATGTTTATGTCCTCCTCCTTCAGTCCTCAGAAGGAGTAGATGTCTTCTCTCGTGCTTCTCCTCAGCCTTTTGAGGGCTTAATTGAAAACTCCAAGCTGCAGCTAGATGCAGAGAGTAAAAGAGAAAAGGGTCATCCCCTGATAACACCAACATTAATTGCAGCTCCTAGCAAGAATGGGAAGAAGGATCTGGCATTTTTACTTATCAAGGTGTTGTTTCTTTATTAATTATTGTAAACCATAACTTCTGCCTAACCAGAGCCTGCTAATTCTTACTTCAGATACAGAATTTTACTTCATCATCTGTGCTTAACCATATTTGCTCTTCTGGCCAAAGGATGCATCTAGAGACAAATACGAATCATCAAGAACCCCTGCCATTTACGTAGGAATTACAGAGATGTGTGGAGACCGTGAGTCTTTCTCCACAAAAAATTCTTCAAATCCTTTTGAAGTAAAAAACAGTACACACAAATGAATTCAGAAAAAAAAACCAACAACTTGATTACTGGTGCCTCATTCACAGATTAAATCCTACACGTCTAAGAATTTTGGAATTTCTTATCCTCATGCTACAGAAGCAGAGTTTTATATTTATTTATGCATATATACTGAGGTACAACCCTAAAACAGGCTACAGGAAAAAAAACTAAGAAACAGCAAAGACTTTAATGTAGGTAAATACAGCAGACTACTGTATAACCTGTGTGTAAAGATATAGATATACGGATATATAAAAAATAGTATGAGGCTGCTTAGGATTCAGAGACTGTGGAAGACTAACACTATTACAGAGACTTATTTTCATCAGATGAGATTAGCCTCTAGATATATGTGGGTATAGGGAAAAAAATCCTTCCAAGAGAAACTTCTGGTAATAATCGTATTTTGAAACCATCGGTATTTTCTTTTATGTTTTTCATTAACTCATCAGATTTCCATTGTAGTTGATCATGCATCTAAAGTAGAGAAAAATAATAAAAAAAAAGATGTATTTGTATTAGCTGTATTTCCCCAAGGGTAAAATAGTTCATGTTAGAGATGTGATAGATATGAATGTAGAAATACTAGTTTTTATGAGTACTTTTGCTGTAAAAGTTTACCACTATTATTGGTGACTGCAATATGAGATATTTTATGTTCATCCAAGACAAAACAACACAGAAAAAAAAAAAGGTGAGTGAAGCCATTTTCCAGTAGTCTTTACTAAAATAAGCATGAAAAGAGATGTATTTCCTTACAGCTCTGAACTATGGGAATGAATAAATTTGTTCTTCGAAAACAAGTCACTTTTTCACAGCTGAATTTCAGTTTTATTTAGAAGGGATTTACTAGCTTTCAAATATAGAGGAGAAATTTCTTTTCATCAGGGATTTCCATAATGCACATAGGATGAGTATGCTTACAAATGGAATTCTGCAGTGCAGTGCAGAAACTGTAGCAAAGGGTTAGCCTGTAAAGGCCAGGGAACTGCCCCTCCTTTCTCCACCACAAAGAACCTTCATTTCTTCTGATCAAAAACCTGTTTCCATTTTGCACATAATCCTATTAAATTTTATGTTAGCATGGAGTGGGGAAACAGAAATTTAAACATCTGTTTTGTAAGTAGGAGTGCATTTTTGAGATACAAGCCCATCCACAAAAGTTCTGTCTTGAGTAGTTTACCCTGCATCCACAACAGTCAACTAAATTTCTCAGCTAAACAGCAGCCACTGTTGCCGTCAGGAAATTTGTTTTGGAGCCTGGACATTTTTACAGAGAGTAAGTATTTCCATGTCTAAATATAATATGGCAATTTGTGGTACAATGGGAATAAAAGTTAAAATAGAAGAAAGCTGAGAAATTACAATCCAAGTATTTCATGCAGTTAAGCACCACTTCTCAGAAAGATTAAATTGTCATTCCTTTCAGGCAGAATTGTGGTGGTTCATAGCCCTTGTTACAAAAATTGCAAAACTGAATCTATTGGAATTTCCAATTAAATTTAGGGCTCTGAATTTAGTCTTATTTAATGCCAGTCATTGTTGTGAGATGATTTGAAGTGTCATGAAAGTGTTCTCCATGTTAGTGAAGGGATCAAGTGAAAGCTTGCTAACTGAAATGGCAGAACTAAACAAATGAACTTAAACCAAACCTCATCTAATGAAGTCAGCTCAGAAAAGATGTTCTAACTTGGTAAGTTACAGCACTAGGGTTGCCACTGTCAATAAGATATAATGGTAATGCTTTGGCAGGAAATGCACAAAGCTGTATCAAAATTTCAGCACCATCCCTTTGTCAATATCCTGACCAAAAAGCTTTATAGTGGCTTGTCCATTGCAGCTGTGTCACTGCAAATTATAGCATGAGATTGCGCTCAGTTACTGATCAGCCAGCAAAAACACAAGTGTTTTACTGTCTGTCAGCGGGTTAAAAGGATTCTGTTACTTAGGCAGCTTTTTAAGCAATAGAGTTGTCAAATAACTCATCTGGCTTTATTCCCTTGCACTATTGTGCTGAATTAATTTGCCTACTAGTTTTTGCTCAACATGCTGTTTGCAGTATTACAGCATGCACATCATACAGTATTTGGGCCACTGCCTGTGAGGCAATGCTTTTGTAAATAAAAGACAGAATTCAGAACAAAGTGAAGTAGAGCATTTGCAGTAAAACTGCCACCAATTAAGTTATTGCTCTCAGCAGCGATCATATTGTGTAACCATCTCCCTTATAGTGTAAGACAGAAATTTACTGTGAACAGCTACACAACTACTGCTGGGTCTGCATATGCAGATGTAAGGGATTGCAGAGAGTTCACAATGAGGTGGAAAAATTAGGATATACATAAAGAGACAAAATCTCAGTAGAAGCAGACTGAAAATACAAATCACTGTGAAAGGCCGAGTTGTGCAGTAAGAGATTTTTTCAAATTAACATGGTTTTGTCAGTGCTCTTCATGCAAGGAAAAAACATCTGACTGAAATCAGTTCCTGCTATTCTTTGGGCATCTGAGAGGGGGAGAATTTCAACAGCAGAGAACATTGTAAGTAAAGCAGGAAAAAAGAAAAAACTGAACAAAACAAAATTAAACAAAACAAAAAATAAAAATACCCAAAGAAACAAAACAAAAAACAAACTAAACCAAACTAAACCTAAACAAAATAAAACAAAACTAAACCAAAACAAGAAAAAAAAAAAAAAACACAGCTCCTAAACTCAAATCTTCAACCTTGTGCATGCATGAATAGTTACCTGGAGAACAGAACTAAACTACTTGGGTTATTTAAATTACACTCTCATCAAAGGAATTTTCTGAATCATATCCCTAACACATACCAATATGCCATCTTGGAACTAGGAGCAAAAATTAAAGTAACTTTTTTTTGTAACTTTTTTTTTTTGGTAAGGTCCTTTAAATATCTTTTACCTCAGCCTTTTTTCATACTTTCTTAAAGACACTGAAAAAATTATGTTGCAAAGTACGACTGTAATCTTATCTTGCATGATGTTACAGAAATTTGGTAGCAGTTACTTTTTTTTTAACAATTTGAAATATTCAGAGAAAACTTTTATTATTTTTATCCTAGTTGTCATCCTAAGTTTAGGAGTTAATATTTTCTCAAGTTAATTGGCAGCAATGATCATCAAACATAAACCACAGTGCAACTGCCTGAAGCATTAACTGTGACTTAGACTCAGCTGTTCCCTTATCTCAGAGTTATTAATTGTTTCCCTGCATCCCCATCATGTGTCAGAGAAGACTTAGCTTTCTTTGAATGAAACAGTATAAATTCTTTTCAGGTACATGGAAAATACATGATGTTCTGTTTGACTTGTAATAATTAACCAATACATTTGTTTCAGCTTATAATAACATTCATCAATTTCAAATTAAAAGATCTGAATCAAGAGGTGTAGGACTTTTGTGGCAGTATTCAAACCACTGTTGAGTCTTGGATTCCTGTCAAAGTGAGACTCAAATGGACATTAGTCTTTCTTCATTTTACTCTCTGGTGGAAGGGAGGCTGTGGCTGTCAAGCAAGAAAAGAGCTGAGAAGTTAATCCTAGGACAGCCCAAGGTCCACCTTTCTTGGATAGCTTATAATGTCCCAAAACTGCCAAAGTCCTACAGATGCAGTCAGTCTATGACAGGATCCTGAAAATAGGAGACTCTTTAACCTTATTTAAGTTTCATTTTATTTAAGGGTACAGGCATTTCTTTGGATAGACAGGTAAACTGAAGTAACATAATATAATGTCAATTATGCCTTTTCACTTGTGTTGGCTCAGAGCAAAGAAAGTCAAGATAACCTCCGTATAGCCCACCATTCTTAGCTAAGAGCAACACAGGTCAAAAAAATTTCCTATTAGAGTGAAATGATAAAGACAATAAAGACAGAGGCAGAATGCCTTCAGTCAGATTGCCTTTAGAGCAATTTGGATGCAGCAAACTCAAGCTACAGAAAAATTGCACTGTTGTCATGCCATGCAATCTAGTAGGAAGAAAAAAGAAGCATTACTATTAGTATCCCAAGTGTATCTCCAGTACTCTGGAGATAGTTCAGGAAAGTTTGACACACAAATGCTAACTCCTCCCCACCAGCAACAGCTCTTTGATGTCATTAATATTAACAAATTATCAAGCTAGAAATGGGTTCAGTACAACACAAAACAAAGGAATCAGGGCAGCGTTTAGCCTACTGCCAGGCCTGTGTTTCATCAGACACTGTAAATGTGTGTCAAAGTGGCACTGAAATTCAAAAGGAATAGTTAATCTGAAATAATTTGTCTGTAATGAGCCCTCCCTTTCAAAAAGCTCAGATTTAGGCAGCCAAGTGATGAATCACCAGAAATTGTGTGCCTTATTCCAATGATTAATTTTTTTTTTCTTCACTTAAAAGTTTAAAATGTTTTGAGTTACCGCCAGCTTTCAGCACAGCTTGTTTTTTTCTACCATAGCTAACATTATTTTGTCTAATTAGTTTAAACACTGTAATAGTTACATGTTCAGAAAGATGTTTTGGCAGACAATTTTACTAAAGAATGCAGAGAAGAAAAAGAAAAAAAATCCTAGATTAATATAAAGTTAAGCAGATGCAAAGGGCACGAGTCCTGTTTATTAGCATAATAAAGTCATCATTATTTTAGCAACAAATGCTTTTTGTCGGATAAAAATATACCATCTCAGAATAATTAAACAAATAATGTTTAACATTATTTGTTTAACATACACATAGTTAAGGTGAAATAAACAAATGAGTGTGTTTACAGAGAAAGTGCAGCTTCATTTATTGCTTAAGTAATGTTTTGTTGTACATAATAATCTGGGTAGTATATTAAGTTCTTTCTGGTCTTTCTACTTTTCATTTCTATGTCTTATGAAAATGTGTAAGATTTTCAGTCCTTCTGTTTGATACTGAATCTGAGCAAAAAACAACACTGACACGCCAGATTATATAAACAAAACATGAACAAAAGTAGAAGTAAATAATGATATGACTTTTGAGAGGGTAGTCTGGTTGTCCATAAAGTGGATCCATGTGTTCTAGCCTCTAAGCAATACAAAATTAGTATGAATAGATACTATGAGCTACCTAGATAATAAAAACAAACTCCCTTATACTCCATTGCATGTCACTTTAATGCCATAAAGCTCAAGTGTTTGCACACAAACTTCTCATCCATTTGACAAATCTCAGAAGGGAAAAAAAACCCAAAACCAGCAACCCAAATCTTTTGACAAAGGTCATTTGAGAATGTGGGGCCATGTCACCAAATGTTAAATATGGAGCGGCAATGATCATGCAAAAGCATCTGGTTTACCGTTTCAGGTGAACAGCCAAGACAAGAAGCTGTACTGTTCCTTGGTCTGTAGGGGGCCATAAAATAAAACCTTCAGTTTATTTTTCCTACTTTCTTTTTAATTTAATAAGGTGAGGAATAGATGTGATTTTTCTCCAAAAATCCTTAATTCACAGTGTTGATTCAAACAGAAAGCTCAAATAATAGTAATAAATATATACAAAATTGTAATGTTGTAATATTGACAGCCAGGCCCACCAACATCTGGTTTACTGTTTACATACAGTAATGCAGACTCACCAGTAATGGTATTTGAAACTGCAGCAGTGGTTTGCACGTGTGAAGGATGTTTAACTGCCCTGTTGTATACAGGTGCCTCTAGGTTGGGGAGGTGGGTTTTTCCACAAGGATGTGATAGCCCCAGATGGAGAAAAGTGCTTTTGCTGTTTGCTTTTGTACTTGATTTTCTACTTCAAGCCAATTAATTTCTTAGGATAACAGTTCATATAAATTATTTCAGCTTGGACATCCATATCCCCATGTACTTGAAACAAATTAAGTTTTTCTCAATCCATTTTGAAAGCATCATTCCACTCACAATGAGGCAGTGTATTTTAGGAAGGATAGGTTTTCTTATCTCATGTAGATGCCTAATTTCTGTTCCTTGCATTCCCATTCTTGAATCAAAATCCTTTATTTATTAAGATTTATGCTTCTGAGAATAATAATTTCTTGTAATTATTATGTATTTTTATTTTGATCTTCTGAAGAGAGTTGAAATACACATGCATTGCTGTGTCTATGTGTGCCTAGGAAGCACAAAGGGAAAGGCAAAATATTTTGCAGTGCCTGTATAAAAGTGATGGGTGAATAGCTTACTTTATTTTTGCTTAAAGCATTATTTTGACATCTGCACTAATTATATCTCAATTCCTTTTTTAAAAAAAGCTTTTGTAAAAAAATAAATAGGCCATCTTTCTCATATACATTGATTCCAAACCCATCACCATTGCATTGCTTGGTGTCAGCAAGAAAAAAAAATTATGACAGATAAAAATAGTTTCAACTATTCATGGCTAGAAGAAATAATTTTCCGTGATTGTTCAGTTGTAATATCATTTTTATTTGAAAGAAAAGTATTTGTTTTGAGGAGGAACGTTTCTTTCAGCTTCACACAACCCTTATTTTCTTTGGGTCTACTTTCTTTCCAACCTACAGTCAAGATACTATTCCTGATTTTGTTGACATATACTCATTGCTGTTTATCCACCTTACAGATTGTGATGAAACTGAGTAACATTGGAAGTATTCTTTATGTATGAGGATTTCAGTGACTCCAAGTGCAGGCTTTATATTTTCCAGAGATCTACAGTAATTTTCAAATATATCCATGTTAATAATCTTGTTTTGTTTTTTAAATCTCCCCCATTTCAGTTTATCACACTGCACTGAAAAATACTACCTTCAAAAACCCAAATTAGGAGAAGTTTTGTATTGGTAGTTTATATTCTACTCTATCATATGTTAATACTGCCCTTTCATCTAAGCTCATCCCAATGTTAGTGTTGCTCAGTGGAATCAGCAGAGCAGTTCAGTAATCTTGTACAATGGAAACATTAGAACATTTCTGAACCAAAGTTCTCTGCATCAGTCCTCTAACAAGAGAAGGGGAGAAATCTGAGTTTCACATTGAACTGTTTCCAACACCACTTTGGTCTTGCTTAGACTTACCAGAGAAAATCCTTCCTTGTCAAATGCCTGAACCTTCAATAGAATATAAAGTCCAAGTAAAGGCGTTGTCAGAGTAAATGGTGTTGTCAGAAATTAATATGAAAATTCATTGAATGCCATCAGGTCTGACTTTGTAATACAGCCTTTCCAGTACATACACAGATTTGTATAGGTCTCTTTGGGTTTCTAAACAAAATTTATTGTTTAATAAAATTAAATATTGTTTAACAAAATTAAATTGTTTTAGCTAGGCAATGCCATGACAGGGTTTTAAACTCTAGAACAGAAATAAGCCACTCTGATGGATCTTGAAGGAAATGGTTTCTTAAAGATACACACTGAACCCCTAAATTTAAATTCTATAGGTAGATTTTGCACAAAATTTTTTATGTCAGAAAAGAAGTGTGAGCTAAACAGAAAAGTATTGAGTGGGTGGGTAAAACTAGCATCACCTCTATCCCCTTTTAGTTTTACTGCTTCAGGGTAAGTTACATGACATGACTTGTTTTTGCACAAGGTCTTGTAAATGTTATAGCCATTTCTAGAAGTGGGAGTATGGTAACTTCAAAACAATTGCTGATTTTTTGACAATTAAAAATAAAATCAGGTTTCATTATCATGCCTGAGGGGAATAGCAGTTTTCTCTGCAGTATAAGCTGCCCATTCAACTTCTGCCACATAAAAAATTTGTCAACACATGTAAAAGTTTGCAACTTCTGTCTTTATCAAAAACTAATTATCATGTGCATTACACTAAAACAAGGAAAAAAATCTATTTTCTTTTCATTTTAGATGTAATTCATAAGCTGTTGTTAAAATGACTGCTCTGTGTTCCCTTGTTAAACCATCCACCGGGCAAACAAATGTTAAATCCTGCATCTGGGGAGGAACAAACCCAGGCATCAGCATATGGAGTGGGGGCCACCCAGCTGGAAAGCAGCTTTGTAAAGGAGATGGGGTTTCTGATGGACAGAAATTCAAATATCAAAGCCATCGATGCATCCCTGTTGCAAATACAGTTAACAGTACTGTGGGATGCATCAGGAGGCATGCATCCCCATCTGCAGCCAGCAGCTTGAGGGAGGTGAACTTTCTCCTCTGCCAAGTCCTGGTGATGCCACACCTGGGGTGACGAGTCCAGTTCTGATCTCCTTTGAAAAACAGAGACATGAACATACTGCTCCTGTGAAGCTCCACAAAGATGCTGAAGGGACTAGAGCATCTCTCATATGAGGAGAAGCTGAGAAAGATAGGATTGTTCACCCGGACAATAGAAAGCATAGGGGAATCTAGTTCACTGGCATAAATACCTGGTGAGAAGAATGCAAAGAACATGAAATTAGACTTTCTTCTCAGTGATGCCCAGTGATAGAACAGAAGGCACTGGACATAAATGGAAGAACTGAAATTTTTTTTTAAAGGCAAGAAAACCAGAAATGTTTTACTTTGTTACCAAACTCTGGAGCAGACAGCCCAACAGGCTGGGGAGTCTACAGCCTCCAAAACCTGACTGGACATGGTCCCAAGCACATGATTTGGGTGATGTTTTTGAAAAGCACATGAATTTACCTAGAAAGAGTGCAAGTTTCAGACTGGTCTGCCAGGCACTGAACAGCCTAAGAAACCAGTCTGTAGCCAAGCATACTGTCTTAAAATAATGCCCTTAAAATAATGCAAAAATATATGTAGGGAAAAAAAAAAAAAATCAAAGGCTTACAGAAAAAAATTAAAAAGCACGAGAACAAGGTACTTATCAATATATAGTTTTTCTGTGGTGACACTGTGCTTTGTAGCTTATGCGGTGAGAACAAGTGTGTTTTTCAGGAGACATAGAGGCAATATGCCCTTTCAGTCTTCTTCTTGCCTGGTTTGTAGAACTGTACAACTTCTGTGAGGTTCCTCTGCTTTGGTAAAAGTGAACCTTCAGACTCCAGAGGAAACATGGTGTACTCCCTACTAATTTGACTTTTCACCACCAGAAAACTTCATTTGACTTGTTTGCTACATGATCTATATTGCACTAAGCCCTCTGTATATCCCTAGGTATAAAAAGAAACATTTAAGCATTACTTTATATAACTATACAAGAAGTTACAATTCTTTTCTACATTCAAAAAATACACTTCTTTTTCTGTAAAAAAAAATTATTCTGTGTAAAAGGCAGTAGGAAGGTATTTTGTATGTTAGATTGCCCTAGACTAAAACATAGTGACAGAAAATATATAAAGTCCATTGATGTGAAATACATGTTGTAGGCATTTTTGTCACTCAGTAATAAAAACATAGAAAAGTTGAGAAAAGTTACATTGTGCTAAAAAAAATCATGTTTTATGAATAGTTTGTTATTAGCTTCCACAACAAGACATCAGTTCTCATGAAAGTGACTATAACATCATTTGTTTCACTATGCCTCAGGTAAAAGTAGATGTAATCTGCCACACGCCTCATAGGCTTGTGATACAGACAGACATTTTGCTTTGTTTACTTTGGGGTGAATTTTCTGGTTTGGAGTGGCTCTGTTTTGTTTTTTTTTTCCCCAGAGGAAAAGGAGACAAAGCACAGCTAATGGAAATTTTCAGCTATAGATTTAGAAATTGATATAGCTAGAATTCAGAGACACCAAGTGAAAACCTGCATATCTTAGTCAGGTTTTCACAAAGCATAAAGGAACATATTTTACTTCAGATTACAGGTGAAGATTTTGCAACCCAGCTGCTAAGAGCCAGCTCCCAATCCAGTTCAGACTTCCAGAGGTTTGAAACAGCACCTTTTCTTTTCTGCATGGCCAATACATTTTAAAAACAGATTTGGGGTTTTATGCCCTGCATGAGTATTTGACAGTATCACTTTAAGAGCCAAAGACAGAGAAATTAGGAATTTTTTTCCTTTTAAATAAATTTTAATAAACAAACAAACAAATAAATAAATGAATAAATAAATAAATTTGAAATAAAATTCCACATATGTGAGGAAAAACTGGTCAGTTGGGACAGGACTACCCTCTATTGGTAATTTGGTAAGGGATTTTTCTTGTGATTTTCAGAGGTTTCTTAACTGTAGCTTATTGTAGTATGTTTTCTTTTAAAAGTTTACATTTTCCCTTTCAATGGTTTCTTCTGTTTTCCCCCCGTTTTGTTGGTTTGGTCTAAGATATATCCCCCCCTATGCTGCCCATCACTGTAAAACCCTGTCCCTTGTTCCTGAATGATCCCAGTTTACCCTCCCATTGAATTGTTGTTGTGGTTTTAAAGCATTAACTAAAAAAATTACTAGAAAACTTACTTATTTCTTGCTGTTGAGATATGGATTAGAACAAGAGCAAAACAAGATTAAAACTTAAAAGGGACAAAGAAAGTTTATTAAGAAAAACTACAAGAGTAAGAAACCAGAATAAAACCTCCAGAAACCCTCTTTTTCCCCACTACCCAGCCATTCCCCTGTTCACATGACAACACAGAGACAAAAAATTGGGTGGTTAAAACAGTCTCAATTTTGCTATAGCCATTTCATCCGTCTTTGTACAGAAAAAGAAGTCCTCTTCTCCTAAACTATGGAGTTTTTTCACAAGAAAACCATTTTCTTCATTGCTTTCTATTTCTCTGATGCCAGCTGCCTGGAAATTCTGCCATCAGTTCTCTCCTCCCATTTCACATCACTCTGATGTGTGTGTTATAGGTTAATGAGTCAAGATGGGGTGTAATTTTTAAGGATGAGTTATTCAAAGGCAAAAGTTCTCTTCATCTGATTTTGTGAGCCTCTCTGGAAACAGAAGTTTTCTCTCTGCCTCTTAAAGGCCACAAACCTTCAACTATTACTTCTCTTTTTCTGCTCCAGCATCTCACAGGATCCGAACTACTTCATCATTTTCTTAAATCTACACATTGAAATACTCTATTCCCCCCAGAATACTCTGTCATGAATTAAAGGAGTTTTTTCAGAACACAGTTTTCCATCTCCATAGCTTTAACAGAAAAATATTTCAGCTTATTAAAGCATCTCCTTATTTCTCTACCCCCTCTGAAGCTTAATTCCTTTCTTCACTGTCTTTGATAGTTTATGGTGTCTCTTTACATGTTGATCACTCTCTCTCTCTTCCTTCTCTCTCTGGGAAAAAAAAAAGGATTAATCTGCAAGTCTCATCTGGGTAATGAAAGGGTTAAAATCTTGCCCAGGCTTTTGTAGATGGTTCTGTGATCTCTGTCGGAGCAGCAGCTGCAGCTGTCTGCAATGGAAGATTTATTTCACAGCTGCTCTGGGGAGTGTGGCCACTGTCTCAGCCTGCTGCAGGTCAGTGTTTTTTCCTCTCCTTACTCAGCAGTCTCTGATAAAACTCAGCAGTGGCAGAAACTGCAGCCGAGCCAGGGAACCGGCCTGACCTGGCCTGGGCCCGCTCCCCTCCGCCCGCCCCCTTCTGCGGCCTTGTCCGGCCTGGTGGGGGCGGAGAGGCTGAACCAGAGTCGTCTTACCTCTTCAGAAGCCAGAAACCAAAGAGAACAAGAAATTCCCAGGCTTACATCTTAAGGTGGTGCTCGCAGGTTGATCTCACTTTTCAATAGTCAAAATCACTGTAAGTTCTCAGAAATGGCCAGTTATTGGCCAGAAGAAAAACCTCCCATCAGCCTCCAGCAGTTTCGACTTCCCTAGCTCTCAAAGAAAATCTTAAAGGTGCAGAACTTAATATATAACACCAGGTGTTTGGGGATACCAGCATCATAAAGTCACCCCATGACAATTGTCAGTCCCACCTTGTACCTACTACCCCTTATTCTGGAAACTTTCCTGTAGATCTCCTAATCCTCAATGCCTCATTGGTTATTGTAAGTTGTTCCCTCCCCCTGGGCTCTCCCATTGTTTTGTAAATTGTACACCCTGCCTTATATTCCTCCCCTAAGTCCCCCCCATTGGTTAAAAGTTTGTACCCTCCCCTTGAACCTCCCTTGTATTTGAGTCCCTGCACACCCTCTCTGGTTGTATTTTGTCCCTGGACCCTCTGAGAAATAAAACTACCTTGAAAACCATACTTAAGACCCTTCCCTGGTCTTCATCCCAATCTTCTATACTTGACAGCCTGTGCTGTAGAGAGCAGACTTGATGCTGCAGAGCTGAGCAGCCCTCCTCTACCACCATTCAGGCTATTTCTGGTCAGAGAGTGGTCACACTCGGCACTGTCTGGGTGAGGACAAGCCAACAAACTTCCTCTGGCACTACGTCAGTAGCTGGAATATCTAGGAATGTCTTGGTGATCAAATTCACTTGAACTCCTTTGAGAATTTCCAGTCTAGTTGCTCCTAATTTACTAAACTACAAGTATTTGTAGAGGTGGACTGATACAATCCCAGTATAGCTGGAAGTGACCTTAAAAGGTCATTTTACCAAACACTGTGCTCAAACAGGGTTTTATACAATTAGTTGCCTAGATTCACTTCCAGTTGGCTTTTGAGTATTTCCAAGGATGGACAGTCTACAACCCCTCTGGACAACCTCACACGTTTAAAGTATTTCATAAAGAACTAGTAGATCAATAGCTCCTGAAAAGAGAAGAAATTCTAAACATCACACATAGAATCTTTCCATCTGAAACAATGGATGTTGGACTAAATGTGGTTCAGTTGTTAAGAAATATAATCGGTCTGCCTTTTGTCACTAAACAAGGAAAAGCTAACTATCAAGCATTAAAAATGTTTTCCCTGTACCCTCTGTGACTCTCTGCCACTAGAAGCTGAAAGTTCTGCAAAACCAGGTTTCTCAATTATGGATACCCTGGAGAAACTGCATGAAAACTGTTCCTCAAAAGAGTTTTGTAAGCTGTTTTTCAGACACATTTATGTAAATGTAAAATTTATGAAGTAGCAAACATGAAAGTCCAATCTGCCTGCAAAGCTTTTATTTGTAGTAGGGAAGTATATGACAAGAACATGTTTCTGGTCAGTCTCCCAAAATCAGATTATCATCTTAAATATCCTTTGATAAGAAATTTAACATCTCCACAGAAACCTTGCATACCACAAGCCACACAACCTCACATTTTGTGCAAAAGGTATAGGAACTTCCTCTTGAACTGCGGTTTATCGTTTAGAGGAAGTCCAGCTGAAAGAGCAGCTACTAATTTCATGTATTAACTCTCCAAAATGTATGCTCATGTTTCTTCAGGTTGAGGGGCCACCTTATTCTTTACCTATGAAAATGAAACCACTTAAATAACAAAATTGTGGTATATTTTGGATTCCGCCCTTAGATGTCAGCAGTAAAATAAAGCAATTATAAAATCAGTAAAGAATAAGCAGATTTTCCCTTATGGTACTTCACACTCATCTAAGTCTTCAGGACAGTGAAGTAATTGCTGTAGTTTTCTTCCACTCTTTCAACAGCAATGAGACCTTTAGCATCATCCAGTTTATGCTGCAGATTGAAGTATTTAGGTATCTTAGTGTCTGTTGGGATGCGTGTTTTTAAGAAAAAAAAAAGAAAAAAGGGTCTACAATCTCAGAACGAAACGGAGGTTAAAAAGAGGTCTTTGGTACAGTTAGGTTTGGATGGTCACTCAGAGATTACCTATTCCAATTAGGAATTGGAATCCAGCAAACATGGATGCCCAAGGGAAAGGCATGTTTAGTGTAGAAATGGATCAAGTAATATTCCATCGAAGTAAGTGAGAAGCGATTACTGAAACCTGTTTCAAGTATGATTTTAGTACTGAGACCACTAGGAAGGTAGACATCAACTTTTTTTTCAGTCTTTTTCCTTTGCTGGGTTTTTTTTTTAGGTGTTTGGGGTTTTGTTGGACTTGTCCAACCATTTCCATACCTGTGTGAAATACAAAGTGCAACCCATGCCTTTTTTTAAATGAGCAGAAATGCATAATCACACAAGATGACAAAGTTCTAGTTAGTGTACGCTGGTTTAGATTTCAATGGGTTTTTCACTGCCAGTCATGGCAAGGCCCTGTAAACTCAGAAATGCTGGTTACTCTGCTCACTGCAGCATAGCTTCACATGTAAGTCTGAGTTTTGCACTCCAGAGCAAAACAGAAACTTCATACATTTTAGAATGTGTTATACTCTTGTCATGAATTTCAGTGGGAAGCAACTGAATCAGTTATGCTATCCAGTGCTTCACTAGATCTCCAGTGTCACACTAGATTAAACTAAATTATATAGCATTTATATCTTAATACGTTATAGCCATTTCCCATTTATGATCATGTAGTGAAATTTTATTGCTGATTTTACTAGGGGAGGGTTGAATTGAGTTCAGATTAATGCTGCTATTTATCTGCAAAAATGTGAGTGCCCTACAATTATTACCAGTAAGAAATACTGAAGTTCCAAAATCAAATTCAAATGTCACCCTCCTATATAAGAAACCTCTCTTCTTCATACAAAACATCCACTAAAAATAGTGTTCTTTTGCTTTAAAACCTGACACTTAAAACAGATAATCCATAAGCTAAGAGGAGATAATGAGATGTACTTCACCTAAAAAAGTGTCATAATGGTTCCCGCTTCATAATGGCAGATATGAAGCCTGTCTCTTGTATTGTGCATAAAGTAAAGAAGGGAATATTTTACAACCTTTTTATATGTTAAAATTTTAATGCATTCAGTATTCTCAGTGAACAGCTTCCAGGCAATTTATTTATTTTTATAGTGGATAGAATTTGTTTTGTCTGTTCTGTTGTCCAGACATAAGCTAGCTTGGCTTAAAAAGCCTGATTTTCTTCTTAATACAGTTTTCTTTAAAAAATAAAAAGAAACCCAAAACAACCTTTAAGTGCTTAGATTTCTAGTTTTGTTTTTATATTAATTTTACTTTATAGTCAACTGATCTAAAATACTCTTTTGAAAAGTAAAAGGATATTCACACTTGAATTAAATGTAAATCAACTCTCCCTCTGCTCTTACGAATTTAGTACTAGTACAGTTTTTCTACATGAAAAACTTTTTTAAACTCGGAGACTGATAAATGAATACTCATTAAGTTATTTGGCACATAGCACTCTCCGGACTCCTTTTTCCTTTGCAAAATATGGCAGCTGTACATTTTAGCACATGCTCAACTCCGTCACCAGCTCCTGAAAATGGTACAAAGTCACAACAGCAGGCAAAAAGGAAGCCTTGGAAAATTATTTCATGAAGAAACCATTCACTGCCCATCCAAATAAAAGAATTATCATGATACTGGCAGTCACTAAGGTAAAACATGAGTTGGAACACGGCTCACTGGAGCCCAGGCTAGCTCAATGAACACACCGGCACCCTGCCAGGTGTGGGGAACTGTCTCGGTGTGGGGTATACCGCAGGCAGAACCTCTAAAGCTGCCTGCTCTGTGGTGCAGGACAGCTAACTGACATCAGGGATTGGGCAAAGGAGTAAGGAGGAGGTTCTCTGTATGGGGGACTTCCAGCAGGACTACTTCCTGCAGGAACTGGAACTAGTTCTAATGAGACTGAAGAGGCGAGTGACAGAAGAGCTCTGAGTACTTCTGGGATTAAATACACAGGAGCTTCCGTGGGGTGGGTAAAAATTTTTAACCAATCAGAAGTACAGAGGGGAGGAGCATGAGGCGGGGTTTATAGTATAGGGACCAATGAGGAAAAGGGGGCGGAGAGGATAGGTCACATGGGCCAATGAGAGCCTCGAGGGTCAGGGGATTTCCAATGGGGAGGTACCACAGGGGGCTGGGCTAACGGGGGATTGACAGGGAAGGGTCCAGAACAAGGGGCAGGGTTTACAATGGCAGATGGGGAAAGCCCTGGAATAAGGGGTTCAGGTGGGGTGATGGGCAGCATAGGGGAGGATGCAACTTAGGGGAAAAACAACTCTGAGAGAAACATGGGGGGACATAGGTACAAACCATTAATCATACAGTTGTAAGTTGACAAACTGTTAAAATACGCACACACCGCAACAGGAACTGATTAGATAAGAGCTCAATGGGACCCCAAATGCAAATTATCCTGTTATTCTTTTTCTAAAAGTCACACATTCAGGATGATTTCAGATTAATTTGGTGCTGATGCATAATTTTTGTTAGCTCAGTTATAATTCTTGTGGTAGATGCAGATTTTTGCAAACACTTCGCCTTCCTCTCCCACCCATGTTTTCGTATTGTTGACTTTAGCAGTCCATTGTGAAATTTCACTTATGGGTTAGATTTATAAGTCTCCTTCTGTCGTATTGCAGTTCAAAGCAGTCACCTCAGATCCCCTTTTAGTATCCTAGATTGTTTCTGTCTGAGAAAGGTACTGCTTTATCTATGGAAAACAAAATGGATAGGTGGATACTCTTTTTTTGGGTCATTTTTTTTTTAAGATCACCTATCTTTCCTAAAGCAAGTTCAGAAATGTGCACCCAAATTCTCTTATTCTTTGTCTTCGGAGCTCAGTATCTGAAGTTCAAATGGAATCTGTGAGTAGGAGCTCTTTTAGATGACAAAGCACTGATGCTACAGTATTGCTTCCTTTCTCCAAACAAACTGCTTCCAAAAATGAGGAAAAAATTCAACAAAAGAGGGCACGTGTCCTTTTCATGAGGTATTCTTACAAGCACAGGCACATAGAGAAACTTTCTTACCAAATTATTTTTCCAGATCAGTGGTTGCTACTTAGAAAATTTCACTTGGCAGAGTCAGTAATTTTTATTTCTTGAAAATGTACCTTAATAAGATGAAATATCTAAATGAAAGTAAAGGTAATTTTGTGGGGAAAAAAATTAAAACTATTAAAAAAAGGAAGGGTACTATTTGAAAAATTAATTAATGTCTTTGACATTGCATTAATTTTTGAATTTATTTTCTTCTGAATTTGCCTTTCAGGGAAATGAACTCAAATTTGGACTCTGATTACAGTACAGTAGAACATGGGACTCCTATACTTTCTCTAAGTAATTATCCAAAATTACTAATGATATTCTCAGATCCATGAGGGTTTGCACTCAGTATAACAGCAGGTGGTGAGGAATTTTCTTTCCAGCTAAACATGTGTCATGGAGTTACTTTACCTTTAAGGGAGTTGGAGTTGCTGGGAACTGCCTGGAGTCTTTTCTCCTGAGTAATTATCAGTCATTGCTGGGAATTGACAGTAGTTTAGGCCATTGAAAAGTGGGATCAACTTGTGAACCCTACCTTAAAGTGTAAAAGCAGAGCTCTCTGGGTTCTCTTTGTTTCCTGGCTGTGAAGGGTGGCTGAGCTCCAGGCCTCCCGTCCCTGCCCAGGCCATGCGGCCGGGCGGGGATGGGGCCGGGCCTGCCGCGTCTCCCGGCCGGGAGATGGGGGGGCCTGCGGAAGGTTTTCCCCGGGCCGGGCCGAGCCGATCTCTGGCTCGGCTGCAGGTTTTGCTGTAACTACATTCACTAGAAACTGCCCAGTGAAGAAAGAGAGAGGCTCTGGACCTGCAGCGGGCTGGAGCAGCGACTACACTCTCCAGAGCAGCCATGAGGAACTTTCCATTGCAGACGGCTCCAGCTCCTGTTCGGCAGAGATCCCTGAACCATCTACAAAAGCCTGGACAAGATTTTAACTCTTTCATTACCCAGATGAGACTTGCGGATTAAGCTTTTTATCCAGAGAGAGAAAAAGAGAGAGATCAACATGAAAAGAGACTTCATAAACTACCAGTGACAGGAAAGAAAAGAAGCTTCAAGGAAGGTAGAGAATTAAGAAGATGCTTTAATTAAGCTGAAATATCTTTCTGTTGAAACTATGGAAATGGACAATGAAGTCCTGAAAAGAACTCCTTTAATTCATGATACAGTATCTAGAGAGGAATAGTGTTCAAAGTGTAAATTTGAGTAAAATGTAGAGTAATTATAGTATAGTGAAGTGCTGGGAGATTTGAAGCCTTGAGAGGCAATGAGAAAACTGTTGAGAGATTTGAAGCCCTGAGAGGCCATGAGAAAACTGTTTTCTGGTGAAGCTCACAGAAACAGATGAAGAAAACTTTTTTTTTGCCTTTGAATAACTTATCCTTAAAAATGCTATCTCTAGACTCATGGCCCATACACACTTCAGAGTGATGTGAAAATGGGAGGAGTGAACTCTAATAATAGCAGCTCTGGGCAGCTAACATTAGGGCAATAGAAAACTATAACAAAAATAGTTTCCTTGTGAGAAACTCCATAAATTAACAGGAAGAAACTTCTGTTTCTCTACAAAGACTGGTGAAAAGACTGTAGCAAGAATTGGGACTGTTTTAACCATCAAAGTTCCAGAGTTTTTATCTCTGTTGTCATGTGAACAAGAGAATAGTGGGTAGATAGGGGATGGAAGGGTTTTTCTGGAAGTTTATTCTGGTGTTCTTATTATTATAGTTTGTAAAAAAACTTTCTTTCTTTTCCTGTTTAAGTTGTATGCCTGTTTTGCTCTTGTTCTAATCCATATCTCACAGCAAAAAAAATAAGTAATTTTCTTAGTTATTAGTTTAAATCCACGACAACATGACAGATTTTCTCTCCTTTAAGCATGGATCAAAGGCAGAAACCAAAGGAAGTACAAACAATGATAGTCATGCTGGATAGGAAACATATTATCTTTTCATTATAAAGAATGGCTATCTCATACAACACTTAGGGTGCAAAGTATATCATACAGTTTGCAAATTTTTGCAGATTTGGGAACAGTGTCAAGGAAGTCTCAGAGGAAATGTAATTAACTGCACATCTCCCACAACCTAATAAGCTACAGCTCCATTATTCATTGCCATATACTTCATGATGCCGTTTGTACATCTCTTGCCTCTTTTGTGTAAAACATTAGTGTAAAGCAGAAGAGTGAAAAAAATACCCTTAAGCCTCCTGGAAATGTGGGACACATGTTCGTACTCAGTTTGGGGAGGGCTTTTGCAGGATGTGACACTGAAAACCAGCAGCTCCAGGCGTTGAAAGTTCACTAGATGTTCACCGTACCTTATAAAAAAAACTAACAAGGCACCCACTGTAAGAGAGAATGAAGACAAATATGAAAAATAAAACAGGAAAAAAGTCAGGCCATGTTTGAGGGGAAACTGTCCTGCCTGAGAATATCTATAAAGCAAAAGGACTGATCAATATTACGAATTATGTAACAAAGGACAGCTGACTCCTCTTTTTACAACTGAAGATTTTCATGCGTGGTCCTCAGGTGTGCCCCTGAACATACAAATATGTTCAGGTTTTCCCATTTTTTTCATTCCCTTCCATAGAGTAAGTGGTCATACAAGCTTACAGAGCTAGAACAGAATTTCTTAGGGTGAAAAATATAGTGATTTGCCACACCATTAGTTCTGCTGGTTATGAATCTCAGCTTTGCTTTCTTGCCATGGGATAAAACCAAGATGCAGTTTTGAGAGGCAAATAATTAATAATGTATTGTTTATTAGAAATTCAATAAAGGAGGCTGTAGGCTCTGGACCACTAAAAGGAATGTTGCAGGAAGATTTTGACAGAATATTTTACAAGTGTTTGGGTTTTTGAAGAAAAAAGCCTAAGGTCTGGGGAACAGATTTATTAGACGACTACAAAGATTTCACAGCTCTTGCAAAGCCAAAATCCATTTTAACCCAGAATTACATGTAAGAGCTCTGTGTGCCCTAATACGCCCTAATGCCATGTCAAGCACAGGTCATATTCTTTCCTAACTGTTTAATTAGCTTTGGAAATCTCTGCTTTTTGTTTTCTCTTGCCTATACACAAGGCAGCAGCATAAAAGCTGTAGACCTCTGGCTGCTTTTAAGCTACAGACTTTTGTGTCAGAGACCTCAGCTGCTGAGGCAAGCTGATCACTGATCACTGCCTGCAGACTTCTGCTCCCTGAAACCTTCCTGCAAACTGTACAAAGTGGGATTATGGCTTGGATGGGAAGTGGTCTAGGTCATCTGAGTGGAAGCCTGAAACTCCCCAGACTTACGTGAAGCACTGCAAACCAGGTCTAAAAGAAAAGCATGATGTAAGCCCCCTTCTCTGATGCTCATTTAGTACAAAGGCAGATTATCACAACTCCAGGCTGCCCCACCAGGAATGGGAATTCTACCACAAACCAAACTAGTTGTATGCTCAGGTCAGAAGATGGGGCTGATGCATTGAGCAAAGTCATTCCAAGCAACATGCAGTGAAATGAATTGGGCAGGATTAGAAGTCCTTTTCAATGCCTTTATTCTGAGAATCAGTTTGGGTGGGGGCCCGAGGGATCACACACACCACCACTGCTCCCAGATTCCATGCGGAGAAGGAGGACATTGACTTTGCCACACAGCAGAGTCGGAGCTGCCATCCTCACGGGAGTCTGCAGGAATGCTCATCTTCTTTTTCTTGGAGTCTAGGATGTCATCCTGGTCAAGTTCCCTTCTGGTTATGTCAGCTCCTGGGAGCAAGTCAGGGGACTCCTCTGGGTCTTCCTCATTCGGTGGTGCTGTTTCTATTTCTTCTTTTTAGTGTGGCTTGTTGTCTCTGGGTTCTTATTGGTCTGGGTGCATTCCATGTGTCTCTGGTCTCTCTCATTTACATACAGGCCCTTACGTTATCCTCCTCCTCAGGGCTGGGGATGCCATTTTGGAAAGCACCAGTGGTGATTTCCCAGCGGGACAGGGACATGACAATGAAAGGTAAGTACAACTTATGCATAACAAGAAAAGAATTAACAGCTTGAACTAGAGATAGACAACTGGTTTACAACAAAACACTGACCAAGGTTTAGCACTTGCCTCCCAGTTCTCTAAATTATTTCTCACTTGCAGGAGTACACTACTTGGGAACTCTGAATGCTTGGTGACTTGGCTGTCCCCACTCTACCTTCAGCCCAGGGGCAGTTTGCCAAGAACTGCAGCCCCAAGGAAGGTTTGAGTGCACAAAAGCTGTCAGCACCCATAGTGGAATAGGAATGGGGCTGCAGGCAGCCTCAGCTTTGATGAGTTACAGCTGTGTCCTTGAACACGACAGGTAAACAACTTTGAGGGAGAGAAGTGTGGAATGTGAATGTGTGTTGACATTTACAACGAGAAACAGAGAATTTTATGACCAATTATAAAAGGGTAGAAGGTGCGTGCACATAGTTTGTTAGCCAGTTATAGTGCAAAAAGGAGCACATGCTGTGCATGTGATATAAAGTAAAAAAAGTTGTACTGTGGGATAATAAACTGCTGATGCTTGCCACCATCTTCAGTGTCAGTCTTTTACCCACCATCAAGCACCCAGCTGTGAGTGGCTTGTTTTGGACTGTGCCCAGACACCCTGCCCATGTGTGACCCCACTTACTTGGAGCTAGACAGTCTGCTTTTAATCCTGACGCCAACACAGTTGGGCATATTCTCAGGAAGGAAACCTCAGAAATTTTAAAACATCTCTGATGGAACATGGCCTTTGCCTGCTTTCAGCTGAAAAAGACTGTGTTCATTTGTTTTTACTATCTCCAAAGTGGGTGATCTGAGTCTTCTGCTAGTGAGATTCTAAGATACGAAGGACTTTTATTTCCTGGCAACCGCGCTATAGTGCAGGCCTGTTACTGGCAACATTTTAAACCTTATAATGAGGTTGAGTTTATTACATTCAGTGCTGAAGCAGTCCATAGATACATATGATAGATAGTCTTATATCTTCACGGACAAACTTACTTGTTCATTTTGGAGGGAAAAGAATATTAAATATGAGGAAATAGTGGGTAGACTATAGATCTGCAAAGAGGCTGACATTGCATTCCAGAAACACATAGGTGTATGTGTTAAGAAATATAAAATCTCTGTAAAGGAATAGAAGTAAATATTCCAGGTGTTTGTGGTGTTTAATTCTGCAGAGCTATTTAAGCTTCTAGAAAATTAACTGTGATACTTTATAACAGCTTTGGTACCTTATTTCTGAACCTAGCAACAGCAAGAAAAACACTACTGTGTGTAAAGTTCATGGTGTTCTTGCTGCTCCATTTCTACATATCTGAGGAAAACATGAAAGAGAAAACATAAGACTGAATATTTAATTTTCAAATAACGCAGTTCTAACTAGTATAAAGAAAATACTTATAACTATCGCACATTGAGATTAAATGGATACAGTAAGTTTGGGTTCACAGGGTTCATTTCAATGAGTTTTGGTGTTTGCTTTTTGCTTTTTGCTTGCCTGTGTGCTTGGCAAAGGCTTACACGCTCTGTATAAACACTGGTTTCAGCAGTGATTGGACTAACATCCTATTGGGCTAACATTCTTACAAACCTGATGCACACACATGAATTTGACTATACTTTAATGAGAAAAAGAGAAATCCATGAAGAGCAATAGGTTTGCAGCTGTTTTCAAGGTCCAGACCTCAGCTATTTCAACAGGTGTTAATTTCTAGGAACCAACCACCATCTTTATATATTATCTGAACAGGAATACACATGGTTTGGTGCTGACTACATTTATCAATACAAAAATCTTCAGAATCACAAACTAGCTGGATAATGTATAGAAACAGATACCCTGTTTCTTGCGTGGAAAATCTGTTTAAAGAATACTTCTGCTGTGTGCATGTATGTGTGCATGTGTATGAATGAAGTTTTTACATGTCAAATCTACTTTCAAACACCATGTATTTATCACAGTGCACTGATTAAATCCCTTTAGCATTAACTATTAGTTTGACAGAAAAGTTCTTGTTCTGTGAGAGGAATATGTTGTAAAGTCCCTTATCAGTTGATGGATTCCGAGGTCCTAAATATATAATTTTAATTTTTTTTTTCTCTGTGGGTATTAGGAGAGACTAATTTAAAAAAACAGTGGGATTGTCAATAAGGAACTATCCCTGCCCTGAAAAAGAGGTGTCTTCTCCCTGAATTCTATCAAATCACTTTATCTCTCAAAGTGATAGATTCTTATAATTAGTTAATTAAATACTCTGCAGGGTATCAGCAGGCTTGTTCTACATTATCTTTTTTGCTTCTGTTTCAAAAGTGGTTTTTCCTCCTCCAAATTCTACATGACTGTGTTGTATAGCAGTGATGCAATTGTGTGGGTAGTAATGTCACAGCAACAAACACAAAGAGCTTTGCAGCAATGGAAAATTACCAATAACAGAAATAGTTGGTATGTTCTTTTATATAAAGCACCATTGAAAAAAATAGAAGTGAGAATCCAGAACAAACAACAGGATATATAAGCTTGAGAATGGGAAGTTTTGTAATGAGAGTAATTTGTTTAGCTATTCCTAAAATCTTAATCAGAGTTATACGTCAGCACTGATAATGTATTTACTTTCCTAGCATCTCTCTTCATAATGGGACTGCTTCCCAGAGGAGAAGCCAAAGTTTCTTGGTCACTGAGGACTCTAGAAGGAAATTTTTGCTTCAAATCCTCTATACTTCCAGACTTATTGTAGAAGATAATGAAAGCTTTTTTTTTTTTTTTTTTTCCCTGTCCCTTATTCATTGGGCTCTATCCTTTAAAAGCACTTTGACAAATATCCCAAAGTCATTGTGTTTGAGGTTAGAAAGTCATTATTGGTGAATTCTCTCATTGAATTTCCCTGGAGCAGGGGAGTTGCTCTTCTCCCTCCAGTTCTGGTTAACAACTGCATGGAAGGAGTCCATGGTTTGTGTTTCACCTGGCACTTGCCATTTGTAAGAATCTCAACAGTAGATGTGACCCCCAGAGAAAAATGTTAACTGATTTTACATGCCAGGTGGATGTTTGCTCTACTGTAACAATAGCAAATAACAACATTTATCTTCTTTCTTTTGTTTTTCTGTAAAGCTGAAGTCGATAAACTTCTCAGGACCAGGCTGTCTCTTCATTCGCATGTGTTCTGTTCCTAATACCACGTGGTCATGGTCCCCTGGAGACTTCCTAAAAAGAAAATACACGTCATCTGGCTATTTACAAGAGGCTGGACAACCTAAAGATATTCATTCAATTCTGTGAGTTTTAACAGCTGATAATCCCTGGAGACTGGCAAGGAATAAGTTATTGCTATCCTTAAATGTTTCCTAAGTAAACAGAAGTTTACAGCTATTTTCTGTTTCAAGTGTATCATCTGTAATATCTATCCAGACAAACACCTGACAGGTTATGCAAACTCTTTTATAGAGTGTTTATTGGATACCTTAAAATATTTCTTGACTGTTAGTTTCCATATCAAATTAATTAAAAAGTAAATAATAAACATAAAATTTTGTTATAAGAAATCCGTGGTAGGTACCAGCATTTCTCTAGGGTATTTGGTAGCAATTTCTCACTTCAAACTGACATAAAGTAACAAAGGTATGATTATGAGTTTTGAGGCTGGCCCTGAAACAAAAGCAGTTACAAGATGAAAGTAGAGCAGTATTCACAGCTATAATAAATTTTTAAAAAATAGAGTAAATAAAGGCTCTTTCTCCTAACATTTGCCGCTGCTAAGAGAGACAGCAGCAACAGTCCTAACAGGGAAAAGCAAAACGCGGGCAGGGCAGGGCAGGGCAGGGCAGGGCAGGGCAGGGCAGGGCAGGGCAGGGCAGGGCAGGGAAGGGAAGGGAAGGCATAAAAAAATAAAAAAAGAATAGAAAGGTATGTTTCTCTCTGAAGAGCACATTGGTTCCTATTGTTTCTCATGTGAGTTGGAAACACATGGAATCAATAGTTTTTTTAGTCAGACACTACTTTCATTCTACAACAAGGTAGAGTGAGGTAGAGGAGAGCTGCATTTCCCTTGTGGCATGTTGGCATTGACACACAGTTTTCAGTGTTTGTAGCAGGAAACACCACAGTACTGTTCAGAGATGGAAAGCAAACCTCAGAGACTGACTTGAAAAATGTTTTCTTCTAGCAGAATTTTCACTATCTTCTAAACATGTTTTACTTAAACAAATTCCCAGTAAAATGTTGATGGTGAATACCCTGAATTACATTCTCCAAGAATCATCAGCATTTTCCACTATGACGGATTTTTTTCAGCCCAACTACATCTACAGTGGATGGAAATGGATTTTAAAATCAAACAAAGCCTATGAGCAATTTAAAAGCAGGTTTTACAGTGACCCCTGCCTGGTCTGTTTTCAGTAGATGTACCTCATTAAAGGCCCAGATGACAAGCTTAGGTAGTAAAGTCAATACCTTCCGAGTTGCCCTCAAAATCTCTGTAAGACTTTAAGCTACCACCATTAGCAAAGTGTCTGATATTCTTCCTAAGAAATCAATAGTAAAATGACCAACAGAGTCCATATTTTCACGAATCTTTGTCTGAAAATGTGTTGAATCAGTCTGTTACAGGTGTGCAATTTTATCACAAGTAGAAGAGCAGCTTTCCTGATTACTGCTAATGACTGTTGTCAGTAATAGGTTCCTCAAATGAATCATGTTTGTACACACCAAGATAATATGCTCAAATCTCAATAGTACCAATACGTCAAGTAAATTACTCAGAGCTGCCTGCTTTCCTGAAAGTTGGGAAAATATTCCCAAATATCAAAACAAACCATGAAACATAAATCAAAATCATCACCCTCTCTGACCTCCCAGCCCACCTCACAAAAAGTCTGCTCATTTCCTGAAACACAAACTGAGAGCAAAATAAACAAATACAAATAAAAATTCTTAAATTATTTTTTTTTCTTTACTTATTATTGTTTTTTAAAAAAAAAAAAATAAATAAATAGAAGAAAACCCCTGGTCATATCCATAATGTTGACATGTACACTGTGAATATGGTAAAGATTTACAAATACTTCCAATTTAATTGTTACTCTGAAAGAATTATTCTAGTTTTAAAAAGTTAAGTAAATAACTTTCTTTCAAGCTTTCACATTCGATTCTCAATTCTGTTTTTTTACCCATCAAGCATAAATTACTAATGTAATCTCTGTCTTTTTTTAAGTTTAGTCGTTGTTTAATTTACTGTGTTAACTCTGACCCTACCAGGCTTTAGGAAACTCCAAACTATTTTCTTCAATAACTTGTTTATGCCTGTAGAGGCTTGATCACATTTTCTCTTGAACCTGAGAGTCTTGGCTTGGCACAAGCCACAGTTTCAATAAGTGTTTTAAACCTACACACTTTGTTTTTTAAACCTACACACTGGCACATTAAAGACTTTTACCTCAGAACACAGCGAAATACTGTTCCAAGTGACACTGTCGATACTGCTATTGCTATGCTTCTGAAATGCCCAAGGTTAACAGGATATAATCAAAACACAGGTCAAGTTGCAAAAACTGTGCTATTTTCTCTTCAACCAGACTGCATTTTTTTTTTCCATGCCAAACAATAGTACTCTCTTTAGTGTTAATGAAGCAGATTTTTATTTTCCTGGTACTGAGGGAAGTATAATGGAAAAAATGCTTAATGGAATTTGTTTGAATTTTTAAAAGCATAATGGAAGAAATGCTTACGTCTTCAGAAGTGAATGATGTTTTCCTAAGCTGAGTTTAGAAATACCAGATGTGTATGACTAAAGCACCCTATCCTTTGATTTTTTTTCACAGCTAACGCATTCACTACTGACCTTAGTAATTCCAGTCTCAGCTGGTGTCCTTCAAGACAGCTGTGAAATATCCCCAACATCCTCTGAAGTCCTGATCCCTGCAGCTGTGCAACTGGCTGTTTAGACTTCCCAGTGCTAAGGTTACAACTACTACTTACTTACTGATAAGACCATGAAAAGTAGTTGCTGAGTAATCCTGGGAGAAGTTCAAACACACAAAGAGCCCTCAAAACAGAGAAACACAGAGTAAGAACCTGTATGGATAAGGTCCCCATGCAGAAAAGCCTAGCCAATGTGCTGCATTCCTGGAATTTCATTGTGGACTTCAATTGCACAATTACATTTTTTTTCATGTAATGTATCAGTGTTGGAGCTTTTTCCTTTCATCAGTTCAAGTTTTATTCAAGAGATCTGAAAACTATAATGTTCCTAGAAAGCAAAGTAGCCTCTACTTGACTTCTAGATGAGCTCCTGTAGCAAACATACATCTCTCTTGTATTTATGATATCTGATTTTATTACCTGATGTGCAGACAGCTGCACTGGTTTCCAGTCAGAATATGTATATATTCACCTTGCTTGCACACCTTCTTGCAATGATCATGTTCTTCAGCACTGTGTAGAAGACAGAGTTTTAAATGAATAATTAACAATATCATGTTGCTTCTTTTGCTCAGTCCATGAGGGAGCTGTAACCTCTTAAAGAGGGCCAAAACTCCTTGGTATGTTCTTCATTTCTCTCAGTAAAGGTAAAAGATTCATCCGAGTAAAGTTCTTCAGTAATATGTGACTGGAATATCTTCTCAAGGTACTCCACATAAGGATGCTGGTAGTACTATCTGTAAATTTTTTATGCCTTAGAAAAATGCTGGTAGTAGTGAAGTTTTCAATGAGAAGACTGAATGTTTCAGATGTCCTCAAATAAAATTATTTGTAAAGACCTTGCTCCAGTCAAAGAAAATTTTGTTTGCAATCAAAGTAAATGAAAGAATTTTCTACAAAAGAAAGTACTTGAAATAAAGGTAATTTCTCTGAGTGAATGAGAGAATTTAGGATGACACAAATCCATATAGAATGTATGAAAAACAGGAAATTGCTGCTGTAGGAAATGAAAGTTGGGCTTGAGGTCAAGAGTGAGGAGAGAACAAAGCTTCACCATTCTTCTCTCTATCTCTCGAATATTCCCTAAGTCTTCAGGGGACATGCTGCAGTGTAGTGATGAATCTGAGGCAAAGAACCAAGTGGGCCAAACTAGATCAACAAATTTAATAATACTCAGGGTTTCCTTCTTGGAAATCTCCAGCCACTTCATAAATCACCATATGAAACTGCAAACTGGCAATGTGATACAGATTGTACAGGAATCAGCAGAAGATCAGACATGAGAGTGCTATAGAAGCCCAAAAGATAAGGGGCTAATGTGAAGGTCTCAAACACCAATAGCCAGCTGTCAAGCCAGCTGAGGACTGTTGGCAAAAACAGACAGAGATTGATAGTAATAACAAGCTGGGAGAAAGAACAGGATGTGGGGACAGGGGCCCATAAACAGGTAGGGCAGCACCTTCCTATGACAAACACCTTTGTGCAGGCCAGACAGCTCATCAGATGGATCTATGCTGAAACCAGGACTGTTGTTCTCTTTTTCCTCTTTCTTATTTCTCTCTCTCCCCTCTCTCTCTCCTCTCTCTCTCTCTCTCTCTCTCCCCCTCTCTCACTTCTCACCCTAATCCTTTATCCAAAACCCACTGCTGTGTGATTGTATTAGGATCAGGAACTAACATGCCAATTTCCACGCCAAGTGTGTTATTTACTAATAAAACTTTGCAAGCTTTTGCAGACCCTCTGATTTTTTCATTAATTTCAACCCTGAGCATCTGTGAATCTTTGGTGCTTGCTTTCCCTTAAGGGTGAGACACCACAGGTGTGGATGCAGCTTGTCATCTACATAAAAGTGGTCTGTCAGGATTATTTCTTCCTCTCTTTTCATTTCAGTTGTTTAGCATCTAATCCTTATTACAGGATTATTTTTCTAATCCTCAGTAAATCACATATGGAAAAATAACATAACACTCTCCAACTGACAGCACCTTTGCAAGCTTTGAAATCCCTTTGACGTGCTTGTTTTCCTCCTTCAAAAAACATTTCTCTTTCCCACTTATTTTGTGCCTATATCTGTGTGTTTCTATGCATATGCATGTACACATACATGTTTAAGCACACACCCATATATTTATACATCCACTGCAGGGGCCTATGTCATCCATTCCTACTGTAAGGTGAGGCTATTCTGACTGTTAAAAAAAATCACCCGTTTAATGAGAAAGAAAATAAATAAGCCTTTTGAATGCAATTGTCTTCCAGTTTCTTTCCACTGATGGAAAGTATATGGTACCTCTCAAAGGATGTGAGGCATTCTCAATGGCATGACCATCATGAGAATTCTGTGAATCCTATGAATCAGAAAATTAGGTCTGAGTCCTTCAGAAAGAAAGAACATTGCAGTATACTTTTAAGTTTAGAAAGCCCAAGGCAGCTCTTGTGCTTATTTGCTTGCATTATGGTCCCAGACAAGTGCAACCAAAACGGGCTTTCTGGATGACGCAAAAAATTCAGGTAACCAGGAAACCAGGCCAATTTAACTGAAGCAAAATGCATCCTGAAATATTTAGCAACAGAGCCATAGTAAAGCTCTGATACGCCCCTCTCTCCTTTCCCCCAAGAAAATACTGGAGTTAACCTAGCTCTTGGGTCTTGAGGTTTTTCCACATTTTTGTGGTGAGAGGGAAGGGGATACTCAGTGTATTAGTGGAGATAGATATATATATATATATATATATATATATATATATATATATAAATCAGATTTAAAAAATACTTAGTTCTTCAACTGAAAAACACACTTCTTATTACAACTAAAATGACCTTGGAAAAATGTCCTTGTTTGTTAAGAAAACATACAATGAATAGCATTTTCACATGAATATTTGTACTTTGAAATCCTTCCAAAAGGATTATAGATTTCCTATGTTGTAAGTAGTCTTTGCTGTCATCTGAATGACCTTAGCTACTCAGTGGTGACATGAGGAGGCTTGTTGCCTCTCACATTTAATCACAAGGCCTTTTTTACAATTAAAGAACATAAATTGTATGAAAGCTTCATATGTGCACTTACACAAAACAAAAAGCAGTACATCAGCAAAATAAACTGTCTTTATCACTCATGGCAGAGTAATGGAGTTGTTGAAAACCACTGAACCCAGATGAGGACAAAGTGCAGCCTGGACTTCCAAAGTAATGTGTGCAGAAAACAAGTTGTCCTTGATGAAGTGTTTGTTTCTAACATCTGCTTCTATGAACTTGATGCATGTGGGGGCTGTGGCATCCCTGAACTACAAGCTGCACAAGTTGTCTGCTTACTGTTGGCAGCAGAATGTCTTTATGTCACAGTGCCTTTGAAATTCAATAGAAAGCTATTATTAAGTGATTTAGTTTTAGCCCCTTGCAAATGTGTGCCTTATTTTCACACCTTACTCTGCCAAAAACTGTGTATTCAGAACACTAGTAGACTAAAACTCTCACATGCTCAAGAGTAAAAGGAAGGAAACAAAAACAAAAACAAACAAAAAAAATCTCAGCAATTCTTTCTTCTTTTTGAATCTTTTGCTTTCTTTCCTGCTATATTTGAAGTGGTATATTTTTGCAACAATAAAGGAATGAACAAACTAACGGGCTTTATAGTAGTAAACAACTGTCTTTGCATGTTCCTCTCTTGCTAGGACACAATGATTTTTTAAAAAGCAAAGAAGAATAAATTTTTAAAATTTAAAAATAGAATTGCATCCTGAGGCCTTTCAATTTACTCATAATTTATAGGACTTGACTAAGAGATTCCATAAGATTACACAGCACCTCATTCAGCACACCTCTCTTTGTGAAAGATGCTGGGATGTGAGGCATATGGAGGAGAGCCTGCACTTGAGGTTTGGAAAGTCTTCAGCCCTCACAACAAGTCCACAGAATTCACATCTGTGCACAGCACTGCAGCAAGAGTTTGGTAACACAAGCCAGCCTTGCATATCAGCTTTGTGATAGCATGGTTTTGTTCGCCCATATATCCTACTAATCTTGTCATTTCCCAGTAGCCTACAGATGTATGTGGAAAATATTTAAACACATGAAAAAGCAAGCAAATAAGAAAATAAATAAAACTTCCTTTGATATAAATGGGCTCCACAGTCTAACTCTGGTATGTTTGCTTGAATTTAGTCTAATTTTAAAAACTAAAACGTTGTCTCCAGTCCAACAAAACATGTTATTCCCTGACAGCAACTTGGAATTGTAAATTGAAATTAAAAGATAGAAAAGTGGAAAAATATAGGATACCTCAATTTAGTATTTTATATTTCTTTTTATTTGGTAGAGAACCTTCATATTCCTGTTGCTAGGAGAAGACTAAAAGCTTAGCAGATCAAAGGATGCACAGTCTGGATATAGACTCTACATTAGTTCTTCCCAATGCACTGAGAGGCACAGACAGAGTAGCTGCAGATTGATGCCACAAATTATGGTGAGTCTGCTCACCAAAAAAATTGCATAAAAAAAGTACAATAACTTTGTTTTAAATTCAACTTTTTTTTCATCTGTAATAACCAGTCCATTTCTGGGAAGCTGAAAGGTATGTATGACAGATATATATGTTACAAGCTGCATAACATTCATCCACCAAGCATTTCTTATTTTAACTGGATTTGTTGAACCTTTCTAATGAGTATATGCTATTTCCTTAAGCAGCAATATGTGAATTATCTATATGTAATGGAGTGTCTGAATACCGCATTTTGAAATTCCATGCAGAGTCCAATTGATACAACTGTAGAACATATAGGCAGAGCAAAATACCATGATGTGGAAGTGTGGGAAGTAAATGTGAAAAAGTTTTCATGAATTCTTAATAAATCAGTGAAGCAAACCATTTGGGAAGTGTTTATATCCCAGAAATTCCAAGAATAAGTTTCTGAATATGTTAATCAATGCTTTCTTGCATTTCTTACACATAGCTTTGTGCACTTGCAAAAACGCGTACCTTCAGAAACAGTATCCCTTGTTGAGTGATTTCAAGGAGAAGAAAGCAAGAAATATGGAATTTAACTTCAAAAATGGATTTAGAAAACATAACTTTTTGTTCAAACAAACAGTTGTCAGAGCAGCCACTGAAATCATGCCAATATTCTGATTAGGCAGCATAAACAAAATGCAGTTTTGGTCATTAAAACTACGTGATTGGTTAAATGATGGTTTAAAATTGGTTAAATGCATAAGCTCCAAATGAAAAAGTGAGACAGGATAATTTTGTTCTGCTTTCTGAGCCCTTGTCTTCTGAAAGGTTAGGTCCCTAGCCTTATGGGATTGTCCGACTCTGCTCTGAGCTGGGGCAGCCTCACCTCGAGTGCTGGGGCGGGTCTGGGTGCCACACAAAGAAAGACATTAAGCTGTTAATAGAGTGTCCAAAGGGGGGCAACAAAGATGGTGAAGGGCTGTGAGGGGAACCCATATGAGGAGTGGCTGAGGTCACTTGGTCTGCTCAGACTAGAGAAGACTGAGGAGAGACCTCATTGCAGTCTACAGCTTCCTTGTGAGGGGAAGAGGAGCGGCAGACACCGATATCTACACTCTTGTGACCAGTGACAGGACCCAAGGGAATGGCCCAAAGTTCTGTCAGAGGAGGTTTAGGTTGGATATAAAGAGAAGGTTCTTCACCCAGAGGGTGACTAGAGCACTAGAACAGGCACCCCAGGAAAGGGGCCACAGCACCAGGTCTGACAGCTCAAGAAGCACTTGGACAATGGTCTAAGGCACACGGTGTGATTCAGAGTCTCCTGCACAGGGCCAGGAGTTTGTCTCTCTGATCCTTGTGTCTTACAGCTCAGCCTAATCTTTGATTATGTATGATGTTTGAGAGAAAGATTTAGTCACTATTCTGTTTTTACACTGCTTCCTGGTACAACGAAGTCCTTCCCCACATCCACACAGAGCCTTCTTTCAGGCAGAAACTGCTATAAAACAGGAGAAACAAGAAATTGAGTTCCAAAAAGACTGTAAAAATGGTTGTGACCAGTGCAGACAAGAGAACAGGAAAGCTGCTAATGAAAAATAAGCATAGTGTCTGCTAAGTAAAGCATTAAGGCAGCCTGACTTTCAGAGCTCATTCTTGCTCCAGTATCAGCTAAGACAATGACCATGTAATCTTAGATCTGAGTTATCAAAGAGAGCTAAAAAGAGGGACTTGGCTTAGATTGGCAGAAAGGACAAGCATCAGTCAGATGTCATACACCACAATTTTGTGATAAAAGGAAAATCTGTTTTAACAAAGTCAAGTATGTGTTTTAAAATATGACTGAAATATAAACTCTGATATGAAGAATTTCTATGTATGTGTAAGTGTGGACAATGAAACACCTAAATGAAAAGTTTCCACTGAACCCAACTGGGATTATATGTAATTATATATTTTTAAAAAAAACAGCAACCACACAAATGAAAAAAAAAAAATAAACCCACACCTGAATTACAAATAGAGTCCTTTCTCTTTCTTTCAAATATTGGAAATTCTTTCTCTGTGTTTATGTAGTTGAGTTATGAATTTCTTTTGAACTTCTACTAAAACATTGAGGAAAGATAAAATTCAAATTTTGTGGGCTATTCCACATTGCAAAAAGAATAAAGTAAAAAGTATCAATTGAAGGTACATTAGTGCATGAAAAGAAAACTCATACCGAAACAGTAGAAAAAAAAGAAAACATAATTGGTTCTAGTAAAAATACATCTAATATATCAAAACTTCAACTCTCCCAGCTTAGCTGTTGGCGTATAGTTTAGCAAGTTTTTCAACTAGATTTTTTTTTTTAAAAAAATGAACACGATTAGATTTCATACACATAAACACGGAAAACAGGGATTAAAGAATTTACAAATTTAATTTTATGAATCTAAATGAGATGACCAGTGGGAATTTGGGTTTTGACATTGAATTTTGAGAAATTTCAGGGGAATGCCAGGGGCCATTTTTATTATTACTGTTACTTAGTAGCTCCAAAAAGAGCTGAGAAGAAAGGGAAGCACATTTGTGAAATATTAAAAGCTATGCTTGAAGGCTTGTATTTTATTCTGTACAGGGAAAGAAATTAAAGTGGATCTTAATAGGAGGAATTCTGTTTTAGGAAGAAAAGTATTGCCAACCATATTTAGTATAGTTCTGTAGAAAGAATTCAAACCTGCACCATAATTGCTGCTCAGAAGTGGCTTGGGGGTAGATCTGTGGGGGCTCTGCAAGACTTCACATGAGTCCCTCCCTATAAGAGTGTTTCTCCAGTCCTAGGAAAGCAGCAACCCAGTCAAAAGAAACAATGATACATCGTAAGACACTAAACATACAGAATTCTGAGAGAACCATGAACATTTCTGTCTGTGTACCCTTACATGCTGCAGGCTGCTTGGGGCTGTTTTTTTCCAACTTGCCTGGATCAACTTTCATCAGAAGCAAAGGTACAGAAAAATACTTTCATGAAAATGAAGGACTTCAGTTATCACAGGCCTCCCATAAAGAGAGAGGAAAAAATTTCAAATTACCTTTTATATATTATTTATGAAGGTCCAAATTAGACCTTTAGGTAGGCTATTATAAATCAGTCATTTGCCTGCGACTGGATCAGACTTTCTCCAAACAAGAGATTTAACATTCTGAAAATATGGTACTTTAGGATTAGCACCTTTAATTTTAGATATTTTAGTCTTCATACCATATAAATGTTATTTATAATATTAATAAAGTTTATGAGATTTTGGAAGTTTTTTTGCTTTTATAGGCTTACAGCAAACAGTCCTTTGACAGCTGTTTGGCTGTTAAGAACAATATCCTAAGAAAGATTTGGTTTATACACACCAGATTTTTTTTTTTTTTTTGCAGTGCTTCTTCCTTTTCATCTCAGGCATGTCCAGTACTTAAAATATTTTGATATCTTAACTGTTTTGGTTAAAAGAGTAGTATGAAATTATGTGCCTTTCCATATTTACTTGCAGCTCAACACAGTAGTAACATCAAAAAGATTTGCATACTGATTTTTTATTTATTCTGACAAACATAGCTTATTTTCTTTGAAAAGCTATAGCACCATAAAAGGATTTTTAAGCCTGCAAAGAGAATGGCATTTGACACCTCTCAGATGTTACAGTCAAGAAGGTTGTAATAGGATGACTCTGCATTACTCTCATTTTGCCTAATTAGTATGCTAAAGTAATTTTTTCCTGTGCCGTGTAGCAGTTTGACATACAGGAAAATTAACTAAAGCTGTATTTATTATTCTTGCAGGGATAGTCTAGTGAAGTTTGCCATTACCAGTCAGCATAAGTGACTTCTCTGGGACCCATGAAGCACTAAGAGAAATTCAGTGCTCCGAGGAGACTAACACAGGACCTGTCCTTCATTCAGTGCTCAACACAGCACTTGCAGACACTTTAAGCTTGGGTCAGTGATGTGAACAAGATTAAATTTTATCCCTTTGTGTGGAAAACTGTAGATCACAAACCTAATCATCTCAGTAATGACAAAAGTTACGTCCTGTGATTGTGACAACAAAAATGTAGAGCAGTTTCAGGAATATGTGAGAGAGGGAGAAATGTAGCATTAGATTAGGGCACATTTTGGGTGAAGAGCTTTTTTATAAATATAATAAGAAGAACACCCTCAACATTTTCAGCCTGTAAACATGTAAGAACAAATAACATCATGCCTGCATGATGACTTGTGCAAGACCGTAAGATTTGCTGAATATAAATCTTCACTATTGCTGGCAGTTCCTAGAGGAAACCAAGAAGACTGTACTATACTTAAGTGTCTAGGACTATTGTTCTTGTTCTTACTAGTTTCATTGATTAATCATGAGGTTTTGCAGTACCTGTTATGGGTAAGAATGGAGTGAACAGAATTTTTTTTAATTGAATGCTGAGTCTGTACCTCCAGCATTCATTATGGTGTATATTTGGTGTCTAGACATTCTTCAGTACAGGGATAACTTACTGTGTAATCTGGTGTAAATTCAGAGAATTTTCTGAGAGTTGAAATTCAATTGACTCTCTGAGAAAAAATGAACATGAATGAGCAGTCTTCATGTTAATCAAAGCAGAATCATTCTCAGATGCCTCATTTGCATCCTCTGAGTACAAACAAATGAAGACAACTTTGGTAGAATAAGGTCTATAAATTAGACGTGAATTGAGTGGGTGTACTCTTGTCACAAAATTTCATTTTCCTTGAAAACTGGAGGTTCCCTGGAAACAGAAGGGCCAAGTTCCCCATCAGAAGCTCAGAGGAAAAGTACCCAGGTGCACATCACCAGCTTAGTCATCAGACATGATGAGTAAGCTGGGACTGAAAAACCCATGGTGGTACACAAGGAAAATGTCAGGTGTCTGGAAAGACTATATCCCATTTCCTTACTGTTCCTTCTGTTGCTTTTTTATTATTTTTCTCAGCTCTGGAGTCAAGAAGTCAAAGCCACAGAATTTTACTGAAGTGTATATTATTTACTCCATCATTCTTGTTTGCAACAAGGATGAATCAGTGGGAATTAATTGTTTCTCCAGAAGCAATGACGCAAAAGAGGTACAGTGGGCAGATAAGTGAGGTGTTTGTGTAGGAATGTGTCCTGACATTTAGAGCTAAGCCCCTATTTAAAAGCTAAAATTATGTTTTTCTATATAAGGGCAGTACAGAAGGCAGATCCAGCTGACTAAACTTGCTCCAGAATTTCAGAGCATTGCAAAGACTTAGAACGATATTTGCCAGAAAATTCTTCTTTTTCTGTATTTGTGAAGAATTTGTATGAAAAAAATAAGGAGGAGAAGAATGTTTAGACATTTTAGAAACCACAGAGGGACAAAATAACAACAGATCATAGCAGAAAGCCAAAATCTTGTGCATGGAGCACAGGGCTCCATTGTTTCAGAGAATTGGAAGAAGACACTAGTCACTGAATCACAGAAACACAGATTAGGCTGAGTTGGAAGAAGCCCACAAGGGTCACTCTCTAATGGCTTAATGCCTTTCTAATATTGTGGTGAACAAAACAAAGTATTTTTAATAGATCATCTGCTTTTCTGCAGCTCATGAGGGTTCCTCATTTTTATTAGAAGAAAAACCCCACCAAATAGCCTGTTTAGATTGTCTTTTTAGCTAGCTATGACATACTGAAAAGAAAGCCCTCTCCAGACTGTTGGTTCCCAAGAAAAGGTATTGCTAGAAAAGTGTTTGAATGCAAAGTCCCTTTAAACCCAAGAAATGCTGCAGTAAATTTAGTTGAAAGAGGACACAAATGATGGGAAGGAATTCACTGTATATTACAGAAATGCAGCTTCTATTGAGATATGTGACATTTCACACTGGAAAACAACAAACCCATAGTAACAAACTGTGAGAGTACGCCACTGCTAAGGGCTTGAGTAATCCTGAAGGAGGCAAAATTTTCTGTGGATATTGATAGGAGAGTCCTGTATGGACTAAAATGGATGAGGGATCACATGTGCCAAATGAGCATCTGAAAGTAAAATTAGAAAAATGGGCTAAGATTAAATCAGAACCAGACAAATCTGGAATACCATGATGTCTCTAGCAAGGCTGGAGTACAGCCTTGTTTACATAGAATGGAAAAAGCATAAACACCCACAAGGCTACTTCAAAATAGCAGCTAAGTACTACTTCTAAATGGTTCCCCATATAAAGTCAGGATCTGGCACAGACACAGAAAGAGAAAATATTATGATTCTAACGGAAATATCATGTCCAGACCTGCTGAACTTAAACTGGAAATGAGATACAGGTATGAAAAATCAAGCCTGACATTTACTGATATGTGTGGTGCAGCTGGTTATCAGTTTGTTCATGTGTTAAACCCACATACACCCGAGTTAACTGGAGGGTGGCACAGGATATCTGCAAGAGGTGTTCAACAGAAGTGGGAAAATGATCTGGCTGAAGACAATGGACGCACTTGGAACAGAGTGACTCCCTGGGCTGCTGACCTTCTCAATTCACAATGTGACCAGGTCGTGCAGAAGCCCTGCTGATGGAAATTTTAGATGATTCTGGAGACTTCTTCTGTGTATATCTCTCAGCATGGAGAATGACTTCAAGAGACTACCCTCAGTGGTTCCTGCTACAAATCCAGTCAAAAAAGTCAGTTTGGACAGTAATAAAATACTTGTCAAAAGTATTTTAAAAATGTTTGCTGGTACAGAAATTATCACATAGGAGAGTCTTTTGTACAGAGGCAGTTAATAGAGGCAGTTTGCTTGTGGTTGAGATTGACTATATTGAGGGGTATCAATAAGGAAGAAACATGCATGTGTTTGGGTCCTTATACAAAATAACAGCTAGGGGATGAGAAGAGCTAGAGGATGATAACTGAGCCAATAAATTTTGGGAAGTATTTCCTGGTCCAACAGAAGATAACCTTGAAGGGGAGATTACAGCAGAGGCTCCTGTTGCTATCCATGTAGTTGCTGGTCACCTTGTTTGGTAGATTTAATTTATCCTATGAGCATTAGGCTGTGTCCAAATCTCAGTAAAGTAAGTTAAAAGTATAAAAATAACACTGTCAAGAGTCTGTGTAACAAGACAGTTCCATACTTTGGACTGTAGATTTCAGAGTATAATGGGCTACATTTCTAACACATTATCCTCCTTGGTTTAGACTCACAGCTGGATATACTTGAGAGGAGGTTATTTTATAGGAATGGGCATTTTTCACTTGTGAAAAGAAAGCCTCTTAAATATGATAAATTGGTGACAAAGAATACAGTAAGTGCTGTAGAGTATGTAGAGTCCTTTGGCATACACAGGTAGAAAAACCTTAAGAACACTTTGAGGTCAGCCTATGTACTGGCAGGAATCTAAACTGGGGAATTTATAGCATTACCATGTAATAGCAAAAAATGTTATAATAATACTTTTAGACAGGCATGGTGGAACAAGATATAAACAACAAAAATAACCAAGCTGCATCACAGACACATTAGACTTCTCTATAAATACACAATAAATTCAAGGTGACACAGCTTGAAGATAAATACAGAGCTGGTGAAGTTCTATTAGGAGAAAGTATACAGTAGAATTCTTTGTCCTTTTACAAAGCTGAAAAGGCAAATGGAGGGCCAATATATCTCGTTCTTGCATAATTGATACACCAATCACTAAAATACCCAAATACTTCAAACAAGCAATACCGTAAGTAAAGAGGAGAGAGAAACAGGAAAAAGAAAGAAACAATGGACAAAATCAACCATGGGGGGTCTTAGACAGAAAAAAAAACCCAAACAACACTCTCCAGGAGCATATATATGCTAAATAATCTTGTTCATGGAGAAAAGGTTGAAATAAATTTGGGTATCTCCCACACCTAGAACAAAGCACAGTGTAGCAAAAATAGTATGTAAGAGCAGGTTTTAAAAACAGGTTCTGGGATCCCAGTCTGTCACTGAGCTGCTGTTTGAGCTCATATGATTTAATTTCACTTGTAATTTTTCCTTCTCTTCACTTTTCTCTGTCCCATCTTCAGAGAATCACAGATTGGAAGAGACGTGCAAGGATCATAGAGACAAACTCCTGACCCTGCACAGGACAGCCCCAAGAGTCACACCATGTCCCTGAGAGCATCGTCCAAGCACTTTTCAAGCTCTGTCAGACTTGGTGTTGTGGCCACTTCCCTGGGGAGCCTGTTCTAGTGCCCAAATCACCTTCTGGATGAAGAACCTTCTCTTTATATCCAACCTAAATCTCCTCTGACGGAACTTTGGGCCATTCCCTTGGGTCCTGTCACTGGTCACAAGAGTGTAGATATCGGTGTCTGCCGCTCCTCTTCCCCTCACAAGGAAGCTGTAGACTGCAATGAGGTCTCTCCTCAGTCTTCTCTAGTCTGAGCAGACCAAGTGACCTCAGCCACTCCTCATATGGGTTCCCCTCACAGCCCTTCACCATCTTTGTTGCCCCCCTTTGGACACTCTATTAACAGCTTAATGTCTTTCTTTGTGTGGCACCCAGACCCGCCCCAGCACTCGAGGTGAGGCTGCCCCAGCTCAGAGCAGAGCAGGACAATGCCTCCCTTGCCCAGCTGTGATGCTGTGCCTGATGCACCCCAGGACACAGGTGGCACTCCTGGCTGCCAGGGCACTGCTTACTCATGGTCAACCTGCCACAGACCAAGACCCCAAGATCCTCTTCTGTGTAACAATTCTCCATCATCTCATTCCCCAGCTTGTGTTCAGGGTTGTCCCATTCCTGATGCAGAATCTTGTTTCCTTGTTGAACTTCACACAGTTAGTGATTGACCGGCCCTCTAATGTGTTCAGGTCTCTCTGCAAGGCCTCTGTTACTTCGAGGGAGTCACTACCTCCTCCCAGTCAGCTGCAAACTTCCTTAGTATTCATGCCAGTCCCACATCCAGGTCATTTACTAAAATATTGAAGAGCAAAAGGCCAAAGATGGAGCCCTCTGGAACCCCATCAGTGATGGGTCACCAGTCTGACGCCACTCCATTCACTGTAACTCCTTTTGCCCAACTCAAGAGCTAGCTCACCAATCACATAATTTGTTTGTGCAGCTGTGTGTTGGAATTTTTGTCCAGGAGGATCCTGAGAGAGTATCAGAACTTTACTGAAATCAAAAAAGATTACATCCACTTGTTTCCCTTGATCAACTACATGGGTTAACTGTCCCAAAAGGAAATCAGGTTTGACAAGAAGGACTATCCTCTCAGGAAGCCATGCTAGCCCAGTAGCTGTATTGTCCTGCAGGTGTTTTTCAATACTTCTCAGACTAATCTTCTCCACAGCTTTAGCAGAATCTGAAGTGAGACTGACAGGTCTATATTTTCTGGGCTCCTCTTTCTCACCTTTTTTGAGAGTCAGGACAATGTTTGGTAGCCTCCAGTCAGCCAGTACCTCTCTGGATTCCCACTCAAAATTCATCAGAAGAAGTTTTGCAACTACATCAGCCAGCTCTTTGAGGTTTCTTGGATGAATCCCATCAGTCACCATGGACTTGTAGGGATCCAGCTGGAGCAGCAGATCCTGCAGAATTTCAGGGTCATCTGGGAGCTGATCATTCTCATAGGTCCTCCAGCTCTGTGCACTGGGACCCCCTTAGTACATCATGTGTCTTAAAGACAGGTGCAAAGAATGTACTGAACACCTCTGTATTGCCCCTGTCTGTGTTTGTAAGATAACCACGCTCATCCTGTAACAGGCTGATGTTATTTCTACACTGCCTTTTGCCATTAATATATTATTTTTAAAAATCTTTTTATTGTCCCCCACAGTTTTGGCCATCTTCAACTGCAGCTGAGGTTTGGCCCCACAAATTTTCTTCTTACAATGGGAAACAGTATCTGTTTTCTTTCCATGTCACCTGACCTTGCTTCTACTTCTTTTTTGCCTTATTTCCAAGAGAAGATTCCTACTCAGCTAAGCTGGCATCCTGCCTCACCTTCTTGACTGTTGTGAGGTGCCTCAGGGAGGCAAAATTTCGTTTCAGATAAGCATTGTTAAAGTGAGAGGCATGGCTATAAGCCAAGCTAGTGAATGTTGACCTCCTGCTTTGGGGGATGGACATGTGAGCCCTGAATGAAGTTGTCCCACCCCAAACCGCTCGTGAAGGGCGGCCCAGGAGTTCTGACTGGGTTTGAGTCCCTGGGGGTTTCTCCCTTGCTGTGTTTCTAGTGGTCCCTGACCCTAAACTCCATCCTAGTTCTGTCCCTCAAAACCTCTGCCCTGCCTTTGTTCAGGGCTCTCCGTCTCTGAAGGAGTTTGTTCCCATACTGAATTAATGATTTCATGAACAGAGGCCTGTCTCATTCTTGTCCCATGCTGTAGCCACCCTGGATATTATCCTGCAGTGGCTGCCTACAACAAATGGTAGAAGAATGCGGACATCCAGTGAGGCACCAGAAGAGTAGCAGGACTGGATCCATAGACACTCCATAAGTCCCCGGCTGATGGCTTGAGAGCCGGCGAGACCCCCACCTTAGAGAGGAGGATGAGAGAGATCTGGCAGGAAGGCTGGGTTGAGAGTGCCTCGGGCATGGGGGAAAAAATGGGCTTACGGAGGGTGGGGGTCGAGACTACGAGACCAGACGCTGGGACAAACACTTTACATCACCCAACAAGACGTATTATGGATGGTTTTGGGGTTTTTTATATACATGGGAAGGACCTTTATGGATGATATTGACATTATGGACGATTATGGATGGTATGGCTCTTTTTGTGGACTGGTTTTTGGCTTCTGTGATGTCCTTCATTATTTTTTTTTTGGTGTATACCTCCCTGTATCTTCCCCTCTCCTCTTTTCCTAAGGGCAGGACAAAGGGTGAAAAATGCCAAGGTGGCTCGGGGTTGCTGCCGTCTCCCGTCACCCTGGTGTCTTTCTGCCATCCCATCCCCTGTTTTCCTGAAGGTAGGCAAGGGACGGAGAACATCCAGAGTGATGCGGGTCTGCTGCCGTCTGCCTGCCCTTCCATGTCCTCCTTCACCCCCTGTCTTTCCATATTCCCCGTTCTCTGGCCAGGAAAGTCCGTCCTGGACCGCCCCGCCAAGGTGGCACTGGCCTCGCCATCTGGGATCCCTTGTTTCCTGCCTTGCTCCTTCTTTCCCAGTCCCGAACCTTCCCTTCCCCCAGTCACTCCTGCTTTGCTCCCACCCCTTTGTTCGGCTGCTCCACCCCTAGGGGCTGTGCCTTTGCCATCGTGGGCAACACCTCCTCCAGGGAAATCGAAACTGTAACCTGAGCTCTGAAGGCCTGCCTTTCACCAAGAACATCTAAAGTGGCAATGCCCACATCTTCGGGACCAGAGCCGAAGCTGATCATTACCCCTCTGCCCCTCATAAGAGGAGATCTAAGAACTGCACCCTTCCTAAGAGAAAATCCAGAGCTGGAAGAGAATGAACTAAAAAACCATTATGTTTGTATTAAGTATCATCACTGTTTAATTCACCCAACTGTTGTCCGAGATTTAAGTATTTGTTTTTAATTTTGTTTTTTTGTTTGCTTAATGTGTTTTGTTGTTGAGTTTTTAGTGTCTCACAGAGCAAAGAGACTGCTGTAGCTTCCTTGGATATGATCCTGCAGTGGCTACCTACAACACTTGATGTTCGGATTTGGAAATTTGCCTGCTCCTGTGCCCCTAGGAGGTGATGTTTAACAAGTGACCAGCACTGATGGACCCCAGCCCCTGCCAAGGGTCCTTGCCAGTTTCCTGAGCAGCCTGAACTCTGCTCACCTCATGTCCAGAGCTGAGGTTTTGCTTGCACTTTTCCTCATCATCCATCAAGAGGGATTTTGAACACAATCACTTGCATGGTTACCGTGGCCAAGATGTACACCAATTTCCACTTCATTCATGAAATCTTCTTTTTTGACAAGCAGTAGATCAAGGAGAGAGTCTTTCCAAGTTAGGTGCCATAGGACTAACAGTTTCCATAAAGCTGTCACCAAGGTTTTTTAAAAATGTTGTGACCTGGGTTGTATAAGCTGTTAATTTCTGGCAGGCTGAAGTCCCTCACAACAACAAGGACTCCCTCATAAGAAGTGTCCCTTAGTTCCTCAGAGATTAATTCATTAGTATCATCATTCTGGATATAGGTCTATACTAGTTTCCCACAATGACATATGCATTATTTGTTTGCCCCTTGATTCTTATCCAGAGGCTCTCAACTGTGCCATTGCCAACTGTGAGCTCCATATATTCTAGACCTTCTATTACAAACAGTGTCACCCCTCCACCTGTGCCCTGCCTGTCCCTACTAAAGAGCCTGTAAGTGTCCCCCATGGCACCCCACTCACAGGACTCATCCCACCAGGTTTCTCCTATTCCAGTTATATTGTATGTGTGTGACTGGGCCAAAGTTTCAAGCTCATCCCGTTTGTTCCTCATGCTGCCTGGATTAGTGTGGGAACATTTCTGGTTTGGTGCATTGTAGCAAATACCTTGTGAAGCAAATCGAGGAACCCCATGAGTGCTCGTTTCCTCAAGTTTTGGTGCACAATTTCATTGTTCATCACTGGAGAGCCTGGTTTTGTCCCTTTCCCCTTTCTAAGCTTGTTATTACTCTGTCAATCAGCCATGATTCTCCTATGTTAGAATTCATTCTCCCCTCTGAGATAGGTTCATCCCATCAGGTGTCAGTAAACTAGCTGCTGAGTAGATCATCCCATGGATAAAAGCCCAACATTTTTCTGATTATTGCAATCTCAGAGCCACATACTGACCTTATGGATCTGCCTATTCCTATCAATAGTACTCCTTGTTACCAGAAGAATAGAAGAAATCACTGCTTGAGATCCTGATCCTGATCCTGATACCAGTCATCTCCAGGCCCTGAAGCATATTTTGTTTGCTGTCACATTCATCTTTTTGTTGGGTTCTTACTGCCAGCTTGAACAATAAATAGTGGGTAGTAATCAGAAAGCCATACTGGACTGGAAAGATTTCCAGTAATGTCCTTTATCTGAGCCCCTGGGAGACAGCAGACTTCCCTGTGGGTTGGCTCTGGTCTGCATACAGGCCCTCCATTCCCCTTAGCAGGAAGTCTCATATTGCAACTACCCTTCTTTCCCTCTTGATAGATGAGGAGGTGATGTGGGGTATTGGTGGTGTCATTTTAGGATAGCACGCTATCATAGAAGGACTTTCCCCCACCTCATCAGTTGTCTGGCCTTCTAGGTCCAGAGCCTCTCACCTGTCGTAACAGGGGCCAATCCTTCTTGTCAGATCCTGAAGTGGAGGAGGAAGAGTGTAAATCTTACTGATTTACAAGCCACTCAGGCTGCTGGCTCCCTATTCAGCACCCAACATGATGCATATCTGGAAACTGAGAAATGGCTACACGCCTTTGTTATGTCTAAGAATCCATTCTCATACAATAAAAATAGTTTTCAATTTAATATCTTCTCTGACTTGCATAAATAAACAGGTCTCTACACTGAAATCTGAAATTTGTGCAGCAGAGGTGTCATCAGGAAGTTTGCAGGAGAACAGTTTCCCTCTCAATCCCACTGAAAGATGGCAAGGAATCAGCTTGAGAGCAGCATCTGTTCTGAATGCACCAAAAATGTTTTGTGCCATGTGGGGAATATAAAACAAATGGAGTCAGAGAAGAAACAGACAAATATAAGCAATTTTTAGGGAGCTCAAGAATAGACAAACTTCTGAGAGTGAACAGAACTCTTATTTCAATATCGGCATTATTTTATTTTTAAATTACCTCAGAAAATGAAAGATTATTTATTTGACAACAAGCATTTAGTATATTACTTTAAGAGTATAAAAATAACCTAATTAAAAAAGAAAAAACCAGAAACTAAAAACACCACCCCAAAAAAACCCCCACAAAGTCTTCTGGATGTATCCGAAGGAAGAACACTTGATGTAATTTGTCTGGACTTCCAGCAGACTTTGATAAGCTCCCTTGTGCAATGGAATTCTTAAAGTGCTGCAATGGACTAGAAACAGGTGGTGAAATTTGAATGGTACTGAGGTGAGAGGAGTTTTGTCATTTAATTAATTGAGGTTATGCTTTTAGCCAGAAAATCCCTGTGGGAAAGAATGGTCACTTTCCAATTTGGCAAAAATATCAGAATGCAGTAATCCATGCATCTCTGCTATGATTGGTTTCATAGAGGATAGTTATACAAATATAAATTAAACTCTGAAAGCAGGGATAAGACTGACATTCCAGAAACAGCAACTTGAAGCAAGTTAGTCAATATTTAATAAGACTTTGCAGAAGCTACCCAGGATAACAGAACAAATTTCAGTAATAAATGCAAGGTCATGCTTTTTATGAGAACCAATCTGAACCATTGATCAACACCATTTGACTCTATATTTACTAGAACAATTTAGAAGAAAACCCAAGGTCTGACACATAACTAAATGTTTATGAAAATTTTTGCAAAAGAGAAAACACTCAATTTCTGTTTGAACAGATGTCTGGATTCATAAGCAGCTCTTTGCTCAGGTTCCTCCTCCAGTTTAGCAGAAATGACACATCTGCCATCTCTCTCCTCCCAAGCCTAATAGTTAGACACTGAAATTGCAAAGCCAGGAAGTCAAACCAAAGTAACAGAAACATGTCTGTGAACAAACTTGAAGTGCAGCTTGTAACATTTACCTACTCAGAAAACATAAATTTTTCAGAGATTTATTATTCAACCTTTTACACAGATGAAGGTCAGAATTAGAGAGCAGAGCAATATGGGTGGCATTGTTGTGGAAATTTCTTGTAGACCCCCTGACCAGGAATATGAGGTAGAAAAGTCCTTCAGGCAACTGGAAGAAGTCATGCTCAGATCCTCATAGGGAAATATGACTACCCCAATATCTGCAAGATGGCCAACGTGGGACAGCATGAACAATCCAGGAGGTTTCTGTAGGGCATTGTTGACAACTTCCTGTGGAGCTAATGTGGGGAGGAACAGAGCTATTAGACCTCCTACTGACATCAAGGAAGGTCAGGCTGGGAATGTCGGGGTGACCATGAGACAGAGAACTTCAGAAACATGAGTAGAACAGAGCAAAAAGCAGGACCTTAGCCCTGGGCCTCAGGACGGTAGATGTAGGCCTTTCCAGAGATCTCTTCAGAAGAATCCTGTGGAATATGGTCATGAAGAGAAAAGAGGTCCTCAAGAGATTGCTGATAGTGAAGCTCCAGAAAGACCCATTCCAACATATAAGACATGCAAAGATGGAAAGAGACCTGCATGGATGGCCAAGGACTAAGTTCAGACAAAACCCCAAAGTGTTCAAGAGATGAAAGCAAAGGCACATAACCTAGGAGTGATGTAGAGATACTATGTGAGCTTGGAGGGATGAGTTTAGGAGAGCTGAAGCCCACACAGAATTCAATCTCACAAGAGACATGAAGGATAACAAGAAAATCTCCTACAGTACCTACTGATAGGTACACCAGCAGCAAAAAGAAGGCTAGAGAAAAAGTGGACCTGCTGCTGAACAGGGCAAAGAACTTGGTGACAAAAGTACAGGGTAGGCTGAGATACTCAATGACTTATTTCCTTTGTTATTAGCTGCTAGAGTCAGTCTCTAGAAATCCCAGTCCCCTGACACAGCCGAGAAAATCTGTAGCCAGGAATGCTTACTCTTAATAGAGGAGGATACTCACATTAGGAAACATTTAAACAAAGCAGACTTACACACGTTGTTGGTGGATCACACCCAGGAATGTAGTCTGGAGGGAGGGAGATGCCTGATGTCATTGCAAGGTCACTCTCCACTATCTTGGAAAGGTGCTGTCTGAGATATGTACTGGTCTGCATTATGAAGCGTGTTTCCAGACACACCTGAATCGCTGGTTCCCTTTCTGGGCTCCCCAGAGCAAGAATCTCTCTCGTAAAGTGAGGCTGAGACAGCTGGGATTGCGCAGTCTGGAGAAGAGAGGACTCAGAGAATATATGGATACATATTTGATATATAAATATATGCTGAATATTAAATATATATGTGTATTTCTACAAATTATTTTGATACATATAAAAATATCTGATGGGGGAGTAAACCTGACTGGAACCAGAATCTTCTTACTGGTTCCCTGTCACAGGACAGGAGGCACAGGGGATAAAGTGGAACACAGAAAAATCCATATAAATGTAACAAAAGCAGGGGTTTTCACTGTGAGAGGGATAAAACAGTGTAACATGTTCCCTAGAAATTTTCTGGACCCTTCAGCTCTGTGAAGATATTCAAACCCCTAAGGGCTGAATAAGTTTTGAAAGTTTTACCTTAAAGTAAGAAAGCCCACAAAAACAGTACTTCAATAGATTTAGCACTTTTTTATTCTCAAACAAAACTAGCTAATTTACCCTATTCTCACTCAGAAGTGTCTGAGCTGATACAGTTGAAGGCTGTAGCAGTGACCCAATATGTCAATGTTCTAACCAAAGCAGCAACTGAGAAATAGATATTTTAAAGCAAATGTTAAGCAATTTTTAATTATATTTATAATACTATTATAGATATAGATATAGATAGATAGATAGATAGATAGATAGATAGATAGATAGATAGATAGATTATATAATAACAAGTTCTATATGTTCTACTAACAGTGTTAACCAGGAAGGTGTAATAGTACGTAGGGACAGTCCAGTTGCATCCAGCTGCTGCTGTAAACCAAGAAAGGCACTTCAGTGATAATCATGGTGTTCCTTGGTGACCATGGGTTTCTTGAAACCTCTGAATGTGACTATTTATTACAGATGTTACTGCAAATACATGGAAAAGATTGTGTCCCAAGAGTTGTCACTCTAATATGCAGCTACAGGGGGATAAATATTTGCATTTGTATGCTTTTCAGCCCGGGGACATCCACTGTGAGCAAGGAAATTTTCAAGGATCAAACATCACACACTCAGAAAAGGTGCAGCTGTGTTTTCATGGATGCACAACTCCACCATTTCTATATTATGGTTTAGAGGAACCTTCTTGGGAATTTACTTTACTGGTATTTGCATTTTAAGCTGGATCCCCTGAAAAAATGAAATCAGAAGTAAAACAGCACTTTGCTCCTAGAGATCATGTCTGCCTCACACAACAAGACCACTGTAGTTAGAGAGTATGCACATGAAGGCCAAAGTGTGTGACTGACGTGACTATCAGATAAGCATGCAAATACAAACAGGCTCCATGTGGCTGTGTCAAAATTCAGAGGCTCAAAGTCACCACTTTCTGCTTTGTAGTGTTAGGCTGCTGAGCATAAAATTGCCTGAACACATTAAACACCATTTCACTTCCACAACAATTATAAAATTGTCTTTCAGCATGACGGAAAAAACAGGTTAATTAAACCATTTAGGGGAAAAAACCCAACACAGCCCTGTGTGTGTCTACCCCTTTTATAGATACACCTTTTTTTGTCTGAGGGAGTGTCAGACATGGCAGAAATGTAGGTGCATTGGGAAAGACTGTGTCAGATGCAAAACTCTTTCTGAATTAAAATAGTTCAGTTGTAGGGTGAGAGGAAGCACTTGCTCATCTCTCCTGATGGTTGGGAGACAATACTCCCTGTAGCAAAAGGGATGTTTTGTTGGTTGTTTCCTTTTGCAGGCAGATCCTAACAGTAATAACCCTGTCTGTATTGCAGGCATGCACTGAAATCAGGGTACCTCAGCCAAGATGCATCCTTCTGGAAAAATTACTGTAGAGATGAGAAAAGTGATAAAGGGACACTAATAGTTATTGTCCCTAAAGTGACTGAAAGGCTATGGCTGTGATATAAAGGTTATAGCATGGCCCAACATGCTAATGAGGGCAGAAGGAATGTGCAGACAGTGACTTACATAAATCTTGTAGAAGCCCTGAAAATCCACTTCCAGCAGGGTATCACGTTTGTATTGATGTACAGTATCCTCAATTATAAATGGTATTATTAATACGGAAGCTAAGGGAATACCCTAACATATGGGGAATGTTTCTTGTAAACTTTCAGTGATGAGGTGACGTGAGAGGTACTGCTGGTGTCTAACTGCGTTTTTTTATAGACAAATTGAAGAGTATTTTAAGGAGTATCATCACAACACCTAATGTGTTGATGTCTGGCCTGCCAGTTGGAGAACGGAAAGTTGCCACAAAATTAAAATACTCTGGCACTTCATTTCTCTGCTGAGGGTTGGTGCCATGGAGAACAGGAAAGGCAGAAAATAAAAGTATTGCAGAGGTTCTTTCTCCTAATGGCCAGTTTGGGAGTGTTGCAGGCAATTAACAGGCAGTCTGATGATACAAGAACATATGAAAAATTGTTATACGCAATATGTTCATTTGGGATTCTGGAAAAAGTAATTCTCCAAGTTATTAAATTAGAACATTTATATGAAGAAACAATAAATGCAGTGCTGTCAACTAGTCTCCTGGTTGGAAGGTATCATTGAGTGAAATTTCTGCATTAATTTTAATGCTTTCAGAGAACAACAGTCTGAGTTCACTCAGAGTGAAATATTTCAGCCCTGTAGGAACTGCAACAGCAAGTGTTTTCAGCACAGACAGAAAGTTCATAACAATCAAATTCCTTTCATACCGAAACTGACAACACCTTAAAATGTAAAGGAATTCCCCTACCCGGGTCTGTGCTGAAAAAAAATAACAAAATCAGAGCATAAAGTTTATATTTATTTGTTCATTTTGATAAGTGGTTTTGCTTTATACTTAAAAATTATAGGCCTTTATCTTTTTATTCAACACAATATTTATTTTGGAATGATACATATCTTACCACACCAGACTGGAAACCTAGAACATCCCAATACTGATACACTTAGTCGCTTGATGATTACTCCCACTGTCCCTTTTGTAGGGTGTCAACCATATGTTTTCACTGATTATTTTATTCTGAAATTTATGTCACCATTTATAGTCTCATTATTAATAAGACAAATTATCTTTTTTTTTTCTCTCTCATAACACTAAGGTAATATGTAATGCCAATCCCTAACTTTCTTTACATTATTCTACTTTTAGACAGCAGGATACTTAAATGTCCAGCTTCTGAAACAGTCCCACTCTTCTTTCATACAATTAGTTTATTCTGTGTTAATACACTAGAACTTTATGCTGGTTGCATTAGACACTCATATTGTAATGTCTTTTTATGAAGTAAGATACATTTTTTGTAAAAGGGATTCTGGTTTTTAATCACCTTTATCTCATAGGCTTTGATGTCTTATTATTCAAACAATCCATTTGAGCATGGCATAATCATTTTGAAGTCTTGAATTTTGTCAAAGAGAAGACAAAATTAGGAACACATAGTCCCTTTACCAAAGTTTATATGTCAGTTAGCCACTGGCAAACATTAGTCCTGAAACCCTGAAACTCACACAAGAGAATACAAAAGCACTGAGATTTACTAGGGAGCTTAAGTTAATAAAGGAAAGATTTTTTTCTGTGAAAGACAATATACATGGAATAAAGAAAGAATGAACGTTCAAAGGAATAAAGAAGGTTCCAAATATTTTCTCTTCTGTCTAGAAATTTGTTGTAACAAATTTATTTATTTTTTAATTGTTTTATGCATTTGTGCTGAATGTGGCTTCATCTACCATCTGCAATATGAAGAATTTACTCAAGAAGCAAAGCTATAAATAAATTGTTTTATGCTAGTCAGGCTACATGTGGAGAGTGTCACATGGCCATGGAAACCAAGTTGAACTGCAGTAATAAAACACTTGTGGTGTATTGAACTACATTGTTGTCTAACGCAGTAAAACTGTATTGATATCTTGTGTTATAGGCACGGGTTTTATTTAAGTTTTGAAGATGGTGAACCACATTTGTTAGTAAATCTCCTCACTTCATAAGGACTTCCTGAGCTGCAAGAAGCTCATTCAATTTCAAAGCTGCATTCTTCAACGTGTTGATAATCCACAAAGCAAAAAACTTGTTAAAATAGCAAAAATTTGCTCTTCTTCAGAGCTCACAAAGAACATTTCATCTCCATTTCACAGATGAGAAATTCAAACAGTGATTTAGTTTACTCTGAGTCCTAAGAGCTGAGGAACAGGCCTTCTATTATACAGTAACTGAACTGTAAGAAATCTGTCTTCAAGTCCACCATGTCACAGTTACAGCTATTACAAAGAAAAGAAAGAAAACCCTGCCAAGGGTTCAAGAAATATCGTCCTATAAAAGTGTCATGAAGGTCTTCTTCTACATCCTGAATATATAATCAGGGTTTAATTTCAATTATTTTATTTAAAGTAGTGACATTTTTGAAGCCCATTGACCTGTGAAATGTAAGTGGATTTTCCTGGAAACTGTTGTTGGGAAATTATTACTCTCCAAACAAAAGCCAGTTATTTAATTCATGGCTTACTTATTTCTGCATGGTGACCCAAAAGTTCTTGCAACAGCATGAAATAAGAGATAACATTTTATCTGTAGGAAGTGTGGTGCCCTGTTCATGTTTTATCACTTTAAGTGAGAGCAGGAGGATTCATTCTATACCATTATATTCTGTTTACAATATGACAAGAGTGGATTTTGACTCACACAGGTGAGACCAGGTGGAAGCATCATGCTCTTTACTAGGAACACAGCAAGTATTCCAGTTGTAATGAGAAGTTATCTATGCTGGAGTAGAAAGGTCCCTTGTAATCTCAGCAGCATACATGCGGGCAGGACGTACTGTTTGCCACCACTCTCCCTTCCATCACAATTTCTGCCTAAATATGTCAGTGCTCCATCTCAGCAGAGTTCAAGTGCTCTGAGGGGGAGTTCAGCAGGCACATTATGAACACATATAGCAAATGAGTAAGTGATGGGTCCCAGGTATATTTGCTGTACTGTGCTCCTGAGAGCTGTACCTGAAGGAATACTCTGCTGGTTCCAGGAAGTCTGGGGTGCAATTGAATAAATGGCAGCTAAACAGCAGAATGTTAGCTCTGTACTGAATCCAGCCAGGCCTCCTGCAGAACTCACTAAACATTTGCAACAGCACCTACTGTTATTTTGACACCACAGAAATTAGGATATTGCTAATGATGAGACTTAATTTTGCATGGGGCCTCACAGTATACGTTACCATGTTTAAAAAACAATAAGTCATTGTAAGAGACCTGTTTACAGTATGCTGTTAAAAATAATTTTTTTCCAAGAATCTAACTGGGATAATGATTGAAAAATGCCTGCTACCCACAGGGCTCTGCTGAAACACCAGTGGCATGCAGAAATGAAGCTGGTCTGAAGCTCAGACATTTGCAGTGCTATCAGCTCAGAATGAGGCGTGACAGCTTTATCCATGTTACTGAATTAGGAATTTGTAAAGTAAGCTTTGATATCTGATTACAAATGTCAATTTGTGTTTCTTTATAAGTATTTTTTTAAGCTATATAGTGCCTGCAGGGGTAGACAATTTCCACACAGAAATGTTTTGAGAGTGAAATTTACTGCTGCATATCTTCCTTTCTTAATAACAGAAGCTGGAAATTTTAACTTCAAATTTCTTGGCCTTTCAATAAAAATGAATAATTCTCACATTAATTTCCCTTAGATATATCATGTGGGGGGGTTTCTGTATTTAGAAATAGATCGGAGATAAGCTTTGCAATTTTAAACTGTAGGAAAACAGATGCCAGCTATTTTATAACTGCACATTAAACATTCATAAAAAGTGTTTTAGCAGCTGAGCATTAATTTTATCCATATTTTCTGTTAAATTTCACAGAGGATTTTGCAAAACTTCTATGAAACTCACTTTTTAGTCACTAAGATCTCATTTGATTTTATCTTCAGCTCAATATTCATAAAATAGTGAGTAAATCTTCTCTTTTCAACACTATATAATGTTCTTGTTTCCTCTCAGAGATTATCTCCACCTAATTATAAATGTAATCCCTCTACATATCTTTTTAGCAAAATATCTGCCTTAATTACTTTGATAAATGATGTGTTTTTAAGATAATCTACAAGCATTTGTTAAAACCATAAGTATTTTAAAGAGGACATGAAAAATATTCAGGAAGATTAAATGTTCTGCAACTAAATGTAAGTACAAAGAGTGCAGCTTAATGATTAGTAATTTATTTGCTAAAAAAATCAAGATGGTTTGTGTGTAAACTTATACACTACCATAAAAAATAAATGGTACATTAGATACTTGCTTTCCATATGTGACCAATTGCTTCTTTTGATACCCAATAATGTGCATTTTATGAAGTTTATAGGCGAGCTCCCCATGAATGAAGAAGGAAGTGGGTAAATTTCAGACAGGCAAAATGAAGCCTTATTTATTATAATACCCTCTTTCAATTGCAGATTTTGCTTTTCTGTCAGAATGGTCCTCCCTTCCAATGAGATCAGTTTCCAGTCACTCTGTAGGGTTCTCCCACTGTTTTGCAGTATCCAGAGCAAAAATACCTCTTTCCAGCACTAATACCATAGCACGACTTTTCAGAGGGAATTTCACAATGGAAATAGACCTGAGGTCCCTGAGTTCACTGAAAGGACAGACCCACACCACATGCTGACTGAAAATTTATAATTTATTTAAGAGGGGAGAGAAATTTCAGTCTGGACCTTTATGCCTCTAGTCCATGATGTTTACTGAGTTCATGGTAACCCCAGTCCAGGCTGGTGCCCCACATTCCCCTCCCTGCCATGGTCTCAGTTGCCCCGGTCCTTGCTCTGACCTTCCCACATCTTTAGGACACAGGGACATTTTTTCTCTATAGAGGCACAATTCTGCATCCTTCTACATGTGGATGGTCCCCAAGAGATGGGCAGATACAGACAAGGTCTCACTGACTGTAGTGTTACTTTTGTCTGGTCTTCACCCCACGACAAAGGCATTTTGTATAATCTCCATCTGCTATGCTAAAGTGCAGTTCACCAACTGTTACATAGTAGTAAAAATTGACATGATGCATTGCAAACAGGCTGCTTCCTTCCCCGCCTCCAGACCCCCATTTTCCCTGCACCCACACTCCCCTACCCCCCCATTCCCTCCCCAAGCCTCTTTGCCTTACAAGACTGAGAAGTTATCCTGTAATAGGTGCTAAATCTTTGTTCTGCAAGGGTAATTTTTTTTTCAATTGTGAGAGAGAAACCTGCCTTTTAGGAACTCGTATGACAATGAGATAGCAGCCTGACAGACTAAACAAGTAGATTTCTTAGTGTTTACCTGAATCTTTCAGACTCTGAAGTAAGCTTCATCCATGCATAAATTGGTATATGGGGTACCCCAGATTCTCTTTTTCCTAAACCATTTGATTCCAGTCTGCAAGGGCTCACAATTCCACAAGGCTCTAAAAAATATCTATCTTTAAGCTCTCCCTGGCCTTCATGGAAAGTACCTGGAAAGTACCTGCTGCCCTCTAACCAAATATAAAGGGAAAGGATTATTAGAACCACTCTTTAACTGTTTTTTTCTGGCCTTACTGGCAAAATAATTTTGATGCTTTGCTGAGACGGTATTTTTCCCTGACAGTGACAACACCATGAACCAAAAACAGACTGGTTTTAAGTTGTCATGCAGACACAGTGCTTTCTGCAGCACATCACTTTGGTGGAGAGGCTGTCACAAACATGCCAGTGTGTTTGCTGCATTCATTCACACGTGCAGTGGCGTTGGTACACAGAAAACCAACTGACTGGGAACAAGTCACATGGATACATCCATGTGCACACAGCACCACTTCTCCACAGCATTATTGTCCTTCCTTTAAGAATCAATATACTTTCTGGGGGTTTTTTGTCTGAAAAGACCATGATAAGATTGAACACCTGGTATATTACCATTACTCCACCAGTAGCATAATTTATAATCTAGACACAATTAATTCCAGGTCAATGGAATCTATACATCCTTCCTTGAATCTACATTTTCACTGACCATATGTGGTAGCCCTGCTAGTTTAGTACCATCACAATGTTGTGAAGAGTCTCCTATGTGTCACTGAGATGCCAGTGTCTGCAAAGCATATAAAACTGTCCCCTGTGAAGAGCATGCAAATGTTATTTTAGTCTCAGTTCACATAACAAAAATGAATTGAAACCTAGATAATATTTGTCATGAATGAGTGCACACATGCATGAAAACATGACAGTTTATACTATGAACATTTTAATCTAAATGCTTAAGTGAGGAAAGGGGTGAAACATATATTGGAGGAGATAAGTTAAAAGATTTTTCTGGATATTCATGTAAGTGAAAGAATTTTGGTTAGTGACAAACACCAACATCCTACCCTTCACATCATGTAAGTGAAGGAAGATTTTCTAGAATGCTGCATTCTACAAGCATCACTCATTCACTTGCACCTACATCCCAAGTGTCTCTGGAGCTAAGACCTCTAAATGCTTGTGCATCAACACTGATTTGGGAGACTCTGGAGCTTTTCCCAGTTTTAGAAATGCTGGCCCACACCAAACATTGGCCTTCTCTACTATTTCCATTGCAGAATGTGAACAAAGAGAAATCTTTGTGCAGTCACTGATTATACTGTCCTTTTGAGAAACTACTCCACCTTGAATCCTAGGACTTCTGCCATAATTAATATTCATCCTCAGCATGAAAGTTCATACTGAAATCTCACCTGTTTCAGTCCCTTACTAACTCTATGACCTTGACAGAACAATTCTCTTTTACTCATATTTTTCACAAAACACATTGTGGCACATTCCTCTCTAGTCACCAGTACTTATTAATTTGCATATATATTTGGTATTGAAATTTTTCTCTTTTTTCTGTTACAAATATCCTCTTAAGTGGCAATTCTTCCCCCAGCCTACATGGCACTGTCAAGGGTTCAGTGATGAAAAGACAATGACTAAGTCTTAATTCCTGCTCCTACCACTCCAAACTTTATCATTTGGACTTGAGGTTTCTTTCTGGGGTTTTTGTGGTTTGTTTGTTTTTTGTATTTTTTTTTTTAATAGCTCTCAAATGACTGTTCTAATCTACTTCTTTCCAAATGTAAATATCTCAAGAGGGAATTAAAAGAACACGGTTCGTTCATTACCCATGCTACATACTCATTCTGCTTTTGTCCTTTTGATTTTTCTGTATTGTTCAAGCACCAAGAGAAGACATTTTGTGTACATTGATTAACTGTTATAAGGTTGTAGAGGAGAACCACAAGAAGATTATCCAGTCTCCAAAGAGAATGAAAATCTGTGCATGGAAATGTCCAATATTTCTGTCTTTTACTTACCATCTTTGACTTTGTCTAGTGTTCTTTGACTTTAGGTAACAGAGAAAAAGTTAGATAAAATTACTTTCATTAGGTAATATAGCATCACTTATCTTAAGTTACAAAGGGAATGAAGCAATCAGAACCCTCAAGGATGCATTAGAGTGGATTACTCTGATACCTAAAGGGTCAAGATAAACTTTAAATAATTTATCCCTTCCATCTCAGGAGCAAGCCTTAGGCATTATCTCTTACTCCGAAAACTTAAATTGGTGAGAGAAAGAGTGTACTGGTTTGGCACAACCTGGTTTTCTGTAGAAAGGGGGCCACAGAGGTGGTTTCTGTGAGAAGCTGCTGGAAGTTTCCACAATGTCCATCAGATGACCTGATGGCTCTGAGGATGGACATGCCACTGGCCAAGGCTGGGCCCCGTGGAGAGAGGGGCCCTGCTCCCAGGCTGGAGCAGTCTGTCCTTGGAGGACTGCTTCTCACCACAGCAGTTTTGGGAGGTTTGTGTGCCTGTGGGAAGGACTCACATTGCAGCAGTTTTGGGAGGGCTGCTGCTCCTTGGATTTAGAGCCATGCTGGAGAAGTTCATGGAGAACTGTCTTCTTGGGAAGAGACCCCACAGTCTCACAGGGAAAGGGCTCCTCTCCCAGAGCAGCAGAAGAAAACCTCAGTGATGAACTGACCAAACACCCATGCCCTGTCTCCCTGCACTGTCAGTGGGAAGGAGGGAGGGGCTGGGGGAGAAAAAAGTTGTTTTAAGGGCCTATTTTACTTTTCATTATCCTCCTCTGACTCTATTAGGAATAAATTCACTTTGCAACTTTAAGTGGAGCCTGGTTTGCCCTTGGAGTGTTTTCTCCTGTTCCTTATCTCAACTTCTGAACACTATTAATTTATTTTTTTTCCCCTGTCCCAGCTGTACAGGGTAGTGTGAGCAAGCAACTTTTGTGGGTGCCTGGCATTGAGCCAGTGTCATGACAAAGAGGCAGGCAGAAAACTCCAATAATCACAGATAATTGGCAGAATAATTCTTCATCTTTTTGACTGAAGAGATACAGAATAGCATAATCATGGAACTGAAGCTGAAGCACTAGAACATATTCCTCATTATGTAGTATCAAGCATTTATCTCCAACTTAGTCAATATCTCAGCTTCTTCTGAACTACTCAGATAATTAAAGGGCGTAAACTGCATTCTCCAGGCACCCTCTTTGACCAAAGTACAAATTTTTTCATCTTCTTTTTTTCATCAAATTTTTTCATCTTCAAAGGAGTCTGAAAGCATTCCATCAGTTGTACGGCCAAAGTCTCACCTATGCCTAGTGGCATACCTTTGTCTCTGATTTCGGACCCTGTACAAAATAAATTGCAGGTCCTTTGCTTTAGTGGTAGAGTTTTATGCTTTTATGTTTCAAATTTGCTGTGTCAGATCTGAATATCTAATTTAAAGAGTCATGATTTCTATGGAAGCCTATGCTCCAAAAAACGCTGGACACTTTAAGCTGTCAAACCATTTTGGAAATCGTCCTTGTAATATGATAAGGTTCACCACGGTGCATGTGTACACCCGTGTTGGGAGACACAGACGTGAAGGCACAGCTGTGTGTGACAGGGTTAACCTGTGAAACTGAAACTTGGCATTTGCAGTGTATAATGGTACTATTTGAAACTCTCACAAAGGCTTTCTGTAGCAGAGTGATTGTAGAGAGAAAAGCTCAAGGTCTCCATCGCATTCAAATCCCACTCATCTTTTCTAAAAGGATCTGAATGTCAGTACCTGAATTAATCATCTGTTTTGGACAGATAAGATTTTAATACGTACTCGTTTATTGAAAACTGAAGTGGTTGAAACTTATATGGCAATTTTAGAGAACGTTTATCATGATCCTTCTAATGAAGAATTTTTGCCAGTGGATTATTGATACAATTTTGATAATAATTTCCTTTGATACATAAGCTTTTTGGATAATTCATCTAGTTGTGTCCTAAAGAAAATCCAATAGTAAAAAATAACTCAGTAAAGCTTTACTAAGACTGTGCTTTGTGAAATCACTGTTAGCTGCTTAAATTTTAAATAAAGACATATTATTTAGGTTCATGCAGTACTGAGTCTCCCTAAAAGCAACAACACCTCTAGGAGTGAAAGATACTGACTGCATTTATTCAAGGCAATTCTGTAACATCTGCTGATTGATTTAAGATGGTAGTGTGACACTAATTGACTATAGCAAAATGAAATTAATAGATCAAATTTTGTGAAACATTTCTGGCAGTGGAATTTTCTACCCTATCGATGATTGCACTCTGAAACATTTTAGAAGGAAATCTACAGCTCCACTGTCCAAATAATTTCTAAGCTTTCTGTCATCAAATAATGTTTCTAAGAGTAAAATAAATTGGTTGCTCATCAAGACAAGATTTTAGCTTCAGTGAAATCAACAGCAAAAGTCTCACTACTGTTACAGAAGCCAGGCCCTGTCTTCAGGTGATTTTTCTCTTGTGTGTACTGAATTGTTAGAGAAAAAAGACTCTCCCAGTACATTAGAGGAATACTTTAAAAGGCAGAAAGTAATTTTGCTTATGTTTTCTTTTAACTCCTACTCTTCTTTCCTGCTTCCTTCTTAGGGAAGATGCAGCCTGTGTTGTATCAGTGCTCCTGATGACACAGTGTTTTGAAGATGAGGTGAATATTTAAGTGAATACTGAGCTTGCAGTTCCACAGAACAGATAGCTTCATCTGCTAATTTCAGAAAATCTCATTATTTCTCATTTGGGATAGGCCACTAGAAGACTTAACTCACTTCAGCTTCAATTAACTTGCTTTTTAAGTAGTTGGAATTTTAACAAGGTTTCCAGAGAGCCATGAGGCACTAGGCAGTCTCCAAAGCAAATTTGGAAGGGATTTCTGCATGAGAGAATTCCTTGCTGCTTCTTGCACAAGAGATTGGATGGCTGAGTTACTGCACATCTCATCACGAAGATGAAATGCTTTTACCTTTCAATAACAAATTCCTCCATAATGTTTTCTTGACTGTCTGCACCCAAACAGAGACCATCAAATTATATGATTATATGGTGATATTATGTGACTTTATAGCTTTTCTAATATCTGTCCTGATGTAGCACATGCAGTCTCAATTTTTTTTAAAAGAAGCCTACTTAAAAATCCAAACATTAGACTAAAGACTGAAAGAAAGAAAGAAAAAGGTGGTTAAATTAAGGAACTCAAATCTTTTTAACTATTTAAAAAGAAAAATCATGGTGATGTAGCTATGGAAATATCTGCAATCCACTGAAAAATGCACAATAACAAATCTTGATTAAGTATTAAATATGAAAAATTTTAATCTTAAAAAAAATCACTAATTGTATCATTGTAGCCATGTGAACCCAGCAAATATTTCTCTTTATGTTTAACCTTTTCCTTTATTTCCCAAGATTAAACAAGTTATAATTTGAAGGAAAGACTAAATAGAAATACAATTAGTGTTTGGTTACATAAAAGCCTGTGCTAGAAGATCTAATCATTTGCAGATGCTTAAGAGGCAAAAGAATCCATACATAATGCCAGCATTCATCAGCACTGAAATGTCCATGCATGAAAAGGGATCTCTAGGTACTGCATGTTAATAGTTTAATAATAACATTCTTGTGGACATAAGGTCCTTTAGGATACCTGGGCAGCTGATTTGAGCTGTGTGATCAATCAAAAAAAAAAAAAAGAAACAAAACAAAACAAAACAAAAACAAAACAAAAAAAAAATACAAGGAAAACCCTGCATATTTTGCATAATCAGGCTTGGATTTCCATGTGTAGCTCTTTAGTTTCTGGAAAGCCAGATTAAAGTTTAGGGTAAGTTTCTTTTTAATAAAATAAGTAAAGTCTTAATTTCTGAAAATAATGGCACACCAAGTTCTTGTGATCAGCCTAAGTGACTCCCAAATTTTTTTAAATGCTCAACTAATTAGATATAATGTGGTCAATGCATTAAAGTTTTATTCCCTTTTTTCCTTTTAATTATTTTAGGTTACTAAAAATTATAACATTAGAAAATTTTCTTGTCACAGCTGTTCATGCTCCTGTTTTGTTTAGTCCACTGTCATTTGCTTAGTTTTGTCTATAAAGTTCAGTTCTGCTGTTTCTAGGTATTTCTTAATGAGCATACCTAATTATATGGGTAACTAAAACCCATAGTCAGAAGAGTTATGTTTACATTTCCAAATATTTGGAGAAGTTTTACCTGGAAGGGTAACAGCATTTCTCTGCCTTGGCTGGGTTTCTGATGTAGGTGGGTATATCAGGTACTCATACATTTAGCAAGACCTACCAATACAGTCAATTTTTCAGGCTGCCAACTTGTGTCAGTCAGTCTTAGCATCTTTCTCCTTGAGCGCAGATCTTGTGCAGGAAGGGGACTGTCAGATCACTCTGATGGGCTGAGGACACAGCATCAGAGCTTATTTTAGTCTCTCTACTCTCTCCCAGTCATTCTTATTGCTGTAGCTTTCCTTCAAGACTTTTTAGGTCAAGACAGACTTGTGTTATGTACCACTAAATAAAGTTATGAAGTGGTTAGATCCTGCATTGCAACAGACAAGTCAGAGTCTGATTTTATACACTGAAACTGAATTGTGAACTGTGCTGAGACACGTTAGCTCTTCTGTTCAGTCTGTGAAGCTACCAGTGATCTAAGAAGCTGGCAATTGCAGACTTCATGAATACTTTGAGATGCCATTTCTTAAGAAAATTAGATTAAATATGTGACACGGAAGCAGGTAAGGGTCTGACAAATGGAAGAGAGACAGGAAAGGCAGAAATAGAGAAAAAAAAGCTCTGATTCCGATGCATCATCTAGGGGGAAAAAAAGGAAACAAAACCAAAACAATCCAAACCAAAATTAAAAACCAAATCATTAGGTAACAATCAGAAATAGTTAAGGATTATGAGCAGAAAGATATGCACCTTCAAGGAACCATCAAGAAAGCCCTTTCAAAAATGTCCACATCATGGCCTAAGCTATGCCTCATTCATGCAGAGCCCACAGCCTTCATGTCTCCCAGGGGCAAAGCAGCATAGAGGGTGAGGGAAGGCTGGGGATTCATCTGCTGAAGCTCTGAGGAGTGACTGCAGTGTCAAAAGGTACCACTTGGAAGGTACAACCAGGGCAGGACTCAGCCCACAGCAGAACCCAAGAGCCTGCTGCTGCTTTGCAAGATGCTTTATGAATGCACAGGCAAGGCTCTCAGTTAACCTGTCTGAGATGTCTCTGCCTATTGGACCAATATAGGATATTTGTATAACAAAACTGTGCCACAGCAAGGAGGCAGGTGGTTGAACCAGGACTACAAATCACAAGCAGGTTGCTGAAATGTCCACTATACTGGTGTCTCTCTTCTGCACTCTCTCCACACAGTGGCTAGCTCACTTGTGACTGACTCAGGCCACAAAAGTGACTTCAGACCTTTGTATTCCAGCTAGGAGGTCTCTATAAACTGCTTTTGTCTCACTTTCTGAGTCACAGTGCTGAATTTTGTCCTTGCTGTTTGAGTTCCAGTACCTCTTCTGAAGGTCTGAGGAGTTTCACCACTGGCACACTAATCACATAAGCATATGACAGTGAGCACACTTGTAATTTGTGGAAACTGATAAAGCTTTTTGGATGTTTCTTCTGCCTGGGATTTGTCCTTGCATGTTTTTGAATCTACTTCTGAGTATTGAGGATTTTTTTATCACAGAGCCCAGGGAAGCACCAACTTTGAAGTCTTCTGTGTACCTCAGTCACATTTCAGCTGTAAATAATTGCCTTCCCATCAGTACTCATATTTGTCTGAAGCTTCAGCCACAGAGGTCATATTTTGCAGTCAGCAAGTGAACATTACTTGTCTTACATGAATTTTCTTGTCTCTCTGGTAGGCAGAATCCTCCACAGAGCCTCTAGCAGACGATCAGGTAGGGAACAGGGTTGAAGGAATTAGGGTATAAAAAATATGTGTTGGAGAACAGGATTTGTGGTAGGAAATCTATAAATAACAAAGGGTTGCTTGCATGCAGTGCTTATGTAGATCTTTTCATACATAAATTCAGACAGTGCTTGTGTTCCAAACTAAAATTCCCAGTCATAATATGCAGAACCACCTTTTTTTTCCCTGAAGACTTCTTCAGTTTATTTACCAGAACCTTGACAATGGTAGACCTGTTAATAAGCAGAAAGCATTGCTGACCATTTCAGCACATGTTTCCACACCTTTTTGGTTGGTTGGTTTTTTTCTAATATTCTTGTCTGTGTTTTGTTTTTTTTCTTTTGCAAGTTATCATCCATTGTCTTGTATTTGGCTTATAAAATTTATAAAATTAAAAATTATAAAATTTGAGGGTTCAGGGACTAGTAAGGATTTTTCAAATCCTGTGTTCCTCAGGTAGCCAGTAAATCACAAATAACCAACATCAATGAAGGAGGCATGTGAGACAATTACATGCTCTCCCTGAATTAGCTTTCTAGACAGACACAATAATCAATCTGTATTTAGTATAATTATTGTCATTCTTTATAAAATCTTTGCAGTGCTTTACAGATGCAAACTTACAGGGAGCATTAAGACAACTAAAACTTAATACCAGGGCCTAGATTTTCAGTGTATGTTCAATTTTAATCTGTTTTCAAGCCACTTTCTAAGTCAAAATCTGATCCAGAGCACATTTTTATTTCTGTAAAGTTAATTTATTTTGGCAGCTAGAGAAAGTAATTTCTTTTAAAAATGGTAGAGGGTCATGATTTGACCCCTATTCCCCTCAATTCCCATCTCCTACACACTGAAAAGGTTCCAATTTTTTTCCACAATTCCTTCTATGAGGAATGTGATATTGGTACTGTTTACCAGTGATATAGTCAAAATATGCATTTAAACAGAGATAGTAAAGTAAAGCACATAGGAAGTTTGAATTATTGATTTATTTTTTTTTCTCTTTAAATGAGTTATTTTATGACTCAAAAGATTTTATTGAAAGTATACATTAGCTAGTTAAAGTATCAGTGGAATTCTTGTGGGGACCAAAACACAATACTAAATTGGTCTTTTGTTTTCCTGTTTTCCTTTCCAAACAGTAAATGTTTTGTATTTTTCATCAAGGTGACACTCTTTTCCTCTGCAGTCATCCTTCATTTTTTAATCCTAGAATCTTAAGGAGAGTTTCACTTTTGGCTGATATTAACACTGTTGAATTTCAGAACCAGATGGGATCTCTCCAGAGGGAGTTTAAATCCAAACTCTTCTAGATGTTACAGGAGCTGGCAAATCTCACAACTCCCAGGACCTGTGTGTCTGTGTGTTTGTCAACAATTTACATGGAATTTTTTTTATATTTCTTACACTTCCGCCACGTTTTGTTCTTTAGACGAATAAAACAGTGAAAAAGCTTCTCTCAAATAGTTTATAGCTCTATATAAGCAGCTAAAAAAGGCAGACACTAGTAAAAGTATTAAGCTTATTCAACTCTCTTTTTACCAATACTTTATAATTTGTTAAATCCTAGAAAAATGAATGTGCATTTCAAACTTTTTTAAGAAAACAAGCAAACAAAAACAGACTACAAAAAGTGCAGAACACTGATTTTTAAACTGATAGTAAATCTTTTGTGTCAGGTCAGCTCAATACTAAGATACCTATTGTGTCATACTGTCTGATGAGACCTGCATTTTTGTTTGATTCTGTTAATCCCTGTGAGCCACAATCTTCTGCTTCCCATTTTGCATTCTGTGGCTTGTCCAGAGGAGAACTTGCAAAGCCCAGAGGAGGCACAGTTTATACAGGAAATTTGGGACCTGCAAAATGTCAGCACATCAGACTGACTACCTGACCACAGCTTTCAAGGGGACAGGGCAGCACAACAGTAAAACACAGCTTAGTGCTGAGCTGCTTCAGAGCAGAATGTTTTGGGTACGGAAAATTTGCAACCTTCTCCAGACAGATCTCCATTAAGTAGTTAAATAGCTCATCGGTGTTCTCCTGTTGTAAAAATATTTTTTTCCTGATAAAACTTTTTAGATAACACAATAAGAAATTCTGTTATGAGGTAAAGATATTAAAGGCAAGGACAGAAAAATTAGCAGAACATCATGTTCATGATGAGAGAGAAGATATGCTTTTCGGTAAATTTGACAGACTCTAACTTGAGTGAGGACAGAAATAAGTTTACAAAATCTTCTGGGATGCCCTCACAGCTCAAACCTGCTAGCAGTTCAGTTGGATGGAGGTGTCATGAAAGCTTCTACTTCAAATCCTCCATCAGTTTCCTGCACATCTTGTGAACTGGGAGCAGAGAAGGAGAACTGGGAACAGACGAGGTAAATTTCCTTCATTTTCTTTTGGATTACAGGCACAGCCAGATATATCCAGTCCAGGCAATATCTGCCTCCCATAATGACTTGCTGGTGGCAATACACAAGATGTGGAATTTTAATTCTGGAGAGGATGTTTCCCTTGTAAACAGCTCGGCAGAGCACAGTTTTGTTTTCTTCTTTTGTATTTATTCTTACTTATTTTGTGCTTTGCATCTCCTTTTGCACCATGACTCAATCTGCCTGCATCAGGCAGGAAGAGTCAGACTGAAGAGGCAATAGTCCACAAGGCTGTCTGCACAGGCAGAGGTGGCAGGGGGAACACATAGCAGGGAAATGTGCACATTCAGTAAAACTTGCCGTTTTCATCAATTATTCTGCCATGCAGCTCTGAGTAGTAAACTTAGAACCAGCAAACAAGTGGCAAATCTAGCGGAATCAAGTTGTCACTGGCTAAATTCCCAGGGTGGTTTGAAGAAAAGGTTGGAAAATAAAAATGCTCAGCAAAACAAAATTTGTAATGCTTCCGATAGTATTAGACAATGAAGTTTTACACACCTTGTTGAGCTCTTTATCTAATGTAGATCAGTGACTACGCTGACTTTAGCAGAACTGCAGTATTTTGTAGGTGAAGTTTACTGTGATGTACAACATCCTAAATCAGATATTTGTGGCAGTTGAACTTTGTGGAAGTTTTTACTTATTTCATTATGATGATGGACTTTTTATTTATTTTTGTATAGTGTTTTACTTTAAACAACCTTTTTTTACGTTTAGAATCCATAGACACTAAAATAATGTTATTAATCAGAATACAGAGAACTCCCACCACTCAGTTCCTTGCTCTCTGAAACAGCACAAACAAGTCTGGAGGATATTCCCAGTGTCTTTGAATCATTTTCATACACCCTGCATTCAAACAACAACAAACATAAATTTCCCCACACATCCAAAATCGTGCTGGGTAGAAAAGGAGCAGGAGAAGAGACAGAAAAAGTCAAGTGGTTACAAAAAGTAATGAAAATGCAGTCGGGGAGCTTGAGTTTCAAAACAGAATAAGGCTCACAGATATTCTTCTTTCTGGGAATCCTGGATATTGAACATCTAATTGTCTTAAAATGTGCATACAGCAGTGTGGTATGCAGTGCTCAATTTTCTGATTATCCAAAAATGGTTTCATAAATTATTAAAATTAAACTGATTGTTTTGCTTAATAACAAGACTGGTACAGATGAGTTCTTTAATGAACTGTGTTCATTCTTTGTTCAAGTACAATTTCACAAAGTGCTTTTTAAAGTAAGTCTCAAAGTGAGAGTGATTTGGTGATTTGTATTGTATACACGTGTCCAGTGAATAAAAGGGATCAAAAAAACTTGTGTGAACTAAAAGATGGCAGAACAGGCTTTTTTATGCTTACTATCTTTAATAATTTCACTGTTCATCAAGCTCTCCTATTATTTTCAAAATATGGCCATAAGCATGAAACCTGAAGACATTCTGACATTTATTTTTGGTTAAAAAAAAAACATCATCCAGCTAATTGTTTCAGGTTTTGTGAATACACCATTGTATTACTGTGCTGCAGTAGTAGCAGCCAGTCAAATCTGAATTTTAGGATTTCCTAAAACATGTCCTGTATGTTCATACCTTTCAGACATAACTGCAGTTCTTTGCAAGTATATTTTCTCTCTTGCTTCCTCTCATTTTTGTTTATTATAGCCTAGAAATTAGTTGTTCATGATAAGGAAGTAATTCCCAATATTATTTCCTCTTTTGACTAGGTTTATTTTTAACCAAGGGAGAAAATTGCTAAAATTGACTTTGCATCAAGCTAACAAGGAATGTTCACCTCCATTGTTAAAACAAAAACTTTAACTGTTTTCAGACAGCTGAATTCATAATAAGATCACAAACTGAGAAATTTAAAGTAAGGAAATAGATCTTATGCTCTTAAAATAAGGAGAGCTATTTTAATGGGGGAAAAAAAGGAGAGGGAGAGAAAGGGCAGTTCATTGATTTCTGGGGTTTTAAAAATATTATTTTCATTTTCCTGTCTTGTTAAAAAGGATTCATCAAATATTATACAGATTTGGCAATCCTCAAACTTTTCTAATTAGATTTTTCTAATTAAAGGGATCATTCATGAAAAAAAATGTTTGCTCCTCTGCTAGTGAGGCAATCCTGCTTCCTTTTGAGAAGTCTGGGTTTTAATGAGCTTTGGGTCATGGTCTCAGATTACCAATTCATTACAGCAAGAAATAATCTATGTCTTCTCTTTTCACCTATGAGGACTCATGATAGTAATTTCACTAAAAAATAGTTGTCTTGCTGGAAAAAGTACCACCATAACTCATTGTTTGAACGAAAAAAAGGCTTCACTAAAAATCACTGAATTTAAGATATTTCCCTCAGCATCATTGCTGGGCTCGGTTTGACAAGTGCAGAATCAGCAATAATGCAGATGCAGCTCTTGGGTGCTAATGACTTTCTTCATATAAAATTGTTTCTGAGGAGAAAATATAAAGAAGACTTTTGCTGCCTCATGAGATGATCACTGGTGAAAAAAAAAAAATTAAACAGTAAAATAAAGCTACTCTAAATAAGTTGGGCCACATGACCTATGCCATGAAAAAATGAACTCACTTGTGAAGTTTAGATCCCCCACACCATGTCTGCAGCAGTAATTTGCAAAAATTACTTCAGCCTCTTACAGAATGAGTGGAGCAGCCCAGATCTATATGCTTTTTGCTGCATCTCCCTAAACACTAACATGCAAGACATTATTTGTTTGGTAATATTTTGCTCTGCTTTCTGCCATCTGTGTGTTCCAAGCTGATATTAGTGCCTCATAGCCGTTTTTCCAAGCTATGTTGACTAAATGAGTAAAATGGTAATGGATTGTCAAGCCTCTTGTGCACAGGGTAGGCTATTCAAGGCCTGGTGGAGAGAGCTGACCTCATTTATGTCCCTATTTGAGAGCTCAGCAGTATGCTTAGACAAAAAAGGAAGACTGAGAGGAATGAATGAATCCAGCAAAATTATGAAGAGGTGCTTTTTTCCTACCTCTCTTGTGCTTACTGTGAAAAAAAAAAAGTGAGATGTTTCTGACAGGAACCATAGACATAAAATATAAGATTGATTTCATTGAATGTCCACTGAGAGTTTTGCTGAACAAGAGGCTCACAGATGAAGAGGGCAGGAATTTTTATAATACAGCCTCAGAGCTCATGCTGCTAGAGCTCAGTGGCTCCGAGGAGTAAGGGAGTGCATGTAATGAATACCGACTGACCTTCTGAAGCAGGATCCTGCACAATTTTTTTGCTAACATTTCTGTCTAAGAGAAAAAGTCGCTTAGTATGACTGCTTACTGCTTAATGTTATGTAAAGAAGAGTCTCTTCCTAAAACAAAACTTTTCCTCCATGGAATGCAGTCTGACAGTGGAATAAATGGCTTCGTATTAAGATGAGCTCAAACAGCTTCAGCTTCTGAGGCCTGAAAAAAATTTTCAAGACCAGAAATCCTTTGCAATTTTACCCTCATTTTCTTTATGCAGCAATCTCAGATGCCAGGTATGGACATGTAGAGAAGTTTTTTATCCACACAATTCTCAGAATGCTATAATTCACAGTCTGCACAGCCTGAGAAATAGGCTCTGAAATGAAAGAATGTCATGAAGAAATGATGAAATAAGCAGGCTAGTGTAATTTCTCTTCTGCATAGATAAATAAGTTTCTGAGCAAATAAGTGACAAAGCTCCAGCTTCAATGATTTTCCTCATAACCCCTCACAGAGTCATAGAAATGAAAGCAGAGCAGTCAGTCCCTGAAATTTAGATAGGTGGGCTAGAGCACAAAAAGCAAGATAAGTTGTATTATGTGCACTACTAGAATATTTTTTAGCAGTGCCCTGAGATGCTATAGAGCAGCATATGTGCAGCCATGTTCAAGCATCTTACTAGCAATTGTTATCACAGTTAAAAAAATCATAATAAAACCTACTTTCCAAAGTAGATGAGACTTTTTGATTGAGTAGCTCATTCCAGTTTCACCCTTTCTCTGACCTTCCTCTCAAAGTTTCAAACTCACTGGTGGATTTCAATCATATTTGCTAGAGAGGGGTAGACCTCAAAGAAAATGATGCAAGTTTCTGACAAATGAAGGAAAATATTCAGCTGAGTATTTTTAACAGAAGGTTGACATTGGTATTGTGTGTTTACATATATTACCTAGCTGGAATAAGAGATGGGAAAGGATGCTCTGTAAAATCTCTGCTTACTGTAGAAATAGGACTTTTTGTGTTTTGGGTTGTGGGTTTTCTCTTTCTAATGAAGAAGAATCTTATTTGCAAAACTGATAGAGTAAATTTTATAATGGTTTTGATTTCCTGGATGTCTTGAACCAGATTTCAATAATTATTATCACTGATTCTTGCTGTTCCTTGCTAAAGATTGTCTCCCAAACTTACTCTTTCCCCTCTCTGTATGCAATTAACAATTACCTAAATTCTTACATGAAGACAGATGGAAATGTAAACACAACAATCCAATAAACAGAAGGAGGGTCTTTCAGAAAAAGTGCCAGGGAATTTCACTCACTTCATCCATTTGGCTGCATTCAGAGCACATTGTGAATTTCCAGTTCAAAGGGCCTTTGTTTTTACCAGCTAGACCAATCTGAAAATCATCTATTGTTTTCTGATGCTATAAGGACACACAAGCAGGTGTGGTCATATTGTTGGAAATAGGATAAAAAAATAATTAGACTGTAGATGAACATTCCAGTTATGAATATCTAAACTAAAGTAAGTAAAGTGAAAAGTTTTAATCAGTAATTAAGTATATCTAACAGGAAAGTAAGCAGAAACAACAGGAAACATAACTAAATATTTCATTCATAAAAAAAAATGGAAGTTTTATCTTAGACATACTGTCAGCCTTTGCTTCATTAAAAAAATAGCACATGAAAATATATCAATATTTGCAAGAGCATGTTTCTATATTTATGATATATGTCTGACTGAAGAAAAGGTCAGCAAACATTTAAAACTTCCTGTAAGACAGTACACTGTTTATGACTCTTCAGATAATTCATCCATCATGCTTTATTTATGCCTGTAACTGTTAATAACAGCTATGATTGCTATGTAGCAATCAGTACTAAAAGCAAGCTTCTGGGAGACAATATCAGCAAGGGAATGAAATCAACCAACCACTGAAGGAAAAAACACTTCATGAGCGGCAACTTCCAGAAGGCAACACAAATCATACTCCCTTCTCTGAAATTTGGTCAGTGGCCAAATTAATTTTAAACTGTGTGCATATATGTATATGCAGAATCAATATAATTTCTGTAATTCATATGCAATTTTTTAAAATTTTAATCCCCTTCAATATCCTCACTTACTCCTTTTCAATTATTAATCTCCCTTCCCTAGTGCCCCTTTTAAAATCCCTTTTTTTCTAGTTGTGTTGTTTCATTATTCCCCTGCTTACACAGGATGCTGCAGCACCCTACACCAGGATGCTGGGCCGGTCCCCCCAGTAGTTCTCTGGGGAAGCAGCCAGCCTTGTCCTTATTACTCTGCAGCCAGGGAGGTGGGACCTCTCTGCTGGATTTAACGCAGTGGCTTTGTTTTGCTGCTCCTATTTATTGTTCTGTGCCAAATCAGAGGACTACTTGAGAGGAACATCAAGACAGCACCAGCTGAAACATTTCCATATGTTATTATTTCTTTCCCTATTTATTCATCCTTCGTTTCACCTTGTTGTACCTCTCCTTGATCCCTTCCAAGTAAGAAGCCTGTCCAGAATTATTTTTCAACTTTTGGTCACAGTTCTGTTATCTCCATACCCGAATTTAATACTTCTTATACTATTACCTAGTTCACCTTGACATGATTTGGCACTGCTGCCCTGTAAGCTTTCGCTCCTTGGAAGGTTCCCACCGTTACCTCTCTGAAATCTGGCAATTGGTCATTCAATTCCCCTTAACCATCTGCAAAATCTAGCCATCTCACAGCACTCTGGGTAACTTCTGACAGTTTCTGACTGTTGTCATCACAGCCAGCAATTTTTCATCTCGTGTCATGTGGCATCTCATGCTCTGTTCAATCATGCAGACCTCAGGTCAGCACCTATTCATTTTCTTGCAACACTAACAGCATACATAACCCTAAAGACAGATGTCTACCAATGCCTATCAGGACAGATACAAATCTATCATCACATCAAGGAAGAGAAACTAAAAGTGTCCATCACTGAGGCCTGCACTTTGATGATCTGTTCATCTGACAGCACTGTGAACTGGCATGGTGTGCAGTGGAATCTAATTGACATCTAAGTACTGGCCTTTTATTGCTCAGCAAAATGCAGAATCAAAAAGCTCCCTCAAGGCTTTTCAGAGCCTTTATACTTCCACAGCCATTTTTTTTACCTTGAAGAATAGTAGACATTCCTAGCTATTTCTGTCAAAGAACATCTGTATGAATGTTCTCCCAGGTTACAGCACAGGGTTCACAAGTTTCTGTTTTGTACAAGCTCTGTGCTGATTAATGTATAGGCCCATGTGTAGGGCTATAACATGTAGGAAGCCTGGATCACTTCTTAGTGATTGATTACAGGCACCATTAGGTAGTTCAAACATCTAGCACAAGGTAGATAAAAAATTCTCCCATACTTACATCAACTCAAATTATTTTAGACCCCAACACACTTCGATTTTCCTCTTTAATCCTTCATCTTGTCCAAATTCAGTGGTAGTAGCACTAAAGAACAGTTTAACGTTGTTGAACAGGCATCCAAGATAGGAAGGGGAAGATCAGTTCTCATATGGTCAAGAGTAAAAAGTCTGCATGAAAGCTGAGACTTACTGGCTCTAATCGGTGCTACTAGGCATCCTGCCAATTCCCTCACAGTGGGCTACGCTACATATTCTATATAGAGCAGCAAGGAGGAGAAATGGGAAAAACTTAATCTCACTCTTTGTCAGTTCCTCAGCTGGTATGAATCAACCCAAAGCCACTGACAATTAAGAATCAAGCTCCTAGCCTTCCTGAACCTCAAAATAGTTTGTTTTCTATAATTTTCAATTTTCTGTAATTCCCAAGCAGCGTGGCTCCTGGGGAGAGGCTTAGCTGATTCGCATTGAGAAAATTATTGAGGAGAATATTTAACATCTGTTTTGAGAGGATTCTATGCTATGATGAGACTTGGGCTCTTCTCAGGGTTGGTTTGTTGTTTTGTTTTTTTGTGGTGAGCACAAGAACATTCATTGTTGGTGGTCTTTGATGCTGTGTTAAGGATCAAAGATTTTGCCTTGCCATGGTCCCAGCATAAAGACCCTGGTCCTGAGTAGCTTGTGGAAGATACTAAGATGCAGTTAACACCAACCCTTTGGCACCTGTTATCTCCATTTTACAGATGATAAGCCATTGCAGAAACATGATAAAATTTACTGAGGTATCTGAAATCAATTAGTTGAAGAACTGCCTTAACTAATCCTGAAATTTGTTCTTCTGTAGAATAAAGTAACTTGAGCCTTCTTAAAAGAAATGACTGCTTCAGAAAAGTTGTTACCTGCTCTCCAAGGTGAGAGAAGAACCCCTAGGATATCTCTAGTGATTTATTTTGTCTCATACTCTCCCATCTCCATTAAAACAAGGATCTGGTGGTTTGTTTTCCTCTCAATTTGCCAAATAAAGTGAATTTATAGTGTAAGTGACCTTATAAGTTTTAAATTATACAACTTTCTCTACTTTGACTAATCAAAGAAGTGACCTCCAGCTCACAGCCAGTAATTCTACTCACTCCTACTTGTCTAATTCACTAGTATCCATCTTTGAACTAGAACAGAAACTACTGCTACTGCAGAAAATCAGCAAATAAATTTAAAGGTGGTCCAGATTTTAGACCAGTCTGAAGTGGGAATATTCCAGCCAGAATCAAGAGTTTGAAACAGATTTGCTGTGTTGGGCTATAAATTAATAATTTTTGAAACTGTGTCATAAACTATTCCTATTTTGAAAGAATGTGGCACATACGGAGGGAGGGCAGGTGTATAGGGAGGGCAGGTGTAAAACTTGTTTCCAGCTCCTATGAGGTGTTTCACTGAGAGCTCCTCTCCCTTCTTTTTGCCAGGACTGTGCCTCTGGGATGTGTGCCATGTGGCAAAGTAGAGCACACCCATTTTTTACATTGACAGTTTCTCACCTTCTACAAGCAGCAAATTAATCATGAGGATTTAATTGGATTTGGCCATATGACTGTGAGGATAGTTCTGGCCCCAGCAATAAAGAGATGGCAGACCAATTCATTAGATACACTGCTGGTACTTCAGTCACAATTTAAGTCAATGTTGAGCTCTGTATCTTCCTTTTCTTATTATCCCAACAGCCATTTGTGTCAGCAGTATCCAAGGATACCTACATTTGCATGGAATTATGAGCTTCATTACTTTCCTTCATTCACCATCACACAGTGGGAAACTTATATTTAGCATAATCTACACTAAATTCTGCCACTCAGATGCAGAACAGTTGTATGCACATTAATAATATGATTATGGATATATACATGAATATTCTTAGCTGCAATACCCCAGTGTAGTCTCCTAGAGTGCTGTATGAAGGGCAGGCACTGACATAGTTAATGCTTATGGGGCTTATAGGGGTTTTTGTGAATTTAGTGAATTTAGAAAAAGCATCTTTTGAGCAGGAAGGCTAAGGGAAAGTGAAGCAGGTGAGTCCCAGTGAGGAGTCAGCAGAGCACATCACCTGTTTACATCAAGCAATTATTGCTAATTGTATGCACCTGTAATGCTAAATGTATGCACCTGAGACCCAGGTGTCATTTAAGCCTGAGGAAGGAGCAGCACAGTTCATTGCATGAGAGCAGAGGACAGCACTGTGATATATTGACTAGCATCAAATTATTTCCCCCTGCTACTGCCTCATTTCTCATGGCTGGGACTGAGACCCATGCTGTAAAGTGAGATCACAGCTATTTGTTGCTTCCTTGAACTGGAGGGGGCAGAATGTCTGTCTTGATTTGCACCACAAATAAAAACAGCAAGTGAATTGAGGAATAAATTTACTGTAGGTTGAGAACAGCGAAAATTGCTAATACAAACTTTGCTTAGGTCATAGCACATCTTCTTGCCATGTGTTTAACTACATACTAGAACTGTTTCCAGGCTCACTGCATTTCCTCTTTTCAGCAGTGCATCCAGGGATTCTCCTCTTTAGACCCCTGTGTGTTTGCTCTCTATGTCACATGGAATCCAGGCACCTATGTGTGGTCTCCCAGAGGTGGTACCAGGTGCAAAGGTCTCTACATGAAGCTCCTCTCAACCCCAAATCTCCTGCCCTTTCTTCCTTTCTCTTTTTTTCTCTTGGCAACTCTTTATTACAGATGTTCTGAAAAATATTCCCTGATGTCTCAGTCCCATTTTGCAAGCTGCTCAGTGCAACCTGTGCCATGCTTAGTGAACACTCCAATTAGGAAGAGTCAAGGCATCTGGAGTCCTCGAGGTCCCTTTGTCATTTCTCTTTGTCTTCACTGCTGACCTCTGAAGGATAGTCTTCTCTGAGCTCTGCAAACTGAAGCAGAGTGCTAGCACCTGAGCAATCTTTGACCCTCCTACACTGTAAACATCAAGCTGTTAAACATCAAGTGGTGCACATCACTAGTGTCATCTTCTCCACAGCCTTCTTCAGCACCCACCAAACATGTAACCAGTGATTCCATGCCTTCCTGAGCTTCCCATCCCCACAGGGAAGTAGCCCAAGGGCAGCAGGTGCTGCATAGCCTCATCGTTCAGGAAAGCAAGTCCAACAGGGGCTTTCAAATGCAAAAAAAATGTCTCCAGAGAGAGGAGGAGTAAGATACAGCGAATCACAAACACACCTGTTACACTGGAATTTTTTAGTTTTTTGAGAATATCCAACCTTTGCTGTTAGGAAAAACTTCACTTTTTTTCTTAAATCTGTTATGTGATTCACTTTTCTTTATTCAGGCTTGTTCCCCAAGAGTACTTTAGAGTCAAATAGATGTCTTCTGGGTTTTCTGTATGCAACAGCTTCATTATAAAAACAGCAGAGAGACGTTGAGGCTAATTATTAAGGAAGAAGCAGCTCCATGTTCAGATGCAGAAATTCTTAGGACTTTCAGGGTAACTTAGACTTTTGCAAGTTCTTTCATGCACCTTTTTATTACGAGGGTGCTGATATTAGCTTACGGAATTTGAAAGTTGAAGAGAAATGTTAACAAGAGTTATGTGTCATTACTCACTGGATTTACTTACTTTATAGCAGAGAATTCTGTACAAATCTTTTATTTGAAGCATCTGTATCCAATTTGATGGGAAAGAAGAAAAAGGAAGACAGAATATGGAAAGTTTTATTTCTTTAATTGCATGCTGCTAAACTGTGGTGAGCCAAAGAGCAGATATTAGATAACTGGACCACAAGATTACTTAATAGAAGAGAGAGGCATGATTTTTCCAGACTTGTCAAACTGGGAAACTCAGATATTGTGAGACCACCAAGGATAAATGTTTAAATGAGAACTATATTTTAAGTATCCTTAAACTCCCACTACTTATTTACATATAAAACTCAGCTAAAAAAGTAACTAGGCAACAGTGAGGAACTGCAATGCTGATATTCTCTTTATCTTTTACTTAACTACAGAGCAACCTAAATATTCTCCCTTTTATATATCACTCTCAGTTAGACTTTTTTTTTCCGAACTGAAAATGTCATAGGAACATTTCCCAATAGTCATTCAATCCCACTTAGTATTGGAGCATTTATATTGAATTCTCTTATTTATGTTTTTATATACACTACGTATCAGTACAAGAAAAATGAAGCTAGCCACAAGGGATCTAAGAAGCAACAAAATGCTGAACTTTCAATATCTGCCTTTAATAGCACATATGGTTTTTGATAATGATTCTTTTATTCTTCCTGGCTGAAAGAAGTAGGATGAAAATGTATTTTTTGGCAGAAAAACAAGGCTAAAACTTAGGAGAAAAAGTAAAACCCATGCAGATGTAGACCACCAAAATAAAGTTAAACTTCAGAGATAACTTCTTATTTTAAACCAGACTTAATAGTAATCAGAAAGTAATTTGGGGATTCTAGCCAAGCAGTGAATTATCTACTAATCCTTCAGAATTTTTTATAGATTTAGTGGAATTTATTTCACTTGAATATTTTTAGAAAAATGCTTGTTTAATTTTAAACCATTTCTAAGGGTCTCATTTTTGATCCTAAGTAAGTGTGTATTTCTTCCCTTCTTTCACTGTTCCGATAAATCTAACAGTTTCTTTTCTTCCAAATTTCTTCTTTTCTTCCAACTACAATAGAAATGTGAAACATCATTGGAAGAGCTCACTTAGAAGTACTTGAAAAAAAAATACATTTTTTTAAAACCTGGACAAATAAAAGTACACAGTGCACATATCATTTTTACCTGCATATGGAGGCCAGATTTTCACTCTACCCATTCATTCCATTTAAAAGGACTTTGGAACATTTTCTCTTTTTCTTGAGGAAATTACTGAGAGCACATTGTATAAGTACATATCTTCATATCTTGTTTTAGCACTTCTGCTTCAATTACAGTGCAATTTGTTATGTTATTATGTTATGTTATTTTTATGATTTAGTGATTACTCATCTTGTTTTATTCAACCTTATCCTGTTACAAAAACTCTATGCTCCTTTTTTATGGTACATATTTTTTATGGGAACATTGTGAAATTAGATAACAAAAAAATATTGTCTACATGAGCTCAAAGTAACTCAAATTTGTTTGAGTTTCACAGACCACATGAGAAGTGGTTGGGAAAGGCACAAGAACCTTTCAGAGTATTGTAGACCTAAAGATGCAGATTTTAAAAATTTTTTCAAAAGCATTTATAAGTTGGTTTTGTCAAGATCAGCTATGCCTGCAGCTCTGATAATGGTGGTGTCACTATTCATTTTATAAACACAAAACTGAGAATGATGATCAAAATCTTGGTGCTGTAGAAGGCAGTGGTAGCCCCACGGCTGGCTTCACAGATGATCGGTATTTTGTCCAGAGATGTCCAGGTATTTTGTCCAAAGATTAAACCATGTTAAAATGTTACTCTTGCCTAGAAGGTATCCTGTCTTTCAGAAGTCAGAAGAACACTGAAAATTTCTATGAAAATCTCATTGCTTCAAAATTTTAAACTTCATTGATCTATAACTGTGAAGGAGGGACCACCAAGTCTTCTTGCACTAGAATGATTCTTGTCTAATGTATGGAATTTCAGAGAAAATTATATTGCTTTTTGGTTTTGTTGATTTCACACTGCAGCCTGAAAAACAGTTTCATCTTAAGGATAAGTCACATTTGCTTGGGTTTTCAACATACTGTGGTCAGCAGGATGCATATGTCTTTGTGAACAATGTTTTCAGAAGCACTTGAAATTATTCTCATCTAATACATATACTAATGTCATTAATTAAAGATTTTTTATTGCCTTCACAAAATCTGTTTATAAAAAGCTGAACTGGTTATCTGAGAGATTTATCAGTTTAGGGTGTCAGATTTTTTCTTCTATCTGAATAAAATCTCATTTGCTTAGTTCCTGTAGCTTTATATCAAGCTAAACAGACAGTGCATATGCTTACAGAAAACCAACTTACAGGCTAATCTTTAATTAGCCTCCTTGTGAAGTAGTCATGAACAACAAGTCAAGGTTAAAGTCTGTTGTTGTGTAAATCTGGCTTCAAACAGAAATATCTTTAAATTAGCAGAGGCTTCTTCCTAAATTCTGCTTTCTGTGTTAAGCTGTAAAATATTTGATACAGGGAATGTCTAGTGGTTCTAGGACATCATCCATAGAAGAAAGAAAGTCTGTCAAAAAGCAACTTACTTCAAGCTCCCTACTCTGTCTGGAGCTCATGTTATCAGTGAAATTGTAGAAGTCCATGGCCAGGCATGCCTGGCAGCATTGTCGGACCCTGCCATCGGACAACGAGCAATTACGATGATTCACATACTCCTCTGGGTAAACCTCAGTGGTGCAGCTGTGACATGGAGTGTAAGTGTTCCTGATATTGAAATACCCTATCACAAAACCAGACAAAAAAAGACAGTGCTTCTGTCACTGATGAGTGAAACAATATATATTTTATTGATGAGCAACATTGCAATTACAATTTCTTATGAAAGGTTAATCATCAGCAACATAAACTATCACTTCACAGTCAATTGACAGGGATGCAACTCCATGAACCTAATTTCTGAATTTCATTTAGAGAAAAAAGAAAAGCTGCATTTCTAAAATTGCTCTCAGTTTTTCTTCTTGTGGTAGCCAAAAAATAGTGACTGGTGCTTAAATACATAAAAGTAAGAAGGTTAAAATCGTGGTTTAATATTTTATTGAGAACTGTTTCTATATCTGATGGAGTTTTGTTCTGTATCCTACAAAACCTATCAGAGTCCAAGCTAAGAAATACAAGATGTATTACATGTATCATGAAATGTATGTAACTAGATCAAGAAGAAGTGAGCATACAGACTTTCACCCTGATTTTAGGAAAGAAGGCAAAAGTATAAGGTTGTAGGGTGCAGACTGAGACAAGAAAATACAACTAAATTGGTCTCCAAGGAAATCTAGAGAAATAATGAGAAGGATTGAAAATTGGAGTTTAGTGTAGAGGTGAGAGAGCTTTTCCAAAAATCAGACCAGGTTATCAGTATGAGGAGTTGAAGAAATGGAGAGGAATAAAGTTTTTTGGCAACTTTCAAACATGGCATTTGTCCTTTTTTTCTTCCCTTCTTAAGGAAACAGCATTACATTATTTTTATTGTTTATTACATTGTTTTTATTGAAGGCTGTTGTGTGGTGTGCCTGACCATCAAAAACTGAAAGCAGAGGGCTAATGAATGTAAAGGTCACCTGGTGCTGTTGATGACAGCAATAGGATGGGAGGCAGGTTCACTGACAAGAGTGAGTTCTTCCATGTAGAACACATAATTATTTCTCCTGTTGATCCTCATGATTGCAATTTGAATAGCAGAACGACATATTGCCCTCTTACCCTAGGGCATTTCATCAACTGTGAAGTCATGTAAGAGTGAAGCACCACAAAAACTAATGGGAAAACTAGACTTTCTGTGTAAACAGGTATCTTGAGATGAGTCCTCCGTGCTCTGTCTCACCTACCATGGAAGAAGGCTTCAGAGGAGATGGGCAAGGCAGAGGTTCTCATAACGTGTTGAGAAGTCTACAGAGAGTGAATAACCACAACATTACAAGGAATCAAAGGGGATTGTAGGACAATGAATGTGGGATGGGATGGGATGGGATGGGATGGGATGGGATGGGATGGGATGGGATGGGATGGGATGGGATGGGATGGGATGGGATGGGATGGGATGGGATGGGATAGAGTAGAGGAGAAGAGAAGAGAAGAGAAGAGAAGAGAAGAGAAGAGAAGAGAAGAGAAGAGAAGAGAAGAGAAGAGAAGAGAAGAGAAGAGAAGAGAAGAGAAGAGAAGAGAAGAGAAGAGAAGAGAAGAGAAGAGAAGAGAAGAGAAGAGAAGAGAAGAGAAGAGAAGAGAAGAGAAGAGAAGAGAAGAGAAGAGAAGAGAAGAGAAGAGAAGAGAAGAGAAGAGAAGAGAAGAGAAGAGAAGAGAAGAGAAGAGAAGAGAAGAGAAGAGAAGAGAAGAGAAGAGAAGAGAAGCCCTTCAGCTGGCAGAGACCTACAACAGTCCTGACCAATTCAGGACTGACCAGGTTAAAGCCTGTTATTAAAGGCATTGCCCAAGTCTTATAAATTCTGAGAAGACTGAAGTGTTGACCACCTCTCTAGAAATTCTGTTCCAGTGTTTGATCACCCTCTCTGTAAAGAAATGGTTCCTAATGTCCAGTTTTAACTACCCCTGCAGTTTTGAACCATGCCCACATGTTATCACTGGATCACAGAGAGAAGAGCTCATCACCTCCCTCTCCATTTCTTCTTCCAGCCCTTTCACCAGCCACCCTTCCAAACACATTCAGGACCCTACGGGTTCTTAGTTTGTGCAGTTCCTCACTGCACTCAGCTCACAAAGTGAGGCAGCACCAATGCCTGTACAGCAGGATCACCACCTCTTTTGACAGTCTGACTGTACTGTGTTTGATGTCCCCAGGATGAAGATTACTCACCTGGCTGCCTGGACACACGAGCCTGCTGCTGACCAACAACCAACAACCCCAGATTCCGGGATTCTGCAGGACTGATCTCCAGCCACTCCTCTCCTAGCTCATACTTGTATTCTTAGTCACTCTGCTAAAGGTGCAATATAAGGGCCTTGGACTTGTAAAATTTCACAGCATTAATTACTGTCCAATGCTTCAAACTATCTGCATCCCCATGCAAAGCCTCTCAATCCCCAAGAGAGTCAAGAGCACCTCCCAGTTTGGTAACAACAGCAACCTTGTTAATGGTACATTCAATTTCTTCACCTACATTGTTGATAAATATATTGAACAGAACTGGTCCTATAATCGAGCTATGAAGATCACTGCTGTTGGCTGGTCACCAGCCAAGTGTAGTCCCATTATATATTCTGAATATATTCATTTGTGACCTTTGTAAATTCTCAGTGGAGTCCAGTGCTTTGAGCACTGCTCTTAAACCAGGTCTTCACCCAGCATCATGAACCTGCTCATTCCACAAGTGAACAACTTGTTGAGAAGGATTTTGTCCATAAAAATCCTTAGTAAAACAAAAAACCCTACATCTACCATCTTCCCTTCATCCATGAGGTGGGGGATATTATCATAGAATATCAGATTTTAGTTAAATAGGACTTTACCTTTCTGAACATGAGTTGACTGTCTGATGATTGCATTATTCTTTAAATAACTTTCAATAGTATCCAGTATAACTTCTCTGTAATTTTTCAGGAACTGAGTTTTCAGGAACTCGCAGGTCCTTGAGTCTTTCCTCATGATTGTTTTGTGGATTCAAATAACTTTGGTAGCTCACAGTCAGCAGGGACCTCCCCAGAACTTTGGTAAATGATCAAGAGATGTGATTAAATCCTAGAATCATTAAGGCTAGAAAAGACAACAAATATCATTGAGCCCAACTCTGACCAATCACCAGCACGTCAACTAAGCTGTAGCTATAAGTGCCACATCCAGACATCTTTTGAACTCTTACAGGCATACACAGGCATCCTGTTCCAATGCCTGACATCCCTTTCAGTGAAGAAATTCTTCCTGTTTGCCAGCCTTAACTTCTCCTGGCACAGCTTGAGGCCATGTCCTCTCCCCTGTCACTAGTTCCCTGGGAGAAGGGACCAACCCCCAGTGGGTCTGCAGTCTCCCACCTGGAAGGTCTACAGCCTCCTTCCAAGTACTTGTAGAGAGTGTTTAGGTCTCCCTTGAGCCTCCTGTTCTCCTGGATAAACAACCTCAGCTTCATCAGCTGCTCCTCATAGGATTTATTCTCTGGACCCTTCACCATCCCCCTCACCCTTCACTGGACTTGCTCCAGCACCCTCAATATCCTTCTTTCAGTGAAGGGCTCAGAACTAAACACAGAACTCAAAGTGTGGCCTTATCAGTGCTGAGTACGGTGTCCCATTATAACATCCACTCGTTCCTTCAGTACTCTGGAATAAAAGTATTAGTTTGTTTTGGTTTTTTTAATGGAATTTTGTTGACAGAGCATTTGTATCTGCTGAAAGAATCAACTGGTTATTATCAGCTGAGTGTGCCAACCCAGAGTGTAACTGTTTGTTTCTGAGTTTGCCAAAAGAGTGTGAATGTCCTCCTGTGAGCATGTTACACAGAATGAAATAATGATTTACACATAATGGAAATCATGTTTCATGCGAGTCAACTGTATATTGCAATTGCTACTCATATCTAAGTGTACTTTGTATTTGTATCCTGATTTAAATCCAGTACTCTACACCCTGCTAAATTAATATGCCACCCTATATGTATGTTTAAGAGCCAGCCTTATTTATTTCCTATTTAACTGAGTCATTTTCTGTTAATCTCCTGGACATGTTGCAAAACCAAAGGTTACCCTCATAGAGCATACTAAATATATATTTAGAAGACTGGAATTTTATTAGTAGTATAGAAATATATTCTGAATATAGTCATATGTGACTTTTGTAAGTTCTCAGTGGAGTCCAATGGACTTTAAAGCATATAATTGTTCCTATTCCATTTTCTCACAGAGTACAAATAATGCATTCTTTTAATTTGGAGGGGAACTCCCTCCCTCCAGCCATTTCTCATTGTTATCTCTAATTGCTGCCAAAAAGGTTCCGATTTTCTAGAGGTATTACAAGATGTTTTAATTTCAGGCTAAAAAAAAATGCTTTTTATAATTTTGTTCCAGCATTCAAGGAAAATCAGAATATTAACTTTTTTATATCTGTTAATTAGAATGGTTTAATAGGAATGTTACAGTTTCTAAGTCTTCCTGAAAAAATTAAAAAGCAATCTTATGAAAAGAAATTCACAGTAGTGTCTAATTTTGAACTTACTGCAATACTGAGCACTAAGAAGTCACTAAAAAAAAAAATTAAATGCTGTTTAACTCTATTGGAGTATCTCCACAAGAATATCAAAATATATTAAATTGAATGAAAGATTACTTCTACAGAGCAATGTAAAAATCAAACAGGTATTTCTAGTCACAGAAGACATCCTGTTCACCCATCTTCTTTGGGCTTTTTCCCATTTTCCCTTTCTGCACATTCCCCCCTGCAGACGAGTCAGATGTGTGGAAGCTCTTGGTTCTTCACCTGCTGATGGAGGTGGCATAATTCCCCTTGCCTTCACAGATGAAAGACTGGAGCTGATACACGTCATTAGGACCAAGCAGAATAATTAGGCAACAGAAACAAAAAGGAAGATTTTTTTATTGAGGCAGGAGTGAAATGGTTTTTTGCACAGTTGACCTGCTTTGCTCTACAGAGCCTGACAGAGGCTTAAAGACACCTTTACTGTCACTTCTCCAACAAAGGACAGGGGGAAGCCTGGCTGAGAAGGGGGAAGAAAAACTGTATAGTGCTGACTTTATTCTGGGTACACAAGCAAGTTGTGCTGACCCAGTCCCACACAACAAAAAGGATTTTTTAAAATGAATAGCATCCAGGGAAGCACTTCCAAAATGGATAGAACTTGACCAGTGTCCACAGATGTATGAAAATCTTGATGAGGGCAGTTGTCTTATTTTTCTCATAATGATAGGGGGAGACTACAATGAAAAGCCTCCCACTAGAGCTGCAGTAATGCAGCTCCAGGACCAAGATGAGAAGACATGCACAGAGATGACTCCAGGCTTGCTTCTCAGGCTGGCTGCTATAAATGCCATAAACCTAGTTCCTAGAGAAGTGTGGAGGAGGTAAAGATGCCAGCTGGTTGTATTGAATGGCATATGCTATTTCTGCTTAAGCTTTTTGCTCAAGGGGGTTTAGGGCAGGCCATCTGCACAAAAGGAAAGGTTGTTCATGGTAAACATATGTATCTAGCATGTGTCACTCCCGCACTGCCTAAACAATTGGCAGGACCAAGGTGACACGGTGACTTCTGATAAAGGAAGAAAATAACAATTCCATGAAATATGAAAAGATTAAAGACCTAGGAAGAATGATTTACCTCACTAAAAACAAATGTAGTACTATGGATTACTATATTTTAAGTGGAATGTTGACTTAATAGTTTAGAACACAAAATTAGGTGTTTTGTTATAAATAGAAATGTAGACAAATGAGTTTAAATTAACTACAGTTTGTACCTTGTACAGATTTATGATGTGTGGAAGATGTTGGTATTAAGGGCCTGAAACTAATGTCAGTTCCCACTGTGAAAAAAGAAATACACCTCTATCCGAATCAGTAGCAAATCTCCATCTTCAAGGAATAAGTTATTGCCATATGTCTAAATTTAATGTTGCTGCTTGATAAATTGAGTAATAATTTGAGAACAATTTACATCAGGTGAACTTGAAAGCCACCTTCTTCCTGTCAATTGTTTGCTTGTTTATGTAGATGTTCTTTCTCCTGTCTGCCTCTTCCAACAATTTCTTCCTATTTTCCTTTCTCATGTCAGTTCCAGGTCAGTTCCAGGGACCCTTGACCAAGCTTGAACTGGACTGCAAACCTACTCACTTATCTTTTTCAGAACCCCAGTACTTTTGTTACATGCAAGATAAATGCCATCTTAGAATCATAGACTCGTGGAACAATTAAGATTAGAAAAGATCTCTAAGATCATCAGGGCCAACACTGCCAAGTGCACTAAGTGCCACACTTAATTTATTTTGAATGTTTCCAGGGATGGCAATTCCAACAATTCTAAGGAAATCCTGTTCCAATGCCTGATCACACTTTCAGTGAAGAATTTTTTCTAATATCCAAACTAAAACTTCCCTAGTGCGGCTTGAGTCCATGTCCTCTCCTCCTGTCGCTGTTTGCCTGCCAGAAGATGCCAACATTCACCTGATTGCAGTGCCCTTTCAGGCACTTGTAGAGAGTGATAAAGTCACCCCTGAGCCCCCTTTTCTCCAGGCTAAACAACCCTAGCTGCTTCAGCTACCCTCCATACGACTTACTCTCTGGGCCCCACACCAGCTCCTTTGCCTTTCTCTGGACTTGCTCCAGCACTTAAACGTGTTTTTGTTGTGAGGGGCCCAGGACTGGACACAGAACTCAAGGTTCTGTCTCACCAGTGCTGAGCATATGGGGAAAATCACTGCTCTGGTCCAGCTAGCCACACTATTGCTGATACAGGCCAGGATGCCATTGGCCTTCTTGGCCACCTGGGCACACTCCTGGCTCATATTCAGATACTATTGACCATCATCCTCAGGTCCTTTTCCACTGGGCCACTTTCCAGCTAGTCTGTCGCAGCCTGTAGCATTGCACAGGGCTGTTGTGACCCAAGTGCAGGACCAGCCTTGGTCTTGATGAACCTCACACTTTTGTCCTTGGCCAATTGATCCAGCAGAGCCTTCCTGCCCTCCAGCAGAGCAATATTCTGACCAAACTTTCTCCTCTGCAAACCAACAGAGGGTGCACTCAATCCTCTCATCCAGATCACTGATAAAGCTGTTAAACAGAACTGGCTCCAAATGGAAGGCCATCTTGGTACATCATTCTGTGTTGCTATGAGTAGAAAAGCAATTACTCTTTGTTTTAAGGTTACCATTTCACAGATCAATTCTGCTCTTGTTTGTCTTTTGACCTCTATTTATTCCACTCTACTCAAAGCATTCCTTATTCCAGATATTGCTTTGTTTCTTTCCCTGATGGTTTATTTCTTTCATTCACAGTCCAGGAGCAGACATTTGAAAAAGCGGCAAACTGGAAATCTTTTATACTAAAGCTGAGAGGTCTTTCTGAATTCACTGAGATTAGATTGTTGCAATTTTAAATACTAAATAATTGATTTTGGAGGTTACGAAAGGCGGAATAATGCAGCTTCTCCAATGTAGCATCTTCAAAAGAAATTACATTGAAAAAGGCCATCAGTAATTCTATCATTACCTCATACTGATACTGTATTGTTGCTATACTACTATCATTGTAAAAAGATAAATCACATTCTGCAACCCCAAAAAAGAAAAAGTTTGGGTTTCAAACCACAATTATTAAAATTATGTATGGATTCATTGACTCTACTTTAAAATTATGGTGGCTTTTTGAACTACAAAACAATAAAAAAAATCTCATTTTTAACTATTTATCTCATCATTTTATGAAGATGAAAAATATTTAATCTGTAAAAATAATTTTATTATTAATTCTTGAGATTTTATGAGTTTTACAGAGCTATTTGAAAATTCTCTTCCAGAGTTATAAGAAACATTATTGTAGTGACAGTTATTACAGAAATATTCAGATGGGATTTTTTGTGTTTTTAATAAAAATCCTTAGTCTAAACAGCAAAACAGATCCATTCCCGAGAGTTATCCTGTGATCTTATTTTATATTTCTTAAAAATGATGATTTTCACTTCTTTAATTATGAAAATAACTTCTTTTGAAAAAAACAGGTACTTAAATAATGGGGAACTGCACATGTTTAAAAGATTTATTTATTGCTAATGTAGTTCAGGAGTGGTATGTACTTGTACTCAACAAAGCTGAGTATGATCATATTAAATGAATATATTTTTCAGTTGATTATTCTTCTGTGTTTGTCATATAAATTGGAAAGAGGAAAATAACTTTCTCTGTTGAAGCATAAAACAAATTAGACATAATGGCACATAAAAAGCAAACCATAATCACACTCTTGAAAACGAATGCATTTTACAGGATATGTAGCCATTAAGGCAGTCACAACAATTGAAACCTACTCAGTTCAACACACCTGCAATCTATTCACTTTCTGATGGCAGCATTTTGTGAAGCTGGCACTGATAATTAAATAAATTGTAGGTGGAAATCCTAAACTCATCTTGCATGGCAGTGTGCCAGATTTTTCTTCCTTTGTCTTCAATATTTCACTGAACAATTTTTTGTTCACTCTATAGTCTTTTGATTACATTTCCTCCATTTCCTTTAGAGATTGGGAGCTTTTTTTTTTTTTTTTTTTTTTTTCTTTTTGTTCTGAATACAATATTAGCAGATGAATTTAGGAAGAGTCCATGTATGGGATTATACTGTAGTTCAGCATGACCACCAAAGGAACCAGGTGGCAAAGGTGAGAATGACCAATATATGCTGCTGTGGTTGAATGCCAAGGAAAATATTGCTTCATGTCATTCTTCCAGAAATAATAATTTTGTTTGATCAATTCACAGAAAAATACTGGAAAGCCTTTCCCTGACAATTTCTTACAGCCTTCCAGCTTCATTTAAACAGTTTAAGGGCAAAAATCTTGTTCCTTTCCACCATTTACTACCCAATACTAAAGAGCACACTTTGACATCACCTCTAGACATGTCAGGATAGCTCTTAATCACCATAAATGACTTCGTACTCAGCTGATGATAGTCTGGGAGCAACAAAGAGATTTACATTAATGCTCATTCTGCAAAATCAAATATTTGTTTCTGAAAGACCATGGTCACCTATATGTTCTGGAGTTCACAGATTCATTTTCACTTCTTAAGCCCATGCCCAAGTGATTTGCAAAATAAGCAGTGTTAGTAAATGCTCCCCCAAGAGTGAAAACAGAGCACCATAGGAATCTTTCCACTTAAGTCAGATTCCACTTAAGAAGAGTCAGACTGTACTCTAGCTGATCAGATATAAAGTTTTAGAATAAAACTCTTACATTTTGGAAACTCTGCAAAGCATGACTGTGCTGATGGTTTTGGTGTCTGAAAATCCTGGGGCTTTTTAAGAGCTTTAACTGCTGTCCATGACTTCAGTGGAATCTGTATTTGGCTCTAGGGACATCAGTTTCTACACACTGTGCTCCCAGTGACTGAAGAATTCCTCTAACAAAATGTTCACCTAAATTCAGGAAGGATGAAGATGCACCACTGGATAGAAAGGTGTCTGATCTCTAGTGGGATATGTATGACACTACAGTTTAAAATGGAAAAAAAAAATTGAAACTAAAAGAAAAATAAGAAAATAAATGAAAAAAATAAGTGACCCCGGAGCATAGAAAATGCATGAACTATGCATAGTGAAGAACAGGGAAACAGAAATTGAAATCAAAATCATAGTCAAATACTCTGGCCTCAGCACAGTTGGAGTAGTATACCGGCAAAGAAGGGCTCCAAGGTATTTTTCATGTTATTTAGTTTAAAGGTTACCACCTCCAGATAAAGAGATGTTACAGAACCTCTGCTGGTGGTGCAGATGGCTCAGACTCTCTATATGGGATTTTGGTAATCTCCTTATCTGATAAGAGATGCAGAGAAAATCCTTCAAGTCTGAATAAAAAGGAATTTCAGAAATATGAAGATAAAGTGCTTTCTATCTTTCTCTATCTCAACTCAGGGAAACATTATTTGATAAAGACGGGCAGTTTTTTCTGAAAAAGGAGATGGAACTGCCCTTTATTTATTTCTTCATAAGTTTGCCATGAAATGTCAGGACAAAATCAGCCTTTTTCAGGAGGTAAAATTCACAGGTCATCTTGAGGAGAAGATTAAAAAACACACTGACAACTTTGACTCGAGCATCAGTAATGATTGACTGTGAAATTTTTACTTGTCTGATGTTACTGAATCATCAAGGGAGGTTTGTTTTTTAAAAAAAATTCTCTCAGTGATAGGTGTTCAGAGAATGAAATTTAAGACAAGTAATGTGTAGGCTACAAGTTCTCCAGAGTTATTCAGTGTCCCAGCCATTCTGAATAATCTACCATGAACATTTTCATTCTGACTCTCTTGCAAAAACAGAGAGATAGATTACAAAAGGACTAAACAGCAGGTCTGTAACCATGTGTTGTGCAGCTGCCATTATTTCCCATTGCACTTGGTGGTGTGTGCCTGAAGCCCAGCTCACAGAGCCTGAAGGTTGGCTCAGGCAGCAGCACCTTGCTGTGACTCTGATGAGCACCCCCTAGGCCACATGGATGGTCCAAAAAATTGGAAAGTCATCTCCTGCAGGGTGTCCTGCTTAGGTTCTAGAGCTTTGCACCACTGAAGCCTGTGGAAATTTGATAACAAATATCAATGCAGAGTATCAGGTCCCAACCTTTAAGTACTAGCGGTAGGAAAAAGTCTTGCAAGTGCAGCTGTTCCTCATTCTTGAAAATATTCTGCAGGCAATTTTTTTCTGAATCACTTGTCAGAAGGAACATGGTTGACAAACCTGGAAGTCAGTCTGTCATTGAAAAAAAAAAAGATATTATTTCTGCTGATATATTTTCTCATTAAGAATTATTCATCCAGTTTTGATAAATCATCACTTAAAATTTTCTACAGTTATTTGGCCACAATTTTTAAATTTTATTTCCTTTCCCTATTTGGTACTTTCATCAGCCTAATTCCACGTTCAATGGTTGTATTTGTTCAACAATTTTAATAAACCATTGCAGGCAGTGTTCAGGTTACCACTCAAACTTCTTCAAAGATAGTTCAGCTATAGCCCAGTTCCCCCACTGCACTTAAATACAGCAGGGACAATGGGATGTTTTACAATGTATTTTCTACTTAATTCTCTGATGTATTTTCTGCTCTGTACTGATACTGCTTTTCAGCCTGACAAAGGAGATATTCAAATGTTCCAGCATCAACTCCGATTCCTGAGCCCAAGCATGTCTCACCTGCACCCTTGAACCATACACATTTTGGGGAAACCTAGGTTTCCCAGAGCAGCAGCCAAACACCAAAATAACTAGTTTGCTTTCAGAGGTGACATTTTTAAAGTGGTATTTAGTAAGAGATGTATCAACCTTGAAACTTATGCAGCTTGGACTACCAAATTTTCTTTATAACTAAGCAAGTTTCTTTTGCTATTAGCTTAGTTCCTTTATGATGAGTGTTGCAATAACATCAGTTGCTAGCATTTCTTGGGAAAAAACCTTCCATAAACTCAGAGATAGATGGCCCTAAGTTCCCTATGGGATCAGCAGAAGGCTGTCACCTCCAGACCTCACTTCAAAATCCATCCTAAAATCTGGCTAAACTTGACTAGAAAAGCATTATGAGACTGCTTTTCCAAACTGGGCAACAAAAAATTAGGATAAAATAGTGACACATGATTTTAAATGTTGTGCTTTGAATCCAGAAAGAAAAGCTAAACAAAAATCTACCCAGCTGCCTACTGACAATGCTAGAGAGAGGAAAACAAGTTTAGATTTCAGAATATACTTGCATCTAGACAAAGGAAGATAAACAGCACAATTTCTGCATCATAAGGATACTAAAGTTATTCCAACTCAAGTCTAGAAAGCCTAGTAAAGTCAGCACAGTAAAGTTTTGAGGTCTTTTTTATCAAAGCCTATTGTTATTACTGGCCTGAGCTCCAGTGGGTAACCATATGACCACATTTCTATTGACCTGACAGAGGACACTATTTAGGCTTCACATTTTATGTTAACTGTGGAAATATAGTCAACACTTGGTTCATTACAAACATCTTCAAAACAAAACTACATTTTGATATCAAAAAGGCAGCATATTACAGTATTTACACTTTGTATAGTCTCAACAATAGTATTTTTCATCCTGCATCTGAAGTACTAATGCCTTTGTGACCAAATCACAGTCTAACAATTCTAAACTGTGCCGGTTTGTCACATGGTAGCACACATCAACGGAGTCCCATGATTTCAATATACTGATAAAATTTCCATTTGAAGAAAAACATTTTAAAAATGACCACAGAAATATCTCTAAGCCAGTAAGATATCTGAAAAAAGGTCTATAATATTAATACAGAGAAGAAAAATACAGCATGTTGAAGAGGGATGACAACTCCTTCAGAAGTGGTTGGTGTTCAGTCTTGGTCCAGCACCAGCAGCCCCACAATGGGAACAATCAACCACTGGAACAATCTCTGCAGGGAAGTGGTAGATTTGTAAATCCTGTGAGCAGAGACATTATCTCAGAGAGCCCACCTACAGGGTTTAGGTGTCTGCACACAGCTTCAGAGAAGGGCACAGGAAATAACATAACACAGACTTACTTTAGAGCGGAGCTCTGGCTTTAGATGCTACAGCAGGTCGGGTCAGAACTCCAAGATTCGCTGCAAGAAAAAGAAACTGATTCATCTTTATAATAAAAGGAATATATATCCTATAATAAAAATATAATAAAAGGCAGCTTCATTACTGTCATTAGTAGAGACACATTCCTCACAGAATTTTATCACATCTCTTGCCAAAGAAGCATGCATTCACAGTTGGAGCTCTTTTTCCAACACTTCTGCTTATAATTTCCCTCTGTCATTTGCAAATATAGATAAACAAGGGACCCACGAGGGGTCACTCAGATAGAAATGCCTGGAGCAAAAATTCCTAGAATATTTATTCAGTTTGCAAAAGATAGCTCAATTTTTTTCCCCAAACTGAACTCATTTTGCAGGTATGTCATCCTTTCAAGAGCTAGATTGAAAGGACGTGGGTAGGAAAACACAACATTGGTTTCAGGAGCCCAAGTGCAATTTTTGTGATGGTCCATTTCAGATATGCAGCTGCCCATACCTGCAGTCTGGCCTGCACAGATTGACCTTCAGCCAAATTGCTTCAGTATTTCTGATATGACTGTGCTGCTAGAAAAGCACCCGCAATCACAACAGTGCTGTTGGACAATGTTCATCTAACTCAGAAAACAGCCAGACTCCCATTCTGCACACGTATTGCTAGATTAGATGGAAAGATACACGTGGGATATGATATACTGAGATCTGACATCTCTGTTTTTTCTTACAGCTGCAGCAAGAACACACAAAACTCCACATTATAATAGAAAATTAAATAGGGGCACTGTCATTTAAAGTAATAAAGGCCTGGTTTATTTGCTTGGGTTTTTTTAACAGACCCTTAGGAGAAACTGATAAATTAATTTCTACAAAGTTATTTGCTAAGAAATAAACACCTGAAAATGGCAGGATATTCTTTATCTGAACACATATGCAAGACGGTAAAAACTTCATGCAATCTCAGGAAGAAAAAACATTTTCTGGGGATCTGGGATTTTTTGTTTTGTTCCATAACCATCCCCACCCCCACAAGCACATAAAAAGTTAAATAGATGATGGATGGATGGATGGATGGATGGATGGATGGATAGATAGATAGATAGATAGATAGATAGATAGATAGATAGATAGATGACAGACAGATAGAGATATATAGATATACAGATATAAAGATATTGACATATATACGAAGCAATATAAGAGAAGCATTTAAATATTTACATTGCCTTCTGAGTTATAGATGCATGTATATTTATTTGGTATATTGTATTATTTTGACATAACTGTTTTACAAAACCTCTTCACAGGAGTCAATTCACCTCTTTATTGTTTTATTGCTTGTATTTCAGGAAGTGAGACAAAAAAACCCCAAAGATTTGTGGATGTGGCTTTTGGTTGGTTTCATTGTGAACAGTTCATGTTACTTTAAGGGAATTTGAAGTGAAAACTTTTCTGAACCTTCATGTTCTGATTCTGTAACTGAATTCAGTTTTTGCCTCCCTTGGAGCAACTGGTGCCAGCTTTTCCTACAATGGGAGGGTGGGAAGTAGGAATCCTTATGAATCATCAAACCTTTGAAGTGAAGGTGAAGTTATTTTCTGTTGGAATGATTAATCTGGCTCTGGGATTCTTCTCTACAACTTCTGTCTGGCTGAGTAGTTTGACTTTGCAGAAGCTGTCCAGTTGAGAAAGGGTGGCTGGATTTTCTTCCCTGTTTGCACTACAAGTCTAATGCCATGATATATCATAAGAACAGAGGGGTTAAGAGACATTTAGTGCTGCCCTTTAACTCCCTAGTTCCTTCAAAACCAGAAGTATGTCAACATCTTTATTGCCTTGGCACATTCCCTTCAGTTCTTAGACATATACTACATGGCTGTTTCCTAAATCACCTGTTCTGATTTCTCATACAATTTCAAAGCTGAATGATTTAGGGGATTTGGGGGATGGGATTTGTTTGTTTTTCTTCCCTGTGCTGTGGCAAATTATATTCAATTGACGTAAAAATCAAACACTCCTTTACAGATATCTAATTAAGCCCATTGTAAAATCTACATAGTATGGCAGCTTCCATATGGAGAAAAAATACTCCCCAGTTGTGCCACTTTACTATAGTTACTGTGTAATAATAGATTCCTTACATATCATAAGCATAAAAATCTTTGTGCATCAGATAAATCATTTTATATGAATGGCATAATGTGAGTATAGCATTGTTCCATCTGTTCAGGACAAAAATGTACAGTACATGCACTGAGCATTTTCACCTTTATTTGTGTCTATGCAAACCCCTTCAATTAAGAGCAATACTCAAAGGAACAGCAGAATGCAAAAGCAATAGATACTGAAACATTCAAAATGCAAAGATAGCATATGCATCACGTAATATCTACATTCAGGCTTACAGAGGAGATTTTTAAGTGTTAATTTTCTTTATACAAGCTAAAGAATACCACAACTTTTGGGTTCAGTGCTGATGTCAGAATTCAGCCAGTAATCACTCTGGCAAGATTCAGGAAGTATTTGTATTCAAAGGAACTTCTTCAGCAAGACACTGATGATAATAAATATTTTAATGTTAAGAACAGCATTTGAGATCAACTTAGCTTGCACATATCTTCAGAAATATCTAATGAATTTAAACCCTAAACACAAATCTTGGAAACACAAAACTGGCGCACACTAAAATATGGAAATTTTGTGATATTTTGACTGTACATATCCTAATTCCAAAACTCAGAAACAGAGACTTTCTCGTACAAAAGAAGACAGATTGGTCCTTGGAAACACAGATCTATATATAAAGAATGAACAGCAAAAAGAAAAAGTCAGGAGGCAACAACTGATGAGCTTTTCCTAGTGTATTAATAGGTTTTTAAAATCAGTGTTAGATGACACATTACAGCAAAGATATTGTGCCATGGGGCCTGGACACGGTCACATTCTCAGGGGAAGTCTGTGACCAGCGATTCAGTCCTGGTGTGCAGCTGAGAGCTCTGGAAGATGTGCCTGCATTTGGCCTTCCATAGTGCAAGCACAAAAGGAAAGCCAAACACTTTTAATTAAAAGACATCCTCTCTGTAACTGTTTGCTCTTTCATGACCGATGACAGTCTGGCAGGATAGGGTTTTCCCTTTCCTTGGTATGGCATGGCTGTTAGAAGAAAGAATAAAACCTTACTCTATGGTACTAGAACCTGTTGTATTTGACCTTCCATGTCTTAAACCAAAAAAAAAGAAAATCAAGATTTATGCAAGGTCTTCAGGTAATTCTTTGCCTAACACAGTAATAGGGGAAAAATTGATGTGGGTGATACACAGGAACCTCTTCTGCTGGATTCTAGGAATGTGGAGGCGATAGAGCCACCACGGCAATTTTGGGGCTGCAGCCTGGGATGTACAAGGAGAACCTGAGGGAAATGAGTTGGTTCAGCCTGGGGAAGAAAGAGGGAGGAGAAATCTTATCAGTGTTTCCAAAAAGCTGATGGCAGTTACAAAGAAGGTGGAGGTGCATGAATTCAAAACAAAATGCATTAGACATAAATTGAAAGACAATAAATTACATGAGATGTAAAGAAAAATATTTCTAGAGTGAAAATGGATCAGGAAGAAGAGGCAGGATATGGGGGAAAGAATGTATTAAATATTCTACTCTGCTCTCTCAAATCTTCAGTAGAACACCAAGACGGACTTCTGCCCATTGTTTTCCATAATGATTTCCGATTCACGAGTGGTGTTAGTAGTGAGCTCAGGTTGACATGTTTTATTTATTTGTTTAGGGACTTGTACCATATCTTGCTTTCATTATTTTCTAAGTTAGATGAGTTAATTACAATGTCCTAAAGTGGTCTCGACTTTCTTCCTGAATTTCTTAATCCATGCAGTTCTTGCACTTTTTATCATTTTGAGTAGTTTCTATGATGCTTGCTAGTTCGACTTTCTATCAGCTCTTGATTGAGCAGTCTAAATGTTCCTTTTCACCAGTTTTAGTGTTCATCAGATCTCTCACTGAGGCATTTCAGCTCAATGATGTGGTAGTAAATTATTATCCATTATATTTTTTTGGCCATGCATACGGATTAGTGACTAAGCTCACAGATGGATCAGCAGGCTCCAGTAGGTGAGCTATTAGGTCTACTTCAGCCTTCTTTCATGCATACGTATTTTTCAAAAGGACAGGTGAGGTGAATTCTGGTCATAATTGTGGTTTCATGCCTTTTGCCACCACTTGCACACTTGCTGTTTCCACTCAAAATTTGGTTTAACACAGACACTTTCAGTTGCTTGTTTTCACTTGTTTCTGACTTGTTTTCACTGTCCTGAATCTGCTACAATGCCTTTGCTGTTCACTGTTGTTCAACATCATCAAGAAAGGCAGGAAACATGAGCTGATTGGAGTGAGATGACACTGGCAGCATGTCGTGGTTTTAAACCAATAACTAGGAAAATTACTTATTTCTTGCTGTGAGATACGGATTAGAACAAGAGCAAAACAGGCATAAAACTTAAAAGGAAAAAAAAAAGAAAGTTTATTGACAAACTACAATAATAAGAACACCAGAATAAACTTCCAGAAAAAACCTTTTCATCCCCTATCTACCCACTATTCTCTTGTTCACATGACAACAGAGACAAAAACTTCGGAACTTTGATAGTTAAGACAGTCCCAATTCTTGCTACAGTTTTTCACCAGTCTTTATAGAGAAACAGAAGTTTCTTCCTGTTAATTTATGGAGTTTCTCGCAAGAAAACTATTTTTGTTATAGTTTTCTATTGCCCTAATGTTAGCTGCCCAGAGCTGCTATTATTAGAGTTCACTCCTCCCATTTTCACATCACTCTGAAGTGTGTATGGGCCATGAGTCTAGAGATAGCATTTTTAAGGATAAGTTATTCAAAGGCAAAAAAAGTCTTCTTCATCTGTTTCTGTGAGCTTCACTAGAAAACAGTTTTCTCATTGCCTCTCAAGGCTTCAAATCTCCCAGCACTTCACTATACCATAATTACTCTACTTTTTACTCAAATTTACACTTTGAACACTATTCCTCTCTAGATCCTGTATCATGAATTAAAGGAGTTCTTTTCAGGACTTCATTGTCCATCTCCATAGTTTTAACAGAAAGATATTTCAGCTTAATTAAAGCATCTTCTTAATTCTCTACCTTTCCTGAAGCTTCTTTTCTTTCTTGTCACTGGTAGTTTATAAAGTCTCTTTTCATGTTGATCAATCTCTCTCTCTCTCTGGATAAAAAGCTTAATCCGCAAGTCTCATCTGGGTAATGAAAGAGTTAAAATCTTGCCCAGGCTTTTGTAGATGGTTCGGTGATCTCTGCCGAACAGGAGCTGGAGCCGTCTGCGATGGAAAGTTCCTCATAGCTGCTCTGGAGAGTGTAGTCGCTGCTCCAGCCCGCTGCAGGTCCAGGGCCTCTCTCTTTCTTCACTCGGGAGTTTTCTAGTGAATGTAGTTACAGCAAAACCTGCAGCCGAGCCAAAGATCGGCTCGGCCCGGCCCGGGCCCGAGGAAAACCTTCCCCAGGCCCCCCCCATCTCCCAGCCGGGAGACGGGGCAGGCCCGGCCCCATCCCCGCCCGGCCGCATGGCCTGGGCAGGGACGGGAGGCCTGGAGCTCCGCCACCCTCCACAGCCAGAAAACAAAGAGAACTCAGAGAGCTCTGCTTTTACATTTTAAGGTAGGGTTCACAAGTTGATCCTACTTTTCAATGGCTTAAACTGCTGTCAATTCTCAGCAATGACCGATAATTGGTCAGGAGAAAAGACTCCAGGCAGTTCCCAGCAACTCCAACTCCCTTAAAGGTAAAGTAACTCCATGACACAGCAGCAGAGCTTGGCAGTGCTCTTTGGGCCTGGGTAAACATTTCTCATCTCCTGGTGGTCTTTTCATAGCTTGGCAAAGCCACCACTGCAGTGTCGTGTCAATCGTTTTGCACTCAGTTGCCATATATAGAGATATGGCTTGCTGGCAATAGAAGGAAAGAAGCAATAGGAGAACCAGTGACTAAAAATTTTAGGGTATGCCTAATTTGACTCTGATGATGAAATATTGACAGACTACACTCAGCAATATAAGGCTCTTTATCCTGAAACCCACCTTTCAAAAGGTATATATAGTCATCTTGTTTGGTAGAAAGTTCTATGTGAAACACCATGGTTTGCTTTCTTAGGCTGACTTCAAAATTGAAAATTCATAATAGAATTTTGGGATCAAACAATATCTTGACAAAATAGGTTCTACCCAAGTAATGAAATTTTAAGAACCCATTTTTCAACAGTAAGATACAAATAGTGAGATTTTCATCTACCGTTTCTTACTACAAATTCAAGCTGTTCAGAGTATGACCAGTTTATTCAACATGTTTACGTGCACGTGGGCATGGCTATTCTAAACTTTTACTGTAGAGAATAACACCATTCAGGCATCCTAAGGTCAGCTTCCTATCAACAAGCTCAGCATGGAAAGATTTCTAGAGCAGTAAGGAAATTTCATGGTTGGAATTGAAATGCAGAGAAAAGAGAGGGCACACACAGCAGGAGGAGCTCAAGGCTATGACTTCATGGTTATTAATACAGCAATCAGAAATGGAACATTAATTCAGGTCAGGTAAGAACACAAAACTGAATTTCTGACCAATATGTTGGAAGACACGGTATGAATTCCTTCTGGAAAGGAGGACAGATGAAACGTATCTGGCAAAAAGCATGAGGGAATACAACAGACTAGATTTTTGTTGCTCTTGTTACTTTTCTTCAGGTTCTGGGGCTTTGCTCTTTGCTTTAGAGGGGTTAAGGATATTGAAACAAAGACAAGGAGGGGAAGTTAGTCTGTACCAATTTGTGCTGTATTGTCCTTCTGTATTGTGCATTTCATGTGATTTTGGCATCTGAAAGCTGGATTTGCTTAAAGATCAACCCATGACTTCAGAGCACAAATACCACCTGGTGAAAAAAGGACTGTGTTTTTGGTTATTAAAGAATGCCCCCTAGGCCACTTCACTGACCGTCAGGCAAAGGGAACTATAGCATGAACATCATAAAACTGCCTGTCTCTGTCTCACTGGAATAGGCATTGGTTGTACCCTGATCTAATTTTTAAAACATACTATGCTTTTGCTTCCTCCAATGGCCTGTTTCTGCACCCATGAGCAAACAGCAAAGTCTCATCCACTCCAGGTGGAAATAACCCTGATTTCCTGATTCTTCATAGAAGTCATTTCTCCTGATGATGCAATTTAAAATTTTCTCACCTATGAACCTTTAAACTTTGTTCCTACATTGCACTTTAAATATTGAAAGTGTGAAAATATGTAACTGAAGCACCAAAATCTGCAGTGTGTCATAACCCTCCTGCAAAAATGGAATAAAGTTCCTCACAAGGGTATCCCAATCAAAACCCACTCAAGTAAGAGAATTGGGTATTGGCTATGGAACATGAAGTTTGGCAGATACCAAGAGCTTACAACAATTTCAAGAGCTTGTAAATGCTCTAAGAACATGAACAAGAATAGTGTTCTTCACTGGCAGGAAGGCCCAATATCTTGAAACTAAGCACAGTTTTTTGGTGTGTGAGAAATTACAGTTTAAAAAGGTATTAAATGCAGTCTATTTCAGACAAGTGGAAGCACTAGGAAAAATGTTTTAAATTCATGTCTCCAAGGATTCTACAGTCTCTAAACAACTAGCTGAGTACTTTTGTTAAGAGATGGGGAGTGGGGGATATGGAGGGTGTTTGAAGCAGAAAAAGCAGTAGCAGATAACAGAAACTTGGATTTCAATGCAAAAAGAGATAAAGAACAAAGAAAATTCTGTGAAGCTTAGCATATAATATTTATTTTGGAAAATTCCATTGGAGATAGCAGCAATATCCAGGGTCACAGTAAAAAAGCTGTTTATTTGGATTTTAGCCCTAATTAAGGTTTTGATTGGTAAAAATTTCCTTTTCTTCCTATGATAGCCTTACATAAGTTTAATGGACTACCACAGCAATTCTGAAGTACTGACACCGTATGAAAGTGTCTCTTGCCCTTGTTAAGAAACAGTTTTCTGACTTTCCAGCCCTGCAGCCACTATGAATTTTTGGGAAAGCCTTGAGAATTCTGTTGAAAAAAACTGAATTTCTTCCCCTAGACAGACTTCCCACCTGTGTATATGAACATAGACTGATATATCTTCAAACAAACAAACAAAACAAACAAACAAAAAAAAAAACCAAAAAACAAAAAACAGTTCTAGGATTAGGAATTACTTTCAGAAAGTATTTGGCCTTTGCTTGCATTACTTCAAATAAAGTTCAGAAGAGTTACATATCATTACAGAGGTCGACTATTAAATGAAGAGAATAGCAGAGTATTTTTAAAGTGGGTGGTGAATCCTAGAGTGCCTACACATTATAATTTCATAAACTTCACATAAAATATTTAGATCCAGTCATTAACAGAGACAGACTATCAAACTAGAACAGCTCTGCTATAGCTATAAGGATACATAGAATTATCCAGGGATAAAAAAACCACAAAACCAGTGGTAACCACCTTTCAGCCCTTCTCATAATTTGTTTTATTTCATCTACCACTGCATTTCCAAGGTTCTGCTGAAACTCTAAGCAGAGTTATTTATATATTATCACCATTAAAAAGCAAAAGAAATACGCCTTCGAAAGAGAAACACAAGTACTTTTCTTGAGAGGTTCTGTCACGCTTCAGTAAACAGATAAAACTATTGTTTTGAACTAGGTTTTCCTACTTGAACCAAATGTTGAGAAACTTTCACAAATGAAGACCCTCAGACACTGGTAGTTTATCATCCATAAATGCAAAAAGCTCAACTGGAAAGCATGTGAACAAATGTCTTTAATAAATGGTTGCCTAAATTTAGTTCTCCAAGCATGTGCAGACTATCTAATTAATTGCTGTATTTTCAAAGTTGCTGAGCAACAGTCAGATGTTCTTAACTTCTTCATAAACCATTTATATGAGGAATAAAAACTTAATAACTTAATCCTTTTTGTTTCAGAGAAAATCTTGGTGGTTTTACATGTGTTTCAAGCTTTTATAGAAACATTTATAAAGACAGCAATAAATACAGTTAACTGGTGTGACTTGCTGTGGTATCTAAAATGTGCTTGTTGTTTTCATACTGTTCAAGAATGACAGAAACAGATCAAACAGTCAAGGAAGCCCAGCTGTATCTTGCTTGAGGCTCTTACCTAATTTGCACCTGCTCACTGATGGGTTTTTTTCAGTGTTTCACCTATTAATGTCCTCCAAATAGAGGCCAAGTTCCAGGGTTTGGGGTTTTCTTAATGTATACAGAACAGAGGAATCCTGTTGCCGCCTGTTAGTTTACTTTCATTACGTATGCTTGTTCACCTTCGTTGAGTTTAGAGTTGGTTTGCCCCAGTTACTCCCCCACTATCCCGATATGGTTTGTCCCCAGTTGCCTGTCATTGTAAACCCCTCCCTTCTTTCCAGATTGTTCCCCATCCATCACTTTGGTCCTACCCCCAAGCCCTATCAATCTATGTACACCAACCTTTTGTTCTGGTTCCTTCCCTGCTCATCATCCCTTACTCGATGCCCTATTGGTTGTATAGCTATCCCCCCTCCCCCAAGTCCCTACCATTGGATTTATGTATTGTTACCCCTTCCCACAACACCTCCCCTGCTGCCATATTATTGGTTGTTGTATGAGCCGCCCACGGGCTTTAAAACCTGGAGCACAGAGGTGCCCAGGGGCTCGGCTCGGACTTTCTCCTCGAGATCCCAGCCCTGTCCCTCATTGCCTTCTCCCTGCACCTGCTGGAATAAACTTGTTCCTGGGAAATTGGAGGACTCCGAGCAGTCTCTCTCCCTTTACTGCACCTCGTGTCGCCCTGCATACTATAGAGCCCGAGCCCAAAGGAGCTCTAGAGGTTCCAGGTCGAGCCACACAGTGCTCACCTGGTTCCCCACTCCTGCCCCTGACGCTTGGCACAAGCTAGCCGGGGCATGAAGGGCCGAGCGGGCAGCGACAGCATCCCACCTATTTAAGCTTCGTTGATTGAGATTCACTCAGATGACTTTTTACTGTCATTGCAAAGAGGTCTGTGATGAAAACATTCCCTTAAAAGTATTTATTTTGTCTTGCTTCCAGCCCAAATACTGAGTTTTGAACGGAGAAATCCTATGCCTCACTGGTGACTTTTTTGTCTCAATGGGAATAGAATGCCCGCTCAGTAAGTATGTTCACATACAACAGATGTATGTCTGTCTAGATAAATTTCTTGGGCTCAGGAGCTGACAATCCCCACTACCAGTGAGCAAGATTTACAAAGCAGAGAATGTAGCAGTACTGCTGTGTAAGTTTTCAGCTAAATCTCTGGTGACAAGAACAACCCTGGGAAGAACTATATTGTGATTTAATATAGAATATCATCATTCCTGGCTGGTTTATTTTCTAATTATTACTCATATATACATTATGTGACATTAGTTTAAAAAGATACGTCTATGGTCTAATACTCAAGAAATTTACACTTCACTCTACAGAAGGCAGTATTCTTCATAACTACTGGCAAATACTAAGGGGAGCACAGCACAGAGCACACATTGTGGAAGGGAAACAGCATCACAGCCTCAGAAGCACTAAGGCTGGTAGCATTAGAAAGGAAAACTCCATCAGTTAATGGCTACTGTGACTTCCTTTATGAATGATTCAACTCCATTTGTCTTTCATAGTATAAATTTCGTTGTGCATTCCCAGAAATCAATGCAAGCTAAGTACAAGATATGCAAGTTATTTAAAAAAAAAAAAAAAAAAAATTAAATTTTTAGGAGGTTGGGAGTAGAGTGGAAATTCAGCACAAAAGTTCCAGACATTTATTTCAAATTAACACACTTGCATTTTCTTCCTTCTTGTTTTCTCCAAGCCCCTTCCCATTCTCCTCTCTCCCCTTTTCCATTTTCTCGCCTTTCTCCTTCCCTTTGATCTTTTGCTTCCCCCTTCCACTTTTCCCTTTTTGCATTTTCTCTTCTCTTCCTCTTCTCTTGAAAGTACTTTCTACAGAATAAGTAAAACATCAGTCAGCTCTCAGGAATGTGTATTTCCAAAATGATTGAACTAAAAATGTAGACACAAATAAGAGGAAAGGAAGGGAAAGGGAATGGAAAGGAGAGACCATCAAATGAGTGACATTATACAACAGAAACTTTGATATTGTCTTGCTTTGTTATGAGAAGAATCTGAGCACTTAAATTCACTTTTAGCATGCCTGTTGGTTCATTAATTTCTAAGCAGGTACTTTTTTCCCAGCTTTTCCTTTCTTCTCAGCATTTTTTGCTCGCTAGTGTTTAAACCAAGGGAGGAAAGCAACACTGGTACATATTGAATGCTTGCCCACTTACAGAAAAGCTTAATTTAATTTTAAAAATGTGTCCATTAGCATCCATGGCCACTAATAATCCACAGAGAAGACTACATGATCATCTTCTCAAGGTTTCAGTCCATATCATGATTCTTAGCAAAAAAAAAAACATGCTTGTAGGTCAGCCTCCCATATCTTTTTCCACTCTTTCTATCTAGATTTGTCAATTAAATTTTAAGATGGCATTTAGAAATAGTCATTTGGAGTAGCACATCTGCCATATAGATACTCACAGGACACTCGTACTTTCTCAGAAGAGAAAATTTCAATTAGGTAGATTTGGATTTGCAGGAAGAGCTGTGGCTTACAGACATATTTTATGACATGTATGGGGTCCTTGTCCTCATATGCACCAGCAATTGAAAAAGCTGTGTAAATAGCAGTTAACTAGCAATTAAAAATTACAGAAGTTCAGTGTATTTTGCAATTATTTGATGAGTTCCCAAATTTCATGTATGGTAAAACAAGCAGTCATTCAGCACAGCTGTGCAAGCTGAAGCTGGTTATTAGCATCCAAATGGCTATGATAGATCCATTTTACTTCTGAAATTCTTTTATTCAGCACTGCTCCAATGAGTAGATATTTTATTGATTTATTTATTTATAACTCCATAAATAATTTAACTAATAATTGTAAGTCTCCATTTTCCTTTCTAAACCTCAAATACAATAAGTTCCATGGCTAATGCACAATTCTTAGATAATTTATCTATCCTAGAGAATATAATTACTATTCCTAGTATTATTCATATTATTTAATCAGTTTCTAAGCATTTCCAAAAAAGAGGAGAGTGAATGAAAATTCAAATTAATATAATGCCATAGATCACAGCAAAATTATATTGATATGGAGGGAAATGTATTTGTACATCCCTGACTAAAACTGGTTTCTTAGTGTTTGTTTAGAAAAAGGGTAAGGATTACATGACAGGAAAACTAAGGACATTTAACTTTCATTCATTTTTTTTCTGTATGCCATGAATCAGGCTATAAAAGATATTTTAAAGAGGAACAGAAATGCAACTTGCCATTCTAAATGTCTCTAGATGCCTAGGCAAACTATTTACAAGATTACTGTGTTTACAACAAGCTTTTTTTGAGTTACCATCACAAAACATTTTCATTTACCATCACAAAACTGTTAATTTCAAATATTGTTTCAGATGATTAGAGCTCTGCAATAAAACATTAACTTTACTTTAATAATCTTCCCAGCATTTTCTTTCCCTAGGGAAAAAAAAAAAAATCCTGTAAACTACATGTGTGCTTTAAGTCTGAGTCTAGTTTCCTAGTCCTCTGAAGGAGGACTGGAGTGAACAAAATAAATGGCAAATACACTCATGTTATTACTGCTAGTGGGGAAATGGGATCACTCATTATAGTGTCAAGCAAAGAGACAGTGAAATGTGAAATCAGTTCTTAATTCTTCCCCACGCAGATTTGGTGTACACAATCCAAACACACAAGACCAGGCAGCCTGGCTCGCTCAGGGCACATTCCTGCAGCTGTGGTGCCAGAGCTGGAGACAGCAAGGCACTAGGTACAAGTCTCACAGCCCTCCACCAGCCTCACCCCCTATATCACTCATTTTTTTCAAGAAGAAGCCAAGTGCCTTTCAACCACCCCTTGAGCAGGCCAGTTCCAAAATTCAGGACTCAGGAAACATTTTAGGCTGCCTGAAAAGAAACATGTTACCTGGTAATTGCCGATTGTGAAAGGAGGTTTCCAAAACAACAAAAAAAACCCCCTAGTAATTGTCGGTGAGATGGACAACCAGTGACCTGAAAGGCGAGTAGGATCAGATGTGCAGTGGAAAGGCTGTATTAGCCCTGTCCCACACAGAAGAACAGAATACTCCATAGGCACTCCCATTATGACAGCCTGCAGGAAAAGCCACTCGTCCAATGGAAAGCTCCAAATCCACAAGGCAAATGCACAGTTTCAAACCAGACTGTTAGACCTCACCCATTCTATGCAGTTTTGTGTCCAGAGTGCAGAAAAAGAGAAGTTTTAAATCACCTCTGGCATTGCAATGGCAGACCCCTCAAGTTTCTGGAGACAAGTAAATCTTGTGCTAACACCCAGTATGTTATCTAAAGGCATAATAAGAAGCTAACAGTGGCTAGGAATCACTAACTGAAGAACTTAAAAAACTGTTAATTTATGTCCTATACCCAAAGGTAGACCTGAAAGTACACTTTTCTCTCATTAAAGAAAAAAAAATTATCACAGAATTTAACAGATAACAAAATATGTGCTTGTATCAACCCCAGTTGAACTGTCTTCCCAATCCGGTCATGTCAAAAGCAAAATTCCATGAAAACAATGATCATCTAAAATAAAGTAAAAAATTTTTTTACAAAATTCATAATTAAGAGCAAGGACAAGTAGTAACACAAAATTCAGACTAAACAGATTACATAGAGATTTTTCCTTTTAGTAGAACAGGCCCAAGATACCATCCTAGCAGGGAAATGTAAACATTTGTGGAACTGAAGAAAAACAAAGAATGTTCAGAACCAGTATGACTCAAACCACTGCAGGCACAGCTGAACACCAGCAGAACAAGAATCAGATAAGCCAGGAGACCTCGGGAAGCAAAAGCTGTGACAGGACAAATCCCCATACTGAGGCCAGGCAGGTAGTATCAGACAAAACAGAAGACAGATATGAGCAAGCACTGAATTCAAGGAGTGACTGGAAGAAGAGATAAATGGATCTACATTGGAAACAGAAATTGAAGCAAGCAGTGAAGTGATAAGGAAGTACTGTATTTGGGAAAAGTGAAACTCCGTGTAGAAATTTCAAAGGAAGAAATGGACCAGTCAAAAGCAGTGAGGGAAAAAACTCTTAAAATGCATACAACCAAAAAGCCTCAAACCTCACCCTGTCAATAAAGCAGATAAGGCACAGCATTCTTGAGAAGCCTTCAACCAATACCACTCAGCATCAGACTCTGAGAAAATACGGAACAGACTGTAGTTAACTTAATGATAACATGAATCCATGAAAAAATCAGAAGCACAGACTGCAAATGAACTGCTGAAAAGAGAAAAGCAACAGACAGAAATGAACCAACAGCAGACATAGCAAAAAGCATTTTCTGTACCTCACTCATGCTAAAAAGGTGTTCAGAGAAGGGAAGAGAAATCCTTCCAAATGGTACCAGCTTTGAATCATTATCTGAATATTCCAACAAGAACTTTGCAATTACTGCAGCAAGTGCAAAAGTGAGCCCATTTTAAAAAGTCTTTTGTAAGGCAAAACTGCAAGGAAAAGCAGAAAAGGTACATGGAAAGCTGAGTATACAGAAATCACAGGTAGACCAGTTATTCACCCCAGGGGTACAGCAGAACTGTGGAACACAGTTGTGCCTTCAAATCCTCAAGGATAACGACATCAAAACATCATTTTACAAATTCCCCAAATCTCTTTTTCTCAAATGTCAAAAAACCAGAAAATTCCTGAAGTTAAACATTTTAATTATCATATGAATCAAATACATTTCATACAACATAACAAAGGCATGTGAAGAGCATCATCTCTGACTTCTCTCTGGAAGTATTTCACCCAACTTAAATGCCTTTACTTCCATCCTAGACAGTGCACATGCTAAATCAAATAAACTTTTTGTAAAAGCTTTTCTTAGGCAGCTCAGAAATAATGACAGGAGTGGTCTAATTAGACCCTGATCCCAGGTTTCCTAACTCATTTGATTTTGATAGTCTAGTTTGCCTCCAGTTTGTCATGACAGCCATTCACAGCCTGTCAGCTGAGCTGGGGTTTTTTAGTGTGTAGTCACCTGCTTTATCACCAAAGGAAATGAAAAATAAATCTTATAAAATAGGCAAAGGTTGGCTATCACATGTATGGAACTTCATGGAAAACTGAATATTCAGCAGTTAACTGACTGATTCTTACAATATCTATCAGAAGCTGCTAGTATTAGCGTAGACCTTAAAGATGAGTACAGATCACAACACAGAGAAAACTCCTGTGTGTATAGTTTCACTATATCCAGCTACATCTCAAAGTGCACTTCTGCACTTTTGAAAAATAGAGAAAGATACAAAAAAGAATGGTAAATTATTTAGCTGAAATCTACTGATGACACTGATGACCACTGAAAATATCCCTCCAGTCTACATACATATTATATTACCCTTTAATCATAGTCATTATTAGGGGGCAGTGGAAAATAAAAATTGATGTAAAATAACCTGATCTCATCTTTTCATGAACATAGGTACTTGTTTTGAGTTTGACAAACTAATACTGTAGAAAGATCTTCTTGAGGAACAAAGATCTTCTCTGCCTTTTCTAATTACAATAACCATATGTATAATTTCTCTCTGGAATTCCCCTCTATACATTATAAGGTACTCACAGTGAGTATTGCAGAGGCTTGGAACAGAAAAAGTCAGTGAATCCTTTACAAGCAAAGAAACACTAAGTCAAGAAATGAAGCAAAGAAATATAAAATCACTGGTCCTCAGGCAGATGAAGAAGTTACAATACACAAAGGATCTACATTCAACTCCTTCAAGCCTTAGACTATCAGTCTGGCTTCTAACTCTCCCAGTCCTCTCCTTTCTTTGAAGCATCTGAGAGAAAACTGCTGGTCCTTGCCAGATGATTTTCTATTCTCCTCAAGCCTGACATCTGCACCAAAAACTTAAATCAGGAGAACTCAGTTCACAGAGTCCACATAAATGGCCAGCAGCTGCCAGAGGTCCCCAGGCAGTACCAAAGAGGGGTGGATTTGTAGCAATGCAGGACAATGGCAAGTCTCTATATTGTGTTAGGAGTTTCCTAATCAGCAGTTACCTGCACCGAAGTGCCATGCTCTGCAATACCACTGCACTTTATCTAGCTGCATTTTTCCTTCATGCAAGCACACCTGGAAGCATTTTTTGCCCAATATTCAAAAATACCATGACACTTTGAGAGGCCATATATAAGAACATTTGAATTAACATTATACTTAGTGCACACTCATAATGGTGCAACAAAATTCTAGGTGGTTTAGAGATCAGGATAACTTTTCCCTCACTCTGTATTCACTTGGTGCAGTAGGTATTCTGGTTAATTTATCCTTTCTGGTGTTTTTAATTTGAGTCTGGCAAGAATGTGAGCATTTGCTTATGTGTGTGCATGAATTATGTTTATGATAAGTGTTTCCTTTCCTCACAAAATTGGAAGGCTGAATTAATATTCATTAGAAGGTAATAGGAACAAATAGCACAAAATATTTTAGAATGCTAATTTAACACACAGCTGCATATATGCTGCAAGTTTTTGTCCCTAATTGCTTCTTTGTTTTCAAGTTAAAATTCCTTTAAATAGGAGAGTGCAGTTCCTCAAAAGCAGTAATATTCACTTTGCCTACTGCAAGACCTTGATTTGTGTGTGCTATCCTGTCAACATGGAGCCTGTTGAAATACAACACAGCAGACATTGATGGAAGCTCAGAAAGGACTTTGTCATTATCTATCGAAATAAAATGAGCAAATGTACCATACTCTCTGACTACCTTTTTTATTATAATTATTATTATTAAATTGTGATTAATAGCCCATCTTTTTGAAGGCAATGAATTTACCTAAGACTTTCTGTTTTACATAAATTAAGATTCATCAGGGAATCTCTAGATAATGGAAAGATGAAAAAAGGGGCAAAACAGATTTATTTTATAGTAGCAGACATGTACACATACATATCAGTTTCATGACCTGCTTTTATTTTTCTGAACACTTGACAAGCATCATAATAAAAAAAAAAATTAAAAGTGATACCAGCCCAAGGCTTTTATTTTGAGGTACACACACCTAAATTTTACAAAACAGGTGCTATTTCTAGTCTTTTTTTCCTTTTTCATTTTATAAGATACTGATGCTTGGGTTAAAATCTTTGGTGCAGAGCTGAAACAGGCAGTCGTGCACACTGATCAGAAACGAGAGCTTTGACTGGGCATAGCCATCAGTGTGGTTTTGGTGCACTAGCGAGGAGAAACAAGCTATGAATGCCATCTGCTGGAGAAGGGCTTGCCAGGCTAAGCATCAGTTATGCCTCACAACAGCTTTGGGCTGGGTAACAAATATCTGAGACTGCATTTCATAGCAATTTTTTCCATAAGCTCTGTCAGCAGAAGCAAGAGTCGATGCTTATTTTGAGGGAATTGGACCATTCCCTTTCTTTTTCAGCGCTTTTCTTTAAATTCAGTATTATGAAGTGAGAGTTCAACATCTCTGCTTTTAGTGCAATGGGAGTAGACTGGGTGAGTAGTAAGAAGGGAAAAGAAAATGCAACAACATATATTATTTTGATTGTGGTTGGGATATGAAGATACGAACAACTCCACTGCTCATCACAGTATGTTTCTGTTGACACAGGTCTGCCATCACACTGAGGTGAGATCTCTGAGGAGAGCAAGTCTCTCTGCACCGACTGTATTAGAGCTGGTCCAGGATGAGGTGACTTCAGTATTCTGTAAAAGCCACTTTAGGACCTGCTGCTTTTTTTTTGGACTGGAACAGTGCTGAAAATTTCCAGAAGTTATAAATTAGTTTGATCTAATCAGGCAGAGTGCTTTTAAATTAGTAGATAGATAGAAAGATAAATTTAAATATCTGTCATAGGATGGGACAAACAGCCCTGTAGGATAGTGACTAAAAAGAGTACATGTCTGCTATGTAAGTTGCTTAATTGATTTCAGCTATGTAGTTAGTAGTTACTTTAAAACAAATCCTACTCAACCAGTCATTCTCTCATTGGAATCAGCATGAATTTTGTGGAGCTGACTGCAAGTCACATAGCGTTGTTTGACCAACCTAAAAGGTATTGTTAAGTAGTCTCGCTGTATAAATTACTTTATTAATTTCATCTTTGCAAAGATACTTTTCTGTCTCAAAGGATGAGGACAAGGGACTGAGCAGCCAGTGCTCCATAGGATGGTCATCATAGTTAAATGTTGGAATTTGAGGTCCCTGCTTGCACTTACTGCCTTGGCCATAGAATAGTAGATTTTGTCTGTGTTTCTCTTCATTCTCTAACAGTAAATTCATATTCATTCAGTGAGAGGAAAGAGATAAAATCCAGGCACTTTGCTGAATTAAGAAAGATACAGGCTAACATCTCATCTCTGAACTTGGCAGACCTAGGCTTTAGTGCTTCTGACATTTACAATCCAGAACAGCTTCCTCTTCCTGTTCTGCATTTCTCCCCACACAAGTACCTCGAGCTCCCCCCACCCTAAATTCAGTCTGGATCATACAAGTCTTTCCAGCTAATTAATATGATTCAGCAAAAAGTCATTGAAACACCCCTCTTTCCCTTCATATCACTACAGACAATAGGTTAACTAGCCCAAAGTAGCTAAGCTTTGGTGATTTCAACACTGGTCCTAGGGCTTTGAAAACAGGAATATAAAGGACTCTCTCAGTCTGTGCACACAGTGAGAGACGAGAGGAAGGAGTGATCAGTACATTTCAGCTGTTTCCTGAAGAGCAGCAGAGTCTGAATCTCCTCCTGATTTGCTGTGGTGATTGCTTCCCCAGCAGGAGGTCTCAAGAGCTGAACAAGACAAGATGAAGCCCCCAGATAGAAGTGAAAGTCAGCCTCCCTTGAATTAAAAGTGGGAAAAGAGTGGGTTGTAACAGCTCTACAATAATGGAAAAAAACAAACAAACAAATGCAACAAAGCTCTAAAGGACCAAGAAGATAGATGAAAAATGAGAGGAAAGGTGAGATTATCTATCTTGAGGATATGGAGCAGTATATTTATCTTAGCTAAGTCAGCACAGACAACTTGTTCAGCCTACAAATTAGCCTCAGGTTTGGTCCGATGATTGATGCAGCTCTGCTGCTATCCAGTCAACTATCCAATATCTGCCTCTCATCTCACATGTAGGTTAGTTTGAGCCTCCTGGTACAGATACTCATGCAGCAAGACTGTCCTAAAATTAATCTATCCAAGGATAAAATGAGAATATTGAAGGTTTTTTCAGATATACAGATTCACTGAAAAAAGCCAGTTATGTTTCTTTACATATTTTAGAGAGCTACAAACAGAGAAGCTGCCTAAGGCTGATAGCAAATCAAAGCTAGGTAATCCAGAGAAGTATTTCATTTACTGTACGAAGACACACCAAGCTCTGAATTTTATGGCATATGTATTTTATTAAGAAAAGTATGAAGCAAAAGTTACCAATCCAGTACTTGAAGGTAGCTTTTACTTCCTTCTGGACAACCATTTTGATTAAAGGGCAAAGATGTTATTTGCTTCTGCTGTGACAAGTTTCATATATGATTCAGTAATTACACAGAAAGAAAAAGAAAATCTGTACACAATTTTTATATGATTGTCATGACAGTAGAAGCAAAGAACTCTGTGAGGTCTCATGTCATGTAACAACTATCTCTTTTCATTATCAAAAACTGCATTAAGAACTTCAAAAATCATAGGAGACCAAGTGCACACTTGTGTAATAATATCATTCATTTAGAGCAGTTCTTGTTACAAGAGTCCATATTTATTACAGCAGAGTGAAAAAAAACCCCACATTATTGAAGGATAAATTTAAAATACTTTTATGTAAGCAATTTCTTTCTTCTGCTTTACCAGATCAGTTCTTTCTGATCTACAAACAGCGAAAAGACTTCCAAAATTTTACAGAGCTTTGTGGCAACAAACGTGAAGAGACCCTTTATTTCTTCTTGCTGTGCATATGATTAAGTGGTTAGCATTCTCCACCAGTCGCTGCTTCTTAGCTGATCTATAGTTAGTAAATGAAGCCACAAAGTGTCTTATTAGCTACCATTACACTTTATATATATATATATATATATATATGTATATATATATATGTATGTATACGTATATCTGCACACATATTAATGCTTCATTTTTTTGCCAGCTGTTTATTTTACTATTGGCTGTTTAATGATTGTGACACTCAGTTTAGATCTTTTCACTTTCTCCCCTATAAAAGACATGCATAAAGTTAAAGTATCATTTTTTCTCTCCCTGTCATTTCTTCAACTTAGCTCTTTTCCAGTGAGCTGCTTCTGTCAGCATGTCATGAACTTTCATTAGAGGATTGGCACAAAGTTTGGTTGCAAAATTTTGCAATGAGATGTGTCTGGATTATAGCCTATGAGAAACCAAGGTATCTAAAAACTCCAAATAGCAGAAGTTAGAGCAGAATGTAAGTCTGAATTTAAATGTGGTTTAACACATCTGAGAATGCTGCTGCTAAATACTGATTATCTGGGGGTTTTTGGGTTTTTTTTGGTCAGTGGTGTTTTTTCCTAATTGCATGTAAGTCAGTAAAAGTACCCAAAAGCATGGCAAAAGCATGCCTTCAAATCGACATGGGCATTTACTTATTCATTTCAATGTAAGTAATATTAAAAGAAGATTCTTCATGCAGCAGGTTAGTGATACTAAAACCGTAATTCAAAGGGCATCTAGTAGAAAGGAAATTATGGACAGCCAGCCTATATCAAATACAGCTGCACTTCTTGTGCAAGTAATTCTCATGATTCTCTCTTCCCTTTCATTGTGGCATCTATTGTTCTCTTTATAAATCTCTTACAAATTGTAAGTCTTTAAGAGTATATTAAAGTCTTTAAAAGACTAAATGTTTTTAAAGTATTTCAAATTAATCCTCCTTTGTAAAAGAAAAATTTGTCTTTAAAAAAAGAAGAAAAAAGAAACTTGACTGAAGCATTTAACAGAGATGATAAAACAATTCTTTTATCTGTGGAATAATTTTAACACAGAAGCAGCATAATTTAGACTGTGAGGAGTATATGACAGTATGTATAAAACAGGTTATCTCCTGACTAACACAAATGACAAAAAGCCAGATGAAGTCAGACAAACCGCTTCCACCAACAGAGTCTCCCACATTAGCCACTATTATGAAAGTCCATGGGGTAATCATCATTAAAGTACTTGATATAAGGGTCCCTAGAATAAGGTAGCATTTGATCTTGAATAAAATGTTGCAAAATGTTGCCTGAGGAACAAGAAACAACTGGGGTTTTGTTTGTGTGTTGCCTTGCGTGACAGCTAACATTCACTCCCAAATGCATCATTAGCTGAAGTTTGCTTATGGCAAAAAGATATCTTCATTTTAAGAGCAGAACTAATTTTTTTAAATGGTAAGATGAAGGTTTGGTCTTACTTTGCTTGTACATATTAGGTTATACTTTTCTCTGACTGTGGAGGATAACTGAGGGGTACCACAGAGAAGACAGACCTCATAAAATGATGGTTGCTCTGTGAGACCCTAATGATCTTCCACAGTGATACACATTAAGCCCTTGAAAGACAACACCACTTTGCAGTCACAGTACCACACTCCCACAGCTAAATCAGAGGCCAGCTGATTAAGATGTTTCTCAACTAATGAGAAAACCATTAGGAAATTGGTAGAGAAGGAAAAGAACTAATTATCTTCACAATGTAACAATTATATAATAATGCAGACTAGTATGCTTGACATAAAGCTATTAATTATAGCTCTTAAGTCTAATGAATCACATACCTGAGCACTGCTCAATCCCAGTTCTGTTGGTATGGAAAGAGAAATTTCCCTTTGCAGCACTGGACATCATGTCTGTGGAGCAGGATGTCCCTTCATCATTCTGATGAGCCAAGGCATGCAAGCCAGCATTACTGCAGTCTGTTGGCATCCGCACTCCTACTGAGCAAGGATCCATTTTTTGCTCTTTTTTCCCATGTCTACTTTTAAAATTTATTCCCTATTCTTTCTGACTTCAGACTCACGTTTTTGCCATACTTCCACATTTGGTCTTCTTCCAAGTTCTTCCTAGTTCTTCCAGCATATTCTGATTTGTCTTTTCTTTATTTCTTCCAGATTTGCTATAGTACCAAAAGCTACTATTTCTATCATCTTTTCTCAGACAACGTTGGCCTCATGGACAGGATTACTTCAATATAAGTGGCTTTGTGCTCAAAGTTCTCTTATCATTATCTATCCCCAACTGATCAAAGTTCATTTACCTTGTTGAGTTAATGAACAAGTATTTTAGCATTAGTTTCAGCCCTGCCTAGGTCCTGGTAAGAAGGAGCAAGTTCTCACCCCACACAAGTGTTTACCTATCAGGGCAGCAGAATAACTTGGTTTCCAGACTTCTGCCCTGGGCACACTTCTGTGCTGGTCCTTGGGAGGACCCAGACTGCTGTGCAGCTGCACATCCCATGGAACACAAGTTTGGGTTTGGTCAGCTGCAGCAGGAATAACCTCCCAGCCTTTAAAAGGAGCAAGAATCTAAATATACTTCAGTCACTGCTAGCAAGAAAAAAAGATCACCATGGACAAAACCATGCACCTAACTCACGTCTTAATTGCCATCTTCTCCAAGGCAAACTCAGGGTTTTTCCAGGATTTGAAGGTGAAAGACTGAAGATATTATTTTCACTTTGAAGCCTGTTTTCATGATAGGATTTTATTCTTTCCTCTCAAAAGAGATCACCAAATCAGTCCCTCTTCCACCATGTATTTTAATTTTTCCATGGACCGGTAGCTCACCAATGAATTCTTTATAGGCTTCCTTTACCATAAAGTTGGATGGTTAAATTTTGCTTTGTTTGGTTGAGACTTTTATTTTCTGTTGCACTTATATTTCTTAAGCATACAAGCTTTTTATTTTAAGATTTTAAAGTGCTCATTTCCCTAAGCCATCAGTAAACAATACTGTATTTCTCCATGGTCTGGTTTGCACAGATTGAGTTTGTAGTTTGAAACTCCCTGATGCCTAAACAATCCCTGAATTTCACTTAACAGGCTATTAAAGCTATCGGATAATTGTATAGAAGGGAACAATTTTTTTATTTTTTTTTTAAGAAAAAACATCACTTGGCACAGTTTTTCTTTAAATTCAAGAGAACCTCTTGGTGGACAGAAAAGAACATTGTAATTAATTTCTTGTGCAAACCCAGTTTAGGGCTGGAGCAAAATATTCATCTTGGAAATATGGATTATGTATTACATATTCTAATGCGCTGTATTTCTTCATTTGCCCTAAGTAATTGCATCACACATGTAATCCCTGGAAAAAATTCAGGTTTGTGTGTTTTTCAGCATTGCTGTAGAAGTAAGATACCCCACAGGTTTTGTATTGCAGAAATAAGTCATCTGCCCTTCTCCCCAAAATCCTGAATAACACAGAAGGGATTTATCTTGCTCTTCCAGAGAAGAGCTTTGTGGTCATACCATAAAGTGCACGTCTGCATCCCAGTGCCCATCATTGCTCAGGCAGGAGATGTTGCTGGTGGTACTGACCATATCTAAACAAGGGGATGCAAGTTTCCTAGAGCCCAAATCCAGAAGCATTTATCACCAAGAGAAAAGGGGGAAGCACTTCAGTTCAGTATACTACTGATTTCTATGGAAAAAGATACACAGGCTTCATGGGAGCCTGTACATGCCTAAGCAGGTCTTCAGTCTGAATCACTGGCAAAGCTAAACCTGAAGGTGCATACAGTAAAAAATTAGTAAAAACTCTGAGCTTCTGGTTCTTGTCCATCAGTTTGGATCATTTAACATGACAGGTCAGCTAGGCCCTTGAGACTGATCTAGCTAAATTACCCATCACAGCACATCACTTCCCCCCAGACACAGAATGCTTTCCAGTTCAGCCAGATTCTGCTAAAAAATTATTTAGGAAAATTCACCTTCAGAGGAAACCAAAATCATTAGGTGAGACAACAGAAATAAAAAATGTTCAAACAGAACTCTTCTGCCAGCATTTTCTTTGTGAGCAGATCTTAGCTTATTCAGTAGTTATTGCAGTTTTTAGCTGGATCTCAATGGTCACTTTACTCTGGCACCTGGGGTGTCCCTGCCTTTCCTGGCTGAGAACCAACATGGCCCTTAATCTTCTTCTTATCTCCAATAACCTGTGACCACCAGAAATTTCCCTTGTCTGGACAGGTTCAGTTTGTTTCCTCTCGGAGCTGAGGCGTCCTTGGTATGAAGGGAATGACTTGGAAGAGAGTTCCTCTTCATTAGATTGCATACAGTAACTAAGTCCAAAGTAGTCAAGAAGCAGACTTGACATACCACTGTTCAGACAGGGACACATTTCAGGAACATTCCTCTGTATGTATTCATTGCAAGCTGCCATTTCTAAAAGGCCTTCCTCTATGATCCAAAAATAAAAACCATGGTGAAGATTTGGTTCAGAGTGAAAAAAAAGCACAGCTAAATTCAGTGATTTAATTTATGGAGACCTTTACATTAACCCAGCAATTTCAGTGGTCTGCCCCTTGTAAACATGCATGTGTTCCACAAGGAATTCTTATATCATCCAGGGACAGCACGATAACCCAGCCTAACCTGCGATAAGAATTCCTTTTTCCTAGCCAGTTCAGAATCACAGTCACAGAATGACTAAGCAAACAGAAAGTTTGTTCCCTGGGGGAACAATTCCATGAAGTACAAGAAAAAGTCTTTATAAAGATTTACCTTCTTTTATGTATTGTGGAGGCATAATCCACTTCTAATTATTCCAAGATTTAAGCTTACTCAAAGCCAGAGATTAGGAAAAATAAATATTTAGCTTCTGGCATAATGCAATTAAGATACAAAAGGCACACAGGTGCAAAATCAATGGATGAAAAACATATTTCACAGATTTATTAGAGCAGAGTCACCATCCCTGGAGGTATTTAAAAGACGTGCAAATACGGCACTTAAGGACATGCTTCAGTGCTATACTTGGCAGTGTTCCAGTAAGGATGTTTTGAGGAATATATCTGGTGCAGGTAGCTTGGTCTGCAAGCTGCAAGAGCCACTGGGTGCAAGTCTGAGACAAGAGGAACCAGTGTCACTGGCCAAGGGATCAGACTGGTGAAGACATAGCAGGAGCTGAAGACTCAGGAGGAAAAGGAGGACTTGAGCTTGCTCAGACTGTGAGGGTATTAAAGCCCAGGGGTTCCTTTGTTGGGGGTCTCTCCTTGGAGGAACCAGCTCAAGCTGTTTCTGTGTTACTGCACTGTGAATAAATTGCTTTATGGAACAAGATATCCAGGACCCTTCAAAGGTAAACCTGTTGTCAAACCAGTAAGGAAACCTTGTCTGACCATGTGAGTATGGGAGGTGTAGGGAGTCACGCAGGGACCCTTTGGCTCTCCAGAGCTGCCTACTGCAAAGCCACTTTGGTCCCAGCAGTTAAAATCTCTGGTAGTGGAATTGTGACTGCCAAGAGTCTCCAGAATGGCCAGAATGGCCAGAATGCATTTTCCATAACAGAACTCAATTATTTTAATGGTCTTTTTCAACCGGAACTATTCCATGATGCTATGATTCTAGATACTGCAAAAAGCTTCCAGATAAGGGGCAGGAGGAGCTGGACTCATGCCTTAAAATTAAGAATAGCCCTCCTGTAAACATTGAAGAGAAAGGGCATTTGCTAAGCTTTTCTCAGACTTGCCACCAAAAATGTTATTATCTGAAAAGCAGTACATTTAGAATTTTAGAGTATGCGAGATTTAGTCTCTCCCAGTTGAGAGCTGGGAGGCATTGTTGTTTTGTTGTTTGGGTTTTTTATTCCAGACATAAGTTTACAGACTGACAAGAAAAGGAGGCAAATGGATAATACCAGGAATTCTGTACACACGAATATACAGGTATACATATATATATACAGATATATATATATATATAAATAGATAGATATATATAGATATATATATATATACTGTAAATACACACATAAATATTCTCTGTCCTGAGAAACTACCTGAGTCCACAGCTGCTACAAACCTACAGCACATTTTCAACTTTCCTGTGCTCTTATTTATGCTCTGAGTTTTATTCAGTTATTGGTCCCCACCGTGGAAGCAAGGAACAGATATGAAGGGACAGTATAGCCTCAGGGTACCATGGAGAACTGCAGACAGATGGAGACATAACTTCTCAAGTTTTACCCTAACACCTGCTCTGCTTTCCAGCTGACTTGGAATAATTGGCCAGTCAGGAATTCTAGAGAACTGACATTACAATGAACAAAAAGCCGGCACTGTTCTTCCATCCCTTAAGTTGCCTATAAAATATTACTCTTATTAAAATATTTTCTATACCCATCATAACACATTGCAGCTGACATGAAAAGAAAGTGATCTCAGATAACACAAAGACAAAATACCACAATCACCAGCCGTAATAGCACCTGTAATAGCAACATTTTGAAGAAGAACAATTGTATAGAAAGACATTATATTCCCCTGTAATGTTGACTTTCCTCTTCAGACAATACATACCTTCTGCACGTTAAGTATGAATAGAGGAGCTATTGAGAAGCATAAAGGTAGGTGACATGAATTGTTAATATCCAGTTTTGTTCATCTGCCAGGAAGAAATCTAATCTCTAAAAGTTTGAGGAAAGGCCCTGGATGCTAGTAAATTCCAGCACATACTTTCGGGATTTATTCATTTGCTTTTTTTATGAAGTCTGGAAAATAGGAAGAATAGGGTTCCTTACATACTTTTAAAGTTTTTTCAACAACAGTGAAGTTTCCAATGAGAAACTAAGCTGATTAAAGACAAATATATTTGGTTACTACTAGCTCAAGTTAAATAAACAAGAAGCAGCTAGCAGAAACTGATGCCCAGGAAGTTCCTCCTGAATATATGGAAGAATTTCTTTCCTCTGCAGGTGACCAGGAAGTGGGACAGGCTGCCCAGAGAAGTTGTGGAGTCTCCATCACTGGAGATATTTAAGAACCACCTGGATGCAATCCAGTGCCAGGAGCAGGGAGTTTGAACCAGATGACTTATTGTGGTCCCTTCCAACCTGACCCATTCTATCATCCTGTGACAGTGTTCCCCAATGTCAAAGAAAACACTTGAATTGCATCGTTTTGATACTTCCAAAACCCCAGTTTAGAAGTTAGACTAAGAAGTCAGAAAAAAAAATCCAGTGTTGTCTTAAGAGTTTTAAAGCACACATTGCAAATAGAAATTTTGAAATAAAAAAGTTAGAAAAACAGATGATAATATAAACATTTCAAGACAAGCATTTGTGTTCCTATCACAATTAATGATCAAAACATGATTGAATTCACAGGTGTGCCATAAAAAAGAGAGCTCAGCTTCTGAAAGAGCAGATGGTGCATAAGAAATGTGGCCATGCTAGGATACAAAATTTAAGAAGTAGTTAAGTGGAGCTAATATAGTGGACCCAAATAGTCTGATCCCTTTAAGCTTTCTACTTGTTTTTCTTCTGGGAAAAACAAAGTCATGGACTGGGTGATATTTGGGTTCTTAAATTTTCGGATCCTCTCTAGTACAATTGTTTTGCAAACAACAGAACTTTCCTAAGAAAAAATGTAGTTTATTTAAGCAATTTTTTAATAGAAATACAAACTTTGACTAAAATGTCTGTCAGGATGAAATTTATGAGAAAAAGTGAGCAATTTTCTTTCTACATTAGATGAATCAAGACAAAGCAAGAGAAGGGAAGAGGACCTGCATGTCATTTGCTAAAGGAGAGCACTCCAGTCTCTTAGACTTTAATTCTCCTTGGTTAAACATCAATGAAGCTTCAGTAAGGGAAAATAAAAGGTATCTTAGAAGGTTTTGATCATTTTCCAGTGAAAATTTTCAAGAAAGTGTCTGTGGGATGCAGATCTGGTTGTATGAAGTTTTACCCTCCACTCTGAAACTCAAAAATTACTCCTGTTCCATTCATTGTTCTTATCCTCCTGATCTGTGTTTCCCTATTCCCTGTGTCCCAATTTCCTGCCACTTCTGCTCTGTCCACTACTTTCCCTTAACACTTTCCAGAGGAGCAGGGAGAGTATAACTTATCTTTGTGTCTCCCATGCTTTCTCCAGAAATAAAAAAACTCACAATTTTACCATTTGATCTCTCAGTCCCCTCCTGGGCTAGATTCATCATTATGGGAGAGAGTGGAAAGAGGAAATGACAGCATTGGCTTTCAGTCTTTGAAGCTCTAAACACAATCCATAAATAATGGATAGATTAATTAATATTGACGAAAGATTCAGATAGTGCAGTGATAAATGCTTGCAGAAAATCTCATTCATTAGGATGCATTCAAGCCATTATTCCAACTTTGGAGAGGAAAGTCTGCCCTAAAAGACAAATAGGAAACAAAACGTATTTTCACTAGTGTTAGATACGAAGACAAAAAAAAAAAAAAACGTTAATTTTTTTTATCCTTTAAACTTGCTTCAAAAGAAATTAGGTCAAGTATTACTATATTTTTTTTTTTAATATATTTGGTACAAAAGCAGTAATCTTATCACTATCAGAATTGTGATGGTTAAAAAAATGGAGTGTGCTTCCAGTAGAATATTTTGACCAATTCGCAGCTAGCGGATAGTGCACTATTTTATTTATTGGGTAGAATACTGATCAGATTCATTGCACTTAAGGTGTCAGGATAACATAATTCATTGCAGGAATGCAGAAAATATATAAAATACAATTGAAAGATTTATTATGAAATTTTCTCAGCTGCTGATTTTACAGTGAAATTTCAGAAACATCTTAGGAATCAGGGGAGAAAGCTGTCACTTTTGAAATATATGGTCAAGATGCAACTACGAGGCAAAGATTAACCACCTATAGAAGTTATAAATCAGCACATGGATTTACATTTCTGAAGAAAGAACAGTCTGGGAATAATTAATGATCAAGCCAGCAAAATGTCAGAAATTATTAAGGGTCTAAATTTAGAATGTGTGAGCTTTGTATTCTTCTTCTTCTTCTTCTTTCTATGCTTCTTCTAGATTAATTTTTTTAAGTATAAAATATGTCAATTACAGCTGACATAAGAAAAAATTATTATACAACAATAAAAACATATTTATTTGTGCTATTAGAGTGTTTATATGACCAGTTAATGAAGTGCAGTTTCTGGAAAAAAAATTGAAGTATTAAGATAAATAAGATAAAGAGCTTGAAGTATTAAGATAAAACTTTAAAACATCTACAGACGAGTAAATTTCTGAATATACTCAGCCTCACTTTATAGAACTACAGCACACTCTCAGTTTTATGTAAGGTGGCAAAAGTTACGTGAGTTCAAAATCAGAGGAGGGCTGTTTTGAGTGCTTTAACCAGACAGATGATCTTTGCCATATCAACGTGGAAAGAGACCTGCTTAAACAGGTAGACAGGATAATGAACAGTCTCTTTTTTCATGGCCACCCTCACAGTGATACATGAAAAGTTAGAGAAATAAGAATTTAATAACTCTACCTGACTATGTATGACTCAGTGAAACAGAAATGCATTGTGATATGAGTTGTTATGGAAGGATTTATCTTCTATGGGCTTTCCTTACAAACCATAATTTACTGTCAGTATAGTATTTTCTAAGTAGGTCACAGAGTACAGACAGGTAATTGTAAAATCCTTCTTAAAAAGGTAAGGATTTGGGAGTGTTTGTGGAAATGGTGATTCCAAGCTAATCTTTTACTTTTTTCCAAGGCAAAACCACACAGAATAAAGCATTCTTAGAGAAAAACTGCTTTCCAGTTCTATGTAATGTTATTAATCTCCTTCAAAATAAACTGTGAGACAGCTCACTGCCAAAAGTTTCTCTCCTTTCCTAAAAAGCATATTTCTAACCACTGAAACACAGAAACCAGGGAGTGAGGAAAAGCCCCAGCTGACTACAGGATAAGCATTTTGAGAATCATAGAAATATGACAATGCAAATACAGGGGAAGGTCCCAGCGAGCATCTGCCTGGACCCCACACAAGGATACTGAGGTTTTAAGATGCCATTCTGCAGATTCATAGATATACATATTGGGTGTGTGCATCCTGCCAGCAGATTGGTGAGATACACTTTTTCCTCCTCATGCTTTCTCAGTTCTTGCTCAAAATGTGAGAAATGAAATAGTGCACAGGGTGTGGGGCAGAGTTGAAGAGCTGTGTGGGAAAGCTGTGCTGTAGAAAGGTCCTACTGCACAGTCTGACAGGGATGAACACCCTGTGTCCGTAGTTGTGCCTAGCATTTCATTCTTTGGTTCACATCTGCCATACACAACTGAAACATATTAGACAATGGAAAGAAAAATCTTCCCACAAAACCAACCTTCTGTGAAAGAGATCACAGTGAAGGACAGGGGTTAAAAAAACTCTTTCTAAGCATCATGCCTTCTACTTTCTTGTTGCTTATTCTCTGTGTCATGCCTCTGGCAAGCCATCAATGGCTGCATTCATGGTTCACACCTCGTTTACATCTGGGGATGTAACAGGGAAATATGAAGATTTAAGTATCATCATTCCCACAGCTATCTTCCAAACTGAGTATTCCCCTTGACTCCCCTTGATGCAGACCACTTGATACCATCTCTCACAATCACTGAAATCCCTGTGTTTAATGCTTTTCATCTGCTTGAATTGGTCTTTGCTGCTACAACTCTAAGTTTCAATTTTTTGGTTGAGGGAAATCTTTTTGTTTGTTCTTATTAGCAGTGCTACTATTTTGCTCCAATGTAAGCATGAAAACATCTTTCCTGCCAGCTTTCATGCTTGCAGTGAGAAGAATTTTCAACTCTTGGGGGCTCAAAGGGAGATTTCTTGGCCATACTATTGCTGGCTGTGAGAGATGGCAGGGAAAAAGGTGTGATGCAGGAGATGATTTCTTCTTTGTCCCTCTTTGCTCACGAATAACCCTTTCTGTGACAATGTGCAGTAATATCTCACTGACTGGTTCAAGCTCCCAGAGCACTCACATTTCTACCAAATATGAAGAAATGCTCCCTTTCTTACTCAGCATATTTATTCACATTGTGACAATAGGAAATCTTTTTTCTCTGTGGAAGTGACTCTTTTGTTTCCCTCAGTGCTCAAGTCCATGAGCCTATCCAAGCACCAGGAGAACAGCCCTGTGCATTATGCTGTCCTGATCTTTGCCTCAAAGAGTTTCAGGTTCTATGGATCAGGTGCTGCCTGGTTTTTGTGATGTCTGTCTGACATGCCAGATTGTCACATCTCAGGAATACCTCCTGGACATTGCTGCAAAGCAAATGCCCTCAAATAATAGAAAAAATTTTGTTTTCTCATGCCTCTTCCTGGGTTCTTCTCAGTCAGGATAACACAGGTTTTGGTCCACTTAGAGACCACTGTCTGGTTTCATGATTTGTACAGTGTTTCTGGGGCCTGAAAGTGATGTTAATTTATTTAATATATAAAATTTCTGAGTAAACATAAGTTCACTAGTTTAGTTTAAAAAAACTTTACCTGAAATTAATTAATTCATTAAAAAAAAAAAAAACTGACTAGTTTTACTTTAACCATGGAAATTATTTATTTTTTTTTTCAAAATGGAGACTGCTTTCTGAAGCATGTGACCTAGTACAAATATAGACAAAAACAATGTATAAGTAATTGAGTTCTCTACAATGACCATACAAGGTTAAAGATGTCTAAGAATTAATTGGTGCTATGGATTTTCAGAAGGGTTTTAGCCAATATACTTTATGAGGTAGAATATTAATACCCTATGTGTGATACATTGCCTTTAATAGTGTCCAAGGTCTCAAAACAGCCAAATACCTGCAGTCAAGCAGAGACTTTTGGCTCAGATTTACCTCAGACTTACTTATACAAATGGTCAGGTACATACTACTTGAAGTAGTGCTGCTCCTGACCCTGATCCAACCTCATACTACATCCCTCTTCTGCACCAAAATGTGATCTAGCCAAGGACCATCGTCTGCTACCTGACGCACTTTCATGAAAAAGCAAACTGGAATGCACAGGGAAGGCAAAAGACATAATATTTTCCATCAGGTTCCAGATCCGGGCAGCTGGAAAGAAGAATTAATGACATATCATAAAATCTATCTGCCCCGTTGAGTAAATCCAAAAGCATCTATGGGTAGTCTTCTCAATGGCAAGGGTCTAGAGTGTAAAATTTATTTAAATATTTAAAAATAGTTGACAATGATATTCTAATTTAATTCTGAAAATAGCCCTTTGCTATTCAACAATGTGCAAGCACCCAAAAACCAACTTATTGCCAAAGCCCTTTTCTTGTACACCTTTTGGTGCATGCTGGGAAAAAAAGCTAGAAAACACTGTTATCTCCTCTTCATGCTAACAGCTCCCCTTTTCTACTCCTACAGTTTATTCTCAGAGTGTGTTTTGGGGAATTAATAATTCTGCTTTCTTAATAATTTTTTTTAATGTATTTAGAATTCACCAATGAATTTCAAAGCACTATCAGTCAGAGCATATGCATATGTAGGCTTTTGTGAACATGTATGTTAAGTGACCATATGAGCTTAATTACTTTAGGAAACAAGTCTAAATTTCTTTTAATAACCTGAAGACATCAGGAACAGGCAGTCAGCTGTACACGGTGAGGTTTTTCCATATGATATTTAATCACAAATTTTAATTAAATTTAAATTTAAGTGGATCTTAAGTGTTTGTGTTTATTTAAAAGCAGACAGATGTCCAATTATCAACTAGCAGTTGCATCCCTCCCCACCTTTAGTCTGCAAAGTTCACTTTTAAGTGAGAGGTTAGATAGAACACAGTCCTTATTTTAGTTCTTGTTCTTCTTATGTTCTTGACAGAGGAATAGAAATCAGTGTATTTGGAAGAGCAGCTGCAAGATGCTGCTGTGGGAAATATCTGCGTAATTTGTTGCTGCAAGAAGATTCCATTATTTGATTAAAAATAAAGTGGTTATTCTTCATCCCCATGACTGAGTGTTCTCTAAAGACGTCCTTTGGCCCAACTTGGTAAAACAGAGAGGAAACAGAAAGCACTCTCACAGTGGAAACAAGTACAGGAAACATTTACAAACACTGCTGCTCCGGTTTTTTGGGTTTTGGGGGTTTTTGGTTGGTCGATTGGTTGTTTTGTTTTTCGGATAGATCATCTTAGCTTTTCATATTGCATAGTTAGGTCACTGATTCTGCTTAAACTTATATTCTTGAATCATAAAGCCTTATGGAAAAAGGTGTAGGGGATGAAGAAGCAGGGTTGGAGTGGGGGCAGATGCTTTAATCTGGGCATTTCTCAGACAGCATCTTAGTAGGTACAGGGATGATACCTTCATTTCCTACTGATCAATCACACTCTGGGCAGCCAGCACACAAGTCAGAACTGATGATATACCTTCATGGCTTATTGTTCTCTGCAGCAAAATAGAACTCAGTTTAAAATTCTCCTCTTCTTTTCATCCATCAGAAAACAAAAATGGAAGCTCAGGAAGGAGCATAGCCCAAGTAATTTTTACAGCTGAGCAGACATCAATACTTATAGACCCACTCATGGTTTGCAAACACTGCACAGTGGGGCATCTCACACAGGATTGGCTAAGGATCAAAACAGGTTATAAGACATAATTAGCCAAGAAAACCAATGTGTCTGGCAATATGGAATTACTCATAACATTGATCATTTTGAACACCAAGAGCTTTGGTCAATAGGTCAGCTTTGGAAATAGAGACAGAAACAAAGCCTTAGAAAACAGCATCTATAAACAGCCTCCTCCTACCCCACCACCTGCCCTTGCTGGGCAGCTATTCTGAATACAAGTGCATGTCCATGCATATGGTGTTTTGTTGCATTGGCTTTGCACACCTTACTACATCAGCTCTCCCACATCCTGGTAAAACCCATGCAGCTTTTTCAAAAACCAGCCCAGACACTGGTGCCCAGCCTAAACACACAGGCAGGATGAAGAGTACAGACAGACAAGAGTGTGTAACATCAGCACTCATGCCACAGACCTACTGCTTTGAGAAAATCTCCCTTTGTAGTTCTGTTTATACAATAGTTAATGACAATAAATATGCAGTCTGATACCACGATAGTATATTACTAAACCTACACGAGTGAGCAAAAATGTGCACAGTTCAGCTCCTCAAGACTTGTGCTTAACCAGAGATACATGCACTGGTGGAACACTACGCTTCCCATACTCCTGTCTCTCCTATTCTTTTTGAGCTTTTAGACCTCATTCTCATCCTTGAATAGCAGCATAAAGCCCACAGCTACTTTATTGTAGGACTCCTACAATGTGGTGCCTTCTTTGGACCCACAGGTCACACATTTTCAGTCTTCCCATGCTTGGTGGTGTCTTCAGCTAGTGAGACCTGAAGACTGACACCAAATGTACATACTGAGACTTTTTTTAAATGCCAATAATCACTGAATGGATTGTAGTTTTATGTCTTTAGGTCTCTTTTCTTTAAGGGTTGTAACACTGATTGACTAATAGAAGATAGTCTATAATGTTAAAAGTAGCTATTGTAACTGAAGCAACAACATATTTTATTGGAGCAGATGTTCTGCGAATGAGCAGGGAATAAGGAGAGCAGTCATTTTTTTGATGTTGTTTAAAGGGCAAGAGTGATGCCAATCATAATTACCATCTGCTATAGTACATAAAGTATCCATATGCTCTTTAGAAGGCCCTGAAATTGATTTGAACTGCCATACTGAGACTTCTCATTTGCGAACACGATAGTTCTATGTACCCTTATTAGCTCCTGACTGACGAGAGTCTTCAGAGCAGTTAACAAAAATGTCTCAAAATCCTGGCTCAAGCAGTCATAGATTAAATTTAGAGCAGACCAACCTTTGCCATTCTTACTTGGATCTTCTGCCATGATAACATTTACCATCTGAAGCCTAAGCATGCCAGGCAGCTGTTCAAAAACATAAACCAAATCTACAAATCCTCACTGCTATACTGTTCAGGGCTTGCAATGTTTCTCATTGTTCTAAAAATGTCATGTTAGAGCTCATACTCTTCTGGGCATTGGCTCAGAAACCAGCTCTGTAGTTAACCTTCCATCCTGCAGCTTCCAACAGAAATGTGTGTTCTTTCAGCTGAGTGCATTTCCAGCAATATTTCACATAGTTAAAAGACCTCTCACATTTATCCAACATGCAGAGGAAAAGGTATTTTTAACCTTGCAAATCCATTGACCTCTTCATACTTTGCAACTAGGTTGTACATGAGCTTTCCAGCAAAATTTTATGTCAACAAATGTTATCACAAATCCAAGAAAAAAGTCCAAATTCATCTATTATAGGATACTAAACTACTGTCTCAACTCAGACGTGCACTTTAATTTAGGATTTTTTTCACTTGCACAGAAAATAATGAAACGTACCAGCTATGGAGATATGATGATTATCCATCCATTCACACATTTTTCCCACTGCAGTCCAAATAACAGATGTCTGATAAAATTGTGCCATACCCTATATAAAATAGCAGTAGTTCAAATGGCATTTCGTTGCTAAGCCCAGTCAGTTAGCAACACGCTTATTCTACAAAAAAGTTTAGCCTATATTCCCCCTCCTTTCCTTTTTTTATCAGATGAATTTTCATTATCATGTGATTGTCTAGTTTTGGAACCCACCTGTGATTTAATTGGCAGCAAAAGTTATGGAATGAGGTTAAGACATTTCACAAAACTAGATTTAAACATACCAACACAAATTAGGGTATCTCCTTGCTGCTGTGTTCATGATAATGCATAAAAAGGAAAAGTTTAAGAGTGGCTGGGTGGTTTTTTGTTATTGTAAGAGGGTTTTTTGTTGTTTGGTTTTGTTGGTTTTTTTTAATTTCTTCTGATGAGGCTGTAAGCATCTTATGGTGTTTAGTCATTTCTGAGATGCTTCAATTTGTACCCAAGGTTTTAAGTGATCAGTTTAATGGCCAGTATGAAAGAATTTGGGTAGTGTTTCTCCAAATTTTAATGACATCTGAGAGACTCCATTAAGGTTTCACTGGCACAGACACATCTGCACAGACACATCTCTGTATTCTTCAGGGACTATTACTGAAATTCCCCAGGGAAAAAACCACTTTCCCATGTTTTTTCTTTTCCTTTAATCCTTTCTAAAGGGTTAGTGCCTTTCCTCTTTCATATTTTTATTTTAGTTATCATCCTTGGGCATGATAGACTTGATGGGAGGATCAATGGAATGCCACCAGGATCCATGGAGTGGTGATGTTTTCTACTTTATTTGTCTCTGTCACTCTTTCTCTCCCTCCCTCACCTCTTTTTCTATTTCTTTCTCCTTCTCTCTCTCCCTCTCTCTTTTTCTCACATTTACTGTTAAATAAAATGCATACTATTAATTTTGGCATATGGTCTTGTTTGCACCTTAATTCAGGCAGAGGCATCTCTAAAAATTTTAAGAACTGGATCTTAAAAATGAGACAAACCCCTAGATGAAATCTCAAGGGCCCTAGCTGCATTTACAGTCACAAGCAAGTGACTGTAACCAAGTTGATTCACCAGTACTTTCAGCTGTGCAATTAGGAAACTGTCCTCACCTCTCCTTCAGACTGCTAGGATTCATGCTAGAATACACCTGAACATTCATCAACCAGCCAACACCTGTTGGGTGTTTACCCATTTCCTCTTGCAGGCTCCACCTTTCTATAGGAAAAACCATCTGTGTATGGCATTGAGCCATCTTTTAACACATGGTGCAGCTCAGTACCAGAATGGCTCCTGTGTTTCGTTGGTAAGTAATCACTTGAAACAGTGCTAACAGCATCACAAAGCTATTGCTGATGTACAGTCAGAAGTTTAGCTGTCAAATAGAGAGAGAGGAAGGGAAAATGAAATACCTGGCTCTGATAGAACCATTTCACATTGACTGACACCATTGTTCAAACTGCAGGATGGGTTCTTGACCTTTTTGCCTCAGGAGTTACAGGGGAGCTTGGAAAGGTCAGGAATCATCAGTTTCTTGTTTTGAGAGGTGAAGGTGCACATGAGGAACTAAAGGGAGGGACAGGAAAGGATGGTGCCAGGACACCACCTTCATTACTCAAACATGGATGCTTCAAACCAGCTGCCTGAACTCTTTTGTCAAAAATAGCTCATGCATTTCTGAATACACTTCGATCAAGTCCCTTCTACTCCTGTACAAAATCCTTGGCAATTTGCCCCTGCTCTTGGCTTAAATTATTTCCAACCCATTTGTCTCAGATGTTACATAACAGGTATTATGAATTTCGGTATGCTTCCAAAGTGCTATATGATCTTTACTTGAAAACCACTAAGTGAAAAACATCATCCAATGTAGTAAAGAAACTAATATATGAAATAGGGCTGAAAAAACCCCATTCATAATATAAAACAGGATAAAGAAAAGAGAATGTCATTTTCTTGACAGGCCATGATTCCTTTTTAATGTATAATCACTGGTTTAGACATAGAGTTCCCTTTTTATGAATGTCAAAGAATGACAGGACAAGAGGAAAAGATCTAAAAGAACAGGACAGAAAGAGCCAGCGATTCAGAGCCTAAGCAGCTGAGTGGCAGGGGAAAAATCTACAGAATTTAGAAAGTTTCTCAGCACTTAGAAGTCCTGAAAATATCAAGTGTGGCATGTTCCAAGACTTACATTATGATAAATTTTCCACTCTGTGACCAGGACAGTTTAGGTTTCTATATATTCCCTATAATCACTATATGTATCTGTACCTGTATATTTGCAATACTGCAAATATAGATGCCTAAGTAAATTTTATACAATATGTGTGGAGCACTGTGAAGCTGATTATATATTGGTAGGAAAGAAATCCAGATTTAGCTGGTTGGGCAGGACATATCTGCCACAAGTAAATCTATTTTCCAGTCGCTTTCAGGGAAAACAATTGATAGGAGGCTAAAGTACCAATCACTAATAAAAATAAGCATGTCAAGAGTATTTAAATGGATTCATACCTTAATGTGATGCATATACATACCTGGACAGATGTACCTTTCTTGAAGAAACAGATAAATGGTCATTTAAGGCTATGCAACCTTTCAGAAAATCTTCCTACAGACCCCTGCTGCAGATCACTGTAAGCTTATGTGAAATTACAGAAAATGGAGCGGACAAAAGGTCTCCAAAGTCATGATTTGTTCTTTACAAATTAAATTTCTATTTCCAGAATTTCTATTTCCCATTAAAAACAGACTTTAGAAAGCCAAAAATATATTGCAGGTTTTTATTCTCCTTGAAGAAAAACCCACTTCTCATGTACACTCTTCCATTCATAAAAAAGTTATTAAACAGTGTAATGCAAAGGATGGCATATCCAGTTTCTTATTCAAGTGGAATATCACTTCTCACAGTCTTTCTACCCACATGCGTCTGTTTTGCCAGCAACTACTTCAAGAGTGTTGAGCATGCACATTCCCACCCAAATTAACTTGAAATAAAGGCCACTGAGCTATAAAACAACCCTCAGAATACTATTGAAAGAAAAGTCTTGGTGGCTGAGTGGGATGAAGTTCAAATAAAGGAATGTTCAAACAAGCATATAAGGGTATCTTTGATACATACCTCCCACATCTGGGCTCAGTCACCTAAACACACACCTTGTTCCCAACTGCCAGCAGTTGCAACCAGTAGGTTTGGCATCAGATGTTCTGTAGCTGACCTTTATCTGCCCAGCAAGACCAAAACTTTGGCTTTATTTTACATACATTGACAAACTTATCCCACTTGTGTTCCCTTGCTCAACGTGACATGCCTCCTGAATCATTTATTCCTGTCTGCTGGGACACAGACCTTACTTGAATACCATGCAGGTAGAAAAGAAATGTCCGTGATGTTTGATAGCTATCAGCAAGACAGAAAAAGACTGCAAAAAAGAAAGGAAAAGTGATATAATGAGGGGTCTGTGTCTTTTCTCTAACAGGGTTTATGCCCTGTAATTACAGAAAAATGCTTTCTCTCTATGTGCTATCTCCCCTTTTTAATACCAGGAAGCTCATTTTTCACATGTGAAAGAAATGAAAAAGATTTAATTAAATAGCAACATATCTTGGAAGTAAATATACCCTGAGATACTGATGTCTTATCTTTAGTCAGGCCAAATGGACTTTTGGTGGGGGAAATTGTTTGCAAGCTGTAATCCATCAGACAGTACTTATAGAGTTTAGCACCACAGACCTGCATATAACAGCCATCACAAAATAGCAAACACCACAAAGCATGCTTTGAAGAGTAAATGAGACACAAAAATAAGATGCAGCCTGCTGAGTCTGTGGCAATGCATTTTAATAAGCCAAAGTCAATCTCTGTGTGATTGTTGAAATGCTTGGAAAAATAACTAATTTTTTATTCAATCCAAATTATTTTTCTTTCTGTTTCTTGTATCTACTGAACTTAAAGTCTGAGATCTTATGGAAGAGAAGGAGGGACCACTTGATGTTTCACTTAATTTCAGTTTAAAGCAGAAATGTTGGCATCACTATTCTTAAGGAAACTAGAATGGATTCACCTTTTATGCTAGAACTAAAAGTCCCAAATACAGACCTTTTTTTGTTCTTTGGGACTGACTCTAGTTGTAAGTAATACTTCATGAGGCACTACCACAAAGCAACTACCCTAAACTTTTATTAATCTCACATTACGTGAGGTAGGGTGATGAAAGGATGTGTTTATGACATGCATGTGCTCAGAGAACACAAGGAAACTGATTGTCTGGCTCCCTAATAGAATGTCATTTGTGTTAAAAACTGATCTTCTGAAAAACACCTCTGACTCTGGTGAGACCACGGTCAGAATTTCCACCTGCCCAAGGAGCTGTGATGATGCTGCTAAACTCTGCATGACGTTCTGTGCAACCTAGTTGAAATATTTGACAATCTCCTTTCGAATTTATAAGATTGCTTTGGAGTATTTCTAATTGGCATTAGTTTTCTATTTTATTCTTGGGTTTCTTTAAGGTGGGAGCTTTGTTTTCCGCAATGAAATTATGCTTTATTTGTGGCATAATTTTAAAAAGTATAATAAAATAGATTGTTTCAAGTTGCTTAAATGTCAATGAAAAATTATTTATTGAAAATTATTATTAAAAACACATTTTTATTAGGAATGGAATATAGAAATATCTGCACATTTCTAAATCCTACAAGAAAAATATACTGCCTTGATACTACAGGCTTAACGATGCACTTTTCAATATACATGCTAAATATATTCTAATTTATACTTAATTTTGTTATAATTTGAAGCAATTTAAATTTTGATTATGGTAGCAATTGTACAAATACATGACATTTGAAAAGTTGTGGCTGTCAGGTGAAGTCCCAGGTGACTGGAAAAGGGAAAACCTTGTATCTGTCTCTAAAGGGTAGAAAGGAGAATCCCTGGAACAACTGACCTCTGAGGATCAGCTCAGTGCCTGGGAAGATCATGGAACAGATCCTGCTGGAAGCTGTGCTAAGGCACATGGAGGACAGGGATGTGATTTGGGACAGCCAGCGTGACTTTACCAAGGGCAAGTCCTGCCTGACCAACCTGCAGGCCTTCTGTGACAGAGTGACTCCACTAGTGGACAAGGGAAGGGCAGCAGATGTCATTTATCATGGTCCTCCACAACATCCTTCTCTCTAAGTTTATGTCTTGATTTACAACAAAAAGCAGGTTAGAAACTCCAAAATTAATTACTTCCCCTTAGTTTTAACTGCTGTACTTTCACCAATGAGAGAGACAAGTCATTCCTCACAGGACAGGAATCATCCCTCTGATTGACTTGGTGGCTTCCTCTGGACTCACCCAAAAAGTCCATGTCCTTCCTGTGCTGGAACCCCAGAGCTGGATGCAGAGTTCCAGGTGGGGCCTTACCAGAGCAGAGCAGAGCAAGGACTCTTGCCCTGCTGCCCACGCTTCAGTGGCAGTGGAGAGAGGGTCAGACTCTGGGGATTGCTGTAGAGGAAATATGGAATATACAAAATTTTTCTTTTTTTTGGGTCACCTAGTTTACCTAGGATAATTGAATAGAGATGGATTTGCTGAGAGGACTGTCAGGTGGATAAGGAATTGGCTACAGTGTTGTATCCAGAAGGTAGCAGACAAAAGACTGCCAGTTATGTCCTCAGCAGCATCCAAAGCAGCGTGGGCAGCAGGGGAGGGAGGGGATTCTGCCCCTCTGCTCTGCTCTGGTGAGAGCCACCTGGAACCCTGCATCCAGCTCTGGGGGCCCAGCACAGGAAGGACATGGAACTGCTGGAGTGAGTCCACTAGGGAGGCGACCAAGCCAATCAGAGCGATGAAGCACCTCTCCTATGAGGAACAACTGAGGGAATCAGGATTGTTAAATTTGGAGAAGGGAAGACTTCAGAGTGACCCAGCTGTGGCCTTCCAGTACCTGAAGGGAGCCATCAAGAAAGAAAGGGCATGCAGTGACATGACAAGGAATGGCTTCACAGAAAGAGAGTAGGTTTAGATTAAGTATTAGGAAGAAGCTATTTTCTGTGAGGGTGGTGAGGCAGAGGAACACATTGTCCAGAGAAACTGTGGATTAAATTAGCAGTTATATACCAAGAGCTAGAGTCTCCAGTTATGTAGGTACCATTTTTAAAATATACTGCATGCTCCAAGGTTTTTAATTAGGCATAAATTACATTTGCAGTCCCTTCAGGGCACCATTAGCCTTCTGGAATGATGACAGTTGATTTTGCATAAATGAAAACCCAACCACCTAACTCATAATTGTACTTGGATTGAAGCCTTCTCAGCAAAGCCAGTTTGCTATTGAATATACCACTTCACAGTCTGTTATTCCTCCGCATCTCCTTTCTGTGTATTTCCACAAAATTTCAGCCCAGCCTCTGACAACTTGACCCTCCACACATCAGCACTATACCACAGCAAATTAAATCAGGGGCCATGGAAGAGGAAGCTACGGAGCATCAAAACATAAGACAGAGATAGTGAAGAAAAATATTTATTTAAAAATAGTTCCTTCCCCTTGAGTAAATTTCAAGCTAAGGAAAGGTAGCCCAATGTTAGGTGTTCTAAAATTTTCATGACTAGGAATTGGAAATAAGTTAATATGCTGCACATTTACATTGACTATTTGTGTGGCTCATTTTTTTTCAACAATGTTGTTGTCTCCATCCCATGCACCTGACTCTACAGTGGCCTTAGATAGCCTTCTCTTCCCATATCTATATATATAGATATGTGTGTATTTATGTATTTCACTGATTTGCATGTATATGTCCAGAATGTGACTCCTTATATTAATTGCTGAGCCTCACATTATCACTGTTCCACCTTCATTTGTATTCTTACTACATTTTGCTGCAGGAAATTTAGAGTTAACAGGAAGTTAAGTGTTTATTAATAATGGCAAACACATGTGTAGTTATTTTGCTTATGATTACATAAGCCAGGCTGGCCCAAATCTACATTTATATAGTAATGATCCTGTTTCTGTTCATATACCTCACAGGCTAAGCCAACCGCTTTGAATTGCTGAGCTTACACTGGAATAAGCAAGGAACATATAGTCTTTTATTTAAATTGAATAAGAATAATAGTTTATGCTATCTCTTTGAAAAACACAGATACACTCACCTGTGTGTTATAAAGATCCATTCTCAAAAGTTCTCCTTCCTAACTTATAAAAGGTAGAATTTGCATAAGAATGGATCTGGAGTAATGCTCCAAAGAGTGCCAGTAGGACAGCAGCTGTGTTTAGGTAATGCCTAGGCCTAACCAGAACTGTTGAGCAGGAGCATATATGTAGAAACAAGGATTTAAATCACTTTTTGCACCTTTCAGCAAAACTGACTTCATTGCATCATTTTAGATGGATTTTTAACAAAACTATGCCTAAAGTGGTGGATAGTTTCTGCTGGCTACAATATGAGCTTTAGAAAAATACCCAATATTAAAAGAAGCCTTTCACTAAAATACTTAAATAACTGTTAGGTTTGAGTTGTTATAAGAGTAGAATATATTTCTTCCCTTTTTCTGTGGAAAAAAAAAATACACATTTTTTGTTGGTTAATCACATATATCATTTGAGACAGCTCAAAAACTTTCCAATAATTCCATCATTTATTTCTAATTTGAGCTTCTAGTCACAGGGTTTCGTTTTGCTTTTGTCTGAGAGATTAGATTCCTCAAGTACTATTAATCTTCTCCCTGCAGAGATACTTCTCTATTGATGATACTTATCCAGCCCCCATTATCCAAGAAAGAGAAGAATGTGCTCAAGATCACAAAGATAACTTTGATAAAGAAGGCAACTGCCAACTGCTTCTGTGTAAAACCTTAGCATCTGGACCACTTTTCATCAGTGGAGATCACCATTTTGCAAACAAATAAAACTATCTCAAGAGGTAAAAATAGGAAAAAAAATCATAATATTCTTCCTTTATCATGTTTTATGATAGGTACAGAGTTAAGCTGGGCCTTATTGTATCTCTCCTGTCCTGGACAGGCAAACAGAGACAGAAAAAAAAATGTTTTTATAGAAAAAAATAATTTCTTAAGGTGTTTTGAATAGGGTAATATTTTCATGGTAAACTGAAGCTCTCAAATATATTCATGGGCCATTTGCTGTCCAGATGTAGATAGAAGTGCCTGTGTAGACATTGCAAGTGCCTGTGTGGAATTAAATCTTCAGCAGAATTAAACAGGATGTGCCAAATCGCAATTCTGGGTCGTTTTTATGACCCAACTCACCTATGGCCCTATGCAAGTCCTCCAGCATACACATGACCATTTATTATTGATCATCTCCAGCTGCTTGTAGAAAACTGTCTTATGGGATCCTGTCTGAATGAGCAGGGACAGTTTCCACTGAGTATTTAAAATCTGCATACGACTTGCTCACGACCTTCTTCCACAGCAGGAACAGCCTGGGGATATCCCTGCTGTAGACTGTCTCAGATATTCCCACTTAGATGACTAATCAATACATATGAAAAGTGCCTAACAGGGAGCCCGAGCACAGTGGGGTTGTGATTCAGGACTCCCACAAGCTCCTTTAGCATGTTTTCTGTTCCTCTTCTGTGAAGGTGTCTATGAAAAATTCCTCTGCCTGTTGCTGGCCTATATAACTTGAACCAGCCTGGTGTACAAACTACACAGAGTGTAGTAGGAAGTGAGGACTGGCTGCATGACAGGGCATGGATACAGGCAGAGCCCTGGTACATTGATACACCTTTACTACTTTAACTGTCGATCAAACTTGAATTTCAGTCTTATATCACAGCTGTAACTTCAATAGGACAGACAGTGCCCCACCTATCACAAAATTCTTGTGATTTATTCCAAAAGAGGGTTTTTTGCCCCTTACACCAACACTGACCACGGATTAGCAAATATGTTCTATTTTCTCCCTAAGGAAATTTCGATTGACATAGTTCTTAAGACCAGTATTGCAATTGGAACAATATTAATTATATGAGTGTAAAACGAGACAGTATCTGCCTGGTTTCCCTCACTCTGATATCCATCTGCCTAAAGAATAAAGTTCTCCTCTTTTCTGCTCATCATCCGCAGAATCTGATTCCAATGAAAGCCAACACCAAGTGAGGATATTATGATAAATAATATGATGCAAAGCAGGAGTTGAATAACAAGGAAAAAAGCAAATGTTTTCTCTGTCACTGTAGGAATGAGCAAGAAAAAACAAAAGGTCCTCCCAAGATGTCTGGAGAGTGGAAGGGTTATTGGAGAGCAATGAGTGAGCCAAGGAAAGTAAAGATGGGAAGTAAAAATGAGACTATTTCAGCTGAGTGATTGAATAAAATACTGGAAAGAGTTGTATAGTCGATGTGAGTCTGTAACAAACAGTTCAAAAGTGATATATCTCCCCTTACTTTAGGAATTTAAAATACTATCCAATTCATCTTCCTTTACATGTAACAAAAAGAATTGTGCAGTTTCATGGTGTGATGCATCTTGCCTATTTCAGGTATTTTTTAGCGTGTGATGAATTATCACTGTATATATCATTCCCCATCAGCAAGTCATGTAGTATACCAAGTACCACTGCTGTAGAGCAGTGGGCAGCTAACCCATATTTGGTAAGGTAAACTCAATCCTCTGGAGCCAAGAATAGCAATATTTTCCTTCTGAGGGAGACATTATGGAGAAAAAAAAGCGCTGTCTTTTTGGTAAAAATTGGATTTTTTGGTTGATTGTTTTAATTACAGTACACTGACCTAATTCCTACTCTGCAGAAGTAGAGATTCAAGCCTAAGGATTTTAATCTTCACTCATCATAGTACTGTTATAAATAGCCACTAATTAAAAATGTGCAGCTCTACCTGTAGGTAATTAAACCATCTCTTCTGCTGGGTTTCCTTCATACAAGTGAAATCTGCTGATTTACTGGGACTGATTTATGGCTGTCAGACCTTCCTATTCTCAACAAAAGCTTTAGCCAGCATCATTGGCAAGCTGTTATTTTAAACAGACAGCTGCTTCTTCAAGTATAACACTTTCATACTAGAATCAAATAGCCTTTGAAGGGAAAACCCACTGTCCTAATTCTAGCAGACTAAATACTTTCACTTTCCTGCTCATATTGTTGGTCATCACATCTTTTATAGCACAATAATTCTTCAGAAGGTCAGTTGCAATTCTTGTAAGTCCTTTGAACTGTATTCCATAATTTATTAACGCTGAGAATTGCTTCTTTCTTATGAACTTCAAACTGATGAGCTAAACAAATTCATGCAACTTTATCTTGCACAATGTACTGCCTTTCTGTATCCAAGAAAATGTAGTAGTCTGTGAAGAGATGCAGCTGTAGCCATTGGTTTAAAGCTGGTAATTGTGCTACAGATCTAGGGCAAAACTTTTTAAGCCCTTGTAAGCCTAACACAGGGTAATGTCCAATAAAGGGTCTCTCTGATACAATTTTCATATGAAGGCTTGTACTATCAAATTTTATTTGAGTCCTGCAGAGTTTTCTGCTTATTGTTGGTAATATTCAGCTTTTCAGATGGTTGAAAGTTTCTCTCACATTGCACTCTGCAGCTGACAGTCATAGCACGCTGTTGTGCAATTACCTGTGGCAGTACAGTTGTATTGAGGCTTGTCATGAAAATGTTGTGCCATCAAACAGGATAGCAGCTGTCTCATTTCCCAGAGCACAACACAGCACAGTTTTAGCCTGGCAAAGAGCAACCTAGGCATGGCAACCAGCTGCAGGAGTCAGACCTTCCTAGTCTTCAGAAGACTTCAGCCTTCAGTTGACGAGTCACAGCATTACTCAAAACTTCATGTCTGCAGTCAACAGAATTAGCTATTTATTTCTAATTGGACCAAAACAAGAATGCTGGCATATTCAAGCCTTTCTAGCAGGAAGGGAAAAAAGGCTGTTCTCAGAGAAAAGGGTAAGACTACATCAATCAACCTTCTGCCAGCAGTTCCACTTTTAAATTGCATCCATCAAGAAGCATCAAGAGTACAACTCTTTTATATCTTTGTTTTGTCATCTCACCTGTAAAATCTTCAAGTGCTCTGCTCTGTTATTTTTTAGGCAAGAAGAAAGATCTAGATTTCACTAGAAAGACAAACAAACATTTATGCAACCTACATCAAGCCATCCTATTGTTCTGCCTTGCATCTTGTTGAACCTGAGCTCCATCTGTAAAAGCTGTTATGCAAAAATCAGACAAACACAGATCAAAATGCTGAAATAAGGGAAGGCAGAAAATTATAGCCTGTTAATTTGGGAGCAGCTTTTCACCTCCCAAAGGTTGAAGGCTGTTATGAACATTAAGTCTTTCAGTCTATTAATAAAAAAATCCCTCATCTCTGCTATTTGGATGGCAAAGAATTGAAGGGTGTTAAAAAAAAAATACTTAGTATCAGCAGTAATTCTTCAGTGCTCCTGGTGGAAACTATGCACTACTCTAGTTAATTTCAAATGTGCGTGGCACAAAGTAGTTTAAGGACTATCTTTCACCCAACCAATTCTGGCACTTTCTCCACTACATTCTCTGTGTTTTTAAACACTTTTAATGCAACCAGCCTATCTGTGGATTTAGGTATTGATCTAGGTTTGGTGGAGCTGAGACATCAATTTACTAATCAGTGTCTGCTATGCTTTATATTACTTTTCATTGGTCCCTCCATGCAGAAAAAAATGGCTCAATGATTTCAGAAACAGTACAACAGGCGATGGTATTCTGTATGGCAGCAGAATGAATTGCTGCCTCCAAGGTGTTTAACAACACATTTTCCTAGGCATTTTATTAGATGCAAGTTTTTCCATTTCAGCAAGTTTTTCAAAGTGGGAATATGTTGAGTACAGAGGAAGGGCAGCCGAGTCAGAACTGCTTGCCAGACCTGTGGGTACAGGAAAGGCTGAGAGATAATGGATGATGGAAAATTCAGACACATCTCTAAATGAGCAAAACATTTTTGGATGGCTGCCCCTCTCTGCTTACCTGGCCTTCAGCTGGCATTCCTCCAGCAGCACTGCCGCACTTCCCTGCAGAGCTGCAGATGAGGGTTACTGCTTTGGGCTTCTAAAATAGGGCTGTAGCAGAACAAAAAGAGAAAGAGCAGAGCCAATACAGCAAGAAGGAAGAGAAGGAAAGTGTAAGGTGCCCCAGGGAGGCGAAGATTTAGTTTCAGATAAGCACTGTTAAAGTGAGAGGAGTGGCTTTAAAGCCCAGGAAGAGTGGATTCCATTCCTCTGCCTCAAGGCCCTGTGAGCCCAGGAAGATTTGCTGCACCCCAAACCCCTCATGGGGCAGCAGCCCAGTGAGTTCTGGTTGGGTTTGAGCCCCTGGGGTTTCTCCCTTGCTGTGTTCCTATTAGTTCCCAACCTTAAACTCCACCCTGCTTCTGTCCCACATCACCCTGCCTCTGCTGGGGGCTGTCTGTCTCTGGATCTGAGTTTGTTCCCATGCTGAATAAACGGTTTCCTGAGCAGAAGCCTGTCTTGTTGGTATCCCATGCTGGTTTCTGGTAACTGTATCTTCTCTGGATGTGATCCTGTGGCTGTGGAATGCAACAGGAAAGGTCATGCAGTGGCAGAATTTGTCTGGGATTTTGCTGATTAAAGTAGCAGGACAAGCCCTTTGAAGAGCCTGCTGTGATTTTGAGTAAGTCACCAGTCCCAAGGTTTCTTTCTTATGCAGACCAAGCTATAAGAGTAATTCCCATTGAAATTTACTGAATCCCCTCATAAACTTCTCCCAAAAGCAAAGTTATTTTAAATTTACTCTAAAACAGTCTTATTCTTCTCCCTTCTTTTCTCTATCTTAATTTGAAGCACATACTCACTGAAATTAGATCAAAGATAGAAAAAGCTGTAGATTTCAAGATCATTTTTACTGTGTTTTTGAAAACAGAATTATTATGTTATTTTTTAAAACATAAAAATTAAACACATACTGTTTCTCTTCCTCATTGTCCTCTCACCTACTATCATTGAAACCATTCAAAAATTAAAAACTGTTTCAGAAGCTCAAGAGAAATGCACTCCTATGCATAAGTTAAGTAACCTCAGCCTTTACCTGGCTTAAATTAACTGGTTCCTATCTCTCCTGAGGGATGAGAATGAGAAAAATAAGAGACAGAAAAGTGTGGTTAAGGCACTCATTATTTTAGAGGGAGAAGTTCTTCTATTGAACAGAAAGGAAGTGATGCTGAGTCTCTTGGTACAGAAGAACTGGAGGAATAAAAGTAAAGTCAAACTGTAAATTACCAAGGGTAGAAGTTTACTAGGTGTAGGGTGAATTTGTTTTCCCCTCTAGTAATTCTAATTTCACCATGTGCTGAAGAAGCATGTCAAAACCTAATGTGCACCTATTAAGGGTTGTCTGCATCTTGCTCTAAACTGGCATAGATTTCCTATGAGAATACAATGCTTCATATAATTGCCTTCACCAGCTGTACCTTGGATCATCAGTGTAGAAATGCCCCAGATACAGACTATTCTCAGTCATCTGGGATGAGAACAAAAAGGTGGGAATGGCAAAATGAAGAATCTGTTGATGACAGGGTACGATCCTTTGCATATAGAGGATAACAAAAAATTTTCTTCATTCTCAGCACTCAAGACAACAGAGGGGACCTCAAGCCAACCCTATTCAGATTCAGCAGCTTCATAAAAACAGCTCAGCTTGTTAAGGAATTAGTTTTCTACTTTTATATGATAATGTTGAAAAAAAAATGTCAAAAGATCATATTCTGAGGAATCGCAACGCACCTCCGGATATTCACTCACTCGCTGGAATGCCTGGAATAGGAGTCAAACAGACCTCTGCTAACCTAACATAGACCTACATGACAAATTCTTAAAATCAGAAATGTGGAGATCTCTTAACAAATGCAAAGTAATAAGTACAGTGTATCCATTTGAAGCTATAAAGAAAAGGTAAAACACTGTCCCATCTCAAGTTGAACTCAACAATACCAGTACAACTCACTGAGTTTCCTTATCATCTCCTGCTTATATTGAGGGACACATTCAGTGCAGGCAGCTCAGGTGCATCTGAGCTGGGAGCTGCAGTTCTGGGTGGGAGCCCAGGGCAAGAGGCCAGCAAGTGCCAACCTTTGGTTGCCCAGCAAAGGGCACTGGGAGCTGTAACACCAGCCAGGGGACCAGGCACTGAGACACAGCAGGAGATGATGCCCTTGGACTGTGAGGGTATAAAAGCCCAGGGGTGCCTTTCCATCTTCAGGCTGTTACTGTGCTACTGAACTCTAAATAAATTGCTTCATGGAATAAGTCATATGAGTCCTTTCTAAGGGAAACCCAGGGTTAAGCTGATAAGGAAACCTTGTCTGACCATGTGAGAGTGGGGTGTGTGGGTGCCTTTTTCAAAGGGACTTCAGTCTCAGCTGTTGCATTCTCTGACAGTGGAAGTGTGACTGCCAGAGTGCTCCTGAATGGCCAGATGAGGAAGTTTCTTTAACATTGGCACCTGGTAAATGTCCCTTAAATGAGATTAAATTCCACATTATGTATAATTTGTGTGTCATTTACCAGGTTGGATATTCCATGCTTCCAAATTTTAATTCACATATATTCAACTGATTTAAAGCTACTGTTTCAGCACGTTGGTCCTTAGAGGGGAAAAAGCAGTTCAGATTCCTGAGGACACTGAAAAATAATTTTCCTATTTACCATGGGCTTCAGAAAGACTCTCCCAGCAAATTTATTTCCCAACTTTCATGGTATGTTAAGCAAACAAAAACCATACATTTAAACAAGACCAGGTAATGAGGGGTGATGATTTGCACACTGGAGAGTAAGACTGATCTTTCTACCCTTTATATGTCAGCTACCTGAAGTATTATTTAACTGCATTCAGAAGTTCTTCAAAGGTCAGAAGTAACATAAATACAGCAAAAGACAATAAGAATCTGTAGTGAAGATTTCTGACAAAAACCATCAGCCACAGGAGACACTTGCACAACCTTTTACTTTTCATTGCTCTAATACACACACACAAAAGAAGACTCAGCTGCCATTGTTGAACTCAAGAATAATAAGATTCAGGAGAGGACACCTATGTTTAGCATGCTGTTCTATATCTATGAAACACCCAGAAGCAACAGGAGTTTCCACTGAATTTTTCAAGAAGCATTGAAACAAGCTTTATTTTCCCTGTCCTTTCTTTTCTTTCTCTGAAACCATTGGAACAATATGAGAAAGCTTTCTCCAAAGCATATGCTATCTTGGAATTTTTCACCATGTGTCTCTCATTTCTGCCTTAATAAAAGAAGTGCATCAAGAGCTGTGAATTTCTGAAATGCACCAGTTGATCATCTACAGCATTAAAATATGTATTTTGTACCTCACCATTTAAACACAAATCTTCTAGAAGGCTGAACTTATTATACATATAAATGTAAGAAGTGGCATGACATAATTACAAGTAGCATGACATAATTATAAGCAGCATGGCATGCAAGTTTGTGAGGCCATCCATAAGTTTTTTTCTAGAATGTCTGTTATCAGGCCCAGTTAATAACTATTATTGATTTGAACAAGGGAATCCAGCACATCCTCGGTTGTAGGATGACACCAAGTTGGACAGGAGTCACAGATGTGCTGTAGGCTCTGAATAGGGATCTGGACAAACTAGATTGATCTAGTGAGGTCAGTTCAATGATATTCAACAAGGCAAAGTGCCATGTCCTGTCCTCAGGTGACAACAACCCCTTGCAGTGCTACAGGCTTGGGGAAAAGTGTGGAAATCTGCCCCGTGGAAAAGGACCTCAGTATGCAGGACAGCACCTGAACATGAACCAGCAGTGTGCCAGATGGCTAAGAATACCAATGGCAGCCTGGCCTGTATTAGCAATGATGTGGCCAGCAAGACCAGAGTGGTGATTGTCCCCCTGTACTCATCATTGTGGAGGCCACACCTTGTTTAGTCCTGGGGCGCTGAGTCCTTTGTTTAGTTCTGGGCCCCCCAGTACAAGAAGGATATTGAGGGCCTTGGAGCAGCTCTGGAGAAGGGCAACAGAGCTGGGAAAGGGTCTGGAGCACAAGAGTAATGAGAAGAAGCTGAGGGAGCTTGGGGTGTTTAGCCTGGAAAAAATGAGGCTCAGGGCTGACCTTATCACTCTGTACAGCTACATGGAAGGAGGGCATAGTGCACCCAGGTTACACATAACAACACAAGAGAAAGGGCGTCAATTGAGCTAGGGAAGATTTACATTGGATAAAGGGAAAAACTTCTGCACAAAAAGGTTTGCCAAGTTCTGGAATGGGCTACCAAGGACAGTGGATGGGTTATGATCCCTGGAGGTATCTAAGAGACATGTAGATAAGGTGTTTAGGGATATGCTTTGATTGGGGACTTAGCAGAGGTAGATCAACAGTAGAATATGGTGATTCTAAAGGTCCTTTCCAACCTAACTGACATTATGATTTTATGTGGTAATAAGAAAATTAGATATTATCCAGGACTTCCCATTGGCGAAGGTGAAAAAAAACCAGATAGGGTGTAAACAAATAAATAGCCAATAAACAACATTAATTTTTATTTACTATATTGCAGTCTTCAACACTTCCTTCACAAGGGAGGCAGAGAAGCAGGTACCAATCTCTTCAGTCTTGTGATCATTTATAACTCGAGGAAACAGCATGAAGCTGAGTCAGAGAAGGTTTAGGTCAGATATTAGGAAAGGGTTTTTCATCAACTGGAACAGGATCTCCAGGGAACTGGTCATAACACCAAGCCTGACAAAGCTCAAGAAAGCATTTGTACAATGCTCTAAGGCACATGGATTGCTTCTAGGGGCTGTCCTGTGCAGGGCCAGGAGTTGGCTCTATAACCCTGATAGGACATTCCAACTCAGAACCATTCTATGGTTCTATGTAGTGAGAGGAAAGATCACATGAAGATTTCCAATTAACACATATAAGTATGTTTTTGTTATAGTGATTTTATAATCTGTATTATCCATTTGGTCACATTAAATTTGCTATTGAACCTATTCTGATGTTATTTTATACACAAACATAGCAAAGGAAACATCCCATCCCACAACTGTGTTGTTTTGTACTTGAAATTATGTGTATACATTAATTCCCAGCAGGAGGAACCTGAAATCTTTTCACACTCATGGACGTTGGAATAGTTAAAAAAGTCTCCTCTCATAGTGCATGGCTTTGTTAGAGAGAACTACTCTTTGGAAAGAAACAGTCTTGATTTCACAAATCTATTTACCTGTGTTCTTTCCATCTGTTTCGTATTTTCATTGTGACTAGTCATCAAATATTTGCATGCTTCCTGCATATGCTTCATTGTACCACAGAATTTTGTCACATTCTGTCAAAATTGTTTCACTTTTTCCATACTCAGTGTGTTGTATGATTAAACTAATGGTTAATTTATTTAGATTCTGGTGGATCTAAACAATCTAATCTGGGCTCTCTTGTAATTTTCCAAGCAATTTCTGTGACGCTGTACTTGCATCAAATGCATTCATTCACTCCTTAGCTGAAATCAAAGCTCACAGGAAGGCTTATGGGTGAAAAAATGTATTCCAACTTTCTATCTGGTGACTTATTGTTGTATTCAGGTGGAATCATATACAAGAATAACTCAGATGAGATCATTTGAAGTTGCTGTCTACAAACACAACCACAAGTACTGGAGCTTTTGCCTCAAAAGCCTATTGTTAAATTCAGTGCAGATTATACTTGCATGATGATGATGTAGCCCAAGTACTTTCTAGTGTAAGAGAAAATGGTGACATTATCCACAAAACCAAGATCAAATGTTCAAAAAATAGTGATGCAATAATCAAAAATGGACATATTCTAAATCCAGTAGAGCCAGATAGTTTTTAACTTAACTCATGATATATTTTATATATGCAGAAGTTTCAGTTTAAAACTAGAACATACTGGTTAAATATAGTTTAAAATAAATTTCAAACAAGGAAACTAAGGTGCAAAATAGAAGTTCCATGCGACAGAACAGAGGACATACTCCAGCTCCTTCCAGCACAGGTATGATTCCACCCAAACTTTCATGTCTTCATTCTGCATCCACCCAAATATAACTCTTCTGAACTACACACACAGGCACGGAGCTTACAAATCCGATTGTCTGACAAACATATCCTGCTCAGCATCAGATCACTGCAAAGAATATAAGGATTATCATTTCATTCAAAGATCTCAAAAAAGAGTAAAGGAAAGGAAGGAAGATTTTACTTATCTTTCACTATAGGACATTTTTTCTCTTTTCTTCCTTCTGCCTGATGCTAGCACTCAGATCTACATATAATCATTGCTGACAACAAAACAAGCCTACCTCTTTTTAGCCTTGGCAAGCCATTAAAACAGACTGGTTTGAAATAACAAGAGTATATACACTTTAATGCTTCCTGAAGCTCCAAGACAGAATCACTTATTGCTGCAATTATGGCTAAGAATAAAAGCTATAACCCTGCTCATAGTTGTGTTAGACCGTGGGACTGACTGAAATTTAAAAAGGCACTTGATGAAATAGAGTTCAGTCAGTGGTTGTGAGAAATATTTTTTAGCCACCTGCATTCCTTTCTCTACATTCAGCAACATTTCCTCCAAATTTGGAGCATTGGCTGTTGTGGCTGCAGCTTAGTTCTGACAGCTCCCTTTGTTAAAGCAGCGCCCCCCCCCAACCCCCCCCCTCCCTTCAGAACTGCTTCAGTTTAGAAGGTAGAAGGAAAATAGAAAGTTATCTCTTCCCATTCAGGGCACTGCCTACGTAGTGACAAAATATTTCCCATACCAAAGCAGTCAGAATATTCAATACACTGTTAAGCACCATTTCTTGAGAGGAATGTCACCATCTTTAAAACCCCTGGAATGAATGCAGACTGTTCGTGAAGAGAACAAACTGTTGTTTCGCTGTGTCTTTTTTTAAATAGGTAATATTCACTATTTTGACGCACATCACAAAAACATCTGAACAAATAAAGTTCAGAAAACAGGATCGTTTGCTTTGAGTTGTTTATATTGACTATTTTGAATTAAATTAAGCTTATCCAGTCACAATGAATATCTCAGATTCCTTCTCTCAGTCCCTACAAACACATATATCACAACCTGGAAGATATTGACCAACACAGAGTTTTTCACAGAGAGTCTTGGGTAAGTGGTGCTTCTTCTTATTTGCAATCCATAAAACAAGGATTACATATTTATCATGTTTGGACACCAATAAAGCTTTGTCTCAACACTCTTTGTTAAAGAGCTCTGCCATGGGACTTTGCCTTGTCTGAAAAGCTAATTCAAGCAGTAGTGACTTTGTTTTTGTCACTGTACCTTCTTAGACACAAATCAGATTAACATGCATCTATCTTCTAGCTCTGAGGCAGATCATTAGCCAAATTCTTTTTCCAGAAAGTTTTATAATATCCAGACTGAGCCATTCATAAAGCTACTCATTCCACCAGGGACTTCTTCATTAACAGTAATTATGCAAACCAGAATGCCGCATAAGAGGCTGAGACTACGAGGTGTGCAGCCTGCAATGCAGGGATGATTCTCCTGATTTCTGGAAACTGATTAACATTCTGCTTCTGGCTTAGAAAGAATAATAGATTTACAGTTGTCCTTGCCTTAATTATTATTTTGTCTATTTTCATAATCAAATAATCATATTAGGCCTACAGGAGATATTTCTAGGTTCAGATCTCCCTACATTTCTATAAATTATTCCAGAGCACTCTATAGCTCAGTTTCCCATTTTTTTATTAGTTGTGTCCAATTGCATTATATGATATTATTCATTGTATATGAAAACTAATCCAGCTAGATTCCTGAGACAGACAATGATGCCGACCCTTTCATGGTAATAGGCAGCAATTCATAAATACCTATATGTGGAAACACAGTCTTCATTAAAATCTGACACACTTTTGAAAGCCTACATCAGCACCCCTGCACCTACACAAGTAAAGCATTGCTGGTGGCTGGGTTCTTTTGTGTTCCTGAATCACACTCCTGGGGCTGCAGCACAATATCTCCAAGTAAGCCTTCCAAACACATTAGTCAACAGCATGACTTAAGGGTCTGTGCTGTTTTTGGACCAGAGTCCAGCGCCACTGTGGGAGCTCTGCACTCTGTCCGGCAGAAGGCCTAGGCTCTCTCACAGATGGTTCTGATCTGGATTTGGAAAGTATTTGGTCCACCTTTCCATGGTAATTTCCCCTTCTCAGGGAAGAAACTGCTCATATGAAAAATTTAGAAAATAAATGCATGTATACAGCTTGTAAACACTAGCTTTACTTAAGTCATCAGGAATCAGTTTAGCAAATCAGGAAAGATTCAAATAGTCTCCTAGAGACCTCTAGTTCATGGTAGTCTTTGGTGAAAACAGTTTAATTTTACAAAATATTACCTGACACAGCTACCCCACTTCTCTGCAAAGCAACATAGGGTGCAAAGATATCCCAGCTTGATCTAAATTAGTTTTAGAAAAGCAAAAACTCCTATCTTTTCATTCTCTTTCAAGACACAGCAGTCAAGAAGAGATACATAGAAAAGGGAGATATGTAGAAAAGACCACAGGCATGTTCTCCAGATGTATTTTTGAGCTTTGCTTCTACCTGAGGACAACAGGAGCAAGAGCAACAAGGAGGATGGAAACACTGCTATCAGTGATAAAAAGTAATAAGAAGTATCTGTGGGCAGAAGTTGAATAAAATGTTAATAGTAATTTTTTTGCTCCCCTCAGGCAACAATGTTACTATACTGAAGTAATGATTCTGCCATTTACTTACTGAAAACTGAATTTTATTTTTTAGATTGGTTGTTTTAGAAACTGGGTCTTGGGTTCAGACCTCAAGCTATATAATCTGCTCAAGAATATCACATTACAAAAGTGAAGTTATGGTTTCTGGAGTCAACAGGAAATATAAATAAACCATAAAGACCACTTTTAAGGAAAGCTTTAGGAGGTAACAAAGTAAATGCAATTATGACAGCTTGTGGGAGAGGATTTCAGTGTTTTTGCAGCAGTCGGTGCTATAAATCTTCCACCGTTAATGGTTTTGTTCAAAAACACACTCCAGACAGGTGCCCTTTTACCTTTTTGTTCTGTGAAACATTTTGGTAGATGGAACTACTTGGTCAGATAAACGGAATTTTCCATATTTTTCCCCCTCTTAGGACATTAAGAACTTGCGTTATCTATTTTAAAAGCAAGATTCATTTTCATTCAATGTTCCAATCAAGGTCATGGATGTAATGCTATATTCTTGACAAACCTTGTTCAAAAGCCTGTGTTTCATTCCATGAGTTCTCATTGAATGGAATCTCATTGTTCAGAAGCCCAGTGTCAACACAACCACAAGAAAAGGCTTTTTCCAATCTGGTATAACAACGTAGCACAATTGCTTGTGTAAATGTTTACAGATTGTTTACAAGCTATTAACACATCATTTCTAATTTCATTACTTCTAGCCAGATTAAATAGATAATCCCAACCAAATGGATTAAAAACTACTTGGCTATATATTAATATGCTGGAAAAAAAAACAAGAAAAAAGTGTATTTCAGCACCTGCTGCCTTATCTTTTTCTCTGATTTATCTGCCTCTATATACACAGTGGTGGATTACAGCTGGGAACTTTTCACCTCTATTAATCCTACATTCTCAAGGCCTTTCAGATAGGCACATAGGTAGATAGACTGAAAAATTATTGTAAATTTTTAAGAGAGAAGGATTCCTAATACATATTTCCAAGTCATTCTTGAAATCCAAAGTCACACCAGCATTTCCAGAAATATTGCCTAAGGTTATAACAGAATTATTAGTGAATTTTATTTAGGCTCTTGTATTACATATCCAAGTTTCAAATAATTATTTTGAACTTAAAAACGAAATTTTACTTTCTTTGAGAACACAATAAAGGTGAGAAACAAACAATGCTGCTATTAACTTTCTCTGGTGCGACAAGGTAGCTAGGTGCTTACTGAAAGTATCACCAGCGAAAAAATCTGCACTGACTCTGCAATTATCATTGTTTATGTCAGTGTAAAATTGTGGTGCATCAGATTCATAAAAACACAGCCTTTTTTCTGTAGCTTTGTACAAAATTTCCCAGAAACAAAATACTGAAAAACAAACCAGCTGGTGATGGATGATGGTCTCTTACTCACTCAAAAAGCTGAATTCAATAAATGTCTCTTAAACAGGTAATCTCATACAGCCATGTTAATTCTCCCCACCACAAAACACTAAAAAAACACCAAACAGATCATAACTTCTACCTCTGGGTCTTTCAATTGGTCTGGTTTTTGATGCTGATTCAAAGTCCAGGGCCTATAACGAGAAAATTTTGTTCTTTCATGTTTTGATATCATGATATCTCTCCCAGACAGCTTGTCTGGTTGTATTAGCTGAACTCAAGTGCTGTAAAACCACATCTGGAGACATTCAGCACCATAAAAAGCAGCTCTAAACTGCTTAGAGTCTGCTGTGCAGACCTCATGCCTTAGCAGATCTTTAATAATGGCAAACAGCGCACAGCAAGATGAAAAAACAAAACCAAAGAAAACAAAAAAGTGACTGTTGAAAAATAGGAGGCAGGGGCAGGGAACAGGGGTAAGTGAATACAGCTGGGGGAAAAAAACAACAGTGAGACCTTCGCTGGGAGATTTTTAAATCACATATCAGTGTACTGAGTTGCATTAGCAGGTAGCATGGTTTTGTATCTCCATGCATAAGAGTCTTTCATCATTCTTCACCAGCTAACCCTCCACTGGTCTCCAGTATGTTGAACTCTCCCTGTTCACCCTGAAACATTGAACTTAAAAAAGATATCCCCAAATTTCCCTTTTATTTTCTGTATATTTAAGTACTTTTGCATTTAATTTACATGAAAATGCCACAGGTTAGTGGTGATGTGGCTAATTTTCTACTTGCTGTGCCTCAGGACTAGATACTGCTTCATTATCTCCGTTCTTTCTGTTTAATTAAATCATTTTGTTGTCTTGTCTCTTTTTCTTTTTAAGTAGATCTACTTCAAATATTTGGTAAACAAATTCTACAATTAAACAAGTTGGTATTTTTTCATGTAGATAGAATTCATATAATATTCATAATGCATTACCTATTGCTCATGTGTAACACAGCACTGTAATTAAATTATTTTCCAAAATTAACTTTGGTTATGTAGTAGCTGGAATGCAAGATCTAATTTAATATTAGATTAGTGAAACATCTCCTCCAGGGAGAGACGTTAGAGGGCTAGCAGAACTCCTCCACCGTACTTACAAATGCTGTGAGGATTGGCACGCTCCACTGACTGCAGCAGGCAGCAGTCAGACTACTTGGATCCTTGTTCACAGCCCCAGAAATTGAAAAGAAACAAGGAAAAGAGATATCCTCTGGAGCAAGCAGTGTGAAAATTTATCTTTATGTACCAAATAGAACGGGAAAAAAGCCACATGTCCTAGACTTTTTGCACAGGTGCAATTCCAAGGTTTGTGGTGAGTGCCCAAATATTTTTATAGCCAATGCATTTGAAGCAGTTCTCCCCATTTTCCTCACTCTCGTGTCCCTCACATTTGGGTCAGATCATAAAACCCAAAAGATGCTGGGTAAATCAAGCTGGAAAAAGTACCAGTGCCTATCTGGAAGGGAATGAAGCCACAGGAGCTTGATGGCGCCCAGCTGCTGTGTATGGTGGTGACTGGGGTGAATGCAAACCTGCCATTGAACACAGGTGGGGATCCACACAGGGACAGAAATTGCTATGAAACAATGGATGCCTTCCACTAGGATGGACAACACCAAATATTTTAAAAGCCTGGCAAATACGACTCCACAGTAATAAAAGTTGACACTTAATGTTCTGCAACTATATTTGTATCCAGCCAGTGAAAATACTAGCAGAATTCTAAAGTAATAAGGATTTCCATGAGCCACTTTTATGCTGAGGCAAAATTGCAAGAAAATGTTCATGTCTAAGCAGTTGATCCTTGCCAATATCCAAGTGCTGCACAGTATTCTAACATTAGAACACAAATACTCATACTGAAAAGAAAAAAAATATTTTAAAAAAAGTTAAACTCTTTAAATTTTATAGATTACAAAATCCAGTTAGGAGATAATGTCTTATTGAGACAGGTGCTTCCCTTCTGCTTAAAGTGTGAATGAAAAATATGACTCTCACTGAAGTGTCTAAAAAATGGAGCCTCAGGACAAAAGCATGCTGCTCCCCTTTTAAACTTTCAGCAGCATTTCCAGAAACCTCTCCTGCCAGTTTTATTCCCTCTTATACATATTTGTGTTATTAAGTGTGGAAAACTGTCTCTCTCTAATCTTCTGTCCTATGTCATGTCATTCCTATGCTCCACATCCCTGCATTATGTCTCATTAAAGGACTCTCACAATATATGATATCAATATGATAACTTCTGTGCTTCTCCTTTGGGGTAAATTTTAAGGAGTCACGTGTTCATACTTCTGCTTACTCTTATGATGAGAATATTTTATTAATACTCATACAGTACTGAAATACTCCCAGGGTATGAGAATAATTCTGGCTACAGTGCTAAAGTAAATTACACAGGAGCCATTGTGTTTGTTTGAATAGCAGTTGAATATCCAGGATCTGCATTTGTAATGCTTTTCCAACCACTTTCCAGCTCATTCTCAGGAAAAATAAATAACAATTTTTGAAATAACTGTTTTAGTTGCATAACTCTTCCTGTGTCTTCATTTAATGCCAGATGATTGTTGCAGGTGGCAGGGTGCATTGTCTCCACAGTGCTATTCATCTCTCCAGGAAAGAGATGCACTGTCCTTTATGGAATTGTGCATATGAATTCATCTGCATATATATTTGCACATGGATCTACTGTTGCAATCTGCAGAAATGCTCCCTTTCGGCAGCACAAAAGCAGAAATCTTACAAAAGGATGTAAATTGCCTTACTGCTAAATGAAGGTTCAATGTAATCTTCTGACTTGGAGTGTTCCGTGTTCCTTGATGCACGGAAAATTTCTTCCATGAGCTATCAACTGAACAGCTGAGCAAAATTCCCTCTGGATGCACAAACCAAATAATACTACAGCTCCATTCTAGGGCAACAAATACGTCAGGTGGACCCCACCAGATTATTAGGATTGTTATTAGGTGTGATAAAATAGAGGCAAGTATATGCTTCTAGAATTTAGGTCCAAGAAGGCGCTCATGTAAAAATGTGCTGTGTCAGACCTTTTAGTTAATACAGTTCTCCTGAATTTTGCAGTGCACCAACATTTAGAACAATCCCTAGATGATTTACAGGTATAGATATACTTCTAGGATGTATAGACATGCTGATCTGATCTATAGACTCTGAGCTGTCTATCTAATTATCTGAGTAGAAATAAAAGAAGAACTGCTGGCATTGCTTGGAATATAACGAGGCAGAAGTTCATCTTTACCTCCATCTCCAGCTATGGGAAGAAAATAGATCTTTACAGAATAGTCCATCCTTATAAACTGAATGATAATGTAACTCAGAAAACCCAGTTTCAGCATTCTCTGCTTTTTAATATCTGGCTGCTTAATTTTCTGTTTTGACATCTGAAGAAAATTATGACACACAATATATAGTGAAATAAAAGCAATAAGAAAATCTTTGCTGAAGGACACAACTGCATTGATAGCTTGCTGTTCAGGGTGTCATTTAAACAGCAGAAAAAATCACTATGCTCAGAAACCATGCAAAGGGGTACTGTATGATAAAATTCCCTTTTTTATCCTCTGGGGAGACTTCTGGTCTCTTTGAAAAAGACCCAAACAGTCCAATGGTTATCGCGAAGTGATGAAATGCCTTCCACTAAAAGCCCCGGACCTTGCAATTACTTTGACCGACAAAGCCAAAGAAGTATTTCTGGCAATTTATTGCCTAGGTACACCATGCTAGGCACAAAGAACTATCCTGTTTATATAAAGCTACCACTACCTGTTCAGAAAGGAGTCAGTCTTCAAATAAGGTGAAAAACAAACAACTTCAATAAATGTGTGTTATATCATCTCTCCAGTGCCTCTTACTTTATTTTGCACTACTTCTAACAGAAACAAAATGCTGAAATTGTGGCAAACTGGGACATTTTATTACCTAGAACACCATACCAACACATGAATAGTGGCAAACCTCAATTCCAATTTCTCACATTCGTTTAGTTTCCTTCCTTGGTGCTGCTTGTATGTAGGGAATTTATTTTGCACTAAGAGTGGGCACGGCATTGCTTAAGTTGCTTCAGATCCTTTGAAAACTCTGAACACATGACAGTCTAACAGCCTCACTAAGATACATCTCCATTTCTGTAGCTGTGGATATTGAGTCTGAATTTACATACAGGGTTCTGCTGCTTTCTGCAGTAGGTACTCAAGGTTTGTTTTAAAACATTATCATTCTGGTTCTTGTTTTTATCAATTAGCCATGCTGCATCAGATATAGAGTTTTGATGCAAAAAACCAATTTCCACTTCAGAGACCCAAGGACATTTCAGAAGCAACAGAATTTTGTACTTACCTCTGTGAAAGGAGTTACTGGCATCTTCTTCCAGTGTGTTCTGTTCTAAGCTTCTTGTCTGGCCTTTTCAGTTAACACTGATCCTTTCTTAGAGTCTGACATAGGCATGTGGAAGCAGACACGTTACTTAAGGGGTTCACAAACAGTTACTGGTAAAATAAATTGTAGTAGGATATATGCATGTTCAGTATAATTCCCTTAATGCAGCACTGGCCATGTTGCTTATGTGTGGAACCTCAGACAGCCAAACTATTGTGCCAAAATTTATGGTCCCAAAATTAAGGGAACTAAGAGTAATTTTTGAAGGGAGAAAAAAGCAGTGTGGTAGCCATGTAATACAGAGACAAAAGGAAAGAATTTACCTGAAGTTATTCTAGTGCCACTTTAAAGATTCTTACCTCTTCTACAGCCTTTTGTAAACAGCACTCCTAAGATCAACAGAGCTGACTTCCAGCCTGAGAAGTGGAAGCTCATTAGCCACCCTAGATCATCATCAGCAAACTCTTCATTTTCCCAGATCATGTTCCTACTTAATTTCCTAACTATGGAAAGAGACAAAAGTATGTAAACTCAGAGCAACACATGAAAACAAAGACCCATTTTAATTTCCTGAAACCACACCAAAAATATCATTTGCATAATCAGAAGCAGAAAATTTCTAATACACTCCCTCAGGAGTACATTGCTTTGCTAATGAACTGTTGAAGATCCTTGGAGTGGTTCACACTGACAGAAAATACAGTTAGTAGAAGACCACAGGTACTTGTAGTTGACTGCTCAGGGTACAATCAAACTTTCAGCAGTCTCAGGAGTCATTTCTTCACAGTGGCCTTCAGTGATTTTCAAACACAGTGCTTACCAGCACAAGGTTCAAGGATTTCCAGAGCCGGATGTAATTTTGTTGTAGTACACAGGAGTTTTAGCAAGTTTTCTTACATGTACTTGTCCTGTCTCCCTCCATACTATGATAACCCAGGAAGTCCCATAGCAAGATATACACTGCTCAATATCCACAGCAAGACATCCACTTATGTCTTGAAAAGTCACCTCCTTTTCTTTCCTTTGAACCTGTCTCCTACTGACTTCACCTGATGCCTGCCATAATGTGAAAATGATGGGTCAAGAGCCCATGCTGAGGTAAACATGCCACTGGGAGGTAGTTCTGTGACTATCCTTTTTATGTTCTGAGTATTTTCTCTACAATTTTTATTCCTGGCCATTATCACTTATTCAAACACAGTAGAAAAGCCTTTCATAAAAATAATTTGACTTAATATTAAGAAACCAGGAGATAAATTGATAAGTGTAAAAAGTCCTTCTGAAAATGATATCAGAAGGGTATTCATCTTACAATTGCCAAAGGTAATTTATAACAGATAACAGATATATTATAACAGATTTGTGGCAAAAATGCATCCCTATAACATAAGGTGCCACAAATACCATTCAACCTTCAAGCTCAAGACAAAAGCTTAACTGGGGCTTAAGTTGTAATGTGTCTTGAGTTTCCATCTGTATTATATATTAATTTGCATTAGTTTATGCAATTGCCCAAATGGAAGTAAAAATATTTAGTATATAAAAAAAACATTTGTACATCCGGTTCCTGACTGGATGGTGACAGGGTAAAAGACAGTCTCAGATTAAAGTTATACAAGGCAATAAGACTAAGCTGGGTACTCTAGCACTCCCAATGCTTCAAAGCTGTCCTCCTTTCTGCCCAGAAAATGTAGGAATTGCTCACTTAAACAGTTAATCATTTTACTGTAGAGTAATTACATGGCTTACAATTAAACCATTAACATTCTGTGCCAGTTTGGGCTGAAGTTAGCTAGTTAGCTACTTACTAGTTGCTAGTATGGGGCTGGTTTGAATTTGTGCTTTATCAACCCAGGGTTGATAATATAGTGATGTTTTAATTAATGCTGAGCATGGCTTGCAGAGAGCCAGGGCCTTTCCTGCTTTTCATAATCCCAAGCTGGCAAGGGTGCTAGGGGTGCATGGAAAGCTGGGAGGAGACACAGCCAGGACAGGTGACTTAAACAGACCAAAGGAATATTCCAGATCATTTGATCATTCTCAGTAGATCAATCATTTAAAGTAGAGGGAAGAAGGAGGAAGGGGAGGACAGTTGGAGTGGAGGTGCTGATCTTCCCTAAGAACTGTTATAGGTGATGGATCCCTGCTTTCTTGGGGATGGCTGAACACCTGCCTGCATATGGGAAGTGGTGAAAATTCCTTGCTTTGTTTTGCTGTGGGCATAGGTTTTGTTTTTCTCATAAAACTGTGTCTCAACCCACCAGCTGCCTATCCTATTCTCTTCCAATCCTGCTGGTGCAGAAGGGAGTGAGTGACTGCGTGGTACTTGGTTGCTGGCTGGGGCTAAACCATGACATGTGTGAAACAGAAAACGTCACCTTACCGAAACCCCAAAGCAAAAGGCAGTAGAATAAAGATAATTATTAGGACATTAACCAAAGCAATACCAGTTTTTTACCTTTAAAGGCTGCTGGAGACCATTTGCTTTCTTTCCAGATTTAAGATGCATGTCTGAACTATGGATAGTGCTGCTGTGGGGATCTGCACAACCAGTTAAATTAAATTATATCTAAATTTCAAATAGGCTGTTATTGTGCCACGTTTTTCTACTGTTAATTTTGTTTGCCTGCATATGAATTGTGTAAATTTATACATACATAACATTTTCCAATTCTTTTGCCACATTACAGAACAGATGAAAAAAACTAAAAAGGAAAAATGCTAGACTTCAAACATATTCATATCTGAGTCTCTTGGGATACCTATGTACTTTTGCTGAGTGTTCTGTTTCCAGAGCTCCAGAAATTATATTACTTGTATATATAGAGTACATATTTAAAGCTTATTTGCAAGAAGGAAACAAAGATGCAAGTTTAAAAAAATCATTAGGTAGAAAAACACTTTCCTTGTTTGAATGCCTGGTCAGCTGAAAATAAACAAGTGTCACGCTGAAACGCCAGTAATTACAAAATATCACCATGCTTTTGTAATTTTATCTGATAATCCTTTAGGAAAAATAAATTGGTATAAGATTATGACTAATTTTGTAATTATTTTTTTTTTTAGTAATTACATACAATGGTAATGTAGCAGTTTTCAATCTCCCTGGGGAGAAACAAAAAACAGTCTTTTTATTAACAAAGGCATGAAGTCAAAATTATGATAGATAAGTGCAGCCCAATATGATTTAGGAGCATTCCAAAAGCTGTAATTTTTATATGCTTGCTAAGTTACATCCATTTAAAAATCTTTAATTAAATTTAAAAGTAGCTACTTCCTTTTGACTCAACACACACACACACACACCCCCCCATTACTATGACAAAGTTTGAACACGGTTAAAATAAAATAAAAAACCATAGAAGATATCCCCTCAGAGACAATATTTCAAACTTATTGTCCAGATTCCACCAATCCAATTAGATTATTTGAAGTGATAGCTCATAAATTTTTAATATATAGCTCTGAAAGTGAAGCAAAAATACTTATCTCATTTTTTCAGCCTGCTGGCTCAGTTTCTGCACTTTACAATAATTTGTTACAAAATTTTCATTTTTCCATTACTTTTTATTGTTAGTTCAGAAATAAAATCCTATTAACAGAGGATTTATGATGACAAGATAACTATAGCGTGGATAACTACAGTAGCAGAGAGGGTGTGAGTTTAATGACACACAAATAAAGTTTAATGAAATATTATGAAATGGAAATAACATAGAGTCTGAATAAATCTCATTGGTAACTATGTATTAGAACTGTAGGAAAAGAAAATTCATAAAAGAAAAAGGCTGTAAATATAAAGGAAAACAGTACACTGAGCAAACAGCAGAACTATCCAACATGGTAGCACTATTCAGACTTTAATTCTTAAAGATTTCCTAAAAAAATTCTTGAACCCTGTAATTTTATCCCAAGCTCTGTTTTTTTCTTGCAGTCCAAAGAAGGGCATCTGCCAATTAAAAGAAAACTAATTAATAAAAAATCAATACCCCTAAATGATACAGATTACTTATTCAAACCTCTTTAGAATAGAAATTGTCAAGGAGATGGGATATTGCAATGAAGCATGCAATAAAGGAATGTGTATCAAATGCTCCATCCAAAAAGTTGATTTACTTTCAGTCATCACTAAAGCTTTCTAGTGACAAAAATCCCACACATTTTTAAAACAATGAACATGAAATTGCATTGGAAGGAGTGAATTATCAGCACATCTAACATAAATCACAAGGTATATGGTAATTTACATCTCAAGGAGGGGAGGACATAAACCCCAAACTTTGGGAAAGCTAAAGGTAATTTAAAGAACAGCATAAAACATTCTTAGTGAAGAATTTCTATCTAATTAAAGGTTAGAAAATAACCTTCACTTTTTTTTTTTTTAAATACAGTCCTCCAAAGGAATATTTCTAGCAAACCTATGCTGCTCTGTAACCTGTGTATCCTATTTCTCTTTCTATGAATGTCTCTGCAAGATTAATTGTTCCAAATCATCCAAAGACAGAGATGCAAGAAGTACAAACCTATTGCCAAATCTGACTCTGTTTGGGGTTTGGAGGGAGCTGCAGCTGTTGTTCATACATTCATATCTCTGTCCTACCATTGTAGTCTCATTTGTTACATTGTGTTGCTGCAAATCATTTTCTACTCTGCAGAGAAATTATCTCTAAGATGCCTCTCCTGCCCATATTAAAACTCAGGCGTTGCATAAGGATTAAATCAGATACAGTGCTTGATTCCTAGAAAATTGCATACAAGCTTTTGCTAATTATAAATTCCTAGGTGACCAGAACTATTTGCAAATTCTTCAGCTAGATAATTTATAGAGAAGACAGTTCACATAATAATTAGTTCAATTATTCATTATAAACATTTAACAACGTACTATGTAACCACGTTACATATCCATCTCAGTTTGGAGGCAGTAAATTACATTTACTTTGAATTTGTCAAAACAAAATAATTTCTACAGATAAAAATCAAGTAATCATACATCAATTAATTGAGAAGACTTGGGTCAAAGAACATTACCAAGTGTAATTATAGACCAGTATGCCCATTTTTGTAGAAATTATTTGCTGCATTGAATTCCTTATACCTTAGGTTAATTATAAGTTTACTTATATATAGCATATCTATCAATAAAATTTTCAAAACTGATCTATTAGTTCTGTTTGTCAATGAAGAATCATCATTTTTCCTTAGGATGTGTGGCAGTGCTGCAAAATATTACTGTTGATCAATATTGGTTAATAAGATTGACCCGGAATGTTTTTGAGCATGCTATTCTAGTAATAATATTATCATCAATTTTAATAGAAGATAATTTTAAAATATTTATGCCATTTAGCAAAAATATGTCTGAAGATAACAAGGTTCATAAGTTTTGGGAGGATGACATTTAGGTTTCTCCTGGGTCTTTTTGCAGCTACCCTTATTATTTTTGAAACACAATGAAAGATTCATGAGAGCCTTACATCAGGAAAACTCTGGCTTCCTGTTGCCCTTCCACTTCCTCTAATGCTTTCTAATTTTCTCATCTAAAAAGGCCTTCAGTCCAAAGCCCTGATAAAGTCTTTGTCATTTTAAAAAATTTTTCTTATTTATTTAACTTTTGGGTTGCAGTTCAAAAGCAGTCCCACAACAGAAACCAACTGCACTGGGGCAAAATCTGGATCCTTTTTTATTTTGTCTTAAACTTACACAAAAGGAGGTAAACTTACATCAATCAAGTAAATTCAATATACTGAAATGTGTGAACACATGGGAAGATTTTTAAACAGTCTATAGTCAAGTCCATAAAGGTGATGGTATTGATAACATATATTTCACTGTCATGGGAGCTTTGGATAAGACTATGCATTGAAATGCATTCTGGAAAGAGAATGATTAATATCTAGAAAAATAAAGAAAAAAGTGTTGAGAATTACCAAGGAGAGAAAGAGTGAAAAAAAAATGTATTTCTACTACATGGAATCAGAGTATGGAACTATATCACCAGATAGCGTGAGTGCTAAAAGTAAATATGTTCAAAAAAGCAAGCAGAAGAGTTTGCAGAAGAAAATCCCTTCCAGAGTAACAAAGGCAACCCTTAATTATGAAAGCAATTTGCTAAAATCTACTTTGTTACATGTTAAAGGTAGGGTTTAGATGGGAAGTTAATTCTATCACATCTTTTCTATCTTTTCTATCTTTCCACCCCCTCTTTTTCTATCAAGAATACTTTGCATACCCTTCCCTTTATAAGTTACTAATATTTTTTAAATTTTCCCTGTTATATTTTTGCATGATGCCAGGATTTAGGAATTGTATTCCCCAATTTAGCAGTTCCACTAAAAAGAAAACTAGAAACTGCTCCCCTCCAAATTCCAGCAAGAGACAAAAGAGGCCGAGATTGCAAATTGAGTTAAAAACAATTTACTGGAAACAGCAATAAAATAAGAAAACAAGCAGTAACAGCAACAATGTTGGTAACAACAGTGTGGAAAAGAGAGGGAAGTTTACATCCAAAATGCTCGTGAAGCCCAGGAAAATGAAAATCAATGGCAGACAAACCCTCTATGCTGCCACGTTTTTTTATCAGACCACGAGCCACACCCACCTTCTTCTCAGGAGTGGGAATCCCTTACTCTTGCCACTGGTGGTGACCTACATGGTATAGAAAAACAACCTTAACATGCTTACTTAAGCCCAGGCTCCACTTTCTCATGGCTGCTATGAAAAAAAAAAAAATTCTGTCCTGGCCAAAACCAGGATAATTACCTATGTTCTTACGAAGAACATATCTTTATTTTTCTGTTTCAGATTATATGGGAGCAGGTCGAAATGTTTTCTGGTAAATAATTTTGCTTTTGATTGTCAGTTAAGTGCTTTTTCTTCTTATACTTCTTCCACCCTACCTGATGCTTTTGCCCTCTAAATCACTGAGAAAATACCTGTCTCTACAATCCATTGAGAAGCCACTGTTCATTATGAGATACTTTTTGAAAATTTCTTCCCTACCCAACATTCATTATGGCACCAGCCTATTTATGAAAGTTTTGCCTAAACTCCTGCTATTTCTGAGTCTCAATTGTCCACTGAAAGGTCTGCCCCTGGAGAGCAGGAATGCTAAACCACAGGAGTTCACAAAGACTCATTTCAAACAGCTTTTAATTCACTCAGACCCTTGAGCATCTGCCAATGACTGCAGTGAGTTAATCCTCTTTGGCAGGCAGCTGGGCAATGAAGCAATCCTTTTCTGCTATGGAGGGCTGCTCATTTTGAGGTACAGTAAGGGTTTCCCCTTGAGCTGAAGGACCTGTCAACAGGCAAAGATAAAATTTAATAAAAACAAGTGCAAATTCTTCCACTGTTGTAAAATGTTTCTGCGTTTCTGCATATCTGTTACGTTAAAATGTATGCAAAATTTTATGGAGTCTGTGTGAATGTTCATCCCTGCTAGTATCACTGTTAGTATTTGATTACCTGCCACATAAAAAATGGAGAAGCAGGAAATCTAATTCCTTTTTGAATCAGCAGATTCCAAACCTCAGCTGAAATCTATTAATTCTTATAGTGCCTTTACAGAGCTGGTTTGGGGTAAGAAGGAGATGGACAGGGGAACTGGGTCTTACTTTGACATATACAAATATAGCCCCCAAGTGTAAATGATTATAACACTTTGAAGAAAAAAGGAAGGAGAATCTTATTTTCAGAAGCAGGCTTGAATACAGTTTTTACTTAGTTCAAGTTGTCTTTTGAGGGCAAGCACAAAGAAGAAAGGATAAAAAGGAAAAGAGGAATTACAGAAGAGTGACATAGTTAATTACAAATCTGCATGTGTAGATCCTAACTTCAGTTTGTACTGAAGTTTATATAAAAATAAGTGCCCTTATTTTATTTGGTTTCTTCTATTGTAGTTAAAAGTGAATCTTATCACCCTCAAAAGCTCTATTGTAATGATAAAATTACTTTGAATCTTTAGTCAAACTTGAATTAAACTTTTCATAACTTTTCAGAACCTGTTGAAAGAAGAGTGGAGTATGCAGGGAGATTTGTATATCTTTGTATAATTTGTAGCATTTTTTCTGTTACACTTTTCAGGAATATCTTCTTTTCCTATTAAAAAATATTTGGGGTGAGAAATACCAATTCACTGATGGTCACAGGTTTTATACAGCCTATGCGTAAAAAGTCCACAGTAATCTGTACTCTATGATACACAGTTCAGCCTCCTCTGAACTCTCATATTCTCAGTCACCTGCTTTCAGCAGCCATATGAGTAAAAGCTAATTAATATTCTAATTCTTTTACATGCAACAGAAGCTGTGAAGTTAGCCACTATTCGTGCTGCACAGTAAACATGGGAATACTTCCTTACTAGTTTACAATAAGAAAATGAAGAGGTTTTGCAGAAGTAACCTTTCTGCTTCCTGAGAGCAGATATCTCTATGTTCTCTGACTTCAGTGTCTTTGTGGCTAGTCAAACACTTCCTTTGGGCTCATAAAATCAAACTTATCAAGAACATTTAGAAAGAGGCTTGAGACATTTTAGAGATGATGCCATTACCCAAAATTTCAGAAAGAAATTGCAATCATTATATCCTTTCTACATGCCAAAGTGTGGTCAATTTCAGATTTCTCAAGAAATCTCTTAATCTTCAAGACAAAATTTTCTTTCATTTCTTCATCTTGTTAATGTTCTGCTCCAAATTTCTGATGTGAGCTTCATACCTTTCCTTGCAAAAGGTCTAGTCAGAACAGCCCAAACAAGCAAATCTGTTGCTTTACAGAATTTCTGTAAACAATAACTAACATTTTGCAGCAGAGGCATTAATATTTTTATTTTTCTTTTTTATTGCATTATATTTCTTTCTTAGACCACTTATGACCTTAGTCTTTTTAAGATGTCTTTAGGAGCTCTCTCCATTGGAAGAATAAGCCAGTCAACAAATGCAAAGCAGATACATGAGAAAAGGGCTGCCCATATTATGTGTTCCCATTTCACAGGATCTCCTGTTATTCCTACATTTCCCATCCCAGATATTTTAACCACTGCCTTTGCCCTTGCTAGTTGGTGTGTTTGTGCCACTGACAGGCACATAATCACTCCTGACTGACAGTGGGCCACTCAGATAGAAGCATAAGTGTGCTTCTCTTATGTACATACTGTAAGTATACCATTTACGTATGTTCAAGTATAATGACCATCATTTAAAGTGCTGATCAAGAGTAATGACAATGAATTGTGTTTTTGCAGTTCTCTGCTTACTTTTATTGCATTAAACAGATGTTTGGCAAGAAAACATGCTTCAAAACAAATTTATTTTTTTTAAATCCATACTGAAAGACTGGGACTTTTCAAATACAGAAAATATATAATCCCGAATTTGAAAACTATGGGCTTCTATGAAAGTATTATACATCAATACCTACTGCCTTTGCACTTCTAGAAATGCCCAAGAGAAACGTACTGTAACTCAGACACAGGATTTACTGAGATACACCCAAAACCAATCTGGCTGGTAGGAAGGAATGATCTATGATACTCAGATTAAAATTCGCCATTTTTGCAAATTATTTTCTGTAGTCCCTGCTTCAAAAACACTGCTAAGCATTTCAGCAGGAAACATTTCATCCTTGCAGCATTCCACAGGGTTTTGATTTTGACACAACTATTCTCAAGCTCACTGACTGTGTAAGACATAGTATTTCCTTAATATATTTAAATATGTTAACATATATTTTTACATGTTATAAATATATACCTATAGAGGATATAAATAAATACATAAATAAATAAACATGTATGTGTGTTGAGATATATATATATATTTTATATATTAACGTATATTTAAAAATTGAGGGGTTTTAGTTATATATCAGCCTCCACAATTTACAGCACCCAAAGTGAAGACAAACTGTGTTAAATATTTTGGTATATCCTGTTCCAAAAAGATGTCCTACTTTTGTAGGATTCCAGTATTCTGGTAGGAAATCACACTTCCTAAAGGTAAGCCTTTAAGGCTTCACCCTCAAGTGACTCAAAGATCAGAAATTACATACAGCTGCCTTCATTCAAGTTTTCTGCATAGCTGCTACAAAGCCAATGTATCTTTATTATTTGTGCTGCAGCAGCATCTGGATAACCCAGAAATTTCATTAACAAGTTATGAATCTTTAGGAACTTTAGGATTTAGCTTGATTCAGCAGGAGATTAAAAAAATATCTATCTCTACAGTGACAGAGCATACAGAGGTGTAGGGGGATTGCTTGGGATTTGGCTGTTTTGACAGGATTACAGTTCTGGACTGAGAGCGGCCAGTGACTGTAATCAGTCATCGTGAACCCCAGGAAAGGACAGCCCATACTGTCAGCCTTATAGGTCTGATAGTGGCTCTACAGGTCACTGTTTTTCTGACCTGCTGGTGCTAAGGCTCAGCTTGTAAGGTACTTGACTCTGCCATGGTCACGCCTCTGGATATATTCCACATGGCACAGGCAGACCCAGACTCAGTCACCCTTCACATGCCGCCTCCCCACCATGGTGTTTCGGGTCTCTGTGGGGGCCCTGACAGCTCACAGCCTCCTCCTAGTGTGTCACCTTACTCCTGCTCTCTTTCCTCACCGTTTTTCTTCCCCACAGCTCACTCCCATCACCACTGCCCCAGTGCAATAACCCTGTTATCCCAGCCACAAGGAGGAGATTCCACTCATCCCACTCCCAACCCAGGCCTCCCTCTTTCACTTTTTCTCATGTGTCCACCCATGAGGAAGCTGTGGTCATTAATCAGAAAACACGCATGAGATTACGTTCATAGACATAAAATCCTAGCTAACATAAAAAACATTTCCAACTGATTTTTTTTGGTTTTTTTAAATAAAAGACTTGCAGTTTTCCAGCAATGCAAAGAATAGCAACATCTTCATCAATTTTTTACAGATAATTTGACTGCACTTTTATGAAAATATGAGCATAAATAAGTATGGATGCTAAATCTGAACCACAGTGCCTGTACAAATTACAGGCTGCATAGCTCCTCAGGCTTGCCTGAGAAAGTAGCCTGGGAAAAATATGAGAAGGAATTAAAACAATTCTCAGGGACACAAAACAGCCTTGCAGGTGTTGTTTTGCACTCCTTGTTTTCCTTGCAGGAGGGAGTTAGGGGGGTGATGAGCCCCCCTGACCAATGATGGTGATGTAGCACTTTGCTAACCAATAGGAGTTTCTTTTCTGTACCTTCCACGTACCAGTCTATAAAACAGGCCTGAAGTAATAAACCAGAAAATTCTCGTGTTGTGACTCCCTTCAGAGTCCGTGTCGTTCTTTATCGCCGTTCCCAATTGGAACGACAAATAAGTCTCTATTGTACCAGAAATAAGTAAAACACATCCTTATCATGAGTCAAATGAGTCAAGAAATAGGTTTTATTGAAACAACACCTCAAAACTAACTGAAGATTAAAAAAAAAAGAAAATAAAAAGTCATTATATAATCACAAAACCATACAGAAAAGGGTAAACTTTGAGTATAGAGACAAATCAGAAAAATGCCATGGCACAAACTATCTGGACAACACAAACAAAAAAAAAAAAAAAATACCCTTTTTAAAAGACTTAGAAATTAAGGTGTCACATAATCCCTTACCTTATGAAATTTCATCCTCAAAACACAATTATTCAGGCACCAGAAGAACAGGCACAGCTGCAGGTTCTACCCATACCTAAGCAAATGTCTCAAAACAGAACAGTAACAGAGCAGCTGCTCTCTAAAAGTATTCTGAAGAGACTGGATGGCTTACTACGCTTGTAAGTATAGTTTTTCAAAAGGAGAGGCTTAATTTATATTCCTAACACAAAGATTAACAAACTGGTAGGAACATTCTTGAGGGCTTTGGTGAGTTTGGAGTCCACCTTCACAAAGGAAAGGAGCTTGAGGATCAGTTGCCCCCAGTAGAGTATGCAAAGTTCAGTGTTTTGTACATGACTGTGCTTTCACACAGAGGGGACTATGGCTCGCAAGTGTAGGTCACAATACTTGGTTTGGTTAGCTCTATAAATCTTTAATCCTCATCTCTGTTCAAAGGAAGCCCAGCCTTGCTGTAAAAGATGTGAGCTCTTTATTCTCTTTAAAGTAAAACTGCTCTCCAAACCTTAACATGAGTGAAGCATATATGTCTGTATCACTGGACAAAGAGGATAGTGTCAAGTTATGTGATATTTTAAACAGTGACTTTATCACACTATACTGCTAAATGCAATGTGTAAAACTATCTCAGTAGTGTTATGATTACAGTTAACAGTATCTGCTCTACCTGATCACTTAGGTGTAATTCATGTAGAAGTAGTCTTCAGCTATGTGCAACTTAGAACCATGATCACAGAATTGATCAGAATGGACTGCAAAGATCATCTGCTTCCAAACACACTGACATGGGAAGGGAGCCTTCCACTAGACCTGGCTGTTGGATCACTGACAAGAGGGCACAGTTTACCAAAAAATAAACAAACTAAAGTTCTTGTCTTGATTAACAAGTCCTTTTTTTTTTTTTCTTTCTGGCTACTTCTAATAATTGGACACCTGTAGCTCTATTGCATGCCATCCAACTGACCTGTCAACTGACCAGTCTGACTACAGTGTCATTGAAAATTATAGAGGCAATTCTAATAAATCAGAAACACTTAGAATGGTTAATGAACTGTCTTAATGTATTAGTTATGCTGATATCTTAGTATAAAAGTATTCTTATTTTCATAATTTTTCCTCAGAAAAATATTTCAGATTCAGCAAAAAGATAAAAAATAAGGTAATCTTATCAATAAGCACTGTATCTTGATAATAGATAATGCCAAAAGTATTCAGGAGAGTTGGCAGATTTTAAAGGGTACTCTAAAAAAGCATGACACAAAAGACTCTCTCAAAGAAGTGAAAAAGACAAAAAATAACAAGATATAGCCATGATCAAATTTTAAAAGACATCTCTGAAAATAAAAACATAACACACAAAAATAGCAGGGCAAGACAAAAGAATTGTGCAGCAATGTATGAACAGAAACCGTAAGGATGAAGGTACAAGTTAGAACTGGCCAAAGATACTCAGCATATGAACAAAAACACTGTACTGCGTTTACAGGATCAGAAAAGAGTAAATGGAAAGTGTAGACTCATTGATTGTAGAGAAAGAGAGAAAATAAGCATTGAAAGAGAAAGTTATGAAGTATTTAAATGCCTTATTACTGGAGTATTGAAAACAGAACTAATTACACAATTTATTTTAACTCAATGGAGATTGGAGCATGAAAAAGGAATGTTGAGCAGAGTCCAGCCCAGTTAAAAAAACAAGTCAATTAATTATATTACTATGAGAATATTCAAATTTATTGCGAACAGTGGAGTTAACTGAGAACAAGCTCATAAAAATATATGGGAAAGAGGCTGCTGCTAATCATTGTGGACTGGTTTCCTGTTGATCGAGCCCATGAATAAGGTCAAACAATTAATTCCATCAGGGAGAACTGAGAAACTGGAGATACTTTCATAACCAATTAAACTCATTAAGCACAGTTATCATTAGTTTTCTATCACTTTGAAAAGATGCAAAAGTGTCTTTCTTAGACATAATCTTTTTCCTTATGATTTGAATGATGCAACAGTCTAAACAGTAATACTAGGAAGATTTATATATTTCAGAGCTCATGCAGAACACAGTCATAGAAATGCTCATGTGACAAGCAGAAAGTGTCAAATGGGGAAAAGAAAATTCAAAATAAGTAGATATGAAAACGATAACTCTTGGCAATAACAATTCTGTGAAAGAAATGTGAAAGAAACCCTTCCAGTTTATACTAGCCATTTTAAATTAGTGATGGTGCTTCATAAAAAACAGATCTCAGTCAAGACCATCTTAGCCAAGAAAGACTTACTGTCAGCTGTATTTTCTGGAAGGCATGGCAGATAACCATTCAGCCGTGCAGAGCAGTGTCAAAGCACTGGATGATGTGCTGCCTCAGGTTTTGTCCCTAAACTTAAAAGGGGGAGGAAATCCAGGAAGAAAAAAAAATTACAACAAGGGTCTTGAACTGTGGGAAAGTATTAAAAGATCAGCTTTATTTTGCCTGGAAAGAGAATTACGACATTGGAAGTGCTAACTGTGTTTTAGTTCTGCTGTAATAAAGGGATGAGAAATCATTCTTTTGCCATTTGGAGTGGACATCTGAACACTTAGATACAACTGCAAAAACAAGAGGTTGGGTAAGTGAAAAAAAACCAAACAATAGCAAAGAAATTAGCAACACATATATGGCCAGAATATCAATTATTTTAACAGGCTGTCTTCATTACTGAATATTCTGTTCAGATAGCAAACCTGTAGTTCCAGAATTACCCTGCTACTTCTGTGGACTCCAAAATTTTGATAAAGATCTGCACATATAAAGGGGAAAGTATACTGTTAATTCACAGCTGCTTTAGCCCTATAACTTTCTATTTGTAACGATTAAAATAAGCAATCATAACCTGCTTTTTGCAAGGTAAAAATGGCCTCCTGTATACGATGTATAATCCTTAATCTGAAATTAAAATACTGACATTTCCTTGTTTTGCATCTATTTTACCAACAGACTTTAATATTACCTATTATGTAAAAATTTGCATTTTTAGTTTCTAGAGGATCTACTTTTGAGATACACTTTAGCAACAACCATTGTACAACTTAATTGTAAGCCTAATTGAGAAAAACATTGCACACATTTCCAACAAGTGGGGAACATTTGTGTCAGGGGCAGCAATTCTCTAAGACAAACCAACAGCAAAAGCAGAATGAATTAGGAACAATTACCATTCCAAAGACAAATACTTATATATGAATTATTTCTATTATTAAACTAACTCTGTTCTATTTTCTACCAAACTCTACAGCCCTCCCACCAAAAGTGATAAATTTGCCCATAATGAGGTAATACAGGAAAGTAATCTCCTGATTCAAAATTTTTATTAATACAGTAATTCTTTCTAAAGTCATTAAAGCTGGTATTTCCTCTACACAATTAAGGAACAGCTTCCTATTTATTTAATAAACTCATACAATTTTCTGCTTAGCCCAGCTAAGCAAAAGTGTTGCTCAAGCAAAATTCAAGCTCATTGATCATTATGGAGAAAATAATACAGTCTCTCCCAACTGCATTTCTTACCATAGACAATATTTTGCTTGAATCCAGAGTTCTGTTACAGCACAAAATGCATAAGAGTAGCAATGGATGTCTGTTAAAAAAATAACAATAACAAAAAAAAAAGAAAGATAATTTAGGATAACTTTAAAAAACAATACAAGCTCCACTTACTGAGCATATGAATTAAGTTTCAAAGATCCAGCAAAAGGCAGATAAAATCTGCTAAAGTTGCTGTGCCTTTGGCAGGCATGCTTTCTTGAGTTATAGAATAGCAAGTATCAAAGCAGGTTATGAATTAGGTAAGTATTGGGCTCTTTTTGTTACATCAGGGCTTTCTAAATTAATTACTTGAGAGTTCTTTATATGAATTCACACCATTTGGGGAAGAAAATGAAAAAAATGGGTCATTTAGCATGCAAAGGATAGAGTCTCAAGTGAAGGTACAGTATAGAAAGTGAGAAGGGGAGAAAGAAACCCCAGCCCCAAAACTTTTCATGAGTTACCCAAAGAAGGCTACATCCCAACCCTGTTTCTCTCATGTAAGTGAAGAAATTTGAAGTGACTCTAAGTGACTGACTTGTGTAAAATCCCTAGCTATATTTCGATTTCAGACTAGTCTGAGACAAATTAGACAAATCAAGAGACAAAATTTGTCTCTATAAAAATATAAGTTTCCCGCTTTTGCTCAGAAAAGACAACCAAGAAAATAATGCTGTCCACCAACAGTTTTAGCACATGATGAGTCTTTAAATAAACAAAAAAAATTACTATGTGTTAAAATCCCTTCGTTCAGCTCTGTTGAAGGAGCAGCGAGAATTGCTGCTTTCCAATGTTACTCTCTTAATCAAATTAATCCATTTTTCTTAATCAAAATCAGACTCCACTCAGCAATATGGGTCATGTCCACAAATGGTGTAAACAAATGAACTGAACAAATGAAACTTGAATAAAAGAATATATATATATATATGTGTGTGTGTGTATATGTGTGTGTTCTATGTGTGCGTGTGTATAAAAGTAACAAAGGAATTAATTATGCAGATTGGCATAATTTTATAATCTTGAGTTTTTAAAAACATCTGTATTAACACAGATATTAACTACAGAAATAGTTTTCATTTTCTTCTAAAGCATACTTCACACAGCATATTCTCAATTCTGGAAGATATAATGTGAGTATATGTGTTTGGCTAGATTTTGGTTCAGGCACTAGGACATTCCAAATGATGGAACAAATTATGTCTTAGCACATACATATCAGTATATTTGGGTTTCAGTTTCCTTCAAAGACAGCTTTCTGTCAAACCAATAATACTAATATAGGACAAATAACAATCCAACGTCACGAAAATATCCCTGTAGATTAGGATCTCATTTAACTTTTTAAGAAATGGCACATAAAGTTTGCTTAAGTAGTAAGGCTGGCAGACTTTCTGAGATATTATTAAAAAAGATAAACCATTGGATGAAAAAATAAAAATATGCACAATGTTGGGAAGCTAGCTGGATTACAACTTGGAATTAGGTTTCATGATTAGGGCTTGATATCCTTCCAACAGGAAAAAATATTAATGGAGCATATGATGTATATGATAAGATTAATTTACTCAGTAAAAGATGATAATGGTTAAGAGAACAGTGGGAAGCTGAGTGATATTAAAGCTCCATAAAAGCACTTGAGGGGATTAAAAAATTGAGATCTGTTACTGAAGTTACAGAACCTGCAAAAAGACCACTTAAGCATTTGGTGGTAGTATAGATGAGGGATTTTACATTCAAACCCAAAAAAGATTTTGCGTTGTCATAATATCATGGGATCATTTAGGTAGGTAAAGACCTTTAAAATCATCAAGTGCAACCATTAACCCATAATTCCCAAATCTACCATTAATGCTTGTCTCTAAGGGGCACATCTACTAATCTTTTAAATACCTCTAGGGATAGTGATTCAACCACTTCCCAGGACAGCCTTTCTAATGCTGAACATTTTCAGTAAAGAAATCTCCTAATACCTGACCTAAACCTCCTCTGAGTAGGACTTGAGGCCATTTTCTCTTGTTGTATCACCTATTACCTGGAGGAAGAGACTGACATCCACCTCAACACAACTCCTTTGAGGTAGCAGTAGAGAGCGATGAGGTCTCAACTGGAAAGAGAGAAAACAACCCCAAGGAAACAACCCCAAGTTCCCCCAGCTTCTCCTTATAAAATTTGTGCTGCAGACACCTCAGCAGCATCACTGTTCTTTTAACACACTCTAGCACCTCAGTACCCCAGGGTCATTTTCAGCTGAGCCACTTTCCAGCCACTCTGCCCCAAGCCTGCAGCTGGTCATGGGGTTACTGTTGAACTGCACACAATTGTCCTTGGCCCATCAATCCAGCCTGTTCAGATCTCTCTGTAGAGCCTCCCTACTCTCCAGCAGATCAACACTCCTGCCCAACTCAGTGTCACTGCAAAGTGGCTGAGGATGTGTTCAATTCAATCATCCAGATCACTGATAAAGATATTAAGCAGAATTGTCTCCAATATTGAGCCCTGGGGAACCCCACTAATGACCAGTCAAAAACTAGTTGTGACATGATTCATCACCTCATGGCCCACCCATCCAGACAGGTTTTTACCCTGATCATACCTGCCCAAGCCATGAGCAGCTATTTGTGATACAATACCTACTACAGCACTCAACCAAGACCAGTGCTCTCTGACCTACCCACTGGACAAAGATTTATTGCCTCGTCCAGGATATTGGCACCTTGGAGTAAAACCTGTTTTGTAACTAGATAATTCAGACAGATCTTCAGAAAGACATCCACTCTCCTGGGTCTTCTACAGCTATTTCTGCACTCCAGCTTTCTCATATCCATACTTCCTGAACAATAAGACCCTTCATTTTACAGAAATTCTTGCTGCATTACATTTATTTCTTACTTCCCTCCATCACACAGTCCAGTGATGTAGGAATACATTAAGCAGGTGTTTTAGTAAAACATTTAGTATATGAACCAGCAACATATTAACCATTGTAGGACCACATTTATAGAACTACCATACGCTATTCTAGAGTAGAGGGACATAACACCAATTCCTCTGCTCCTGCTACACCAATACAAAATGTTACCATAGAAAAATAATTGAACAGTCCTCTGTGCACTTCAGTGTGTCCCAGCAGCCAGGAGTGCCACCTGTGTCCTGGGGTGCATCAGGCACAGCATCACAGCTGGGCAAGGGAGGCATTGTCCTGCTCTGCTCTGAGCTGGGGCAGCCTCACCTCGAGTGCTGGGGCAGGTCTGGGTGCCACACAAAGAAAGATATTAAGCTGTTAATAGAGTGTCCAAAGGGGGGCAACAAAGATGGTGAAGGGCTGTGAGGGGAACCCACATGAGGAGTGGCTGAGGTCACTTGGTCTGCTCAGACTAGAGAAGACTGAGGAGAGACCTCATTGCAGTCTACAGCTTCCTTGTGAGGGGAAGAGGAGCGGCAGACACCGATATCTACACTCTTGTGACCAGTGACAGGACCCAAGGGAATGGCCCAAAGTTCTGTCAGAGGAGGTTTAGGCTGGATATTAGGAAAAGTTTCTTTTCTTGAGAAGGTGATTTGGGCACTGGAACAGGCTCCCCAGGGAAGTGGTCACAGCACCAAGCCTGACAGAGCTCAAGAAGCATTTGGACAATGCTCTCAGGTATATGGTGTGATATCTGGGGATGTCCTATGCAGGGTAAGGAGTCAGACTTGATGATCCTCATGGGTCCCTTCCAACTCAGCATATTCTCTGATTCTGTGAAAACAATAATTTCTGCCAAATTGTTCCTCTTTCTAATTCATGAACTGCCAATTTCTCCTTAATGGATAACATTTGTAGATAATGGTCAATGAACCATATGCAAATAAAGAGAAATTATATGTTTTTCCAGAATAATTTCTTTCATTCTGTCCACTAAATGTTTTAAAGCAAATAAATATTACCTAAATGAACAATTCATTCCCAAAACATTAAATTCTCCAGTACAGTGGAACAGAAATTTCTCTGTCTTCCTTTTTAAAGTCAGGCTTTTAGGTAACTTTGTTTAAACCAAGCCTCTGCTGTCTCAATTGTATGGCTTCCTCTCAGTAAGAAGAACAGTGGTGTATATTAAAAAAAGATATTGCTGTAAAGAAAAATATAAGATCAGTTAAAGGATAGTAGAAATAAGATTCCACTCATTTTTCTTTATTTCTCAGCAGATCGTTTCAAACCTAAAGAAAAGCATATTAATTTAATAAATAAGTCATCCTAAGACTTTAGATTTTTAAATTTGTCATTATATTTTTTAATCTAATGACAAATAACTAGTTATGTATGAACTTTCCAGTCTAAGCCCACTTTTAAGTCATGGGTTAGGTATAACAATTCTGGTGTACTCACATACAGAGATTAGCTGCTCTGCTGTCCCATACCACTTTAAAAAGTAGGAAGGGAAAAATCTAATGAAAAACTGTTCTTAGAGCAACTGTGCTCACTCTAAGAATTATCAACTTTAATAGCTGTAGATATCCAACCACATTTTTATGCCTTTATGTAGGTTTAGAACAGCCCTGTCACACCCATATGGCTTCAGGCTCTGCTACTTCACAACTGTGAAAAAAATTAACTCTGTCCTGGGCAAAAACCAGGAAACTCTACTTTCATAATTTTAATTACAATTAATCAAGATACTTATCTTCAGCATCTCAGTAACTGCTTTACATCCATAGAGATTACAATATATAAATTTGCAGATGAGACTTTCTTGAAGGAAAATAGCAATGGGACTGCTACTTGCTCTAAGATAACATCTCAGAGTTTAAATAGAGCTTCACAGCTCTCTGAGTTGGGCTTTACAACTGGTTTATAATGTATAATAACTACCAGTGGATCTATTTTCCAGTCTCTCTTCTGTGGACCTTTTGAAAAACAACTAGAAATTAATTTTTTAAGGATGACATGAGGTAAAATAATATTCATTTTATTATCTTAAACACGCTATTCAATGAGTTTATTGGATGTTTTATGAAGGCACAGTATCACAAGGAATAATAGATAATCGCCTCTTTTATTGAGAGATTTAAAGCCTTTAAAATTTTTAACTTAAAAAAAGAAAAATGTTATGTGTTTGAATGAACAAATAAGAAAAAAAGGAAAGTGAGAGGAACAGTGCAACCCCAATATATGACACTGCATCTCAGAATAGATTTTAAAGTTATTTTTGGACATTTTTTCACCTTCCTAGATCTAATGTGCAGCGGCAGCCCACCAAAAAAAATATATTTGCCTTCAAGAAAGCAGATAGTGAGAACAAGACAAGGGTTGTAATTTTTCTGTTATACCCACATATTTATTATAACCACATATTGTGCTTGAATATTGTCAAGAGGAAGAAGCAGCTGTCTTAAAATTAATGCCAGGAAAGGATGACATCATTTGCTTCACCAACAAGTCTGACACTGATGATAATAAGTTTTCTAAAACAAAAAAGTGAGAAAAATTGAGGAAACATAATTGACTGTGTTCCCTTTTCCTCAAAGTAACATAAATAGAAAAAAAGAGCAAGGTATTCACTGTGAATAGCAGAAGATCATCTTTAAATGCACAAAAATGCTCCTTTCTACAGAGGATTGCAAAATTTAAGAATGCAGCACCACAAGATCTCTGTAGAGGGAGTCAGTATTTGAAGATTCAAATATTTTGAAGAAAGGGGTTTAGACAGTTTCATTAACTGTCCCTTAAATGGATTCATAAAAAGACAGAAGGCCAGGTATGGATCTGTTACACAACATCTGTGTACACAGCACCATTTGTGCAACAACTGTAAACACAGAATGTCAGAATGTCAAGTATGTAGACATTTTGTCCCTTTTCTTGAAGCCACATTGTTGGTCTACAAAAACTGGTGGAGTGATTCGGCAGATATTCCTTGGGCAATGGTCTTTTAAGTGCATGAGGAACATCTCTTTCACCTCTCTCTTTTAGTGTGAGCTGTCAGCAGATAATTGTAAAATAAAGAAGTGTCCACAAGTGGACAAGAGCCAGGGGGAAAAAAAGTAGGAGAGTAAAGATTATTTAATCACCAGTCATGCAGAGGGAAATTGGAAAAAGACTAAAGGATTTTTTTATTTTTTTTTTTATGGAAAAAAATTAAAAGAGACACAGAAAGGATGAGGACTTAGTAGAAAGATTTTTTTGTTTTCAAAATTGAAGCAGCCCAGTCCTAATCAACAGGATTTTGGATTTGGGTATTTTTGTGGAGGGGGGAGGGAAGAATGATTAATGTGAAAAAAGAAGCATTCAAAATCAATCAAGTTAGTCACAATTACTCTAAAAAAATATGTACCTCTGACAAAAACACTGTCATCATTTTCAAAAGCATCTCATCTGCAGAACTGCTGCTTTCAGCTAGGCCTACAAAAGTAAAACTGTCAAAACATGGCAAATCTCACTTTTGCTTGTCACTTTCATTTACAATTAGTCAGGGCTACTATGAGTTCAAACTCCAGGAGGAGAACAAACATTTTTGATAGAATAACTATCAGCTTTGAGATATGTTCTATAATTTGATTATTATAAAGAGAGTAGATATGTCTTCCACTCCTCAGTTTTATTATAATTTTTTTTTCAAAAAATATAAGTTTTCAACCAAATTTATTTGCCTCCAAAATGCTCTAGCCTCATCCCTTTAAGCTGACCAAGTTCATTCATTTCATGTTAAATGAGAGACAGTCAAAGTAAACAGTTTGTGAATTGCCTATAAAATAACCTCTGCTAGTTGGCAAATACATAGCAATAGTAAAACACATTTCCAGAAATTAATGCCCTTACCTCACAGATTTAATGGGGCTCAGCAGACATTGTTCATGTGGGCAAAGCTTGTGAATCATTAGGAGCAGAGAACAAGGCTCCTTCATGAGCATTGTCTGCAATGAATTATTCAGTCAACTGTATTTATGACCACCTGTGATAAAAATGTGCTACTAACTCCAATCAGCATTAAATTGCCTTCCCTGCCTATCCCCATTGATGGTCAGAGAATATTGATGAAATCATCTACTGCTGCATTTAATGTTTATTTAATTAACAAGTGCTCCACTTGCTAATTGCAAGGTTCCCTTCATGAATCAAGGTAAGAATGCTCACTGTTTAAATCCCATTTAGATCATGCAATTTCTGAGGTTCATTTCCAATGCACATTTACCAAAATGAGGCAACTCCATTCCAACAGTGCAACTATTCTCCAAAAAAAACTTAAATTAAGAATGTGATAAGTAATGAAAAGAGTCCATTGAGCATTTGAGTGTATTTGTGAACAGGTGTCACACATGGAGAGAGATGAGATTCAGTAAACTGACAAGATTTTGGCCTTAAACTTATAACTCATGTCCTCAGTAAGCAAAGACATACTCAAAAAGAGGAAAGATTATTGTGGTAGCTATCAGTAAGAAAATATGATTTTGAAAAGCCCACAATGAATAGGATTTTATGTGTGAGTAATAGTCCAAAAATACAAGTAGTGGCTTTTGGGGTGGAGAAGCCAGGCAAAAAAAAATTCAATGTCCTAAGTTTTGCAGTCTAGACATCTAAAAAAACCTTCAGGAAGTCACTGAATCAAAATGTGAGACACTTAACTGGAAAAACATTTGGGGGAAACCTTTACACTTTTTGGTTTGTTTTTATAGTTTGGGGTGGTTTTTTTATTATTATTTTTTATTTTTATTATTAGATTTTTTTTAGGTAAAAGGTATTTGCTTAGTTTTGCTATTAGGAACTTCAGCTTTTCTGAGTTTTCCAGTGGAGATCATGTTACTCAATTAACAGAAAGGCCCCAGGAGGCCACTGCCTACTATACTCCTAGGTATAGAGAGACTAGCTTCCAATGTTCCTATGACCTTGTTGCAGATATCTCAAAAGGGTTAGTCAGCCAACCATTCACCCATCATGTGCTTTGTTCTCCAACCAGAAAAGCATAAGGAAAGTAATAATGGCTGAGATGAGAGAAAGAAGTAAGGTGAAACCCAAGTCCTCAGCTCAGTCTTACGTCAGAGACTGTTTCCACAGTAATGGTATTTCATCAAAGTGAAGTGCAGGAGCTGTAATAAGGGTGCAAAACTGATTGGACAGCAAAGCATAAACAGAAAGTCGCAACCTGGAAACCACCAGCTGGAGACTACTTCAGCTGATGGCTTAAGGTGGCAAGTTTCAGAGTTAATTAAATCCCTTACATCTCAATTGCACTGCAGGGTCACAAGCACTGTCATCAGCTTTCATAGCCACCACACAGGACAAACTCTCTACTGAATATCATTCAGACTAATAGATATTTTTGACTTATAAACTGAGGGTTAGAATCTGACCAAGTGAACACAGAATAGAGTAGAAAGACTCTTTAGATTTCCCTGAGATGTATAAATACCAGGATGGACAGAGTCCAGAGCTGGTGCTGTTGCCTGCCCCTCTGCAACAGACATCCTTCTCTTCAGAGTACAGGAGGTAATAAAACAATCCAGGATCAAATCAGCTCCACATTACAGTCAAACTACTCTAATTGTTGTCTGGAGGGCTAAGTTGCAGACTAGAGGGTCACACTATTTAGTTTTCCTGTCAGCACATGGTAGAAATCTGTGCTGCAGTTAGAAGAACTGGGATAGCAACCTCTATGTGCGAGCCTGCATACATAAAGGCAGCAAAGAATTATATGACAGATCAAAGTATTTCAAGCCCATCAAGAAAAAAAGCTGTTAGCCAGGGAGGAAAATATGTGATGTTGTAAACTTACTTCTACTGTGCAAAAAGGCTGTGAGGGGCCACAAAAGGACAGAATGTCTTATAAATCGCATGCCACAGATGTATACTCTGGAATTTTTTAATGCAGGCTGCAGGATAAAGAAGGCTTGTACCAAGAGTTTTAAATTTGTTTTGACTAATGAGGCATACAGGTTCAGATTGGCTGGATTGCCTGAGAATCTAAAACAAATTCCCAAAGCATTTGCTGTGAAGCTTTCAGTAATTTCTTTCATGCACAATCAAACCTAGGGACTCCCTTTAACTAGTCACTCAAAACAAAAAAAGAATAAGAAGCGGGCAAGTGAAGCAATGTTGCAGTTAAATGCACCTTAAGCTGTCCACAGTGACATCCAGGTCAGCTGCACACAAGATGATCATTTGAGCATTTGAACCTGTTCCACTGATTACTTCAGCTTTGGCAAGGGCAGCAAAAAAAACTGATGCTGTGTAACTCCACGAGTCAAGGAAAGCATTGTTTCTGCTCTTTGCTGTTGCTTAATATCTGCAGTAAACAAACCAGAAAAATAACAAATGGGACAATTGCCTTTTTTTCCGGGCAAAAGAAATAGACAGACAGTTTCCATTTATCAAGAGACATCTTACCAATATTAGTATTTAAGTTGAAAATTGAAAAGAAACACAACAAATTTGAAATAATGAATTGCATTCTGTGTGCCTTATACATGCATTTGGCTGCGAAGCATTTCTTCGTCTTTTTTCTTCGACATGGCAGATACCCATCTCCCAAAACAAAAGGCAGTAGGTACATAAATCTGAATTTTCCAAGAGTTTAAATTACCTCACACTTGCAGTAAAAGTTTGTGCACTAAAACTTTGTGATATCCAGATGGATTCAAACTGCATTCATCATGGAGTCCTCATGCAATATGAGATGGCCCTACATATCCAACCAGGCCGTGGTCAATGGCTGTCTGATCTCCTTTGGCTGCAGAACTGCACGAGGAATCAGACTTGAGACCGACACACAGACATCTGCATCTCTTCTTTCCTTCCATGGAGGTACCCTTTCCAAATTGACAGGATGAACTAGGTAAATTTACAGGGCAAGAAGGCTAAAGAAAATTTTATTTAACACAGAAAAATTAGGGTGCTGAATAAATAAATTTTCTCTCTAAATGGTGTTATTATCAGAGTTTTGCATGTTTACTTCCAGCCATCTATCTATAAGAAGGAAATAGATAAACAGGGACATTGGTGTTTGAAGAAACAGACAGAACACTGTTAACTCCTTTAGAAAGGGTAGTCTTTCTAAAGGTTACTTATTATAAAGAAATTACTTATTACTTATTATAAAGAAACACAAGAGGCACTAGACTTGCAAAGTCAGGAAATAACTGTGCACTTTATATGATTAGGATATATAAATCATAAATAAAATCAGAAATTATACACACACATATATTAAAAGGGTGGACTGCTCAGCTAACAAAGCTTTAACTGCATTAGCATGCTTAAATCAGGACACACCTATTTATTAGCAACATGCAAATAGGCAGTAACAGGTGAAATATACTTTCAGGACCAATACTAGCAACACTAGCCACTTTTAGAATGTTGTAAAACCCTACAGACTAGTAGACAGCCCTCCACACTGTCTCATATGTGCTCTCATGGAGATGTGGACCCCTTCCCAATATTCCCCCAAAGATGTGCTGTAGCAACTGATAGTTTTATCCTAGACTATTCAGAATCCTGTCTTTATGCACTGAAAATTTATAGCTGTCATTCTGGTAAAGCAATTTTTGTTCCATCATAAAAATGTCTGGGCATCCCATAATAATGCAAACAACCAAGCTGCTGCGAAGATATGACAACTCTCACCCTTGGGACAAGCATTTGGATTGCCACACAATCTGTTCAAGATTAGCCCTGGCACACCACTGACTGGCTCCTGAAGGAAAGCTCCTCTCCTGTTACTAGAAACCTAAGCTGCAAAATAACTGATTTAGCATTAAAGATTTAAATTAGATTATTATTCCTCTCTTCCTAATGACTATCTATTTTAAGCTCTAATTTTCTGTAAAACGTTTTTATGTCAAAACCAACAAGCCAGTAAAAAGCCATATGCTATGTACCCTACACTGGATTCTCCTGAAGCTCTCTGCTATTTGCTGATATTGTGACAGTTCTGGTCTCCACAGTACTGAGCAGATCTAGGATTTGGTGATTCAGTCAAGAGTTATTGTAAACTTACAATGTTGTTTTGCCTTTCATGAGGAAAATGTATTGAAACAAAATTCTAAATTAGAAACAAGAGGAATTTTCCATCATGGCACCTTGTTTTTTTGCAGCTCAGTATTGTAGCTCATAAATCATCTTCCAAGATCACCAAACTTAAGGTGTCTTGAAAACTGTTTGGCAAGACACATAGATATATTGGCCAAGTCTGTCATGCATTATTATTGCTCTCAATTCGTCAGATGCAGGAAGTAATTCTTAAGTGAATAAACACCCCGATTTCTGCTGAAATGTTTACAGTTCATGATAGCATCTGTCATTAACAGGATTCTGTCAACTGACCAAAAATGAAATAGTCAGTAATCAGATCAAAAAACTTCAGCACCTGTAAATCACTGAAAAGTGCTATTCAACTTAAGACATTTAACCCAATGTGGGATTTAAACTAACTATTTTGTAAGAAAATGCTGTAATGCAACTAAATACTTCCATTTCTTTTTGGAATTGCTCTTCACAAAGAAAGAAATTATGAATATGATGAATAGATATTCCACTTTGTGGCCTCAGACAAAATATCAGAGTCTATTGTACTTCACCTTGTACCTGTAAATGCAACAATATTTATTTGCAGAAATCTGACTGGCAGGTATAAAATCATCCTTAGCAGACCATACAGATGTTTGTGAGGAGATGGTGGGTAGCACAGAGGAGGGAGCAGAGCAAAAGTTTTTAGTCCAACTCCTTTACTTCCTGTACCTGTCAAACCATCCCCTCTCTCCAGCCTTGCCAATGTTAAACCATGAGCATTTCAGAGCACAAGGTAATTGATATTTGTATGCTTCCACGATACACAGACTAGCTCAGTCATAACCAAAATCTGCCATGTATTAATGCTCTCTTCTGAAATGTTTCCAGCATTGTTCTTGCAGATGAAAAAACATTTCTTTATTAATGCTTGTTCAAAGAAACAAGCAATTTCAGATGAGAAGTGCATCAATTGGAAATAAATGGAGGCAAATTATTGCTATTTGGTTTGCTGACCAGAAAGATTAAAATGGAAACAGAGAGGTTTTACAGAACAAATAAATTTTATTTCAGTTTGAAATGATGTCTAATCCTGATTAAATATGGCTTGAGGTAGGAATGGGAAATGCAACCCACTTGACTGTGATGTTCTGGAAGACGGTTAAACATTACAAAGGAAAACTCCTTTCCTGGCTTTCCTTATAAACTCTTCGGCCTTAACAGGTGCAATTTCGGGGATACAACTTTTTGTCAAATAAAGCTATTAATAGCTTATATAATATTTGCATAGAAAAGTGAACTGTACTTTTAAAAGACAGAAATTAAAGTACAGAATTACCAGGAAAATTCTTCCCTTAAGGCAAAGCACCTTACAGAAGGAGAAATTAACTAAAAATTTCACCCCTGCCTATGCATTGTCTCCAGTTAAAGCAGTATTCAAGACCGTAACAAAGTGAGGGAATCTATTTTGCTCCTTATTATTCATTATTTTGAAAAGACAGGAGCAAATTTCCTCTTATATGTGCAGTGTCAGCATGAGACAGCATAGCTGCATATGTCTCCATTCTACAACTCAAACCACAGGTTTATGCACTCCAGCGCAGGCTCAGGAATTACAATGAAACTTTGAAAGGGTTAAAGCAGACATATTGGGAGATCATTTGGATAACTGGGATTGATCATTCTTCTACATCTTGTATAAAATTTTTGCCTTTCAGTCAGAATGAGAAAAAATTTTTCAAAGAAGGAACAACCTGATTGTATACTCATGTGAGTAAAACAAGCCACTGAGTGAAGAAGCTAAGGCAAATTGTAATAGCTGAAACCTCTCTTTTTTTTCTTTTTTTTTTTTTTAATAGGCCAGATGTCAGTTTTGAAAATGTTTCTACTGTATAGAAAGCATATTTAAAAGTGGAAAAAAACCCCAAAAACACCTGTAGTTGCATGAATTCTTAAAATTGTGCAAAGAATTATCTGAGAACTAACTGCAGTATTCTAGAGCAGAACAGAGGGTTGGACTGATCACAGAGGCTGAACTCTGTCAGTTTCCTCACAACGTACTTGAGTCACTCTCTGCAATTTAGCAAGGGACTTCAGGTAGAGTGCAAAATGTCACCTGTCATTGTGACACCCAAATATTTTCATAGATTTCTACAGAATCCAAGCACTCCAGGAATTAAAGATAGTTTGGTCATCCTCTAAGACACCTCCCAGAACTCTGCCTAAATGCTGCTGCTAGTAAAATATTTGCATATTGAAGCTTCCCAGCTGCACGCTGAAAAAGGGCATCGGGGAGGGGGAGGTGATACTGTCTCTTTTTGTATCATCATTCAGTGATACTTTCATTGTTAATTTGCATTTACTTAACATTAACTCTATTGCCTATCTCTTCCACTGCCTGTTTAAAATATCAGACTCTTGATGCATATCTATTTGAGACAATATAAAACCAGTTACCAAGTTAGAGCTCCTGACATTTGCAGATATCAGTCTTGCTAAACAAGCTCTCTGTCATCTACCCCACAGATCATGTCCCTTTGTTCCCCAGTAAAATCTCATCATAATTAGCTTTTGGTAAGTCAAATGCCATTATTAACAAAATATAATAAGTAACCAAATATCTTATAATGCTCTCATTGGTAGTTATATAGACTGAGGAACAGAAATTACAAAACCTTTAACATTTAGACCAGTTTAAAGGTCTGGTATCCATGGAAGTGAAATGCAATTGAAGGTACAAGTATTCTATATATATATATTCTCTCACTTTCTCCCCCTGTCCCTTCACACACATATATATATATTTAATATGAATATATGATATATGATACATATAACATATAACGTATAATATATAACATATATAACATATAAAATAAAAGTTATATATACATATATAAATATTTGTTTATTTATGCATCTATTAAATGTATATTATATTTAAGTTTTCTTTAACAGTTCCTTTCTCAAGGATCTATATAACCAGACAATCACTATATATTGACACGGTACCTAATTTTTTTAGAGGTTACCTAGAACATTAAGTGTCCTTGGATGCTTCACTGAGTCATCATGTGAAGTTTTCTGTACATATTTATCTTACATGGCATTTATCCATTCCAAGGATGGTGACAAGGGGCACAAAAGAAAGGACTCATCACAATCCAACCCAGTCCCACACAGTCTGACAGTGCACAGAGTGTGTGATATAACTCAGCATCGGGGGCACATTGCCTCAAGGTCAGCCATCTGAACTGGCTGAGTGACTGATTTGGGCACCCATATTTGTCATTTCTTTGGTCCCCAGCCTGCAGATTCTCTGTGTAAAGCAGCACCTCCCCTGTTCTGTTTAATAGAACATTCCTGTTTAGCAGAGCGCCTCAGGCATTTGTCTCTGGGCTGTCCCATGGTGTCACAACTCCTTATGCTCTGTGCTGGCCCATAGCAATGCAAGGCACACAGCCCACTGCCTCACCCCAGGCTTGGCCACCAACAGCTTTTGCCCAGAGAGCTGCTGCTAAAGCAAGGATCTTATGAGGTCTGGAGCAAATACATATCCAGCGAGTCACTTCCCTGATAAGAAAGAAAATTTCACTTCAATTTTCTCTCCTACGGCTTCTAGAGCAGTATTCATCCTGTTCAGTGAAACTGTTTTCAGCATCACCAGATAGCTAGGTTCTGGGACAGCTCTCACAGTCACTGACTAACATGTGGCCCAAAATATTTGAGAGACTGTTTACTTTTTCTTCAGTTTCCTAACACAGCTGTCATGACATTAATTTCTCATGGTAACCGCAGGGAAAACTGGTGACCATTAGCTGTGGCGTATCCTGAGCAACCTACTGTAAATAAAAGTGAAAATAGCTCTTTACCCACACATAAAACCCAGAGATTCCTTTTCAAAGATAGCATTTGACCCAAAGTTGGGTCTATTGTACTAGAGGCATTTTCACAAAATGTCAGCTGTCAGGGAGCCATCAGTTGCAAATTGCAGAGCTAAGCCTGTTGTGACCCATCCCATTTGGAGGAGAGCTGTGAGTCGTCAGCACAGGTCTGACCCCATGTCCATTGCAGCAGTCTCTGCACAGATGCTTCCTGTCCACAGAAAATGCCCAACACAACAGAGCTGGAAACCTAAAGCGCTAAATGCCATCACTCACAAGAATAATTAATCTCACAATCACCAGCTCAGCTGGCTGTAATTGTCAATATATTGTTTTATGAGCTTCCATTGGCAGGAAATGAATGATTTCTACCTCACAAAAATGAAACAAGTCCCCGGGTAGGGCACAGGGATTATTTATATAAAAAAGAATAAATCATAATGAAAGTGGCAGGAAATAAATAAAAGGGCAGTTCTGCTGGCTGAGTGCCTGGAGTTGAAATTTCTATTTGAAGTAGGTTCCAGGGATTTTCTATATTACTTTAGTTATTTAACCCTAGCTCCAATTTTAATGGATACTGATTTCTCTTTTGTTCAGATATATTAAGTGTCAGGCCATTTGTGCCTTCAGAATGTAACTATACATCTAAAATTTGGAGGGGGAAAAAAATCAAATCTGGGAACTGCTATAATCTTCCAGTAAAATATAGGGTTATGAAGAAAACATCTAGTCATTCTGCACTCTCAAAGTTTCCCATTAGCTGCACCCCTCTGCCATGGATGAAGGTACAAAGTCAAAAGTAAAGCTAAATATGTTCCAGAAACAATATTTATCTGCTACTGAGTGTAGTATTCACTTGTCTTAGGTGGCAATGCAAGATGTAACCTCAAGTAGGTATTCTATCACCATCTGTTAAAACCAGGTGCGGCAGTGTTCCTCATCTCTTCCATGACCCATCCCTTGTAACTCCAGGGGGATCTCTACTGTTAACAGGCCATCAAGCCTCACTCCATGACTCACAAAATTACATTATCCCATTGTGAGATACTTCGTCTGGGGGGAAGGAACCAAGCATTCCTGCCTGGATATAATCTGACATTTGGAACACCACAGGCAGCCTTATCCACCAAATTCCCAGAGGACAAGAGCTCCATAACCACCACTGGACCTTCTGAAGAAGATGAAATCTTTCTACAAGATCACTCCTTCCACAGAACCGCATCCATCATTTCAACAGGACTGCAGCCACCATTTAATCACCACCAGGGTGTCCAGCTGTATTCTGACTGTCAGTGTTTCTGTATTATTGCATTTATTTTAATTTTCCTATTAAATTGCAGCTCTGACTTAGTATCTCTCACTGGTTTGCTTTCAAACTAGTACATCACTTAAAAGAAATTAAATGATCAGGTAATGCGGCATGATGAAACAAGATTCACCATTGGAGAAAAAATAAGATTTGAAGCTGAAACCTTCAAGAGTGCTGAATGTGGAAGAGGAAAAATTTTACCATTTTCTTTGCCTCCTTTTACATCTCACAGATAAAAGCAATTGCACCATCACTTTCCATACAAGGTTTTTATTTTGATATAGCATCCATTTTAGCAGAAATAGTGAAAATAGAAAACAATATGGGCATAAATTTGGAGTGCCAGCTTTCCCTTAACCAACAGAACTGGAATTTGTTTTTCTTCTGACTTTCTCACATACGAATAGATGTATTCAATATTTTGACAGGAAACCATGAGTATATTTAAGTCCTCTTTTCCCTTAATTCTGTTGCCTACCGAGCTCATTCCACAATTTTTTAGTGTTGCATTAAGATGTCAAGTCCATATTACCTCAGAGCAATTAGAGAGAGTTTATCCTGTGATTTTGAGTCACAACAGCCATTCTGTCAACACAGTAACAGTAACTGGAGACCAAATGTCAAAACAGCTTCGAGGTTTGTCTCATGAAGGGAGCAGCCCTCAGAAAGCCTTCAACCAACTTGTATGAGCTGATAGACCTGTAGATGAGTAGTGTACATCTATTCGATAATTATAGATCAGATTTGGAAGTTCTGCAGACCTCCTCTTCTGTGTACCTACTCTTGCACAGTCTCCAAGAGTCCACATGGATTTCACCAGAGGAAAGCAGGCTAAACAAAGAATTCAATCAGTGAAAGTGTTACCGCATACACTAAAAATAATTTTAGTTGACTTTACTATTTAAAGCAGTAAAACAAGGTTTTACTGCTAGGTAAAACCTTCTTTCCAACATGCACTGTCAACAGCAAGGCAGAAACAAAAGCTATAAACTCAAAAAACCGTTTCCTGCCCTGTTAGAGTAACTGAAGGCCTTAGGTTTCCTTTTGGCCTGCTTCTATGCAAATGTTGAAACTCATCTCCAGAAATACACACTCCTAACCAGCCACACTTTCTTGAGGAACAACCATATGGTCTGGAAGGCAAAAAGCAGTCTGCATGGTGCATACTGCATAACTATTCTGGGATATATGTGGCGGTTTGATGACTGGTACAGCCTGCCTGCTCTCCTCTGTTTTTATAATTAAAGCATTATTTTAAACTATATAGCATGAATTCATCCTCTTGTGTCCTCAGTTCCTCCTTCTAGCCTTTCCCTCTTTTAAATTTAATATATTCTCCTTTTTTTTTTTCCCCTTTACAGCCAAGAACTGCAGTAATCCATTTCACAGCAATCCCCTCTTGCTGCTTTCCTAATACCCCTGTGCATTAAAACCTCATCCATCATTGTTTTCAGAGAGTCAGCTTTTTAATCAGATCTGTATGTATATTGGTTTGAGCATGTGGCAGTTTAATTACCCTCCTGAATATGTGAAACACATCTTTGTCATATCTACTTATATCTGAAGAGAGCCATCCTATAACACTAATTAAAGAGGGATGATGACAATTTTTCCATACTCAAATTATGTCCCATCTGTCTAGTCATCCTCCTGTTCACTCTCTGGATTAATTAAGGGTGTGGAAAGGTTGTTTCCCTGGAGTTTTACCTAATGCAGGATGAAAAGTCTGTTTTAACGAAGAAATGTACCAAATTCCTTTCTTCTTATCCCAGAGTAAAACACATAGCAGAGTAAACCAGAGTCCTTTGTTTTGCTGCACTCTGTTCAGCTAGTCATATGTTGCATGGAGTGATGAGCCTAGATTGTGCAAGTTTACTGAGTCTAGCAGTTGTTCTGAAGGGAGATGCAGCAAGGCCAGCAAGACACAGATAGATACTGTCCTCCGATACCTGGACCCACAGCTGAAACGAATTTTATGTTGGTATGATTAAAGGAAACCATAGCACCAACAGGATGTGGTGTGACGGCACAGGAGCTTTTCAGCATTGCCTTTTATGAGAGTATTTTGCCCATAGTAATTTTCTTTAGATATTTGAGACATTTAGGTAAATTGCAAAATCTTCTGGTCTTGCTTAGTCAGAAAAGTTTCAAAGAATTGATTCTTATTAACGAGACTGGGTTTGCATCTTCCAAAATGTACCTGCACAGATCCTGTTGTACATTTCAATCAGACCTCCCAGATGCCTAAGCCATTAATCTTCATGTAAACAGCAATCGAAAAAGCTTTTAATGCAGAGAAGAATGAAAAGCCCTGAGGAGTCAGGACTATGTATCAGGAAGGAAGGGATGCTACTTGTACCCGATGCTGTCATACTCCCACACTACCCTCAGAGGACACGTGCCAGCTGATATCACATGCCAAAGAGTGAAAAATGAGGCAGGAGAAGATGTGTCAACAAGGCCTGGACTTTCCAGGCCCTCATTACACAGGTGGGCTGAGAGAATCATTTTTATCCACTCCTGCTTTAAAAGCTTTTCCACTGCTTTTTCTTGGTCTGGTGGTGCTGGTGGTGATTTGGGAGGTTTTCAGCTTTGTTTTATCCTTTGTTTGTTTTGGGTTTTGATTGTGTTTTTCTTCTTCCCTTAGCTGAGACTGATGGCAGTGTCCTTCACTCATAAAAATGCACTGCCACCAGAGATTTTATTAGCTCAGAGAGTGACGGTGTTTTTATTACCATGATTCTCCAGTTTGTTCAAGGCACTGCAAATATACTCTATTAAATTAATTTATAGAAATGACTACAAGGTATTAATTTAGGGTCATCAATTGCTTAGTCTATTCCAATCCTTTAGTTAGAACAGGAGATAATAATGGCTATAAATATGCATCAAACAGGGCCACTACATATTAAAACTGCTAAAAGAAACTTCTTTAATAGCCATCATATTTAATTGTCATTTTTTATGCACACCTAGTTTTAATTTCAATATTTCTTCATGCCTACTGTACATTTTTCCCTTTTTTTCCCCTCTGGCCTAATGCAAATCCAAACAAGGTACTTATGAATACTTCACTTTGCAGCTTATCTGTCACATGCTGATCCATTTTCCAAACTACATGATTTTGAAAAAAAACAGCTCACCATACATAAAATATTTTTACATGTATTTTTTCCTTATGAAATGTTGAAGCTCATCATTTTGCAACTTTAAAATAAAATTTTCTGGGGAAGGTAATAAATTCAAACCATACTAAATTAGACAGGCAGCCTGTGGCTAGATATTTCAGCAGTTGCTATGACATGAGATTAAAGAAAGTGTTTTACGATCTAAAAATTTCATTGTGGGCAATTTTTTAACCTCAAATTATTACAGCATTGGATGACTACAATGACTGAGACACAGAGACTCAGAAAATCTCCTGTTTTCCAATTTTCACTTTGTATAGTTGTTGCTACTGTATTCACACTATTGCATTACTCCTTTCTCTCCTCAATTAGAACCAAACAATCACTGGTTCTTCTTCCAATTTAATTTCTTGTTTTATCTTTTTGTGGCCTTTAACACAACATTTAACAAACCCTTACACTGTTTTCCATCTAGACCAAACTGGACTGGAAAGATTAATTCTTCTTTAAGTGAAATAATAGACGTTCTCTCACACAGACATTCCAGTTTATTCCTGCATAAAAATCCTATGCAGAGCAGGGAGGAACCACACAAAACAAAACAAAAACATCAGGTTGTGTTTTTTTTTACATTCTCCAAGTATTTAAAATAACACTTCCAGAAATCCTAAAATCTGCTACCTTTTCTACTTGCACGTGATTTTGAGCCACTTGCACAGTAACTCTTGCCTAAAATTTGGAACACTGTTTTCTCCCACACAGGTCTGCAAGTAATCAGCATAAAGTTGCACACTTAGCTTCATTTTAGAATTCTATAGGCTCCTAGGGATTTTGCATCTGGCTCATACAGTAACATTAAAAAAGTTCTGGCCACAAGAATACAGGAATTTAAGCAATAAATTGGTATTTGAGTCTTTAGACAAATATTCTTTCACTAAGTACTGTGAAAAAAGAAGACCATTTAGTAATGGATCCTATTTCTAATACTTTTTTATACCTCCAGCCCAGCTGCAACATGAACGGTTGAGTAGCAAAAGGGGACACTTTAAGAGATATGATGAGGGGTTTTTTTTGCCTTAGTCAAGTATATTCACAAAAACATGGGCTAACAGAATAGTATGAAAAAATGTGACCCTGCTGTCCACACACAGAGATTGAAATTGCATTCTCCCACTCAAAAAAGTCTCAAAAAAAATCTTCAAATGCAATTGTTTCATCTTATTTGTCTGCAAAATAGAAAATCTAATCTTGTAGAAAGATATTAAGGTATTTTATTTCATAATATGTTAGTATGTTTCCTATCAGAAATTTTAGTACTCAATTTCTCCCCTTGCCTTCCCACTGCTAAGATGGTTAATTAGTGATCCTTTTCCCCCTGTTTTGGACATCTTATTAATTACCTTTACAAGTAGCATTTACAAGATTTTACTTGTAAGAACAATGTCATAGTAAAATCTGAGCCTTTGCTTTGAAAGCAATAGCAGCACAGTCAATACTAAAAAAGAAATACAAGGAGGAGTGGCTTCACTTGCAAACTCTTTTAACTAGTCCATCATTATAAGCATTTCAATGAATTTCATAAAACTACCAATATCCAATATTCTCAACCTAATGCAATAAATGAAGGGTGATCATATTACCCAGTTTTAAAAATTGCTTTATATAATGTAATCACTTACTTGCTCTAATTGAATTTCACTTTACATCATTTAATAAATGAATGCTGATCATTTGACATAATTGAATAAGTAGTTCAGCTCATTCTCTGTACTTCTTAGGTCAAAAATTATTTGTGTCATCTTCCAGGATGGTATTGTCATATTTTAGAGTTAGGCTTCCTTTCTTCTCTCAGCTTCTTTATTACACTGTGTAATTCCACCTTGTAGGAAGGAGCCTAACCTAGCCATGCAAGCTGAATTTTTCCAGAAAATACATAGTTGAACTCTACAATCTCCTGCTACTCTACATAGTACAACTGTACAACAGACTACAAAAGGCATAATTTCAATTAAAGAGTAATTTTGGCTGATTTAACCATATCCATGTGAGGCAGGAAGGAACTGAGTCTTCAATTACCTTCTAGCAAAGCCCAGATTTTTTACTTTGTGCTTGTGAGACAGAATTTAATTTTGAACTGAAAAGACAAGAGATTTGATGAAGAACAACTCATAATTCAGAAGCTGAATTATCTTCTACTGAGAGTTAAATCAAGCTATCATTCACAATAAAGGAAAAAGGGAAAAAAATAGAGAGTTCATGGAAAAAATATAGAAAGAAGGAAAGACAGACCGTTGAGAAAAAGCTGCAATAATGCTTTTTACATTTCAGAAACAATTCTACCTTTCTGACTGTTGCCTTCTACAAAAGATATCACAATATAATCACCATCTCATGCATGGAATATTGGTATATATATATGTATATATAAGCTCTGTAAAAAAGTAATCACAGAATACATTTCCAGCTTTGCACTGGACATCAGTTTTTCCCCTTCAAATCCAAAGCAACAAAATTTTCAGAAATGTTAATTTTAAGTCATCGGCTGCCTTCCTGTACAGCTTCTAATTTTTTAGATTAAGTAAAAAAAAAAGCTGATGATTCTTTCATAATAAAGACTACAAAATGCATGGAATTCAATAGCATCCAAGGATTTATGTATCTTAGAACACAGAAACAAAGTGCACTTGCTTAGAAATAACATCATTTGTATTTCAAAAGAAGTTATTCCTGTCCAGAAGTAAGTATTCAGAATCAAACTGCCAAACATCAAAGGGGTAATAAATCTACTGATTTGTCTTCTACCCTACTATCAGCTATTTACAGCTGGAGTATGTCTGTCTCATGCACCCTCACATTTGTTACCAAGGTTAAGATATGCTTTTCTACAGGGAAGAATATGCAAGGGAAAAAATAAATACTAAAAGCCATTTAATATATTTAATGTCCAGTTAATTACTTTCATATTTATCTTTGAGTTCTCTTAGTACAGTAAGAGTAGAGGGAGTCACATGTGACCTTAACTTTTAGCAGACAGGAGAATAGATGAGGATATCCACATAAGTAACTCTCTTTAATCACCCTGAAATTATTACTTTCTGCTTAGTGATGAAAAATATAGGCATTCCCTCTAAGAGCCTCTGGCTCAGAAACTGTGAAGGAAGTTGAAATGTATAAGATTTCAGAAGAATAATAATCCCCTTTAATAAAGGCAAATGTTAAAAAGGTACTTTGCCCACTCTTGTACTCTCCTTTCTCCAACAAACTCTTTCTCTCTGGGCCTGTTGCTGTCACTTCATTTTCACTGTGCCTTTATAATGTCATAATAATTTGCATTACAAAGCATTTATGTATGGTACCACAAAGTCCCTATTGTGGTGCTTAACTAGACAAACTTCATTCATTGCCACACCCATCCCATGTCAAGCAACATGAAAGTAATGTTTCCATCTATTATGTTACTCAAAGTTATAACTATTTCCTTTATTTATTTTTGAACATTCATTCTTTTTTTAAGATCTACTGATATCTAATAAATTAGTTATTTTCATTTATCTAAAACAATACCTTTACTGTTTGAGGTAGGTTTGGAGGGAGCTGTTTGAAAGTGTTTGCAGCATATTTTGTGTTAGATCCTGACATGGTTAATAATTTGCATGAAAGAACTCACCTAATGTCCTCTGGTTTTTTTTTCTTTTCTGCTCATGAAAATCAATATCTGGTGATTTAGAGTCTAAAATTTGCAGTAAGTTACCTGAAGTTTGGTAGAAAACTTAGAGCAAAGTGATTGAACTGACTATTCCTTCAAGTGCCAAGGGAGTTTCCAGGTGCAGCAGTTTTTGTGACCCAGGCCTTTTCCTTGTTTCCAGTCCAGTAAAACCTAACGTGGTGCAGTTGTAGGCCCTGGAGATCCCCTACACACACTTACCAAAGGATAAAGCTGCTGGGGTGCCCACCCCCAGCTCAGCAGAGAGGCTTAAGACACTTTCCAAACAGACACATTTATACAAGCACACACTGCGCAGTCCAACACAGGTAGAGCAGAACCCTTGCCAGTGCCTCTCTAAACACCAGTAGCACTGACATAAACAAGCACGTGAGTATCCCATATGCTAACCTAGTCCCTTTCAGCACATGCAGGTGTGGTAATTTAAAGCACTAGCTAAAAATCACCAGAAAACTTACTCCTTGCTGTGAGATATGGATTAGGAAAAGGGTAAAACAGGCTCAAAACTTAAAAGGAATAGAGAAAGTTTTTTGACAGAACTACAAGAATAAGAAACTAGAATAAAACCTCCAGAAACCCTTCTTCCCCACCACCCAACTTTTCTTTTGTCCAACTGACAACTTAGAGACAAAAAAAACTGGTGGTTAAAGCGATCTCAGCTTTGCAACAGTCTTTTCATCAGTCTCTGCAGAGAAAGGAGTCTTCTTTTGTCATTCCATGGAGAGTTCTCTACAAGTAAACAGTTTTCTATGGCTTATTATTCACATGATGAGAACCACCCATAAAACTCTGCCATCATGTCCTCCTCCCATTTTCACACCACTCTGAGGTGTGTTCATGGGCCATGAACTCAAGGGGTATTATTTTAAGGATGAGTTATTCAAAGGCAAAAGCTCTCCATTTGTTTCTGTGATCATCCCTGAGAACAGATGTTGTCTCTTTTTCTCCCTGGGGGCCACAGATCTTCAGCAACACACTTCTCTTTCTCTGTTCTAGAATCTCATGGAATCACAACTAATTCATCTGCTCAGCTTCATCAGTGGATACCTTTGCTCAGATCTACACTTTGAAACACTTCATGCCCTCCCAAATACTGTTGCAAGAATTAAAGGAGTTTTTCAGAACATTATTATCCATCTCCATGGCCTTACCAAAATAATATTTCAGCTTTTTAAAGCGTCTCCACATTCTCTTCCCATATGAGGCTTGATTCCTTCCCTCACTGACTTTGATGGTTTATGTTGTCTCTTTACATGTTGATCACTTTTGCTTTCCTCTCTCTGGAAAAAGGGTTAAATCTGCAGGTTTTATTTGAGTTAGAGGGTTAAAATCTGGCTCAAGGCGTGGCAGGTATTCATGGTGCTGGATTTCAGCTCGGCAGCACCTAAGGCTCAGGTTCCCCAAGGAAAGGCTTCAGCCACCCCACTGGAACAGGAACTGGAGGCTTCCCAGGAGGCTGCAGCAGAGCCCGGCCTGGGCCTGGGGAACCCCTGCAGGCTCCATCCCCTGCCTGGGATCTGCGGCAGGCCCAGCCCGGGAAGGGGAAAATCCCCGCAGGCTCCATTCTCCGCCCAGGAACCGCGGTAGGCCCAGCCCAGCCTCAGCCCAGGCCACATGGCCTGGGGTGGGGAACAGGAGCGAGTTGGAGCTCTGTTATCTTTCAAAGCTGGAAACAAAAAGAGACAGAAGTTCCCGGGCTTAGGTTTAAAAGGTGATAGTCACAGAGTTGATCTCACTTCTCTATGGCGAACAACACTGTCAGTTCTCAGAAATGGCCAGTTATTGGCCAAGCAGAGAAGAAACTCCCAGCACCCTCCCTCAGAGCCCTAACTTCTGTGTTTTCTACTTTTTTTTTTTCTCCTAAATGCCAAACCATCATAGCAGGCTAGAGGGAGACTGACAGAAAATGGGTAACAAGAGGATTTAGTAAGAAAGGCAGGCGTACCTCAAGAAAAAACAGTACATTGCTAGTATAACTCAAGCACACGTGATCCCACATTGCTTTCCTGGAAAAAATAATTGACTCATTCCTTGCTCTGTCATTAAATAAATGAATGAATACAGACAGACTTTCTTGATCTATTAGTTGGGAATTGCTCCTGTGCAACTCCCCAGACTGCTTCACCTCCTGCTGCACATCATAGCATTAGTTACTCTGCTGCTGTCAAACCTATTTAGATTGTAACATCATGCCACTTCAAAAACTGATATGGATTTCTCTTAAGAGTGAGTTACATCTTAAAGCAGCATTTGAGCAAGAAAAATAAATACTAAACTTTACCCAAAGAGCTTCTTATAGAAAAAAAATAAAGCTTTCAATACAAGTTTGGAAATGGAAATATGTGCACATTAATTGCTCTACAAGATTCTACTACAGTTAAGATTCAGTCCAAAAGTTCAGATCATGGTCTCAGACACTGCCCTAGCCAGATATGCCTTTTATCACTGCTTCTGCTGCACTCACATACAGTAGTTTTTTGTCTGCACATGCTGAAGACGTGTCCCCAGAAGATTTTCAGATACAGAATGTTTATTGAAGAAAAAAAAAGGGGGAAAAAAACCAACTGTGGGAGAATGGGAGAACTGGACTAATATCATGACATTAAAGAAAAAAAAAAATCCAGCAGTGATCATAAAGTTTTTTTTAATTGTGTTCCAATGCAACAACAAAGTACTAAAAAGCTGAGGAAACGTGCAGCAGGTCCAGCAAAGCAGCTAGTACCTATAGTCCTGTAAGAAGGTGTATGAGTCCAGAATATTGAGTTCATAGAATGGCTGATGTCTCATGAGAATGCCATTGCTTACACCAGCCAAGAGCTCCAAGATGCTTAGCATAGTACAACACCAAAAAATGTACAGCATAGCAAAACACAACTGGTCTTCCAGCTTCTTTAGACAGCCTTCCTCAGAAAGTTGTTCCATATGGTCTAAGTCCCCCCTGCAGTGAGAATGCTTCTCCTTACAGCAGCTTTCAGGAACACAGCGTGGATAATACCAAGAAGAAGACGATGACTTTAGCCAGTCTGTGTAGTTATGGACCCCACAACACTGCAGCTTCCTCTGTATCATATCCACAGCTTCATTTCCAGGATCCTGGGAGCATGTCCAGTTGTGCTGGTGGACAAGGTAACCCATAGCACCTTCCAGCTGAGAAGATGTCTTAACACAGTAGGAACATGCCAGAGCTGCTGAAGACACTTCTAGGCAAAGAAGGAGCAGCAGCAAGTACATTAGAGTCCCTTGCTGATTGCGGGAACACTTAACAGAAGCAGAGATAGCCAAAACTCCAGTAGGCAGCAATATAAGTGCAGTTGCAAGAGCCAGCCAACCAGGGAGAGACAAGTAAGACTCCTGAAATAAAAATCCATAGTTCTTTAACACCAGGATGACCAAAATGCCGCCAAATGCCTGAGCTACAGCAGTACCACAGAAGATGAAGCCTAGGAACCTCAGCAGAGACTGAGCAAAGGACCTGTGGCAGGCACCCTCATAGCACCACAAAGAGGGCAGAACCACCACAGCCCTAACCCTCCTCATTCTGCTCACTACAGCCAACCCTAACCCTCATCATCAACATTTAAGAGGCTTCTGCCCCACTTATCCAGGTGTGGCAGATGACATCTCCACCTAAAAACAATTTGCAAGAGAGCAATTCTGATGAGGCTCTTTAGGACAAAGACTATGCCCTGCATCAGCTTAACCACAGGCTGCTGCTGCAGCTTGCTCAGCACAGCCTGCAGTAAGCGGGAGGGTGTGTGCCCAGCTCGCTGTAGGGGATCCCTTATGCTGCTGTCATTGGAGACAGTTGCACTTGAAGGAGGACAGCTGGAAGAAGGCTGCACCCCTTTCATGGGTGGAAGACCTAAGTGCAGGGGAATAGTCAAAAGGATTGTCAGCAATGTTTCTTCAGATTACTTGGACTGTCCATTTCTCCAGCAGTAGCCAGGATGGCAACAAATGTGCAAGTCAGAGCCATCAACAAATGAATGGATTAAGCAGAGCTACTCAATAAGAAATCTCCACAGGTGATACTCATCTAGATTCATTATCCTCCTCAACTCCTTTATCATTCATTCAATGTTGTAAGGCCCTTAATGATGTTAATAATATTCTGCCCTTTTTTACTCAGCAAGATTTCTCTGTAGATAGCTTCAATTGCTCAAGACACCTGAATGAAAAATCCCTGCCATTTCACACTTGTACCCCTGAGGATGCATTACCAGTGATTTGACTGACTGCTGTAATGACTGAATACAAGCAGCAGTAAGTAACTTTTCCTTGTGTGTAAAGAAACTGAATACACACCAGCTAAATCACTTAACAACAATAACAAAGGGAATCAATGCCACTTACCAGCATTATCAGAAGAATATTATTGCTCAAACTTGTGGTACACATGAGCCACGCAGGACTGAAAACCCCCATAAATCTTGCCACAGGTGTCAGGAAGGCAGACCCTAAGCCCAGCAGTGATTCTGTAATCATCCTGATGTAGTTCCTCAAAGTGTCTTCAGTTTCCCGAGACACAGAGCAAGACTAATGCAACATACATACATAAGGGAGAATACAGAGAGATTATCTTCATTTTCAGAAACATGAGCACCTGCAAAACTGACAGAAAATCAGAATAATTTGGTGCTCAGATCCCTGGAACCCTGTTAAAAGTCTCAGCAAAGCTGATGCTCCCACATCTGTCAGACATTTTACAAGAACCTATTGCTGATATATACAGTATGCACACACAGATGTTGGGCAGATTCCCATCAAAATCTCTTTCTACATGCTGCACAAATAAGTTATTAAGGCTAATTATTTTGGAATGAGATAAATTGCTTTTATTATTTTTAATCTTTTCATTAACAGTAATTAGCATGCAGCAATTAACTTGTTAAATCTTAACAAAATCCATCTTTCAAAGCTGCTCCTGGATGTATGTTTTCCTTATCTGATGTCTGTGTCTGCCCTTTCTCCTGTCCCACCTGCTGCTACTCCCAGCCCTCCTTCTGTGTTGGTTTTGCTGCTGCTCACTTATTCTCTTGAATGCTTTTTTCTCTGATTTCTGTCTTCTCCATCAGAGGGATGGAGAAGGGGGGGCAACAGAATTCCCCCTCACATCTGTACACACATGGAAGCTACACTGATTTGTTTCCACAGTGCAGAAAAAAATTATCAGAAGAGCGTGGGGAAATACATCAGAAACACAGAAGAAAATACTGTGAGGAGTACTAGTAACTTTTTCTTTAGCTTTCAACCTTTGTGAAAAAATGTATGTGAGCCTGCCTCTTTTCCTTTCTGCCCTTTCCTATGCCCATAAATCTAAACAAGATATTAAGAAAAGAGTTACAACATTATTTACTTTTAGCTTATTCTACATCTCTTTTTGTGGCAGAACAAACGGGCCAGAACTCACACCTGACAACCAGTACAACCTGGGAATCAGAAGCGCCAACACTAAACATTGACTGGGAGCCAGGTAAGAGGTCTCAGTGTCCTTGGGGGAAATAGACCACACTCAGCACCATGGAAGAGGAAATTGCAGTGGTGGGGATTAATATGGGCAGAGTTATCTAAAAAAACACTCACTTTCTTTTTGATATGCATTGTATAGGTGCTCAGGAGAAGAAAGCTTCTGCTCAAAATATATGAAGGACAAGAGAAACAGAATTGGTGCCAAAGTAACCAAAAGACTAACCGGTACCCTCAATAGCACTGCCTTTGTGATAAGTCATGTGGCAAAGAGAATATAGGTATGACAGAATAGGAATGCTCCTCTGTTTTCTTTCCAGTTGTAAACAGCACAACATGATAAATGCTGTCCCTGTTTTCTCTGAAGTTGTTTCTGCTTATGAACTGATGAGTATTGAAATTGAAATGTGGGTGTAACAGATAATACACCATATTTCCTGGAATGTTGCTGAAAGTACAATCCTTCAAGGTAATAAAATGTCAGCAGTATACTTTTTTTTTGTGTTCACTGCTCTAGAAAGCTGTAACTGACATTGAACAGCTCTGATGTGCCCAGAAGGTCAAAGAGGTTCGTTCCATTGGGCGCCAGGAATGGGACCAGAGAGCCATCAAGTCAACATTGTGTTTGTGCAGTGTAGGCAGATGACTAAACTCATTTTGGATGACACAGGCAGGCTGTCATACACAGAGGCTGTCATACAGATTGATCAGGGGGCAAAGCTGAGCTGTAAGGGGCAACAATTCAAATCCAGATGGCCAGCTAGTCTGTTAAAACTTGTGTGAACAATACAAAGTCTAGAGGTGACCACGGCATCAGGGTACATGAGACAGGGTAGATGGTACATCAGGTTACACAAGCCCATCTTATGTTTGTAGAATCAAGAGTCAGATAATGGTTCACGTTGGAAGGAGGATTAAGGATTATCTAGTTCTAGCCCCCTGCCACAGGCAAGAAACCTTCCACTAGACCAGACTAGACAATCTTCTAAGCTTCATGCAGGCCTCCTTTAAAAAGAGAGAAGATCTCAAGACCATACCCTCGGGAACTGCTCTGTGTGTCTGTCCTGGGGTGACTTTATGATGCTGGTATCCCCAGTCACCTGGTTTATGTTACATATTAAGTTCTGCACCTTTAAGACTGGCTCTGAGAGTGAAGTGGGGGAGAAGAAGCTGCAGTTTGTGTTGAAGAAAACATCACTCCCACACATCCCGCTCCTGGACTGTGGTGTCTGCAGCACAGACACACTGCAGGACAGAGCTGCTCTCTGGCTTTTAGTTAGTTCTAGCTAGCTGAGGCAGAGGAGTTCCCTGGACTTTTTTTTCCTTTTTTCTTGGATCTGTTCAAACCTGCTCTGGACTGAAGAACACCCAGCCAGACCCCGGGAGCTCAGGCCTGTGGCCCACTGGGGCCTGGGCCTTGGCACTTTCCAGCGCCGAAGGGACTGATAAGAGACTGAGCGATCCGAGCTACACCACATGAAAAGGACTTTTCTTACTAGATTTGCCATCCCATCGAACACTGAGGGGTTTTATCATTTAATATTATTCAATTTCTGTTAAATAAACAGCTTTTTCCACTTCTCTCCAAGGAAATTTCTTTTTCCCAGACCAGTTGGAGGGAGGGGTTATTTAAATTTTTTCCCTGGAGAAACTCCCATTTAGAATTTTTCTCCCAAATTTGCCCTAAACTAAGACAGTGTCCCAGTGATACAGAAAAACCCCAAAGTTGCCTCAGTAAAACAGCTGTTATTTCCCCTGAAACCCCTGTACAGATGAAGATGTAGATTGTGAAATTAAAGCACTCAGAATGAGGTTTGTTTTGAGAGTTTTGAACATTTTTTAAAGGCCTTGTCAGATTAAGGCACACTTACAGCATAAGGTATGCCTTTAAAACCATCCTAAAACATGAGGGGTTTTATAAGTTTCCTCTACTCCACTTTTACATTAAGCTTCCCAACCACTACACACCTTCTTGACAGATCCACTGGGTGGAAGCTGGTGTGTGACCCAGCTGGGCTGGCAAATCCAGAGAAAGTGTAAACAGCTATAACTGGTATCACTCCTCCTTTCACTGGTCCCCATCCTGTCTGCTGGTGTTGGTAGTATCATATCTTTCCCAAGCCAAAGAGAATTCACACACACTTTTTCCACTTTCCAAGAAAAGCCCTGACTGCGTGTAAAGTGGCAACAATTAAATAGTAATATTTGAAGGGAGGGGAGAAGGAGACCAAAACCAACCTTTGATTCTTCTCTATCAGGTCATTCAAGCTATAACTCCACACAGCAGAAGGACTGGGTACCAACTGGAAAGCTATTTCTAAAACACTGAAATCTGCAAAGCATATTGCCTCTTTGAGAAGAACATTGTTTTATGCAACATGTCATATTACAAGATCATTCAGGTAGCCCAAATGGAAAAAAGATTTTAAAAAAACTGGTTGGACCCAGTGCCTACAGTTGCAGCCATGCACAACCGGTTTCCATAGTAACCAAAGTGAGATGATGTTGCCTTGCATGAGCCTAATACCTCTCATGGAAAGCTTGAAGCAAGCAGAGGTATGACTACCAGCTCCTATTCATGCAGAAAATATACTCCACACAAGAACTGATTTACCATTATGGGCATGTTTGAATTCAGGTCTGTCAGTTGTATACCCTGGCTGCATTTGCCACACCAAAGGTGGCCTTTTTTGTGATTGAAGAAGCACATCAAATGTTTTCAGGCTCCTATTTGGTTTTGCTTTTAATATCCCACATATTCATTGGTGTTGAAAATATTCAAAATCAAATGTCAAGGGTTTGGTTTCTTCACGTATTTCCCTCTTTCTTTCCTTTCATGACTTGAACATTAAAAAATGCAGACTAAAAGCTTTTTTTTTTTTCTTGTTAAATTTTATTTTTCCCTTCCTATTTTTGTTTGCCAGTCTGGAATTGCTATGAAATATCTTGTGACTGGATGAGTACAGACTATCAAGCTATGAAAGAGGAGGGGAAAAAAATCACTTTCTGTATTTCTGTCACTTCAGAAATTGGAGAACATTTTAAAAGATCCAGAATGGCAAAAGAAAAAAAGAAATTAAAACTAAAAGGGAACTTCTGTTCTTTTGATTGTCATTACTGCAGTTGGTAATAAAAACAGTCTTGAAGAAGAGGTACTTTTTAAAACCTTCAGAAAATTAAGAAAGAGCTGAACACCATGAAATTCAAGTCACCTTGACATTTAAAGTATTTTGTGACTTGGTTTTCCTTCCTTTCAGCCATCACTAGCTACAATATCACTCATGTGAATGCATTGCTCTCATTTGTGTTTAAAAAGATATGGAAGGTTTCTGGGCATTTTCTGAAGTTATAAAAAGACTTCTAATATGAAATATAGGCCCTTTAATCGTTAACTCATAAAAATAGCTAACAGATTTCTCTTTAGGGAGGAAGTGAGGAGTGCATGCATACATTATCTGGAAGTTATTGAAGACCTGACAAGAAGCTTACACTTGTCAGAACTTCTCATGAATAAAGTATGCTCTTTGTTGTGTATCCTCAGAAAACGCAATTCTTGTAGAACGCTTTTACCTCAAGAGAAGACTTTCATACAACATTGGGCTGCAGCCCTTCTGGGCCAGCTTTCTCCATTGTATTGCCTGTGAAAGCTCAGGCAGATCATAGCAAGGTGTAGCATTCTGCTTGTGACCTTTTGTCCAACAAGTGCAGTCATGAAGCAGCAAGCTGTGAATAAAAATTTGGAAATTCTTTTTTCATATTGTCAATATACTATAATCTATATACCTGATACAGGTCTTTCAAATTAACATTCTGATAAATCTTAAGATCAGTCAGTCTCAGCATCCTAAATTACAGCAGTACTTTTACAAATATTGCCTTTAGATACTTTATTTACCAGAGAATGTAGGTCTATTATGCTCTCTGAGCTCTGAAAATTTCAGTCTTGAGTCATCAGGGTTTATTACAATATGGAAACTTGAATCCCAATGTTTATCTCACAAGGGAAATCTAGGCTCAGTATCAGCTTGCTCTTGAGAGCACTGTACCAGTGATGTACTTGTTTGAGTGTTGTTGGTTCCTGTAACTACTCAAACTAGGTTGTAGAGGAGAGATTCAGCATGATCACATGCAAAGAATTCTTGATTACATTTTCACTTGAGTAGCAACTTAGGACTAAAAATAACCCATTGTAGCAGCAATGATGTTATGAGCCCAGGACTACTTCTGAAATAATTGTTCTGTATTCAAAGACACATATAGCAACTTCTTTAAGATGAGAGCACTGGATTAGACTGGTGTGAGCAGCTTGCATACCTCTTTAGACCTGTAATGGGAGCACACTCAAAAGAATGGAATTTGTGCAGCTTGTGTTTCATGAACTCATTGTTAATATTTTGCAGGGTGTAGATTCTTCTGGTAAATTACAGAATCCTTCTTCAGTCATTGACCGGGGGGAAAAAATAAATTAAAATATTTATTTTGGTTTAATCAGAATAATTGTTAAAAGATCACTTTTTCACCAAGGAAGATATTAGCAAAGAATGTTTTCAGCCTACAAGACAGCTGAAAATTTAGTCAAGTGAAAGCAAACCAGTAGTTGATAGGGCCCTTGTCTCTTTTTACTGGAATAGTAAGTATATCTGTATCAAACATAATGTTCATCTCATATCGGGTTTTATAGTGACTATACAAGAGAATTTATTTTTATTACCTTTTTAAAGTCATGATATGAACATATAAAATGTCAACTTTGTCAGAATTAGTCTTACGGCACATTTCGTAGAAGTGGAACCAATTTTAATGGGATTTTTATGCATCTTTTTATGCATGAAATGCGGGTTTTAGAGGGGGAAAAAAATCAAAACCAAAGATATATGCAATTTATTTCTATGCTCTATTTCTATCTCCTATCTCACCACCAAACAATTGTCTTCAAGAGGTATTCTGCGTTTAAATGGAGATGCTGTCATTGACATGCAAAGGATCTATTATGTCTAAAATCATACAAGCATCTAAATTTTTTTTTTAAAAAAGCAAACAAATGAAAATATATTTGAACATGGAATGTAACAACACACTTAAGGAAAAAAAAATGTGAATACATTCCAGTACCAGGAATGATGTCTCTGCTAACTTACAGACCAATGACAAGTAGAACAACTTGGTATTGTCTTGGTAGGAGTCATTTTATTTTATTTCAGGATTTAGGTACTCATCAAAACAATTTATGGGCCTAACTGCTTGGAACCAGGGGCCTTTTCAGAGGTTCCCATAATGCTGAAATCCAGCTAGGTCTACCAAAAATATTCCAGTACTCTAGAAACATCTTACCCTTTCCCACAGCATCTTGATGGGTGTGGTTATTGTTATCCAAGCACCTTCTTCAGCACCTTCCATCATAATTGGGCTCTGGGATATGTTCTGCATGAAAAAGCCCAGGAGAGACAGCTTTCTTGCCTACAGCATAGTCTGAGGCAATTTTCCCCAGTAGAGATAATGGTTCTGAGTGAGTACTTGCTCCAGCATGAATATCCATGCCAATATAAACCAAGAGCAAAAGTATTCCCATTGCCAGCAAGCAGTCAGATAAAAATCAGAGGCTCAGTGTGAAGCTGAGAGGTGAAAAGGGAGAAGAGGATTTGTAGGAAAAATTTGTAGGTTTAGACAAATTCCATTCAACATTGCTACCACTGAAACAGACAGTGATGAAGGGCACAGTTGCTGAATTAGGATAAAAGCTACCAAAAAGACTCAAAGAAGAAAAGGCATTAACTGGATTTTCTTTTTTAATCTCCTTCCAAAATTTGTTTGGGTGGTCTTTATAACAAAACTAGATAATGTCCTTTTTTCTGATTGGCATTGTGGGAACAATCACTCAGGATTATTATAGAAAACTGCTCCACAATCTTGGTGGTAAACATGGTCTTCTGCAGATAATCTACTGTCAGATTACTCAGGACTTCCCTGATCTTTCATCCAAAATAAAGCAATTAGGCATTAACTAAGCTTTCATTCCTACCACCACCCACTCCTCGAGCACAATGTGTTGCAGTGCCCATGACATTCAGGCAAACTCGTGTTTCATGCTGCTAGCAGGGTAACCTTGCAACTCCTTTAACACATTTCTCCTCCCTCAATATTCATTTGCAGGTGGAGCATTGGAGAAATATCAGAGTGGTAGAGGTATAAGGAGCATCAGAGGTAGAAATCCATTACTTTAGGGACTTGAATAACCATTTTTAACAAATGATCAGGCACAACAGACAGACAAAGTAGATAGTTAGGCAAAAATGTTTATTATGAATCCCCATTGTGGAGAATTTTCATAGTGGTGTGAAATTTTAGGCAGAGAATCTTTCAGAAGTATCTGCTTTGATCTAAAATCCTCAATGTGTGAGCCAGGGCATTCAAAGGGAGGTGAACACCACAATTTCACTTCACTGGCAGCCATGTGGGCCTCCCCACACACAAAATGCAAATGGACAGAAACTCCATTTAACATCAGTCCCCAGAGTCATGGAGGGAGGCAGAACCTCAAGAGCAATACAAAGGTTCTACCTGTGCTCTGAGGGCTACACCAATACTGGAGGTGATCAGAACAGCACTGTTTTCTATACATGCCATGCTGACATATTTCAATATGTTCACTTTAGAAACAAAGTGTTATTTATAGACCTGTCAGCAAGTGGAATGCATAAGAAATTATTTATTGCAGGCACCTAATAAGAGCTCCAGTTTCCAGAAAACATGGGAGCTCAAAGGGAGTGGAGCCAATAGAAGCTTCTGCAAAGACATTTTGCAAAGGAGGGAAGGGGCAACAGCTGAGACCATGGACCTTCCTAGGTTAGCTTTGGCACAGATTGTCTCTCAGTGTCTTCCCTTTTCCTGTGTACTAAGGCTGTGCAAAATACTTTCCTCCTGTGAAAAATGCTCAAAGGAAAATAGAACATACTGCGGGGGGAAAGTGGAACAAATTCCTCTGTGTTCATTGCATTCCTAATAGGAACAAGCTGCTCTTATTCAAATATTCAAGGTTTTCTCTGCCCTGGCTGTTTGCATAGGTTTTGCCAACTGGCAGCTCCATTCATTTAACAGAAAATGTAGTGATGCTCAACCTATCTTTAACAAGTGCCACTTTGACAAATGTGGTTGATAAGTCTTAAAAATGCTGAAATAACACATGGAATGATGACAGAGTCCATCGCTCTGAACAGCATGGTAACAATAACTGCTGAAAATCACAGTGTTTCGTTAAATATATAAACACTGAAATTAAGGTAAAACCTACTACATAAATACAAATTCTAGGTTTGTATAGGTTCAGTCCAGATAATTAACTGCTTTATTGTAACAAATGATTATACAATTTAACAGGCAGGAATATCTTCTGTTTAACTAAAAGTATCTTCAATATTGCACAGGTCGGATTCCAGAAGAATGGCAACTGGGTTTGGGTTTGGGTTCACCACGTTTCAATATTATTCTTTCAATAGGTAATGGTGAAATATTTGCTAATGGCTAGTAGTAAAACTTACTATAAAAATACATTGTCCTTGCAAACAAGTAGATCTCAGATGCCTTGATCCATGCCTCTGTTTCACACTGCCCCTCTGGACAAATTTGCAGGTTAAAAAGTATTCAATTGAACAAAACATTCAGGTGCCACAGAGATTAAAGCAGTAGGAATAGAAGGCAATAAAATGAGCTTTGATAAATGAAAAAGCCTGCACTCAGAGAGAAATACAAACAAGCACCTGACAACACAGAGATAACCCAGAAGCCAAAACTGGCATGTTAAAACAGACCTACTGTTCTTTTCAGTCATGTCCTCGTACTTGCACCTGACTCTGAGAAGGCAGACTGCAGAAAAAGATATAGGCGAAAAGTCAAAGTAAACTGGAATACTACCAGGGATTTCAGAGTCACCAGAAAGGGTCCAGGCTAAGATTCTTTGCCCTATAGAAGAAATACTTTATGAAAAATTAATTTGGAAGGCAATCAGTTGATAAACATAATAAATACTAAGAATTTTTCTTGCCTAGAATGTGAATATTTTCATTATTTTAAGTAGGACTTGAAATCATAGCCTAGAATTTCAGATTTCAGGGGGGAAAATATTTTATTTTTTTTAAAATAATTTTTAAACATGTCAAGGAAACTCCAGAGAATAAAAAAAGTTTATTTTGTACTTATTTTACTGGAAGACTTTCACTTAAGAATTACCTTTGATTTCAAAGGTCTTTTTTGAAGTACTTTATGCATTATGTTATAATTCAGAACAATGTTTTTAAGGGACTGGAGCAGTTTTCTGCAATAGTCTCCCTAGAGAACTTAAAGGTATCTTGCTTAATATTTTTTTTCATGAACCAAAATAAAATCAGATTTTCCAGAAAACATAGTGGAGAGTACACTAACAGTGAAAGAAGGACATTAAAATCTCCATAATTTTAAGGGCAGAAAATGAGATTTCTATGCATGTTTCCCTCTTCTGATCCAGATCTCCTTACTTCAGTAAAACCTCCTACAGTCTTTAAGAATAGAGAAACTGGTTCCAGCACTGAATTGCTCTTATTTTCAAGGTAAATGCACCTGAAAATTTTGAACCCTTTCTGATCTCTCTGTACACAGAAACATGTATCTTAAACAGATGTACAAACAAATTCAGAAACCTTCCCTAGAGAATATGTGCATAAAAGAACTAGCAGTTACCCACATTAATTAGTTTTAATACTTTTCATACTCAGTAATCCTGCCATATGAACCTGTACAAAAGACAGTCCCTTCCCAATGGTCTTTCGTATAAGGAAGAAAACGTCCTAAAACCTTTCATTACCTACACAGGTGACTGAATAACTCCACAATAAAGTCTGAAGAAAACTGGAAAGACAGCTTTCCAAACCCCTGCTAGGTAATTAAACATAAGCTTGGTTATAAAGCTATTCCAGAGCTGAAATGACACAAAATCCTATGAAATCAAACTAAGAGCTAGCCTGCACATGTTTATTTAAATCACCTCACATCAGGTAAATTTGAAGTGCTAAATCTCAGTATATATGTACTGCCATTTTAGATATTAGACTGCTAAATAGTGCACACTGACAAAGCTGGAAAAAGTATATAAATGGGACTAAAAGCCTGAAAAATATTAAACCATTCGTTTATCAGCAAGGATGTAAGAAATGAATATTCATGCAATAGATAACATTTTTATGAATAGATTAACAGGTGGAGATACGTGCTCATTTTGAATTCAGTTTTCACTCTTTCTTCAATGAAAAAATAAATCATATCAATGCAGACTGCTTAGAATGGATTTTACTTGAATTTGAATAGCTGCAAAAATTGACATCTTAAGAAAGATTCACTTTGTAAAATGGGTAGTTGAATATTAAAGGAACCTTTAATTTGAAATTTAACCTTTCTAAAAATATATATAATAAAAGTAATTTAAGGCAATACCTTAGCTTAAGTTGTGTGCTGTTTGTCTATTAATCTTTTTTTGGAGGATTTTCTTTTCTATTTTCCCTCTGTTATTTGTAGAACATTAATAAAACCAATATAATATCAGCAATACTGATAAAAATAACCAGATGCAAATTAGTAACAAAAAGTAATCCAGGGTCTAGCCTTGGAAGTTTTCCTAAATTTGCAGTCACCTTTTCTGCATTTTTTTAATTAGTTTTGGGTGACAGAAAAAGGAAAAGCTGCATTTAAAGGAGATGGGAAATGTTGCAACATAGTCTGCTCCAAGCATATTGTCATCATAGTGAGTAAAGAGAAAAAGAAATTAAGGTTTGTTTTTCTGACTTCTTAAATTTATAGTTAATGCATCAGGATCTGCCATATAATAAATCAAATACTTTTAAACAGAGGATGACTGGATTCAAGTTATAGATTCTTTTTTAACATGTACCTCATCTCTTTAGGTAAATAATCTCAGTGAAGTACTGGCATAAGGTGACTAGCTAATCACAAAGAATATAAATAAGTGTGATATAACACATAAATAAGAGTTAAATATCTCTCTCCTTGTAATGACTTGCAGGGTAAGGAAAAGGGGCTGGAACTCAGTAACTCAAACAAGAGAATGTATCCTGAAGGTGTGTGGATCTATTATGGGAAGATTATCTGCAAAACTTGAGTGCAAGCATAAGCTTTAGGAAGAACAAACTACAAATAAAAAAAACATTTCTTGCCTTTTGAACTGCTCTGAGATTTCCATAAATAGTAATGATAAGAACGAAGTTATTCCCCTGATAACACCCTGTATATTAAGGCAGGCAAGGAAAAGAAGGCTAATCTTGTACCATCGTTGGTATTATTCCACTTCCAAACTTTGTGTGACTTTAAGACTGTATATTTTCATGACAGATATTTATTTTCAATTTTCATGGCATTGCGTTCAATGGGATCTAAGTTCACTTGACTTCTCAGGTGAACATCACAGTCCTGCTCATCAGTTATTTGTCTGCACCAATGTTCTGATTTGCCTTCACAAGAAACCTAAGTATGGGAGAAACAAAGGCTATGCTAAGCTTCACCCGTAACTTGTTTCCTTTGGATAACCAGGATTATGGCTGCAAAGAACATCACCAATTACACAATCACTTAGGATTTTGGCCCTGCTGTTATACTGGTGAATAAATATTCCTATGCAACTAAAATAAAAATTACAAAAACATATTTCAAGGAGGTTACTTTCTTTGCCTGTCAGTCTCACACTAAAATACTTGTGATTGTGTGAAAGATTTAGTCTGAGTCACATCCTCTTTATGTATGGGTTGACATTTACCTCACTGATAATTTATTTGTGCAATGGCTACCCCACTCATAAGAGAAACACTGTTATTGAATAGTTGTGGCTATGTACCCTTGTAAGAGCAGGTAAGCCTCAGAAGAAGTCCTATTCCAGATTACACTTTGTTTTCACTTCCAAGACATCAGTTTTCATCCTTTATGGGCTAGAATTTATTTAAAATATGCCATGGTAATTTTCCTGATCTAATTTGTGTCTTTCAGATATCACATCCTCTAGTGGCCTTTCTTTTCTAGAAAAGTTACTCATATCTGTAACATGAAGGACAGCTACCTATACCTTCGTATCTTCTGTTAGTTATAGACCCTACACTGACACAGAGCTAGGGATCCTTCCTCACATACTCTTTTATATGTTACCTGCATGGTTTTTTGAGACTTGCAATTCATTCTCACTGGGAACGCTTCATTGCCTTCAGCAGCCACCCTTGGCTTTTGAAGGAAGATAAGAGAAGTGTAATTTTTCTGTCAAATAGAAACTTCGCTCTTCTAGCTGCATCATGAGAAGGAGCTTTGCAATCATTATAAGCAGTCATAACTGCTGTAGGGAAGTACTGGAACCCTGCAAGCACAAGACAAATTTTACTGCAGGAGTCTGACCCTCAATCTTTCTGAATTACCAGCACTGCATTTACCCTGCCCACAGTTCCCATAGACACTGTCCAGTTCCTCATGGGAGAATTGAGCCAGCCACACTCCTCCAAAAGGAGGAACAGACAATATTCTTCCATCATAGAGATCATGTCTTGAAATTAAATCATAGATGAAGGACGAAAAGGGGCATTAGGGTTTGAGAAAGTTGTAAATTCAGGTCACTTTGAGTAGTGAAAGAAATTTAAAGGCTATGCTCAACTATCTATAAATCTGTGAGCATTTTTACCTTTCAGGTTCAAATCTTTAATAAGAAGCAATTGAGAAAGCACAAGGATAATATATGATGAAAAATTAGGTATACTACTGAGACCAGCAGAGACATTTCAGAGACGAAAACAGAAATCACAGTACTAAAACAGAGTCACTTAACTCTCCTCTTCTATGCTTTCTCATTGTTCCTAAGTCCTGCACCTTGTCTTCAAGAAGTATTTTGCCTTCACTGTCTCCAACCATCCTCTTGCACAATTGACAGGGTGATTAGTCAGGGCACCAGAGGACAGGTCTTGAAGCAATACCTTGAGATCTGCATTCCCCTCAGGCCTCCTACCTGCTTCCCCCCATACAGATCCAGATGCTTGCAGATCCAGACTTGGTAAGCTTAGCTTTATTTAATTATGTAAGTGAAGTCAAATTTCCCTCTGGACCAGGGGGAGATACTTTAAAATCATGTGAAGAGAGAAATTCAGACAGACGCAGCTGGTGCATCTGAGATTATTTCTGACTTCATGTCTCCAGTTTTTCACCTACAACCACCCTTTGGTACTATAGCCCTTGCATGGGGACATCCCCAGAGATATTTTAAATAATTAGCTGTGCAGTGTACCACATCATTCTAATGACAGTTTACCATCTAGAGCCAATATATTATAGAGCTTCAGAAAAAAAAAAATTGTAGGAGCCACACAGCAAAACCAATTGACTTATTAATTTGTCTGTGGTCTGAAGACATACACTAAGAAGACAGCTGGGTTGTGCTATTATTCTTAGATTTACAATTAACACATATAAATTAATGGCAATTTCACATAATATAATGCAGAATAGCACTTTGTATGAAGTAACTGCCCTGTAACTAGTCTTTACTCATAATTCCTGTAAAGTACAGCATTATTTTGAGGCCTACAAAGATTTTAATAATCTCTTCAAAATCTGATCTGCCACTTCCAAAATTTAACCGTAGTCACTAGACCTCAGCAAAGTGGATCAATGTTATGTAGAAGCGTTGAAATTTTCCTCTTTAAGTGATGTTTGTTAGAATTCCAGATAGAGGTGTCTTGCATCAAAATACTTTTATACCTTTCAAAATCTTTTGGCGACATTTTCTTAAATTATGAAGTGTAATTCAAATTAGGAAAATATAAAACTCAAGTTGAATTTGACCTGAAATTAATCTAGGCCTTGCTAGGTCTGCTTATATATTGTGACAAAACACAGTACAAATATCTCTAATTTCATCTGTCTACAAATTTCAATGGATGCATAGCTTCTTTTACTCACAAAATAAAAAAAAAAATATTACAAACACAGACCTTCAGCAGTTTCAGCCTAGTCATCATTTAATGTACCTGATACCTAGAAAACATTGATTTGAGTATCTTTTATTTCTGTCAATACAGAATAGTTAGTCCTTTAAACCATCTGAAATTTTTCATTTGAAAGCTTTTGTGAAACTTTATATTTTATATCAAAAAATACCTCAGATTTTCTCTCTGCAGAAAACCTGGAGGAGAGGTGCTCGCCACACTGTTCACTGATACCAGAATTAAATGATGAATAAGGCTAGTACCACAAATGACAGAGCCATTCACATTAATTTCCCTTATGCTGGGAATATCTGCCTGAATTTGCATTTTCAAATAATGGGCTATTTTTTGTACATCATTTGTTATTGATGTCATCTTGTAAAACATAACAGTGATTCTCAGATAGGACAAAAGTAGATGTACTGTATTTCATTTTTAATTCTACTTACACACTTTAAAATTCAGTGTCAGTGCAGGTTAACCTTATATATTTTACAATGAAATTTTACACCAAACCAAGAAATACATCCTCACAGCTGAAAAAAGTAGTGGGTCAGAGGTGTACTCATAAATCAAGGCTTGGTTCACATTAGCAGTGCAGAAGGGCACCTGAGAAATATGACATGGCCACCTGAGTTACTTGCACAGTTTGTTAAAAGACAGCCTCAAGCACACACTTAAAGTTGCTATGCTGAAAACCGAGCCAACACTTAAGGCTTTCTTGGCAGTTAATCAAACCAGGGAGAGAAGTGCAATAGGTAAAGGACTGGACACCAGGGAAAGAGCAGACTGGAAGACAAAGAGATTAAAGAGGACTTGCCTGCTATTAACCCAGGTTGGTTACAGTCTCTTTCCTCTCTCCAATCACACTGTTGTTCTGCCTTCCTAAATAATAAGAAAAATTAAGATGGCTATGCTTCAATAATTCCTCAATGAAGTAATTCCACTTCCAAAATGAAAAAAAAAAAAAACAATTAGTAAAACCAAGAAAAATAAATTCGTTGGGCTTTTTCCTTTAGTTCTCACACTTTTTCACTCCTGCAAAGTTCAATAAAGGTATAGAGCATGGATTCGCAGGTTGTAAAACCTGAAGGGAGCACTGAAATTTTGTAACCCTACACAGACTTTGCAGTGGGAGATGCATAGAAAAGGGGTTAGTAAATGAAGTCAGGTACCTCCCATCCTCACTTTGTACCAAGCTGAGCTTCTTTGAGGATTTAAACTAATCAAATTAGTCATAGGATCATAAAATAGTGGAACACTTTGGGTTGGAAGGGACCCACCCAACATCATCTAGTTCCAGGCCTTGTACATGGGACTTTCCACTTAGACTTTCCACGAAGACCCATCCAGCCTGGCCTTGAACCATACATGGGATGGGGTATCCGCAACATCTCTGGGCAGCCTGTTCCTTTGCCTCACCACATTCATGGTAAAAAATTCTTCGTAGTACCTCATCTAATGTTTCTCTCTTTCAGTTTAAAGCCATTGCCCCTTGTCCTTCCACTACATTCCTTTGTCAAAACTCCCTCTCTGCCTGCCCCCACAATACAATATACAGTGCAGAAGCATGGGAAGGGGCCATCCCCAAGTGGAGGAGGAGCTGTGGTGATCTGGTTTTTGAAAACAGTCTCGTGTGTGCAGCATTACATGCAATGGGACTGGTAGCTCCTTAAATATTGTTTTAATCCTATATACCTGTAATCCATCTCCTCAAAAAGTATTCCTGGAGGTCTACACCTGAAGTGCCATAGCCCATCTTTGATCAGCAGCTCAAGGGACCCACACAACTTGGAAAGAGGGTCATGTGTTTCCCAGAGCCTGTGGAGGGCAGGAGTGTGGATGCAACTCTGTGTGCATACATGTGACTGCACCGGTGGGGTTAGATTAGACCTTCTTGCATTTACCATAGAAGGGTCTTTGCAAACTTGCATGTGTTTCCTTCAGTTTTATAAGTGTTTGTTGTTGTAGTTCACCTATTTTGTGTCTGGTATTGATCCTCAATCTACAGTTCATTAAGTTGCTGATTAATTAAATACATCAATAAACCACAGCAACCCTGAGTTAGTGTTTTCTACTCAGCATTTCTTTCCATGTCATACTTCAGTGCCATTATGTTAATTGATCATGATGGAAGGTTTTATTCTTTGCCAGTATAAAGAATGAGAAATTCTAATATCCAGTTCCTTACCATCTTCAGCGTATGAAACAAAACAGAAATAAAACCCAAAAATGTTTATATACTAATTTACAAATAACATTTCTAAACATCACTTACACAAATAAACCCTAATTTTTAGCAGACAGATGTTAATCTGGACAGAACAAAGACTGCAGAACTGGTCTCACTCCAAGCCACCTGTATATTCAGAGATGAGAGGTCTAGGGTTTTCTTGGATATTGTTCTCCAACAAATATTTTTCAATATGCATAATATAAAAATAAGAAAAATAATTCTGTATTAGTTTTATGGATTTATAGTTAATTTTTCAGGAAAAAAAATTTCCCCTCCTCCAAATCAGACAAGGCTCAAAGTGCTGGAATTCTCTTCCCTTGACTACTTCACAGAATAAGCAGTGGTTTATGCGTTGATGAGGTTTCACAAACAGGAATGAGCTTTCTGACATAGCCCAAACAAAATTTGTGAAAGGGCAATTCTTCACAGGAACTCTCAAACAATAACATCTGCTTCTACATGTGACTTCAATATCCATGCCATTACAGTTTCTCTTTTCAACAGTGCTTGTAATATTTCTGAAAATAGCATTTTTAAGCTCCATTTCTAGACATCCGCTATTGTCATCTATCTAACAAACTTCCTTCCTTATCACTATTTCCAGTTCTTCTGCACTGCTGGTGCTTACGCAGCTGGATTCAAACAGCATCTTTCTACATAGCATAAAAGGTCTCAAAAGACCATGAAGGAAAGATTTTTAAAGAGTGAAATAATAAATGGAAGGAGTTTCAGAAAGTCCAGAAGAAAATGAAAGTGAGATTGTAAAGATAGCACTGTCATCATCTGAATCCAGAGACCATGGGCAGTGGGACGATTTCAACTGGCAATACCAGACTGGGTTTTACTGCAGTTGGGTCAAAAGTTAAATTTAAACAAGCAAATCTGAAAATAAGAAACATGTAAAGAGAAAAGCTGTGAAGACTTGGAGAATGTTCACCAAGTCTTCACATCTTTTCTCTCTACTTTTTTCCAGAATTGCCAACAGTAAGAAAATCCTATTTTGAAGCTGCTGCAAGATAGAAACTCATTGAGGAAGATGTTAAAACATGCTAATTGACATCATCCCCCGACTGCTGATTTCTAAACCTTCTGGCATTTTGTAATACATGGAGCAAGCAGCAGAAAAAGCAGAAGGATAGCTGTGCTATCATCTTTGCTGATATTGTTCTCAACCAGCTCCTTTTGTGAAGATTCCAGGGAGTATATACCATTGACATTTGCTATGACAAATAGTATCATATTCTTCTGAGTGGTACAAGGTTTACTGTCAAAATGGAAAGAAACCTAACTTACCTAAAGACTTTAGGCTGGTTTTTGACCTCTTCTTCATCACTTTTATTCTACCCTGGCCTTCACTGGGCTTTCACTGGTTTTAGTGTGATCACAGCTGAGTAACAAAAAAGGAATGCATCTGGGGGAGGCTAGAGGGAGCTGGAGGCACAGAATGCAAAATCAGGTGTTGAGACAACAATTTACTTGAAGCAGAAATTAGTAAGAGAAAGCCTGACCCAGTTCACAGCCAGTGGCACTCCACTCCAGCCACTCCAAACACCACAGTTGCTCTGCCCCAAGGAATACGGGGAGAAGAAAGCTCAAGACCCATAGGCTCCCACACCACACACCAACCAGTCCTTGATGATAAAAGTGGCTATGGTTGCACTCAGGTGAACACCCCCAACACAAATGAAAAAGTGGCACTCTTGCAATTCAGTGAACCCTTGATTGTAAGAAACATGACCAAATAAGTCCTCTCTTTCATCAAACCCGGGCATGATGCATGCTCTGGAGGGAGAGAAAAGCCAGGCTCTCATCCAGTGGTGAAGGAAATTTACCCAGCTCTCATTCAGAATGGATGAGAGGCCAGGGAGGAAAGTCATGTCTTATGGTGCCATCACCAGACTTCATGGCTTGGAGGATGGCTGTTGTTCTTGCCTTTTGACCACACTTCCAAGAGTCAAGCCCAGCTGCACTTTCAGAGCCCACTGCAGGTGCTTTCATTGCACAGCACAGCACAGCCCTCTAATCACCAGATGTGCTCACCATTAAAGGCCAGGGATTTGCAGCAGTATTTTTCACATCCTCTGGAGATCTTATTTTTACTGAGTGGCAAAAGGAGTTGTCAGCACTACCTTCCCCTGGGATAGCCATCCTGGTTCCCACTCCTGTCTCTTTCCTTGTTCCTACAATATCATTCAAAAAGTCAGCATTCTACATGGTTCCTCAATCTAACACATCACTTCTTCCTGCAGATAGTTATTTTTAATTTTTGCATAATGATCAGCTAATTCAGGAGTTTCATCTTTCCTTTATATTTGCTGCTATTAGACCCCTATCCCTTCCGCTGTTATTCCCTTGAATTTCTACAGCGATAGAAATTATGTTCCTTTCATTTGTTCTTACAATATTGTAATTTTCTTTTTTAGTCACCATCTTTTTCTGTGTTGCTGCAGCTCCAAAATCTGGACTGCTAAGCAACCTAGCTTTTCTAATGAATAGACCAATTTTAGGGACTTTTCTTAATCCATTCTGATTCCAGCCACTGATTTTTCAGATCTTCAGCACAAACAAGCAAAAAATATTTCAGCAGCCTCCCACAATAATCCTGAAAATGACAGGCATTCATCCTTAGGTTTCACTTCATAACACCTGCAATATTCTGAGAACCTCTATAATATATTTTCCATTGTTCTGTGACACGAATGGGCACTCTTCTTTCACAGGAAAGTGCCTAAAAACCTGTTTGTTTTCTACAGAATAACCATACATTTTTAACATTCCCATTTTCTATCTTCCCTGAATAGAGCCTCTTTCTCTTTTGTTCTACTCTTAAACATAGTACATAATATCCACAACCAGTCACATAAACTATAGAGTATTTCTGCAGATCCAAGAGGAGAATTCTGAGTAATTGTTCCATGGAAGAAAACAAGACCCAGGAAGTCTGGTTTATACACCCATCCTCTCCTCTTCAGTAGAAATTTATTAAAATTAAAATAGTGAGATACCTTTTAGAGAGACATGAGCCAGGACAAGAGCTAAAAAACACTTCTATTTGTCCTATAAATACATCAAAAGAAGAAAACATGGAAATCACTCTTCCCTCTTTTCAGCTGGTAATTATTTGTCCATTCATACCTGGATAATCCATTAATTTCTTTTAAGACAAAGACAAATAGACAAATGAATAGGGGGAAAAAAAAAAAACCCAAACCAAACCTTTTTTTTTTTTTTTTCTGATGAGATACCTAAATATTTAAGCTATTTATAAAAAGTCATTCTCATGTAAGTCACTCACAGCTAGCTAATAAGTGCCATAGCCAGGAGGCCAGCCTTGCAGTGGAACACCACTGGCCCTAGGACTGCTCTTTCCTGCTCCTCACTGACTTTCCCTGGCAGAGCTCTCCAGGCCCACATTCCCATATTTAACATTTTTCCCTTTGAACCTTTTTTGTCTTGCAAATTATTTTATATTTGTTGTGATTGGGTTTGAGGGGGATGGTTGTTTTCTTTAAATATTTATCAATAAAAATGGTTAGAAGAACACTTTTGTGTATCCCAGCAGAGACACTGCCTGAATTTTTTTACACAGACGTGACCAGCCTAAGGCACACCAAGACATTATCAGAAATAGTAATTTAAATTCTGGGGGAATCTACCAGAAAAATTTAGGACTTCAGGCAGCAGAAGAATAAGGTATTTGTATCTTAAACTTTGAGCTACATGCTGTCAAGGTATCATTTGAGTTGTAAGTTTTGTCCCACCCTTTTTGCATACCTGGTCATTAAGCTTCAGGAAATCACGGTGCTAAATTCTCTCATGTTCATATGACATCAACAGAAGGTAGAAACTTGATCACCTGAAAGTCAGCAACAATTTGCAAGCAAGCTTGTTTTTCAATTCACTAACAATGTTTTAGAAAGACAAGTCAAGGCAAAAAGGAAGAAAATTCAGAATATTTTTCTTAGAGGGTATTGCAAATTATCTCTTATTCCAATTTCTGCTACAGAGACCTGGAAGTGTCCTAATGCATTTAGAAAGGAAGAGAATATCAAGGCATCTGCGTAATTAAGAGTGATGGTCTTATATTGCAGGAGGGCCATTATCCCAGCCAGTTTTCTAAAGACAGGATTGGGAGTGCAGCTCTGTGTTTGTTTACCCGATGAACATCTGCACCGAAATCTGATACCATGGGTTGCCAGGAATTCTTACCGGAAGGGAGCTGAAATATTTAGCAGTTTGATCAGTCTGTTTCCCTGCCCCAAGGAGTATATGGAAGTGTGTCAGTTCTTGTTATTTCAGCCACAGTACTTGTTTATTCTTTTCTAGGTGCTGATTTGGCAGTTCAGACAAACTCATACATACCTTAAATGGGACCCTGAGAATCTTTTTGTTTACTAATATTAATGAGTAAAGGAAAGTAATTTAGGCAAAACATTCTTCCACAAAACCCACTGGCAATTTTACCACAGAATTTAATCAAGAGAAAAACAAACTCTCTCTGGACATTTCTATTTCTGTGTGGCCTTACATTATCTACATCAAAGGTGATTGTTTCTGATTTAGGTCACTGAGAAGGGTCTTTGTACATTAAAAGGTTATTTGCATAGTCAAGAGCTTGTATATTTTTGGTAGATGAATCCAGAAAAAACCACCACTTTTAGCTTCTTTGTTATACTCAGAAACAAACAGGAATAATTTGGACCTTTGGAGATAAATTTTTGTGTGTATCTGCATGTATCTGTGGAAATATGTGCATTGAAATCTTGATTAGCAAGTCACTGTACCTAAATATAACTCAGAAGGAAACACAAAAGTCAGGCAAGAAAGTAGATCATATGACCAGAAGTGCTAGGTATGGGCCTGGATCTACTCCATGTGCACCCTGGGCCACTCAAAATTATTCAAGACTGTGGAAGCAGGTATCCTTGAACTGAGAAATCACCAAGCTAGCACTCCTAGGAAACAGGTAATACTGAATGACCCTTATTTTACATACTAAAGATGTGGGTTCCCTGAAATGTCCTGGCTGTGGCTATTACTCTCTACTGACAGTTCCCTCATTCCTGAAATCTGAAACTTCCCTTCCCTTCCCTTCCCTTCCCTTCCCTTCCCTTCCCTTCCCTTCCCTTCCCTTCCCTTCCCTTCCCTTCCCTTCCCTTCCCTTCCCTTCCCTTCCCTTCCCTTCCCTTCCCTTCCCTTCCCTTCCCTTCCCTTCCCTTCCCTTCCCTTCCCTTCCCTTCCCGCACCTTCCCGCACCTTCCCGCACCTTCCCGCACCTTCCCGCACCTTCCCGCACCTTCCCGCACCTTCCCGCACCTTCCCTTCCCGCACCTTCCCGCACCTTCCCGCACCTTCCCGCACCTTCCCGCACCTTCCCTTCCCTTCCCGCACCTTCCCTTCCCTTCCCGCACCTTCCCGCACCTTCCCGCACCTTCCCTTCCCTTCCCGCACCTTCCCGCACCTTCCCGCACCTTCCCGCACCTTCCCGCACCTTCCCTTCCCGCACCTTCCCTTCCCGCACCTTCCCTTCCCGCACCTTCCCTTCCCTTCCCGCACCTTCCCTTCCCGCACCTTCCCTTCCCTTCCCGCACCTTCCCTTCCCGCACCTTCCCTTCCCGCACCTTCCCTTCCCGCACCTTCCCTTCCCTTCCCGCACCTTCCCTTCCCGCACCTTCCCGCACCTTCCCGCACCTTCCCGCACCTTCCCTTCCCGCACCTTCCCTTCCCTTCCCGCACCTTCCCTTCCCGCACCTTCCCTTTCCGCACCTTCCCTCCCCTCCCCTCCCCTCCCTTCATCCCCCAAAATATGCATCTCTGATCCAAAAAACTCCATAGTTTGAAACTTTAAATTCAAAATAAGGCATTTCAATGAGTAGGAACAATGCCTGCTGATACAGCGTCAAGGTTAAAAGTGATCATGTGCTTGCCAAACATCAGCTTGCTCAAGTTTCAAGCACTTGAAAATGCTCTATGTTTCTGAGCAGAAAAGGCTTAAGAGGCCTTGTTAAAGAAAGTGAAATTGTTTCAGATGGATAACTTGGTTCAGATATAGATCCTATTTTCATTTTTCCAAGTTTGGACATGTGTAGCTGCACCAAGTTTGTGACATGGTTGGTCATTTGCTCTGATGTAGTAAGAACTTCCTTTTGGTCAAAATAATTCATACTGTTAAAGGTGCACTCCTGTAGCACTGCCTAAGGTGCTACAGGAGGTGATCCTCACAGAGCAGAGATAACAAGATGGTTTAGTGTGGAAAGCAAGTCACATCCCTTTCAGTGCTACAGAAAAACGCACACACACACAGAGGCAAAGATCTGCAGCTCACCAAAGACTTCCATCTACACACTTTAATGATGTTTGAATGTTATTCTTCCCTTTAACAAAAAAACCCTCACCTGGGCTCATGACCATTTCTCACCTCTGCTGTAGAAGCAGATCCTTCCTTGATTCCCCAATACCAATTATAGTCTTTCAGTTTTGTGGACAGATCAGCAACAGTCAGGAATTACAAGGCTCCTAACTGCCCGCAACAGCAGTCTCCAGACCCTCCTTTTCTCTTTAAATGCACAAACATGAAAGCTAATGGAGAGATGGTGGTGAAATTGCTGTGTCGTTTGCAGCTTGCTATTGTATCTGAAAATGTCTTTTGCCCTTTTTATAAATCAGTGTAAGTACTCTCCAGCGAGGAATGTATGTGTACTATCACAAAACACAGGTACTGTCAGAGGAAAGAGCAATGGAGTAAAATAGTTGCCTTTTTTCTTTGTTTGGATCTTTTTCTTGCCTATCTTGAGGTCATTTTTTTCCAACCTGGAACACCTAAGTATTAAAAAAAAAAGAAAAAAAGAAAAAAGAATAAAAAACATGTAAAATTGTTCCCTAGAAGTAATCACCCAAATACAGATGACTTGCTGAAAAAGTCCTCTCTCTTGTCTTTCAGGAAAAGGAAGGTAGTAAGTACACCATGCCATTCTGCTTTCTCATACTATGAGAGAATTTATAACTGAAAGCAGTTAAAAAGCTGGTTAAACTGTGGTGAAAACCTGGCCAGGAAAAGGTTACTATATTTGCAAAGATTGCTTGAAGACCTTTCTCACCCTCCACACTCCTAAACGGAATAGAGAAAGGCATCTACTTCAAATTCATCACCATAGGTACCTGAATGCTCAAGATCCCAGCTAAGACTCATTCTGCACACTGTACCTGTATATCTTTACTGAATCATAGCAAGAGTTTCCCATATTTGAATAAGGATATGACTTTTTGGCACATTTCTGCCAATTGTGAAATATAAACTACTGTGAATGCCGAAAAATTTGTATCAATGTAATTTTATTCATCACACATACAATATGTAGATAACAGACATGTCATGTTTCTGGACAGCTTTAGAAATTAGGATCCTCAAACTCTGAGATCAGGGTTATCTAGCAAGAGAGGCAAGCAAGTTCTTGCACTGTTCCTCACTGGCTCAGTCAGGTGAAATCTGCAGGAGTGGATATGTCTCCGTCTCTGGATGAATGGTGCAAAAGACCACCATCACACTACAGCTCTGAGCAGTAAGCATTCCTGATGATCCCTTCCACTATTTCACTTCTCCCCAGTCCCCTCCCCATGGTGTAAGTCTGAGTAGATCCTCTCTTCTGTTTTTGCACCAGCTCTGAGTCCAGCCCAGAGTTTAGTGTTAGGACTTATGAGGTAAGTAGGAGTAAAAAAGCATCAGACAAATTTTTCTCCAGAAAACACAACAATCTTCACCTGTTCAGACCGACCAGGAAAACATATATAATTGTGCAGGATTTCAGCACAGACCAATTGCCCCCAGTGATAATGATTCAAAATTCAAAGATATTTACACTATCTGAGCATTTGGCTCAACACTAACCTTGGTAATTAATTTTTAAGATTATGTAAAGCACTACAAAAATCAATACATTTTTAAAAATCTCATCACAAATTTTCTAAGTTTAAAATAAAATAAATGTTCATGATCCTGGAGAAACTAATCCTAGGGACAGTGTGGAGCTTACCACGGTTCCACATTAGCCCAACAAATCTGTTCCCAAGCAAACTTGAATAGGGATCACTGGAACTTCTATCACTGAGTAACTTACCAAAATATTTTCATTAATTATAGTTTCCAGCTATTGGATTCTATTCAAGTCAGGAACTTTCCCTCTTTTGGATCCATCTTGTTTAGAGTAGTGACATAGTGACATTGGGTGGGAATGACTGCAGGGGAGGTGATGCCACTAGTAGAGAAAATACTGATCAAGTGTACACCCTGCCTTCTCTGGGAGTTTGGTGCTGACCTATCTGTGTCAGAAACACCAGTGAGACCCACAGAGCCATTAGGATGTTAGTGCATTATTAGAAATTAAAATATTCCATCTTGTTATTTCATCTTGATTCTGACTTTCATTTTAAATTACTTTGTCTCTTGTGCCCTGTTAAATTGATTTGTTATGCTAAATTTGTGCCAAATAAATAATGAGCTTCCTAATTAGCTTATGTTGAAGCAAGGCAAGGATGAAATTATATCCAACTGTCTTAGTGTCTGGGGCCCTATGAAAAAAACACACTGAAGATACTAGAAACTGTGCAACTCCTCAAGACGTTCGTTGTTAGTGTGTTGATTCCCAGTGCTTTGATGCTGCAGGGAGGTAGTTGCTTTGAATTCTTCTAAGAACACAGAGCTTAGGTCTCATCACAGCAGTCTCACAGATAGCTACAACCTGCAGATGAAAACTGCAGTAAGTAACAGAATAAAAATGTGCATTCACACGAGTCTCCTCAACAAATAACTGACACAACCCATTGAATTAACAATTACTTTATTTTATTTTACCCTAACTAATCTACAGCCTAAGCAAACAGGCATAAATAACCTAGGAACTCCAGCACATTTTAAAGATTTTAAAGGAATCTCAGCTCCTATACCATCTTCGATATAAGGTCTCAGCCTTGTACAGCAGCTAACTGTAATGGAAAATTTTGACTAAAAAGTTCAAGAGGGAATCTCTGCCTCCACTTAAAACAATGGCAAAATCCTTGTTAGTCACGGCCTGAGCTGAAGATCCATATATCCTGTAAGAGAGGAAAGAATCAAAACTAAGACTTAGAATCAAAACTATGTCTGTCTGCTGTCCTACACAAAACTGGACACTGGCAGTTACTATTGTAATCACTAGGATTACTAGAATTACAGTCTTTTACTATTACTATTACTTTCAAAATTGCTATTACTGTTGTTCTTGACTTTCTGAATTACTACTCTGTCCAGACAATTTTTGGTATTTTTACATGGCAATATTTCTGGCCAGATGCACATACATCTACTGCTATTTTCAAGTACTACATTTAATGAGAAATCCAAGAACAACAGAAATTTTTGTCAGGACCTACATCCTGAAAATAGTGCAGATGAATCAGAATAAGTACCAACAACTTTAATAGCTAACCAGGCAACATACCTAATCTTATCAGCCATGACAAGTATTTTCTTTCTGCATGGGAGAAGTCTCAGGAAAGTACATTATGAAATGTAATTAGACACATGCATTAACTATTTTGTCAAGGAAGAGAAATACTTTTTTAGCTGCTGGAGTTCACCATAAGGTGGATAACCATATGGCATTGTTGGCTGAAGGCTGAATCATGGACAGGGAAGCTGTTCACCAGATTTAGCTAGAAGCTAGTGATGTCCAACCAGCAGAAAGAATAATTCATATTTAAACAGCGTCTCTGTCTGCACCAGATGAAAATAAAAGAGAAACATGAATTTTTTACCTAGATAGCAAATATTTTAGCATAAGTTTATAAACCTATGATGCAAAGTTTGCCTTAAAAGCCCAGAACAAAAGTCAACCTAGTTCAGTGGAACTAGACTCCAACATAAGCCAGAAAGAGGCATTGAAGAGTGAGAGAATGAAGGCATGAGGCTTATACTGATTATAGGAAAAACTTCTTCACTGAAAGGTATATTAAGAATTGGAGTAAGCTGCTCAAGGAAGTAGGTAGCTTACCTGTGGCAACAATTTTCCTAACAGATAGTGATGATTGTTGTCGTTTTCATTATTAGTATTAACATTTCTGATGTTAATGTCTAGATGGCCAAATTAGTGTTCTCAAAAAAATAAAAAAAAAAAAAAGGATAAAAACAGTGGGAGAAAACAGGTATCCTCATTAAAATGCACTTCAAGTCACAACAAATATTCAACCTGTGATCTTGAGAGATTAAATCACTCCAGGAATACTAACACTAAGGCCTCAAGTTTAGTTAAGAAAGATGAACTTCAAAGTTGTATAAAATAATTTATTTCAACTCAACACACGTTCATGTATTTGCTGTAATGCCAATACATAATATGGAACAAAACTGTTATCATTTACAAGTGGGTATAATCTAGGCTTTTTTGCTGTTACCAACCTGATGTAGGAGGAGTCCACTTCTTTCAAGGAATTCAGTCACAGTAAAGTCATATATTTTACTTTAATTGGTTGTGTTTTTTTCTTCAGGACACAATTTGGACAATATTTGGACAATTTGGGGGAGGACCAAAATAGATGAATACAGGAACAGTAATTTAAATTGAAGAACTGGGTGTACAGAAAACAGAGTTATAATAAGATCAAAAATTGAGTTGAGTCCCTCAGCTGAGCTCAGCGGGCTGAGCTGTTTGGCTGAGAACTGTGTAGCAAGACGGATGATTGTAGGTGTAACAGAGAGGTTTCTTCATTTACAGTCTTAAACACTGCCCTGAAGAGTTGCATTTCAGCTCTCCTATCTAATTCAGAACTCCTCTGTAACATGAAACAAGTTGCCTCAATACTTAACAAATCTCTAAGTGTATGACGTATTTTTTCAAGTGCCACTGAGCATGGGGGAATGTAAAACGGCTGAGCACCCAGTGCTGCAACTGAAGGCAGTGAGAGCAGGTCTTTGACATCTTCCTGAGCATATGACAGTGAACCACTTTGTAACACCAAAAACTGTACCACAAGGCTTTTCCTAGTTGCTGTTAAAATCATCCTCCCATCAGTGAATCAGATTCAAATACTCTTTTTAATTCACAGAAATATATGAAGCTTTATGTTTAAAGCACCTAGAAAGAGAGGCACCTTGACAGACACCTTTAAAGAGCCTGTGAAGAAATTAATTGTTCTATCTTCACAGTGGAGTTTGAAGTGTGTGCAATAAAGAAGATAAAATAAACGTCAAATAACTGTTCATGTAACCAAGCACCAACCAGTCATGGGTCACTTTGAAGAAAAATAAGTGTACATGTAATTACAGTATCAGAAGATATAAAGTGGCAGCTGAAATGAGATTGGAGACATAATTCTGACATTCTGTGCTGTTTAAGTGTTTGCCTTTGGAACCCCTAATCATGTTCTTTTATCACCAGGGGTGAAGTGAGTTCATTTTTTAAATCAACAGAAAGCCACTATTTAAAATAAAGCTACTGCTTGTCATTGATTAGACATAAAAGTACCTTACTCTCAGGACATATTCATGAAGCCGTTCAGGTACCTCACAGATAATCTGAAAACACTTCATAATGACACCAGGGTGATTAAACACCTCACCCAAGTTCAGAGGCCAGACTGGCTAAGAAATGTTGCAAATGTACCTGTTGGTCTATGGAGCTGCTTGTGTGACTTTTGTGAATAAATGAAGACTTCTGACTGTAGCTGAGTGCTTTCAGAACCACTGTGTCATGTGCAGGGCTGTATTTTTAAATAAAACATTAGTAACCTGGCAAGCAACTGGCTCCACTTTGTAAAAAGCTTAATTTGTCTGTTTCTGGGATACAGTTTAGGTTAAGACATATTAGCAGGTATGAAAGATATTTGGGTCTCTTTTTAAAGCTCTGGGCTCCTTTGTCTCCCTCGTCCAACTCTTTTGGCAGCACCAAGAAATGTTTCCAGAAGTGAAATGCACCATTTGAATACGCCATGTGCAAGGCAAGACTGCCTTGATATTTCACTCCATCTCAGGTTAGCCCCCGTCTCCAGGCAGGATAAGAGAAACTTTTTTAGAAACTTTCGGAGTTGACACTGAGAAAGCTGGTGTCCCCAGATACTGCATGTCACAGTCCTTGCTGCATGACCAGACCTTGTACAGGCTGTTCTTCAGCCAGTTCCGTGTCACCATTTTTCCCACTCTCAGCTGACAAAAGCCCCTCTCTGCTGGAAGTGCTCAGACCCTCTGGAGAGAAGGACATTGCTTTGAAGACTGTGGATGGGTGAGGGTTCTATTTTCTGGCTGCTTTTATCAACAGCAGGAGTCTTTGTAAATACTGAGACCCATTAGAGCATGTCTAACTGTAACAGCAGAATGACTACAGAATTTAACCCAACTCTTTCTCTCCCCCTCATTTCTTCTTAAATTACTTTCATTCATTGAGAAAGCTATTGGCTTTTCCTCCAAAATCCAACACAAAATCTACAGAAATTCTTAGCTGTAAATGCTGGGGCAGGGGGGCAGACAGATGAGCAAGTCCTCTAGAACAGGGTCCCTGTAATTCTTTTTCATGAGCTGTATGTCAGCTTTGTGTCTGCTGTCACATTGTTGTGTCAGGAGAGACATGATGTCTGAAATGATCAGTATCATCTTAAGGTGAAAAAAATGAAGACTCAGGCCTAAGGGTTGTTTCACAAACACTCACATACAGCCAGTTGAAGAGGAAAACAAATTTACTGGGATCTTGGCAAGAGGTAATGTTCACTCAGGGAATCAAATCTTCCAAAAAAGGTGGTAGTTTGTTTTCTGGATGGTGAGAGCTATCGCTGCAGCAAGAGCCCTTGCAGTTGCATCTTGGGCTGGGTCAAGTGAGACCACTCATACCTCTGCCCTTCTTAGCCTCTATAGCCCAGCTGGCTACAAGCCTATGAGACCACTCAAGCACAAGCATAATCCATCACTGTGTATTTTATAAACCAAACACAAAATGTCTTAAATCGCTTAATGATGTACAAAAGGCTGCACTGCATGACTTATTCTGCACAAATAGCTTTAAATGCCTCCCTACAAGGGGTTTAGCCAATGTACTTAATCAATCCATTCTGAAACCAGGACCACCTTTGGAAGGAAGATCAGATTGTCCCACCAGGGTATTGAGTGGCACATTGAAGCATATGAATTGGACAAGAGGGTTATACCAGGAGAGTTTCTGCATCCTATAGTTGAATACTAAATTGTGAAGATGGCCAGAAGTTGAGTCTCTCACTTGGTTCCAAGCAGCTCCATCACCTGCAGCCAGTCCATTGTCTCCCTTCTGATGACAGCTAGTTGGCAAGCTCCTGGGTTATCCTCAAATTAGTGACTCAGGAGCACTGGGTCACACACAGGCACAGTTCTGGTATCCAGCTGCACTATAGTAGATGGGTACATGGACGGATTGATTCGGTTTTTCTCCAGGAAAATGCAAGGTCTGGATGTCAGCCTCACTTAGAAAATAACCATACCCCATATTCAAGGTAGAGCTCTTGAGAAGCTTCTGGTTATCTCCAATACAATACTTTCTGTGAACTACATACTTTTTACCCTCTTTTTCATGCAGACTTTCAGGTTATAAAACAAGTTCTATTACTGCCCACAGCAGAGTATTGTGAGCATTCTGGGCAGACATAGACACAGACTGTGTCTGTTTTGTTTACACAAGGCCTGATGCTGAAAATGCAGCAGCAGGCTTAGCTTAAGTCTGCTGCTCCACTGTCTCACAACACCTGCTGTCCTCTTAGCGGAAGGCAGCAGGAATGGGCTTTTGCACAAGGAAAAAACACACTGAGGCTTGTGAAAGTATACTCTACTGCCAAGACAAGACTACTCTAAACTATTTGAAACTGAGGACAGATCAACAATTCCTAAGTTTTACCCTGACATGAGAAATTAAATTTCAAAGCCTGCTCCTCCTGAAGACTAAAGTCAGCTTTTGTAAACTGAAAGACATCATGCAGTAACAGTCCACATACAGTGCATGCAACAAAGGAAAGCAGATACCTTTTACCCAGTCTCTGGGTAATTTCTAATACTCATCTTTCAAGCAAAAGTTGAGTATTGAGCACAATTGTGAGGTGCCCCCTGCCCAGGGAGGCGAAGATTTAGTTTCAGATAAGCACTGTTAAAGTGAGAGGAGTGGCTTTAAAGCCCAGGAAGAGCGGATTCCATTCCTCTGCCTCAGGGCCCTGTGAGCCCAGGAAGATTTGCTGCACCCCAAACCCCTCATGGGGCAGCAGCCCAGTGAGTTCTGGTTGGATTTGAGCCCCTGGGGTTTCTCCCTTGCTGTGTTCCTATTAGTTCCCGACCTTAAACTCCACCCTGCTTCTGTCCCACATCACCCTGCCTCTGTTCGGGGCTGTCTGTCTCTGGATCTGTTCCCGTGTTGAATAAATGGTTTCCTGAGCAGAAGCCCGTCTCGTTGGGAGTCCCATGCGGGTCGCTGGTAGCTGTAGCCTGCCTGGACATGATCCTGCAGCCCTGGAATGCAACACACAATTGCTGCCTAGTAGTGAGAAACCAAATGCAGGACTCTTAATTGTCGAAACTCATAATTGCTCAGTAGTCAAGAAACATAGTTGCTCATTAGTGCTGGGCCAGCAGTACTACTGACCAAAAGTCTGTCAGACTTCTGACAATGCCTTCTGCTTGCCACAGGACCATGAATTAGGATTCCACAAGTCTTTGCTTGTGTTGGTAAATTTTCTTCAAGCAAGTTTTCCTGGTTTGTCATTTGCTGCCATTTGCAAGGCTTCAGGAAATAAAAACCCACTGGGCTGCAGATTTTAGTAAAGGGGAAGCTTATAAAGGTGAAAGAAGGCAGAAAGGATAATGAGTTTGCTTACTGCAGGGGCAGACTAAGGACGTTTTTCTAGGTGAAAGGAAATAAATGTGTCTGAAAGGCACCAAGAAAATAACTAACACTGCTGCAGTGGATATCATGAAAGGACAGTAAGCAAGAGCTAGACGAGGGGAGAAAAAAAGTAAAAGTTTGTCGGCATACATCTTCAATTCCTTTGGATTCAACAGGGTACTTTTCAAATAGGCTATGATCTCTCCAGTGCAGAAGAACAATCCTCATGAGCACTGCTGGTAAGAACTGTGGTGACACAGTTTTGCAGGCATAACATGATAGAGGCTGTAAGAATCCCTCATACTAACCCATCATGTGTTTCTGCTCCCTGCAGAGCCTCACATAGATGCTGCACCAATGGCAACTCTTTTCTCTCTGGTCTTTGAACAACATTTTGTGAGATCAAATCTGAAGGTGTCAGAAGGATATGGATTTTTGCAAGGAAAATGAAAGATACATGTCCTTTCCCAAATTAGTGGCAAACTACAAGCCCAGAGTGGTCTGCACCAGAAGAGAAATCAGAGTGTTTGGTAAGTGAAATACCTGACAGATTAAAAAGTTTCTTTAAGATACTGCAAAACATAGTATCTGCAAAGCATAAGAATTTCATACATATCTGAGTTTCAGACCAGCTCTTCACTCCCAAGATCTCCTTAAAGTTAAAAAGTCTGGCATGTTGAGAAAAAACCTGTTTCAAAAACACACTTTGTAAATCCCTATTCCTCCTCCCTGCACTATGAAAGAAACTTTCCAGATAAGCACCTGGAATTTCCATGAATAGAATTCACATGCAATGATAGTTATTAGAAAGGTCTAATAGTTATGCTGACTGTATTCAATAAGTTTTGAGAGTAACCTGCTCCTGGAGTATTTCCTCTCCAGTGATTACTTTTTCCCTTTCGTTAAGTGCTGCTATTATTTTATTTTCCCTTGGTCTCAGGGAAAAGGTGTACAGAATTAAAGTGTTAGATGAAAAGCTTTCATTCTGGTAAGTGCTTAAGGGGAAATGTGCATAAGCACCAGGAGAAAATAGAAATAACTCATTTCCATTCCTTTTTTTCTGAGGAGTGACTGATTTCTCTGTCAAACGACTTAACAAGGCTGGAACAGAAGTTGTTTCTCAAGTGAATAATAATGAGAAAAGAATGTGATTTGACGTGCCTGTTTTAATTCTGACTTATATGTTGGCCTTTACCTTAGATCAAGTAGTTTTTTCACTAAAATAAAACCAAGGCTTGGCCCAAACAAGACAGTGGAAAAGTCCTAGCTTTGAGTCATGCCTGAAAAGGACCAACATCTTACTGGGAAGGGTGAAAGAAGGCTGCTGGGATTCTTTTGTTTTCCATTATCTCTTCTTAAAATCACTATTTTCACTTCAAAGTTTTCTTCTGTCCTTCTAATAATGACTTTCAAGACCATGAATGTAGCTTTTGCAGCATTTAAATAAATACACAACTTCACAGCGCAACTGTGAAGTTTTATTTTCTGTTTTCATATTACCAACATTTCATCTCATTTCATCTCAAAGACACCTCCCAGGCCTACAGTCTGTAAGCAAAAGACTGTGACTCTGATCGTAAATCAGTGCAGAAATATGTAACAGTTTGTAGAATTTGAGTTGGTATGAATCCAGTTTCTGGCAGTGGAACCCACAGGCCAGACTGTCCATCAGCAGAAGACCTGCAATCCTCACACCAGCAGAATAGCTAAAAGGCTGTGACGTATCCCTTCATACCTCATTTTTTGTCCACTGGACCAAAAGGAAAGGGCTATAGATATGTCTCATACATTTAAAACAAGGGAGAAGAGTTGATGGACAGCAACCTGACCCAAGATTTAAGAAAAGTGAAGCAAGCATGATCTGAGACAAAGCATTAGCACATTGTAGCTGATGTTTCCTATTGGATGTAAAACACCTGTCCAAAACATGTTTTGTTGTTTCCAGCCAAGCAGTAGCCAAAAGGTGCAGACAGAACTCCTTATCCTTGTGCTTCACCCAAGTACCACAACCAGACCACAAACATCTTGGCACTTGTGAGTGCGAGAACGTGAAAGACCCGAAATCAAACCGCAAGATTTAGTATAATAAAAACAGCTTCCTTTCCCTTAAGAATATGCAATAAATTTTGTGACAATTATCTTACACTGAAGTCCTGATCATAGAAGGGAAAAATCCACAATTGTAGAGGTGAAGGCAAGGTGAAACCAAGGGATTTTAGAGATAAGGATAATCTTACAGTGGTTACTATAAATTACAGAGGTTTAAGACTCAAAATCACAGGGACAAGTAATAAGAGGAGAAAACTATGGCACCAGCTGAAGCTGTCAGGGCCCTGGCCTCAAAATAAAAGCTAAAGTCCATCCAACAATATAAACCTGCAGGAGGCAAAGCAAGATAGAAAAATAAACCCTCACAATCACCCAAGCTGGCAAAAATGTGCATAGCTTGCCTCAAACAGGAAAAGCTATTTGGCTGCAAACATGATAGGTGTCTGGAGGGCTTTCCCAGGTCAATGGCACCTCTTCTGAGTTTCAGCAAGGAGCTGCATCTCCTCCTTCTTCTGAATTTTTCTGCCCAGCTCTGAAGGCCAGGCTGCAACAACAGGACAATGGGGGAGCACAGCATGGAAACATAAAGAAGCTTTCCCCTGGCTCTAGAGCTAAATTTTAAAAATTAAAATAAAATAAAATAAAAAAAATTATGACAGCTCATCTTAAAGATGAGTAAGAGCTTACTTTTAACTATCTAAGTAACACTAATTATATCATGCAAGGAAAAATACCCAGCAAAAATTACATTAAGTAAGCATTAAGGATGCCAAAGAGCAGATAGAAGTGACAGCTAATCTGGACCTGTGAAGTGACAATGCTGACTTTTTTTTACTTTTGCTTAAATTGTCTTCAAATACTTTTTGTCAGCTGGGGGGTTTTGGCAATTTTCTTCTGTTTTCCTTTAGTTATTTATTTTGCTATTAAATACATTATATATCTATTTGTTTATGGGCTTAGGTTTGTTTGTTTTTTGCAACTCATTAGGTTTATAAACTCTCTTCTATATGTCTGTTTCATTTATTTGAACTACAATAGATCAGACAGCATTAGTTGCTTAGCAACTTTTCAGTGGCAGTATCTATTTTGGAGAATTTGCAATGCTCATACTAGGGGTCAGAAAATTTTATATCATCGTAAGCCAACCAGAAAATATGTTTCAACAACAAAGATTTCTTCCAAGGCTTCTATTTCAATAAGAGAGGATTTCAGAATACCACCAGAATGTTCTTCTGGAAAAGGATATGTTTAAAATGCAGAAAGTAATAGGGAGGCAGGAAAATATGAGTAGGTTTGGATGAAGTAGTATTATACCTTTCTGAAGTGCATTTCATATCTTCCTGCAGTCCAGCTGTACTCTTTCCTCCTACACAGGCTGCATTCTTGTATTTGCAAGAAGAATAAACAGAATAAAAGATCTACCTTTATGAAAGTCTAATAAATTTTGATTTCTATCTGCCAACAAGTACAAAAGTGGCTAACAAATAATGGCACAATTAAACAAATGGATTGTACTAAGGGAACAGAAGATACCTTACGCAGTGCTGAGGATGCTGTAGATTGCTTGAAAACAAATTCCCTCAGATGGCAGATTAGATGGTGTCTCTTTTGTGATATTTCCTGATTTACAAAACATTCTTGAATTAGTTTTGCACAACACTTAGACACTGTTCTTTGGCACATACAAACTACATCCTCCTCTGGTCTTTCCCAGAGATATTTCCAACATTCACACTTTGATTACAGCATCCAGTACATCTCACCTGGGTTCTCCAAACCTGGATATGAAAGACATTGATTCTGTGATGTTTTGAGTTACTTTATTGCTGGGTGTTGGGTTTTTTAATGCTTGCCTTAATGATCTTGAGACCATTCAGTACCCAAGATGCAAGTGTATAACATAAACCCAAAATGCCTTTTGCACTGGCATGCAGCTTGTAATATACACATTTTAAGAATGTGCTGCTTCCATCCTATTCTAAGTGTCCTTATGGAAATCATGTGTGGTTATTAATTTCTAAGAATTAGGAATGAACAGAATGCCAAAATTGAAGTAACACAAGGCTTGTTTTAACAGAAAATTTTCCCAGGTAAAAGGTATGAATCCTTCCCTAAGATTCCTCAGTGGCATTTTCTCCTGGGTATGTCATGTAGTTTGAATTCTTGACTCTTTGGGATTACTTGGTTTGCCAAGTTCCTTTGCCTTTCTCTGGCTAAAACTGGTTATGCTAGGCCCGGAGAGGATACACATCAACCAAAACACTGAAAACCACAGGCAAAATTTAGGAAAATTGTTGTTAGTGAAACCAGATATGCTCAGCAAACTTTCAAAGATAACAGGCTCACTGACAGCTTTACTAATACTGATTGGTTTTTGCTGCTTCCTGCCTTATATAATCATTTCCCTCATGTCAGAGTGTTTAGTGCATTTTTTGGACTATATGGATGACTACACAACACCTCAAGTAAGGGAGAAGACAACCATCTCCTTTTCTCTTGGTATTTCCAACATTATCTGAGAAAATTCTTTTAAAAAAGAGAGGAAACCACTGCATTAATACAGTGGTCAGATCTAGCCACCAAGTGTTTGTCTGTGTTGGAGACTAAGGAAGACAACCTGCTAACAGGGTATTGAGTAATGATAGAGAAAAATGAGATTTAGAGATAATTAATTTCCAGAGACAGAACACTGTTTATGAATAATAGAATTTGCACCATCTCTTTTAGGCAGCATCTTAGATTGAGATTTACATTATTCAAGGTTTTTTTGAGGAAGAGTTCATAGTAATTTTTCAGTAGAGAAAACTCACAATTTTTTCTAAGTAATCACTCATAAGAATAAAACTGTGCTTTGATGTTTCACCATTTTAAGTTTAGCTAAGTTTTTGATGACTATTTTAACTGAGTAAAATAATATGACTGTTGCATGGTATTAGTGCATTGGCTAGACAGCAAATGTTGTAGTTAATGTTCCAGTACAGTTTCACATCCTTAAAAATTAATGAAACATTCATCTTTGCAAGTGGAACTTTTCCATGCAGAATGTCGCAATTATAGTTTTTGAAAAACTGAGCCAGGTTTCATCTACTGCTTTCAAGTCAGCTAAAGGTGACTCTTTCCTTTCATTACAGAAGAAAAATTCATATACACTGAATTCTTAATGATAGGCCAATACCTCTAAAAGGTCTGACTGCAGAGCTGCACTGTAATTGCAGGCTTTACTTGTCAGGTGGCACAGGGCCTGGTGGAATCTTGAGGGGCATGGCAGGGAAATGCCTGCTTTGCAGCCTTTTTATCAGGCACTACAAGACAAAAATCTGCACTGTCACCTCAAACACAGTTTGTCATGCCAATTCCACCTGCTGCAGCTGATGGAGAGCTCACTCTGCAGAGGCTCAGGCCTGGCAGAAGGTGAGCCGGCTGTCTTCCAAGAGCTGCATTAAACCAATAAGCTGAAGTTATACCAAAGTGGAAAAGCTGCACAGTAAAAGCACTGATACCAGCTTGAAATGATCTGCAGGGGAGAAAATGTTCCTTTTTCCACTCAGAGAAGTGGAGCTTCAGGATGCTGCATCACAAAACATATATTATGTCCTCAGGAACAGACAGGTTCATAAACTAGGAGCTGGAAATGGATCATGTGAGAGCTTCTTATTTTTACTCTAATGGCATGATTTACTTCAATCTCTTCAGTTCCTGTCCAATGCAATAAGTGTAAGTTGATAATGACAAAAATGTTTAGAAGGTGCCTTATGTGATTTCACAGGCAAACAGCTGGGATATTTAATGGCTAATGGTGAATACTCCCTTTGTGTTCAAACCGCACTGACTGAACAAATCTCACTTTCATGCTGTCTGCTAAACATCCTTGCTCAAAATAAGTATGCAAATTGTTATTGCCCTTTATCTATTTGCCAGAACCCTCCAAAATTACTAACTAAAACAATAAATTAAAAAATAAAAAATATTCTGGCTAACATTTGTTTGTCATATGCTTAAATCAAAACAAAAAAGTTCAAAGACAGGCAAAGGTCTTCTTATATCCAACAAGCTCAGTGTTTGCTGCACTCTTTGAACGTGATCTGAACCACCACATTGAGACTTCCAGACCAGTGGCACCTTGGAGCTGCAGTCATTTCCCCAGCTGGAGGCAGTTTCCTAAATGCTGATTGATCTGGGAAAGAAATGACCATATACACCCACACTGAGAAAGCATCTTCTTCAGTAATGTTCTCTTTTCAGTCCACTGCCTCATTGCATTTCCAGAAGTATGGGCAGTCCAGAAGCCTGTCTCCCAAAACCTTGTCCAAGCACTGCTTTAATTGTTTGGTTCATGTTTTGGCAACATCCAGTGAATTCAGCTCAACTTGGCAAAGACTTTTTCTCACATATGTGTATTCTCCCCATATGATGATTTACAAAAAAACTGGGGAGAAACATTTACCAACCAAAATAAGAAGAGTGTGATTTTAAACACATAAATGAAGAAGATAAAGGGTTTGAGACTGTCAGCAAGCTGTTATATAGGTGTACCAAGAGACTTTTTTTCTCATTTTTCACAGCTATTCCTGTCTTACTCCAGAGAAGCAAAAACCTGAACCTTGTTACTGCTCAGTAGTCTGATGTAATATAAGTGCATGGAAGCAAGTGTCATATGTGTAGAGGCTGGGAAATCACTCACTGGCTTCTCTCTAAACTGCAGAGATTTTTAATTCTAAAATCTGATAATGATGACTGTACTCCTTAGCTACTAAAACCTTGCCTTCACGGAAAGGCCTTAAGAATTGGAGCAGCACAATGAGTTACAGGCACTTTAGTACAATATTAAGCCAATAAAAAGAAGGTTTTTAACTGGCATCAATTGTACTTGTCACAAATGATAAAAAAACTGAAAGAAAGAGGACAATACAGAGGAAATTGGCAATAGTTCTTTCATTGGGAAAATCTGATCACATCTCAGTCCTACTCAATGCATGTGTAGATGTCCTGGTTACAGCTATAGTAAACTTAATTTCCCCTCAGTAGCCGTTCCAGTGTGTTTTGGATTCAGAGTGAGAATGGTGTTGATAACACACTGATGCTTTGGGTTTTGTTGAGTCATGCTAATCCTAAACCAAGGACTTCCTTTTTTCCCTGCTGCATGCTCTGCCAGGGAGGGGGTGGAGAGGGTGTGCAAACAAAACCAGGAGGGAGCATAGCTGGGACAGCTGACCTAAACAGATTGAAGGGCTGTTCCACACCATGGGACGTCATGCCCACTATAAACTGAGGGAGTTACCCACAAGGCCAGTCTAGGTCTGAGAATGGGGGTCTGGCATCAATCAGAGGGGGAAGAGCAATTGTCTTGTGCATTGTTAGTTTTGGTCTTTTTCTTTCCCAATATTATTATTATTTTCTTGTTTATTATTTACCATTGCTGTTCTATTTTACTTTGATTTCAAATGTTAACCTGTTCTTATCTCAACCTACAAGTTTTACTTTTGATTGTCCTCCCCATTCCACTGTGAGGTGGAGGTGATAGCAAAGGGCTGCATGAGAGGCTGCTTGGTGCTTAGTTTTCCATCTGGGTTTAAAGCACAACAGCAGGGTCAAACCATATTACTTGACCCTCAGTAGAAGCCTTTTTTGATTGTTGAGGAAATGCATTAAATCCAGAGACAAACACATGCCCAAAGGCACACAGATGATCTTTACCAAGTGAGGTCAGATCCAGGGTTGCTCCTGGCATGGTCAGACTGTGTTTTGTGCTGTCTGCACAACATACAGCACCAGTCTGTGCCTCATTACTGAAGTTGCAAGATTAATGCACAGGTCCCAGAAGCAGCATAGTCTGGTTATTTTTTTCTTGTCTTCACTGAGGGAGACCAGGCTGACAGCTTTTAATCTCACTTGGCATAAGTTGATCTCTCAATAGATATGAAGTCAGAATCTGTCCCACAGGCATTTAACTAAAATTAAGCTTTTACAGCAAACTTCAGTTTTTACTTAGAACTGCAGTAACATCTGGATAATTCTTGAGCATACTGAAGACCATCTTAACAGCATTTTCATCCAAGTAGTTGCACTATTTTGTTTCATTTCTTCAACTCATCTGCAATGAGGAAAAGGAGTAATTCTCAACAGTGAGATACTCTCTTAAGAAGTGGTAAAATTCCAGGACTTCTGTAGAGATCCTACAGGATCTGGCCTTAGCCTCATCACTCATCAAAGCTATTGGTGATAGAAGGTCCCATTAGCAGAAACATGATTAAGAAGGTAAGGCATAAAAATAAATAAAAGACATCATTTCTGACATGGGGAGAGATGATGACAAGAAGAGGTGACTGAAGGATGTGATCAAGACTGGCACTGAAAATGAAAACAGAGCTCCACAGAATCGTGTCCTATGTCCTGCCTCCCTGGAGAATTTGGTGTTATCCAAACTACAGAGTGTCTGGGGATTTTTATTTGTCTGGGAAGTATTTAGGGTGGAGGTAGATACTTGAGGATGGGTAACAGTTTATCCATTAGAAGACTGCACACCTTGCATTGCCTGTGAGAAGCACTGCTGAGGGTGAGAGTTGTGGTGGGATGGACCATGGACACCTGGAGCCAAGGGATGGAATCAACTAAATGAGGAGACATCACAGCAGAATGTGATTCCTGACTGAGAGCAGAGCATGTGTTGTGTTGAGATGAGAAAATTAAACTAGAGTCTAAAACTGGGTCATGGTTCAGCCATCTAAGGCTTTTAATTTAATTTAATTTTTTATTTACTTTTAAGGTCTATTATGATATTCATGTCTAAAAGGTTTTGGCAGTTTTTCCAAACATGTCTCCATTTCCATAAGTCTGCAGATCCCACTCCAACAAAATTTCCCACGTAATAAATTTGAAGGGCATGTAATACTTGATCCAGTGTAAATAAGTAAAAATAAACTGTTAAGTGCTTATTTTTAGTCAGAGGTATAAATTCTATCTGTGTTTTTCCAAGAGCATTACGGAGATGCAAAACAGCTTGAAGTCAATCACATTGTCACTAGAAAACTATCTTTGCTATGTTTTTAAGGAGATGGAACCAGTACACTAATTATCAGCCATCTGTGATGGGAGCTAGGGACTCTCTCTCTTCCCTTCCTGCTTTTATATGTAGACAGATTCACATCAGAATCCCTGGAGCATCTGCCAAGGGATAAAAGCACATGAAGAAGGTCCCTGTTGTGAGCTGATATGTGTCCCACAAGTGAACATTAAAAAAAGGATTGGCTGATCATCAGGTTTCTTTTGAATATTAAGGACAGTGAAAGAGCTTAAGTTTTGCTGGCTGATCCTATGATGCATCTATTGAGCCATAGGCCAAATCCACAGAGCAGCACTGAAATCCAGCTGACATCTGCAGGAGCCAGGGAGGTTTGTACCCAGCAGCTGATCCCCTGACAGCTCCAGCCACTGGCAGGACGGTGGGATGCACTGGGGCTGTGCACACAGAGATTCCCAAAGCTTGCATGCCCTGCGGAGGACAGAGATGGGCCTTGCTGTTCAGACAACCCTTGTCACCACAGCAGGGACTGTCATTCCTGGTAGATGAACAGGTATCAGGAGAACACAGGTCAGCTGAATTTTCCTGGAAGCGAGAGCCTTCATTTTCCAGATACTGCTCTACTTAGGACCTCTCAAATTCTACAGATTCATGTAAGATTAAAAATTGTCCTGGACTCAACTCGTAAGCCAGACACTGCATGTTAAAGCACTACTAGACAGAAAACTTTACAATAAATTCTCCTCTGGAAAATGTCAGACTCTGAGGCTATAGGGATTATGTAATGATATTTCAGTACCTGTAATATCTGGGAGAGCAGTCCTCATCTGCAACCTGTCTCTCTGTCTTTAGAAAGAACTTGAGATGATTTTTTGAGATTATTGCTCAAATGCATATGGCCTTAGCACAAAGCTATCTGACACACGTTGCAAATTTGTCTTTTTTTCAGACCAGATGAATTGAAAAAAGGGTGGGGTTTTTTTGTATGAAAAAGATACAAATTACAGTGGCTGTTTCATTGAAATATTTTCAAACTATCATTAAATACTAGACCCCCCAAAAGTTTTAAGCATTCACATTTTTCTGGATTAAAAAAGGTGCCAGTGATGGGCAATATTAAGAAAGAATGATAACAGAAGAAATGTGAGAAATATCTTTGAACTTGTTTCCAGCAAAAAGAAACCCCAAGGAAATCATCCAAGTAGTACTAAAAGCTTTTTTTATCCCAACAGTCATTGTGGTTTGAAGTTTCAGAAAGTTATCTTATTTTCAGATTCTCTGTGAACAGCCTTTCTAAAGCAGATTTGTCAGGTGATGCAAGGGAAGTTGGGGTACCCTGTCTACCTGCTCCTCTGCTAGCATCAGCTGCCACAGAAAAATCCTGTGTGATGGCTAATACAAACACACACCAGCTCACACTTCCTTCTGTTCCACCTGCTTCTACTCTGACCCTGAACTCCACTGGAAGTCAAGGATTTTACCAGGTAAGATTAGGTCCATGGCACTCTGCAAGACACATAGAACATCAAACACCAGGACACCCATGTTTCAGAATCGTGATGCAGAACAAGAGTGAGGAATTTTCTTATGTGAAGAGAGAGAGAAAAATCAAGCTCTTACCATTGCTGGAACCCAAAAAATTGTTTCTGGGAGTTGTGAGGGATGAAAAGAGATACAGATCTTCTCTATCTGTTTTCTAAGCTGATTCACTCCTCAGTAGTATAAATTTTCTTGGTATGTGCAACTGCTATCTTGTAAATAGATCTTGCTGTGGATATAATAGGAAATTTTAACTTGCTTCTAAAAATATAATTATGGGTGCAGATTCAGGGAGCAGCCTGATACTGCAAACTGGTAATGCCATTCCCTGTCCCTAAACTAGTGGTGTAAATCAGAATTAATGACATTAAAATCAGGCAAAGATTCAGTGATGCAAAAGAAGTTGGAAGAGTATCAGGACCGTTGCAGTTTTAGAGCCCTGACTTTAGTTAGTGCTTAATTTTGGCATGTTTATTTTTTGTATTCATTTTTCTCTTGATATTCTTCATTCCAGAATGAAATTGCTTCTCATAAGAAGAGGAATCCATGCAAAGTTGCAAGCTGTCGCATTTCGTGTTTTTCTTAGGCACATCATTGTACCCAGTCCTGACCAGAGTCCCAGGGTGGCAAGCTTACAATTTACTGTGATGAAGTGGCTCACACTGAGACTGTGCCTTGTCATCAAAGTCCAGAATTGCAGCAGACCGTTCCAACACTCAGTATAAGACAAGCCTTTACCAAAAATTAAAAAAAAAAAGCAACCAAACTTTGAATTGCAAGAAATTAAAATGAAACACCTCAACACACACCAGAAAACCTACCCAAATTCACTGAATTTCTTCTTTGTGTGACTACCATCCCTTCATAAATTAATGAGCAGGACAAAGAATTCTCCTTAACTTTTGCCTCAAGCTCATCCTTCCTTGAGAACTGGTTCACAATTATTTACATTCTTGATTTTCTTTTGCTTATGTTTCTTGGAACTGCCTCTCCTCTGTTCACTTGCTAAGATTTTGTCTTCCATACTCTTTTCCAAAGAACAATTCTGTCCAACCAAGAGGAGGCCAAGATTTGGTAATGTGGGCCATCCTTATGGAATCACATGAATCCTGAATCAAAATATAAAGGGCTGTATGGCAACATGGGAGAGATAAGTCCCAGGCTTTCCACTGGCTACCAGATAGTTCAACAGAATTCAACAGAATTCAGTTGAATTAGTTCTAGTTCATTTGTCTGGTCTGTTTCAGCTTTCTGCCTGTAAAATAAGAATGATGACAAAATAAAAACCATTGAAGAGAGGTTTTCAGAAACCTCTAGAGGCTTTGCTTGGTGGAAAATTATGTCGTAAAGTAAATCTCAAAAAAAAAGCTGGCTGGCTTGAACGGTATTCATCTAGACCTTTTCCACTTGAGTCAATGCCAGTTCTATCACAGTTTTAATGCTAGTATTTCCTGAGCTTACAACTGTAGAAGGGATGGTACTATACAGCTGAATCTACAGACTTCTCAATAGGATTTTTGAAAGGCTGTTGAAGAAATATTTAAATTATTTAAACCAATTTATATTTGAGCTAATCTTCCTATACCGCATCTGAGAAAATGCAGACAAAAGATTTATTTAAGGAATCATCTTTTCCACACATATGGATTCAAAAATGCTAGAAAAGAAAGTATTTTAAGATGTGGGGCAAAATGATACAATATCCCCTTAAATATCTGAAGGACCTCTGCTGTATCGAGTTTTGAAAGACGTGGTTTAAAACAGTAATTTAGAAATCCACTGCAAAGTTTGTCTGTGGTTCTCTTTTCTGCATTTTACACATTTCACTCTCAGTCTTCCCAAAAAAGAGGTCAATGTCAAGCTGTCATTGCAGATGTCAGCTGTGGTGGATGCAATGCTGTCCTCTTCCAATTAGCTGAATCCATGAAACTATGCAAACTCAGTACCTTATCAGGGCAAATTTTGTCAGGCAGTAAAATACAGCAAAGTGCCCTGGGCCAGACTGCAGACTGCAGAAGAGGCACACACAGACAAGGCTGGCCCGATCTTTTCCATGGGGAACGGGGCACAACCATTCCAGACAGAAAGTATGGTAAGAATATACCAATACACCAAAGTACAGCATAAAATGGTGTACCAGGAGGGGCTTCCTGGGGAGAGGAGAGATCTCATTGCAGTGAGATGCCCTGCAGTCTCCTCATCCCTGAGAGAAGAACTTGTCAGATCTACCTAGTGCCTTCCTCCACCAGGAGGTACAACCATGGTTGACTTCTGAAGCAGAAATGCTATAAAAATGTAATAAGGAAGCTGGAGAAAAGAGAGGTGACAGCAATGTTAGCACATCTTAATTGCAGAGAATTTTGCCCTCAAGCCTTCACATGCCTTTGCACATCACTGTCACTCTGAAGTGGGAATGATCTTCAGAGCAGAAACAAAGCTTTAAATGCATGGTTTTTATATACATACATATATGTGTGTGTGTGTGTATGTGTGTGTGTTTGTGTGTGTGTGTGTGTGTTTGTGTAAAAGTGTTAAAAATGCATATATGTCCCTCAGTCTGAGAGTTTCAGAATATCTAATTTATCTTCAGAGCAAACACAGAGGCACAGAGCAATGAACATCCCCTGCTGTTAGCTGTTTTTGAAAAGAGCCCCACTTAGCTTTTCAGACATCTCTTCCTCACAGCAGTATTGCCCTGTAATTTTGAGTTATAAAACTAATACTGAGAGCAAGCTAGAGTAAATACAGCTGCCACACTTTACTCCTACCCCTAGTCATTCCTCGTCTGTCTTTCTGGAGAGTCCTTTTAGATGCTCACCCATGCATGTTTCATCTGTCTCTGCCGTGCCTGACACAGCTGAGGGATTATTTTCCTTAGGCAGTGCTGCAGAGGGTTCAGAAGAGCTGGTGTATTACCTGCTTTGCTGGTTTCCCCCTCATGTCAATTACCTGGTTTTGTGCATTGAAAAGGCCATGGTGATGTCCCAGTTAAATGATGGTGTCACAGCAGAGGCCTTTGGAGGATCACTAAGAAACATTACATTTGAGGAGGTGGGAGTGAAATATCCATCAGGTTGTCTAGAGGGGCTGTAAAAGCACTTTCATAAGAGATGTATTGTGAAATCCAGGGAAAGAAATCTAAAAGGTCAAGATGGTCAGGCCACTGTATGACTGCCCAGATGCATCCTCTCAGGAGCAGGGAATAAGAGGCAGGATTGCAGCTGTGCATCTGCCCCTTCCCTCTATCTCATGCTGCCAACACAGGAGCAATGCTGGAAAAGTTATCTATACCTGGATGTATCTATACTAAAAGTCAGGGAAAGGGACAAACAGGAAAAAATAAGAGGGATTTTATGCCGGTACAGCACAAGACACTAAGTCAGAAAGGAGGAAGCACCTTCCCCATCTGCCCCAAGCAAGTAGAAACCAGTGAAGGTGGATGTGCCAACAGAGGATGCACCTGCATGGTCCCTCTCTCACAGCATCTGCTGGACATTTGTGCCACCAGCACCTCTGCAGCAAGCACATAGAGGTGGCCCAGACTTCCAGCACATCCTTAAATGTCAGGGGTCCTGCAAGGTGCTGGAATGCAGCCTCCATTGAAACAGACAAACCATGTCCAACAAGACCACCCCAGCAGAACACTGCTTGAGATTTCCCTGTAACCAACAAGTACCACAGTAATTTGCATGGCCTCATCCCATTGTCAGAACAACTCAAAGCATGGGGGTAAATCTTTGTCACTTGTTCAAGAGGAAGTCAAAAATGTATTGAATGGGAAAGGTACATTTATTGCAGGTCTTTCTGCATGTATAAGTCAGCATCACTACAGATCTTTATAAGGGGCAAGGCTTTTGTATTTCTTATTTCTACATTTTCTACAAAACACAGATATGTGAGTGTAATAATCCAGCTGCTGCCTGTGTTGGGTGCTCAATTTCTGTATTATTCATGAACAAAAAACCCTGCTAAAAGGTAATAGAGCCTCATGTGAAAATAAAGGAAGCTCAAACAACAGGAATTGTTTGAGGAAAGGAATTAACTGAACAAATCAATATATCAGGTTAGAAAATTAATTTTTATATCCAAAACAAGCACAAGAAGAGTTAAATTGCAGACATAGTCCCCTCTTTTTGAATGAGTCGTATTGATTTTGTCCAATCCTTCCTAACAAAAATGATACTAGAAAATGATGTAGAAAGCAGTACAGCTCTGGGATATGATACACAGAGATGCTGTGGCATCTCATTCTTGGAGTTTTGAAGGCTTGACTAGGCAAAGACATAGACATGCTGACAGAAATCCCACTTGGAGCAGAAGGCTATACTGTAGACCTTCAGAGATTACTTTCCACCACTCTATGTTCTTATGAAAAGCACTGAAAGCTTCTCCCTAAAGAGGGTTGAATCAGCATCCTGAAATCCCATGGATTTGAGAGCATTCAGCCTTCTTGATATCCGTCATGAAATTCAATTCTTATTTAGCATAACCTTCTCAAAATATGTCCGATAGCAAAGCTGCCATTCTCCCCATGTACTGTTCACTAAAAATCCATGAAAACCAACTATCCTATTATATCACTAATCTGCTATATGCAAAAAAAGTAACTTAGGTGCTGATGCCCTTAAATGACCACTTCCAGGAGGCTGATCAGTTCAGCACAAAGCAGAGAAACATCTTTAAAAATGAACAATTACTTCTGATATCAATACCTGTCAGTAATAAGCTGACCACTCTCTAGATGCATAATTTAATATCACAGTCCATTAACTTTCTCCCTTCTTAGCCTGCCACTGGACTGTCATTATCTTGTAATCTTTAATACAGTGTGGGAATAGTTCAATCTCTAACCTGTAGGGATCTCATAATTTCTTATACTTTATGTTCTCTGTGTTTAAATAAAATAAAGCTGAAAAAAAGTCAAACTCATCTATACTTTTTGGTTGATAGCCAAAAAACAAGATTTTTGAAAGAACACAGAGCAGAAAGAAAACATCCCATATGAGATCCCATCAGTTTCCCAGAGAGACTGTAATGAATTGCAGTTCATAGAAACATAACAATTGTCAAAATGTCACCCACTAGGAACCTAAGTCCTGTAAGAACCAAAGAATATTGTTTCAGGGGAAGAGAAACATTATGCTACAGCAAAATATGCACTTATGTACATACTATTATAACAAGGAATGCACCTCACCTAGCCACTTGTCAACAATCTTTTCCATAAAACAACAGTAAATCTAAGTGATTCAAACAGATAAAAATAAACTATTTTAAGAGTCTTTTTAGAAAGAATAATAAGAAAAGATTTAATTAAAAAAAAAAAAAGGAAGAAAAAGAAAAAGGAGAAAGAAGAAAATTAATTTAGTCACTTTTTTGTTTTTGATATTATGTCCCAAACCAGGTATATTTATCATAACTGAAAATGTAAAGTTGGGCATACCTCAGCCATAAGTCTGATTGTCACAAGGCAAATAATCACAATCCAAAGCTGAGTACAGCCTGAAGATATGAAGCTCCTTCCTTGACTTTTAGGGGGAAAATGGCCGCTGCACAACTATTCCTTGGATAGCAACTATCAATTTTGCCCAGTTTTGTACTTTTCCAGGGATGTCTTCTTGATTTCTTCTCAGGAGTTTGACCTTTTCTGTTTTTTTAAGAGAGCAATGTGAGGAGTCTAAAATATACATGTACCCAAAGCAGAAAATATGTAGTGCAGAACATTGCTGCTGTGGTGTTCCCTAGCCTGAGTTTAAAGCTGTTCAACAGCTTATTAATTTCTGACTGATGCTGAAAATTGAGCAGACATCTTCATTGAGCTTCCACAATGCAAACCATAGTTTATTTTTTCCCTGGGAGGTGACAACTAATTCAGAAGCCATCGATGTATATAAGGAGATTAATTTGTTCCATCTGATTTGTATTCCCTTGCAGCCAGCAACAATGAATGTAATTCACCGTCATGTTGCCCAACTGTCTCAAACTACTTGCAGTAGTCTTTTCATCAACAAGTTTGGCCACTTTGATATTCAAATCCCTTCATTTGGCGATAGCTGAAACCATGGCATATTTAGGAAGGGTATTCTCCTCCAGGTAAATTAACACAGAGCTAACACTCTTTTTGATCATTTTAACCATTAACACTGGTAGCAGCCAGTACATTAAATGGGGCATAGGAGATAAATTATGTGGGCTGCATATGGCATTCTTACATACCTATGCAAGTGAAATTGACTGACTTTTTCCCCATCAACACGGCAATGCATTTCTAAGGTGTGATACTGTTATTTCCTTTTTATTAGTTGTGGGGAGAGCAAACAGATTCAGGCCTTCAATGCCTGGACATGCTGCTGCTATTCTGTGACATTAACTAGTCAAGTGCTTGCTTTAAGCATGTGGAAGCCAGGAGGCCTTTCAGACTCAAACAGAGCTTAGTGGAAAAGGATCAAGTTCATTCCAACTGACTCATGTTCATGGCCAGGAAGTTATTGTGGACAGGCATACATCCCACAACTTGAGTGTGATCTCTGACCAGCCCAGGGTCAAGAAAGTCCACAATAGAGCTCATAGCATGACTCAGACATACAATAGTTCTTCAAGTATTCTTCTACTCAAAAGGGGAGTGAAAAGGGCCAGTAGTCAAAGTGAGTGGCATGCAGTACTTCTGGTACCTGTTCTAATCCATGTATTGTGTGGATACTCTGTCTTCCAGAAGGTTAACCCTATCTTTCCAAATCTGGACTGCATTAATAAATCCCACAAGAAATCACTGCTCAAGACTGTGCTAGTGCCACAGTCTCCGTTAAAATGGCCGCACTTTTCAAAGGCATACAGAGCCTGATAGGTTGGGCAGTTAGAATATGGAACATCTGAAAGCCTCAGAAGTCTGTTATAAGTGTGATTTGTAAGTTTGGTATTGCAATTATGTCAGAAAACATGCCAACCTGCCAATTCCATTTCAGAAAGTCACTGAATTTTATAATCCTCTTAATTCCAGCTTCCCTCTGCTTTTGTCCAGATTTCTTCCAGCTTTTAACACACTGTAGTCCAAGTCCTTGCACAAGGAAATAGAATTAATCAGGCAGTGAATGTCACATTTAATTGACACTAGCAAGCTTCTCCCCAGAGATGCTGGGAGACCCCCAAAAGGAGTCCATAAGGCAAGGGACAGGCTGGATGCTATTGTGGGGAAACTTACTGCTGTGAGAGGGACAAGAACAAAGAAAACAGGAGAAGTGCTTTCAAGCCACTCTGTCAACAGTGTCCCAAAATTTGAAAGGAGAATTTTGTATTCCTGGAGACTGTCATTCAATTCACAGGCTGGAGACATATGTCCAAATGACTGTAGCCACAGGTGATAGCTACAAGACTTGACTCTTTTTACTACAGGTCTTGCCAGTGTGTGTCTCAGTCCTGACTTAAAATTGTTATCTCTAGGTTTGTCAAGGTTACTTACTCTGTGGCAGAAAGACATTATCTGCAATGTCTTCTTCACTTGATTTAAAGTGACAATGTCAGCTGACAGCAGAGATGTCTAGCACCTCCCCAGGAATTTTTTCTGGGTAGAGAAGGACAGAGTTGCCCGCTATTTTGTGATGGCCAGCAGAGCAATGACACTGGACCAGCTCTGCATCTTTTGTACTTCCATGTAATGATTCCAAGATGAGAGACTCTGACGATGGCAATTTATCAAACTAATCAAAGGCACTAATGTTTAAATTATGCTTAAATTTATGTTTAAATTTGCAGGGTCTGAAAGAAGACCTGCTAAAATCTTGCCCATGCATGAAAGGGAGCCGGCATATATAAAATGGTAAAGCTCATCATAAGATTTATCAAACTTGGTGTACATTCAAAGTATAACCTGTGTATATACACCACCAAAAAAAAATAAAATTAAGAAAACCTTCCCCAAGGGCAGTGCTCTGTTTGTGAAAGTCAGCACCAGATGTACAGATTCAAGAAAAAAATGGAGAAGGGTATTTCATGCTCAGTGGGATCTCTGGCTTTTATAGTCAGTATAGGTTTTTATTTACCCAGAAAAAGTGCACATCAACTCTCTCGGACCATAAGCAAGTTATGTAGTAATAGAGAACAGAAAAAAAAGTAATTTCCCAGATCTTAAAAGGAACAGAGTCACTGTTGGAAGGTCAGAGTAATGAGGAGCAGAGTGAGAAACACAACCAGGTATGCTGCTGTCGCACACCACCACACCTTCTGGAATAAGCATCACAATCATGTTTCATAAACAACTTCACACTTGGAAAAGTACAAATAATAACCACAAAAAGATAAGTCACCAGGGCCAAATAAACTTCTACAGAGAGAATAAGAACAGACTGAAATAGAAACCTGCAGACTGAAACTCAGTTAATCCCAAGGAGTTCTCTAAGGTTTTCTTATATTAATATTCTAAAGACATTAGTTTGAGGCTTCTAGCCTTGTGAAATGATGAATACCTGCAGGCAAGACAGAGAAGGCACTGCAGTGACAAAGAGCATATACCTAAAGTATATATTTTTACCTCCTTTTAGCAGGAAGTTAAAGCTGGAGAGCCAGTGAACAGCTATCAATCTTTCAGGACTGCAGAAAGTTGCTCTATGGATGGGTTTTGCTTCCTAATGAAACCCAAAGTGCACTAAAAATTAGATTAAAAACTAAGGTTTTTGTATAGGACAGAAGGGTTTAATGGAGGCAGAATTCATTGACTGCAGCCATGGTCTTATCAAGCTGTTTGGAATGTAGCTGCAGGAGACAGATACTTCATGAATGCCGGGTATGATACTAGACTGAGCCTGTGTGACGTTCCTAGGGTCAAGCAAGAAGTCTACAAAGGAGTTCATAGTATGGCTCAAACCTGCCATAATTCTTTGGGTACCCTTGTGCTCCAGAAGAGACTAAGCAGGGCCATTTCACTATAAAGTGAGTGACATAAAGTATTCCAAGTACCTGGTAGTGAGCCACGCTACTCTTCCAGTAGACAGGGAGATCAAACAGATGACTTTTCTTGTCTCCAGTGCACCAGAGTCATCACCCACCATCCTTCAGTTCTCACAGTTTCTATTTGAGGTATCTGAGTTAATGCTGGCACAGTTGGTACTTGCACTTGGACTTGAAGTGGAAGTAATGAAAGAAAGAGGATTAGGTCTGATGTCTCTGTAAAAGATATGAAGATTCAGTGTGTTCTTCAAGGAAAGATTTTAAACACCCATAAGATAAAAAATAAATCAGGATTTTTAATAAAGATAATTATTTACCCAGAAAAAACTGCACATCAATTTTTTCAAACCATCAGCAAGTTATGTATGTCAGCAGAGCAGAAGCAAACTCCATTTGGCACCTGGAATATGTCTATGCAAAGAGTGCCTGACTGTTCTCAGACTCTCAGACAAGTTTCTCTGCCCAACAGCTGCATTCTCCAATTCCTTAGTTGAAATACACACTTAAAGAGGGACAGATGTTCATTACACTTTTGGTACTGGTAAGGCGCTGAAGAGTTCAATGTGCAGTTCTATCCCCTTCTTCAAGAGTACCAAGAATGTGGCTCCTTTTTTTCCTGTGTACAAAATGGTTTCACAGCCTGACAAACAAAAGCATATTGGTTTCAGTATGCTTTTCTCACTCTTATTTAAGATATTATGCACAGTAATGATAAAAATCCTTTAACACATCCACATCCTGAAATGTTTTATGCAGTAAATACATAAATAAAATTGTAAAGTACAATATCATTATTGAGGAAAATTACATAATACATTCTCCATAAATCATTTCAAAACCAATTGCCACAGTTCTGAACCTGTCTAAATTCTGTGGATTAATCTTAATCTTGTAATACAAGTTCCATTCTTCAGCGTACAATACAACCTATCAGCAGTTATGTGACCTGAGTGGTACATTTAGCATTGCAAAATACAACGTATAATTAGGTGGCTATATGTACACGCAATAGAACAGTGTTGATCAAATTACATACTGTGGTTTGCCCTTCAGTGCCTCATAAGTATAACAAGTAAAAATAATCAACATCCTTTTTTGACATGAAACTGATTTTCAAGGTATGCCATTTTCACACATAAAGCTGCATTCTGTATTACACTGAAATGTCTCCTCTCAATAGCTACGCAGCTTGAGATTGATTTATTTTGTACCTGAAAAAGACAAACTTAAAATGGGCAATTAAGATTCTTTCCCTTCAGAAAGACTCTACATCAGCAGTTGCTATTCTTGGTAATATGAAAGATCTTTCCTCATAACCACACAGTTAAAGAAATGCACTCCTGGGGAGGGAAGGGGGCAGGTGAAAACACACATATGAAAGACGAGGTGTTTTTTGAAACAAGTGAGGTTAAAAGCTTTTTATGTAGTTTTTGATGCAAGCAGATGTCAGAGTAATGTGATTTTTCCGTTAAGTTCCCAACCACCCCGGAAGAATTGATTGTCATGGTCTGATGCGCTGAATATGGCACAGCTGGTCTAGGTAAAGCAGTTTTTCCTCAGCTTGTCCCTCAGTTTGTCCCTCCTACACATCACAGGCTACCGCCACCTCAGAGCTCCAGCTCTATCTCAGTTCTCAAACAGGTTTGAGCATTAGAAGTACTTAATAGCAGTGCCCTTCCAAACTGGTTTCACCAGCCTGGTCATAAATTATACTGGAATAACAAACTATTGCTACAGCAAATCAGCCAGGTTTGCTCACTCTCACATCCCAAAGAATGCTAAAGTGTGGTTTGCAGCCACCTCCTAGAGCTCTGAGTTTTTGGGAAGATTATTTCCAGTGCTTCAGGGAACATTAGGCCAGTGTCCAACACAGGGATCCTACCACGTCACAGAGGGGCCCTTGAATGGAAATGTGAGCCAAGATTCAGAGACACAATCCAAAGCATCTCTTGCTGACACTGTACTCAAAAAAGGGAGAGGGGAAAATAAACACTGAGGGCACTGTGGATTTTTTCCCTCAAAGACAAGAGGCTAATTTTAGGGTTTATACTTCCCCATTGCTACTCCTTTCTTCCTCCTGTCCAACAGAAGATCACAGATCTGAGCAGGTTAAGTCCATTGACTTGTAGAGAGCCCACTGAAGTCTCAAAGGTGAGCAAGAAAAACTGCTCACAACTACAGTGCCATGAGTTTGATGCAGAATAAACATGCAGAGCAATGTTTTTCAAGTGTTTGAGGTTTTTTTAACTAAATTGAAATATTTTTTCTTTTTTCCATTTTCTGACTAACATATAAGCATAAATTGAAAGCTGCTTCATGGGAGAACATGAAAGGAAGAAATTAAGATTGATATCTATCAAGTAGCACCTCTCAGGTTCAATACTGGAAAACATCAGTTTTGCACATTGATTTTGGGTTCCTAGCCTTCACAGCCCAGTCTCAGCACACACTATGTCCTGTGGACACAGTCAAGGTGATGCAGAAGAGCTGGTGAGAGCATCCGCCTCAGGAACTTGCCATCTAGTCTGCTGGCTTATCCAGTGTATGTCACCAAGTGCATCCCTCTTTCGTATGACCTTCCGCCCATTTACTCAGAGCCTTTTCATACACCAGAATACAGAAGTGATCTCCCTATTTTCCCTCTAGACATAGTTACATACCCTGCCTACAAGCTGCTTGATGGGGTTACTAACAGGTCAGAGAAATTAAATCCTACTTTTCAGCCTTTTACATATTTGGAATGAATGAGGAAATTTTTCCTGTGATGCTCTGAACCATAATAGTGAAATTTCATAAAGCATGACAGTTTCTTAAGATCTAGCAATGGAATTTTCTATTATTGCTTTTGAAATAAAAGTCTTGCTGGTGCAAATCTTTCTATATCTATTAATGACATCAGTAATAAAGTATTAGCATTCTTTGCAGTAGAAATTTCCACTGAATTAACCACTGGGTGGAAAAATCATTGTGCTGGGAAGCAGGGAATTATCCACAAATGTCAGCATTGTTCCCACTGAAATATTCCATAGATGTTCTCTGAAATGAATGCAGTCAGCAATTTGAGATTAATACATTCCTAATGACAAGATGAACATGAAATAGAAGTGGTCTTTCTGTGTTTTCCCACCCATAAAGTTACTGTTTGAAAGGTAACATTCACTATGGATATGTAACTAGCAGCCCTTGTCCATGTAGGGGGCTTTCTTGTAACAGTTTTGCAATTCACTGCTAAGGGCATCACCAGAGACTCCATGCAGTATGGATTTCAGTGCATGTTTCAGTGTTAGTAAGGGTGAAGTCTTGTTGTATTATAAGATTCCCAAGGTCGCTATGACAAGTTTCCAATAACATGAAAGAAAATGTCCTTTTCTGTATGACTGTGCACATATTCCCATCATTTCATCAGAGGTGACACATCTCAATACTACTCTCTTGTTCTCAGTCACATTAACCCCTAGTTGCTTTCATGAAAACTGAAGCCATCCCACTCTGCAGAGTGAGAAGTTTGCTCTGCTGCTTTCACATAGAGCTCAGTGATATTTGCAGCCCAGGGGACAGGGGGAATGCACCAGGATCTCTCTCTCTCTGGGAAAGGATTTACCAGTATCTGATTCACAGTGTAGTGGTCATTCCACCCAGCCCCCTCTGTCTGCTGAGCATTCCCAGCTTGCACAAGTTTAACCACCATATGGCTCATGTTTTAAGTCTCTCTCCTCACATAGTTCCCTGAAGCTCTATCTACCCAAAAAACCAACAAAAAAAAAAAAACAAAAAAAAAAAAATTCCTTTTCCATCACTCCCATGAAACTGCCTTCTAAAATACCTAAATGAAAAGCTTTCGCTATTCCCACTGCTACAAAAGAATGAAAGTATTTGGCTGGTGCTCACTAGCTATCTCCATCTTCCCCAGCTTTCTTCCCAGTGTGCCCAGCCTCTTTCTGATCTCAGAACCACAAAGACACTGGATAACAAAGCCATCAAACAAGCTGGATGGGAAGGGATCTCTGGAGGGCAAGTGGTCTAGCTCCCTAAAAGCAATATCAGCTTTGGAGAAAGCTGACAGAGATCTTGGATAGCGGGAAAGGAGAGAGAGGAAGGGGAAAAGCTGTGAAGAAGAAAAGGGTAATGAGAGACAGGTTCAGCAAATACAGAGAAAATGCTCACTTCCATTCCTATTCTTCTAAGAAACAAAAGGTTTAAACAGAAGGGCAAGAAAAATTTAAATATCACTAGACTTTTTGTTAGCTCAAATTTTCTGACAGTTACATAGAACCTCTGGCCTGACAACCAGTCAGGCAGAACCCTTCCAGTTCCCACAGCAGATGCTCTCCTTCTCTAACACATATTTACGATTCTCAGTACCACTTCTGCTTTTACATGGACAGCTTGTAGAAAGCACCACTGACTTTCCCCAGCATTCCACTGTGGGTTTTTTTTTCCCCTCTGGCAAGGTGTAACTTCATGGCTGCCTCTTGCATACCCTTTAACGCTTTCACTTACAAAGGCAGCTGTGAAGCTCAGGATTTCTGTTTGCACGCTGAACTCATCACACAAAGCCGAAAACAGCACCATATGCTCTGATTCGCACAGCAGAATGGGAAATCTAAGGTGAGAAAACCACTTAAAGTAGTGATGCCTTTTTCAACCTAGAAATGAAACAACACACACTTCTGAGATAGTACTGGTATAGCAGGTAATATAACAGTGGATCTTTATTGAAGGCCTCCAGGGGCACTTAGGGAAAAATGGCCACAAAAGGCCACCTCCTGATGGGGGTGCATACAATTTTATAAGTTTTGTAAATTAGCACAATTGACAGAAAAGTATGAATTAGAAGTGGTGATGCAATTCTGCCCCAGCCCAAGCCCCTTCTAAATTCTCTCTCCTTAGGGAGAGACTGTACTTTGTTGATGAAAATGTGTCTCAAAGAGGTGTTTATTGGCCTTGGTAGCCAGGGAGAACCAAGATAGAATAGGGCCTTTGGAATATGTTTTGTCTTTCTGCCTAGGGAAAGAGCAAGGACAACTACTGGGAAAACTAGCCATTAATACAACAGGTTACAAATACATATGTAAAGAATACAGAGAATATATATAAACGAAAAAAGGTAAAAACCAAAATAGCATCATTAAACAGACACAGATAGTTCAGCCTTGCAGGGCTGGCTGCCATCCATGCAGAGGGCCAAAGCATGGCCTCTTCTGAATTTGAATCAATCTTTCATGAGCACACTAACAGCCTAATGAACTGAGAATTAGGCTAAACCTTCTGTTATTATGGGTTGCTATGCTGCACTTGCACCTATAGGTGCAATATCCACTTAAATGTTTGTTTTCTTATTTTCTGTTTCTTAAGAAGACATTTTCTTGGTACCAGCATATGTCTGTCAACTCAAAGTTCCTTAATCAGTCTAAGGTTTCTGGGGAAAGGATGGACAAACGGCTCATCATATCTATTTGCAGAAGAAAAAACAAATTACTTTAATTGAACTTATTTTGCAGTGTAAATATAACTAAAAAACTGCCTGAGATTAAATTGCTGCAACACAACAACTATTCAGACTGAAGGCTTTCTCATCAATCCATTATCAACGTCGGTCTTTTATTGGAGCAATTCTAAGGAAGGTGCCTTCACACAAGCATGGCTCACACCTAGTCAGCCAGAAATTCATTATAACACCTCCTAATATGCCACAAAATCCTCAGGCCTAGATAGGATCAGTAACTTACATTAATATATTTTGATAAAAACCTTCATTAATAATGTTAATAATAATTCTGTGGACAACAACATCTCTGGAAATGTATTACAAATGTGGTAAGAATTTACCCTGTTCAGACATGCCATGAAAAAAACAGTTTTTCTTCCTTACCCGGCTGTTCATTATGTGATCTAAGTTCATCTGGACATTTCTGTCAATGTGAAAAGTTGTTAAAAGGTTTGTAAATGTGATGTGGTTAATTTTGGCACATAAAACTATCAGATAAAGCAAGATGTCATGGTTTTAAAGCAGTAACTAAAACATTACTAGAAAACTTACTTATTTCTTGCTGTGAGATATGGATTAGAACAAGAGCAAAACAGGTTTAAAACTTAAATGGAATAAAGAAAGTTTATTAACAAAACTACAAGAATAAGAACACCAGAATAAAACTTCCAGAAAACTCCTTTCTCCCCCAGTACCAACCATTCCTTTGTTCACATGACAACATAGAGACAAAAAACTTTGGAACTTTGGTGTTTAAAACAGTCCCAATTCCTGCTAGAGTCTTTTCATCAGTCTTTGTAGAGAAACAGAAGTCTTCTTCTGCTAATCTATGGAGTTTCTCACAAGAAAACTATTTCTGTTACAGATTTCTATTTCTCTGATGCCAGCTGCCCGGAAAAATCTGCCATCAGATTTTCTCCTCCCATTTCACATCACTCTGAGGTGTGTTATGGACCATGAGTCTAGGGATATCATTTTTAAGGATGAGTTATTCAAAAGCAAAAGTTCTCTTCATCTGTCTCTGTGAGCCTCCCTAGAAACAGAAGTTTTCTCTTTGCCTCTCAAGGCCCCAAATCTTCAACTATTACTTATCCCCCCTCTGTTCCAGCACCTCACTGTATCACAACTACTCCACGTTTTGCTCAAAATCCACACTTTGAACACTCCATTCCTCCCAATATACTCTGTCATGAATTAAAGGAGCTTTTTTCCAGAACACTATTGTCCATCTCCATAGCTTTAACAGAAAAATATTTCAGCTTAATTAAAGCATCTCCTTATTCTCTCTTCCCTATCTAAAACTTAACTCTTCACTGTCTTTGATGGTTTTATGATGTCTTCTTCATGTTATCTCTCTCTCTCTCTCTTTCCTTCTCTCTCTGGGAAAAAGGATTAATCTGCAAGTCTCATTTAGGCAGTAAAAGAATTAAAGTCTTGGAAAGCTGCAGATGTTCATGGTGTCAGGTTTCAGTCCAGCAGAACAAACTACAAACCATGCCAGGCCAGCCGGCTCCGTTTCTCCCCCCCCGCCCTCTGCGGCCTTGTCCGGCCTGGAGCTGGGGAGGAGGCCGAGACAGAGCCTTGTTATTTTGTCAGAAGCCGAAAACCAAAGAGAACAAGAGAACCCTGGCTTTATATCTTAAGGTGGTGTTCACAAGTTGATCTCATATTCAATGGTTAAAACCGCCACCAATTCTCAGAAATGACCAATAATTGGTCACAAGAAAAGACTCCCATCAGCCTCTTGCAGCTTCAACTTCCTCCCAGCTCCCAAAGCTATCTTAAAGGTAAAGTCACCCCAGGACACAAGAAATTTCATTCATTTTTCCTAAGACTTCTAAGAAGCATTTAACTTAACAAAAATGTAATCTGGTGAAAAAAAACATAAACAAAAACAAAAGCAAAGCAAAACAAAAAACCCAACCAAAATAAAAAACTTGAAACAAAACAAAACAAAAGCATACAAAAAAAAAATTTGAAGTTTAAAGATTTCGATATCCAAAGTTATTCCTTTTTAGAAGTTAATTTATTTATATCTTTATAAAGAAACATAAGAAACGGTGAGATAATAGGGATGCCAGACAAAATCTGGGGATTAAGTTATTTCCCTTTTCCGTCTTGCATGAATAAATATTAGCCATCTAGTACATTCCTGTCAGCGGATTGCACTGTCAGTTGTTAATAACAACATACCAATCAACATACAAAGTCAATGGGAGACAAGAATCACCCCACGACTAGATGGTGAGGGGGTGTGGGACCAGGTGGGTTAATCTGGGTTTGGAGCTTTGATAGACCTGAGTGCTGGGCAAGTTCAGATGACATATGAGATAATAAAAAAACATTAGAAGGAGAGCTTTGCATTTCTGCATTTTGCAAGAAGCCTTAATGACTCCCAGGGCATGAGAACATAACATGTATCTTGTTGAGAGAATACAAACTCAGTGTTAGCAACAAAATTGTTTGATTAGACTGTGGAGGTTGGTGAAGAGAGAGAAGGGGGATTAATATTCGTTTTGCATTTTCTGAATACCCTAAGGGAAATATAATTCAGTTACGTCTATGTATATTTTTGAGACACCTTCTCTGTATCTAAAGAAAAGGTCTGCATTCTCAGGCATTTAGGCAGAAATAGTGCTGATCCTCACTGTGCTTTCACCTAAATAAATAAATAAAAAAGACCACAGTACTGATTTCCTAAAGGAAACTGAGAACAGTCTGAATTAATTGTATGGTGAATAGCAGCTGCAAATGCAAAATAATGGGAAAATAGCACCCTGGACAAATAACTTACAGGCAATGAGTGCAGGAAATTGATTACACTGGCTGAAATGTGTTAAGGTAATACTGAGAAGTGGTATTTCTACTAGAAAACTTTATAAAGTGCTTCAGAAATTTATTGGTATGCGTTTGTATGTAGATAACTATCTTCAAATTGGCACTGAGTCCCTGCTATAGGAGTAGCTCATGCCTGTGTTATTTTCTTCTCATTGCAGTAAAACACCTTGATGGGCTTAGCACAAGAATAATGCTGAGCATACAGCAGAGTCCTCATAACATCACAGCCCTGTGGAAAAGGTGTCAAGCCACAGGGTTAAAAATCCCTGGATGCACATCCCCTGTAGATATGGCTGTGTAAACCAAAGCTGCAGCTGCCTTAGGTGCCCCTCCAGTGGCTAGTAGGGACACCTCCCTGGCCTTTCCAGGTAAGCCACATAGACTTGATGTCCTGCAAAGGATTTGGCTCTTTTTTGCTGGGGAAAAAAAAAAAATCTCTGAGGCAGCGAGACCTTCCTATGAAAAAGTGGTAAAAACCTGTTAATTATTTGAGAGAAAATCATGGAAATATGCTTAAGGAAAGGAGGAAGGTTAGATGCTGAGGAAAAGTGTTTTTTATTTAAAAGCATATACATGTATGTATATGTATGTATGCATATGTATGTATGTATGTATGTATGTATGTATGCATGCATGATAAAAATAAGATGATTGAGCTGAGAGGAGAATGAGACAATGGCAATTATGTATTTGTGCACAGAAGGCAAATGAGAGAAAGAAGGTGTATGTTCATATGTCTGCTTAGTATGTTTTTCCATGAATATTTTGAAAGGCAGAAAATGTAATGATCAAGACCCACTTTACAATTTTGGTTAGACAAATGTTATAAATAATGTGTTGGAAACTAGAATCAAGTCCTTTTCTGAATTTCTTTGCTATTTGACACAAATATTTGACATCAATATTTCACAAATTGTTTCATTTTTGCCACAATACTCTAAAGACAGGTATGAAGGCAGAGGGAACTGAGCAGCTTGCTTTGTTTACTCTGCAAGAACTTAATATATAGTCACTTCTTGGTGAACATGATGATCACAACTGATCATATGTTGATCTAAGGATGATGGCTCTGTACACTTAGCCAAGCTCTCCACCTTGACCAACACCTTAGTAGCTGCGGCAGCTTCTGGGATATCCTGGAGAACCCACTGAATGATGCTAACTACAAATAGACAAAAATGTCAGCTTCTTTTACATCGTTTGTTCAAGTTAATTCTCTGCAGATTACTCTCACATTCACAAGTAAATGGAAACAAACAAATTTCTGCTGTCTCAAGAAAATTGGGTTTGAGAGTGTTCTGAGACAATGAGTTCTGGTCCAGACTTATAGACAGGGAAGTCAGTTAGTGGAAACAAAAAAGGGCGCTATTTATCTGGGCTAAAGAAGAAATTTAATGATTCCCATGTCATACAACACTGATCCACAGACCTTTTCCGTGCACGCAGGGTATTTTTTCTCTCATATCAGCTCCAAAACTCCCCTCTTCCTCCGTTTCACCACTAGACGTGTGAAGTTTGTATTTCTAGGTCCTGTATTTATTCCTATTCTCATCTTCAGGCTTCTTCAACGTGGCATCCACCAGTGTCTCTCCCACCTAGGCCTTGTATAGCATAGATCTGCTGGGTTGCCACTGGTGTATCCTGAGGTGTTTCCCTCCTACTACATCTGTGAACAGGCTGATATTCCTGGATGGAACAGAAAAAATGTGAATTGTGTCTGGTTTCTGTCTTTGTCCAGTTACATTTCATTAACGGGAGAAGCAGAATCAGAAAGGTGCATTTGTAGCTTTTTTTTGGTTTTGCTGCCACTGCTGTCCCAGTTCATGGTATTTTGCTTTACAAACAGAACCAGTTATTTTTTTACTTACTAAAACCCTGTATAAATACTGCAGTTGCTAATCCTCATATTTATGAAAAAAAAAAGAATCCATTTAAATCTCAGAAGTTAAGCCTAGCCCTTCCTGATCTTTTGTGGCTTGTGGGAGGCACCATGGGGGATGCTTATCCCAATCCCACTTGTAGGCAGCTGGATGCATGGTCATTAAGTGTTTGGCCTCAACACCTTGCATTGCAAGGTTCTGCCTTGTACTAGTGTTCTGAAATGCTTCATGTTAGCTGGCCAGAAAGCTAACTCCATTTCTAACTGCTTTGCAGTTCCCTGGCGATAACACTTGCCTTGTTTTTGCCAGTCTTTCTTGTATTCCCACAGAATGAGAACAGCTTTATGGATAGCTGGGTCTTGATAAGACTAACACAGAGCAGACACAGTTTGTCCAAAAGAACCTGTGACATTTCCATGCCTTAACAGCAATTTGAATTACAGATTCAGACAAGGCAGACCATTGTCTCTGGTCTAGAGTTTTATTTGAAATGAAGAGTCAACCTTTTGAGTGAAGCATGCACAAAAATTTAGAAAGCAGAGTAAAACAAGAGTTTGATCAAGATGCAAATGAATTTATATATCAATTCCACATTTCATAGCCTAAATGTATGTTTGCCATGGCACATCAGGCCTCTGAACACATTGACAGGCTGCAATGACCAGCTCACTAAGCTGCTTCAAGTGTGTAGGAGGTGCATTTGCTCCGCTCTGGCCACTGCTGGCCCCTCAGCTTGTCCTGGGATCTCCTTCAAATGAGCAGTCCAGGAGGTGCAGCACATGTGCTGCAGACAGCAGGTAAGTCTGGCAATCATTTCACAAACAGAAATGTTGTTATTCCCACTTCTGTCAAATTTAAGAGAAAATTTGGTGTTTTGTTTTTTTTTCCTAATGTCTGTGAAATCCTCTTTCCCTTAAGGGAGAACAGGAGAGTAGCAGGAGAGCCAGAACAGATTTTTTGGCTCTTGTTATAGCCTCTTTCTCCCTGCAGGCAGCATAAAAATGGCTAAGAGCCTTCCACGTGGGTAGAGCATAAGCTGTCATTTTGATTTCTCTTGGATGGGAAGCTCAAAATGCTCAGCAAAACACAGAGCTTCCCTGCAGCTAATCCCTCCCACCACTCTCCACCATTGAATAAAGGCTGCTGACATGCTTCCTGATGATGACAGATTTCTGGCCAAAGGAGAGATTGATCCCAGCAACATGGATATCAGGAGAGCTAAGACAGGGGCCACCATGGAGCGAGTGGTGATCTTTTCAGGGTGGCAGAAGACAAGTAACTCCATCAGGGATGCTAAATCCTGCCACATCCACTATTATTTCAGGCTCTCCATATTCAGCAAAGGGCAGCAGCAGAACCATGCGAGGAGACACAGACTCCTTAGAAGACCACTTCAGAGGAAGACTCCTTGAAAGATGCCTTCATTGTTGTTTCTTCCTCTGGCAGCTTCAGCATGGCTGGCTGTCACATAGTGGTTACATGGGAAAGTCAGCAAGCCAGACCCAGTGAGCCAACACACTAAATCACAGCCTCATAGGAACCCAAGATTCTCCAGTCTTTCCTGGCTCAACACATAAAGGACCAAATACGTATCAGGTTCAGGCCCCCTGTCTGCTTCATGCAACTGCCAGGGAGGATGTCTCTCACAGTCACTCATTTTCTAACTCACAGGTGCACAGCAGGACCTTCTTTGAAAGATACACAATCCTCACCACTGGCAGATACTAACATTGTTAAAAAGACAGGTAGAAGAAGAGAATGAACCTCTTAGTCGGTGTGATATTGCTTCACACTGTAACAGTCTCATCCCATGTGCATTCACCATCCTCCAAAAAACAGGCTCCAGTATAAAGTACCAGGACACTTGTGTTCAGGTTTCTTTTGAAACAATAGGTTTCAAAACAAATTGGATGCTGCATTATATCTATCTTCCACTGAGGAAGAGGGGAAAACAATAAATTTAGAAATAAACCAAGAGTGACCCAGAGCACAAAAGAAAATTAAATCAGAGGGAGAGCAGGGAAGGCTCATAATAAAAGCATATCCCTTTGAAGTCACCTTCAGATACATACTTTTCCCTATAACTGCAGCCATTTTGCAGAGCTTTATAAAATAGCATCTCTGCAGAAGGGTTACTTAAAAGATAGATGTAATAGACTTTTCAGGACCAATGAAAACAAATCTCCTATAAACAAGAGTGGTTTTCCTGGCCAGGCAGGAGTTCTTTAATTCCTTTCTAATCTGCATGCATCACAGGGATGAGAGGGATCAAACTACAGCAGAGGTCTATGATGATGGTGTTGTCAGCCATCTTGGGAATTCTCTATCCAGTCAACAAACTAGTTAAACAACCAAAGATACTGCTTCTGATGTCCTGCAGTCCAGAACCAGGTGGCAACAAATGTCCTTTTTGAAGTGAGTAATGGAGCCACACTGAAAAAATGCTTCAGTCAAATTTTGTATTGTTGGTTTTGGGCAGCATTTCAGCAGCTTGCTGAAACAGGAGAAGGAGTGGGAGGGTGTGTGGTCTCTGTGGGCAGCTTGCTGTCTGTGGGAATGAAACAGAGCAGATGCAACCCTTGTATGCAGCTGATCACACTCTCTGGCATGCAGAGATATTTGAATTGCAGATTTGTGGCTCTTCCTAATTTCTTGGGCTTTGTTGTTTGTTCAGGTTTTTTTAATTGAAGCATCAATTTTAAGGAGCCTTTCATACTATTTGTTGTATAAACTATATAACAGTCATGAATGAGATGCAGTTATACTGGAGAAAAATGGGAATGCTTCCTCTGCTTCCAAACATCAGTGAAAACTACAGTTAGTTTAAGAGTAGCCTGTGCCAATTTCCTCACTCTAGAAGTTTGTGTATGAATGAATTTTACCTTGTTTCCAATGATTAAATGTCCCACCAGGACAGCAATGTCCTTGGCTGTCCATAAACTAAATGTCTTCAAGACCTCTAGGAGCAATGAGAGAATCTCAGAATACATAAAAGGGGATGTAATTAATTGTTTCTCAGTGTTCATGGACTTTGTCACAAAATAAATAGTCTTAATTGGCAATCAGCAGTTCCTCTCAGCTTGATATTTGGTCACCAGACATCAGTGCTGGCCACTCTCCTCAATACCATAATGGAGTCCTGACCCCTACAATGAGTGTACCAATAAGCCTTTAACCTTGGAAGCTGGGTCCAGTCTTGCATACCACCTGATCCCTGAAAGAAAACTCAGTCAGCCAGTATAAAATCCTGGATTTTCTTCCTTCACGGTTGAAAAGCTAAGACCGCTTCAAGTCCATTGAGTCCATTAGGGCTCCACAGGGCGGGCTGAGTAGGACACACTGCTTGGCAGGCTTGCAGGGACACTTGGAAGACCTTCTGCACCTCTTTTTGGGAGTGTGAAGAGAGTGACCCTGAGTGAGACAGCAGTCCTTGACATACTCGTGCCACATGTACACCTTTGGACATGGGAATGAACTTGTGAATGGAAGATACCCAAGATGAAAGGAATGTGGTAAGGCAATTCAGCATTTCATTTACTATTGTCTAGGATGTTTTGGCTGCAGGGGAGTCATCAGCCTTAATTTGCCCTGGGGATGAAGGCGGATTCTTTTGGTCAAAAGCCTGGGGTCAGAAAGGGCCCATGGGTTTGCTGTTGACAAAAAGCATTCCTGTCTGAAGGACACACTAAAAATACCCCAGATGAAAGAACTTCTGCAAGACTGACAATTTATTTAAAAACAAATAGAAAAGGGAAAGAAAAAACAAAACAAAACAAAAAAACAAGAAAAAAAAAAAAGAAAAAACACACCTACAGAGCATCCGTTATGGATCAAGTTGAATAACAGAAGCATCAAAACTAAACTCTAAATCTGACATAAATGTTCAAGACAACACCTATTACTGAAAATATGTTACTCTGCTAAACTGGGACACTGAAAGGAAATCTCTGTTGGAATTTCTGCATTCTGCAAGAACTCTTTCTAAAATCTAGTTCATTCCAACATCCTTTAATAAAAGATGAAGGGATCAGACAGAAAAACCATCACAACCTCTGTAATGTTATAACTAAATCCCTTTACCCTAAATAACAAGCTTTTTTTACTAAGCCTGGCTTTTTTGACTTCTGCTCCTGCAAGCTAGAATCTTGAGCTATTTTAAACCTTGTAAACAGAAGAAAGCATATTATTCTTATATTTCCCCTTTATTTAATGTCTCCAGACTATGTCTGGGATAGCACTTTACCTGGTTTCAGAAACACCGGTTTCAGACAGTTTAACCAGGCAATTACTGATTTTCCTGCAGTTGGCTGGCTGACAGTACTCACTGCAGGCAGAAAACAAACTGAGATGAACAGAGGGGTAGAAGAAAGAAAGATGGAAAGCAGTTAATTTTTCTAGGCATGTTTAATTGTTCCAGCTGCTCCTCTGAGTCTGCTTCTCTGCCACCTCCTTCCCTGTACCATTAATTGTCTGTGGCAAGCTAGAGATGAGAAGATGCAGAAATACACTGGACATTGTGTCCAATTTTCCACTGAGAAAAATTCTGGACCCAAATCTGAATGAATGGATCTGCTTCATTCCTTATAGTAGATAATAGGGTTGAAACCTCTTGCAGGGACAGCTGTAACAAATACCAGTCCTGACCAGGAATAGCAATATTGCAGAAGAACTGTATGTAGCTGCAATTACATCTCTCTTATATCTGTGTATCCAGCTAGTAAAGTTAATTTGCTAATGGATCATGAAAAGTATTGGTTCTTGCCTTTGTCAAAATGAGCACTCTGAGCTGACACCAGGTAGTAGTGTCATAACAAGCCAAGCTCAGTTATTTGCCTATGCAGAAGTTACCAGCCAAACACATCCATTCTACCTTGATGGGATGTGAGAGTTAATCCTGCCTTCCAGGGGTGAAAGTGGTAATGATGCCCAGAGTTTTCATACACACTGGTGATTTGAATTCTGGTTTCTGTGGTACACAGCTGGGACTGCATTTTATCACAAGCCTTTTATTGTACTTAAGTTACCTCTGACAACCTAAAACTGCTCCGAATTGCCCAGACATACATTTATTTACTAACAACAGAATTTCTATGCTCCTAAATATCCAAGACATAGACATAACCAATTAGTCTCATATAAAATATTTAGGTAAGACTTTACAAAAACATTTAAAATTAAAATAATAACACTGATAATAATAGTCTAATTAGTGAGTAAACATAATTTGTGAAAGATAGAAAATTCTTAAATTAAGTTCAGCAGCTAAACCTTAGCTATGTTCTAGCCTTGTATGTGTAATCTGCCTATCCTGTATGGTGTCCTGTGAGAAGACATAATGTAAGCCACGATGCTCCAGGCTTCTTGCCCTTCATATCCCAGGCTGAGTTGTCAAAGCTGTCAGGAAGTCTATGTAACATTATGATTTTATATTTGTGTGTGTGTGTGTGTGTGTGTGTGTGTGTGTGTGTGTAAAGAAATAACACAATGAGCACAGGAACTTTGAAAGAACAGTTCGGCTTTCGCACAACAGGCAGTGGTACCCTTGAAAACTAAATTGTTTGCTTCAGTAGTTTAATGACTGGATGTCTTTACCTTCCTGTGATGCTTGCCCCCACATGAAGTGAGAATGGCTGTCATATCCTGTCACATAAAAAAATTCACGGGCTTCATTAACACTAGAAAGCTTGTTAAGCCAAAGGGCTAAATATAAATTTAGAACAAATCACTCACACCTACACCCTCTCAGTGTCTTTCCCACCAGATGAATAGTCCCTTCCAGCAGAAGCTGCTTTTGAAGCTGACACAAATCTGACAGTCAGCAAAACACAATAGTGAAGCTGCTTGCTTTCTGTTGTGCCTTTGTTACAGAAAGAATTTCAGCCTTCCCTGCCCACCCCTGTTAAGGACTTCTTAATCTCTGAAGAGAAGAAAGAGGCGCATGACCCCGAAGAATCAATATGATGCATGGAAGGCTGTCCCCACCCACATCCATTGACTACGGAAATTATGCCAAATCAGCATCCACACTGCTCTACACAGAGCAAAATATAGGCAGGGAAAGGCTGAGGTGAGTTAAGCTCCAAGCTCTCCATTCCTGTCGCTTACAGTTAGTGCCAGCAATTTTCTGCAGCTTTTCTTTACTCTTTTGTAAAAAAGTCTTTCTAATTCCACAGGATCTCAGATTCTTCGGTGATGAAAAGATTTTTGGATTTAGAAAGTGTTACTTTTTTTTTTTAACTAACTTTTCTTTTCTTATTCAGAGCACTGGGAAGGTATTTGCTGGTATTGAGGAACTTGTGTCCTGATGCCTTAGCAGAATTTAGGCACAGCAGGAACCCCCAAACACCAAGGGAGCAAAGCCCATAAACAGTTGTACAGCATGGAAAACCCTCACTGAAAAGTAAAGAGAAGAGCTGTGAACATCTGGCATGACAGGCAGTGTTCTGAATACTCTGCATTTATAATGCATATATGCACAGTGGTGATTGCTTAACATCCTCCACTGCTTCCTGCCAAGTAAACACCCAAGAGCACTAGAGGGCTTTTGTTGGATCTTTCCAGGCTGGAGCACTGCTATAGGCAGCTTTTCATCCAGTAGCCCCACTGGTGGGGTCATTTTACTCTTCTGGTAAAAAGTACCTCTGGTGCCCACTTTGGGAATGGAGAAGAGCTGTAGAGGGGATGCAAAAACACATTCCCATTTCAAGGCTCTTATCCTGCTGCTAGAAAAAGAGAGAGAGGTGTTAACAGCTGTCTCAGTTCCCCAGCTCTGGATCCCTGGTGTGTTGTTGGGTGCTCTCAGCTCATACCCAGCAGCATCACAGGGGAGGACACTTTGCCATCCTCAGCTAGACCAAACAAATATGTGTTCAGGCTGGACATTAAACCCAGCTGCCTTTCAGCTGCCTCCTGTGACTGGCACACATTCTGCCTGTAAACAAAATTATGCAAATAAGTCTGAGATATAACACAATGATTTTATATATATGAAAACATAAAATACTAATATTAATTTAATTATAAAATTAATGGATCCAAATGGAGAGAGAAAGGAAGGAATCCACAAATGTTGTGGAATTTTATTTGAAATTTCAACTTTCATTGAAATTTCTCATGCACTTTGCCTTCAGCTGAACCTGTTTTGTACTATATATATATATGTATTTACCATTGGTTTTCAATTCTTGACTTCAGAGGCCTGTAAATAAATGTTCAATAACAATAATTTCTTTCATTGTTGTTCATGTTGCATGAAAACTAGTACACCATTAGCCTCTGTCTCCAATGTTCCACGATTGTATTAACACTCAAGACACTGAAAGGCAAAATCTAACACCCAGAACCTTAGTGGTGTGTATGTTCTCCACTTCCATTGATTTCTTTGAAAACAGTTCATTAATACCTGGGGAGATGGGTTCTTACTGTACCGTACTGAATCCAGACTAATTTATGTAAGACTAATTTTCAAGTGATTTGTGTAATTCCTTTTTTTAAGTTTTTGGTTTGTTTGGTTTTTTTTATAGTTATCATAGAGTTATATGATACAGCTCAGGTAGAGTCTGAATGAATGCAAGAGAATTACAAATCTGGTTCAAATTTCTCAAATGTGCCAAAGGGAACCTAGAAATGTAATTTGTGCAGGGTCTTCTATCAGCTTTCCACACAGTCCTACATATAAGAACCCCTATATTCAGTTCACAGTATTTCCGTTTTGTTATCATACTCTTTGTTGGACCTATTACAACTGAGTAATCCTAAAAAGCAGGTCAGTCAGAAGTCTATTTAAAAATAAATAGTATGGAAGTTACAAATAATATTTGTTGATGCTTATGAAGAAGTGTCAAACGTCCAAATAAAAAAGTGTTATTTCAATTTAAATTAAAATCAGAATCCATATGCAAGAAAACAAAACCGAGACTATGTTGGAAATTCTATCTTTATATCAGTCAAGAAATTTTGACAAACCCTTTGTCACAGTGTGATCCTTTCTGGTTTTAGTAAGAATCAAGGTTCCACTTTCACTGGACCTCAAATAATCAGAAACACATCTGGGGAATTTGCAGCATGGGAAAAAAAAATAAAGAAAGCCAACAGATTTTTTTTTTTTTGCTTCCTTGGAACAGATCTTTGACATGAAACCATATTTTTTGTATACTGTTGATTGCCAAATTCACCTGTAGAATTCCTTTGGGAATTGAATGAACTCTGGATCTGTCACCCTGCAGCACTGCCTCATTCTGCCACCTTCAGACAGATATTTACACGGAGACACGTGCTCATTGAAGGCTGTTAGATAGTATCTGGCTCATAGTAATCTACAGTCATTCAGGTGCTGCCAGATAACAGCATCAAAGCCATAGTGACAATAAAACTTTTAAACTGAAAAGTTACTTCCCCTCCAGAGCTAGTGATTATTTTTAGGAGACCTTGAGACTTGTGTCTTAATTTGAAGATATGCAGTGCCCAGGGATTTGGTAGTGAAAGGTATCAATCGTAAATCACAAGCCCAAACTGTTTGCAGGGCTACTGCCAGACTTGCATTGTGATCCAGTGAGTGTTTCACAACCAGGCAGATGCACACTGATGCTCCCAATGCACAAGCCAATGCTCAAAATGAAGGAGAGAAGCGACAGTGTTTAGTTTTCTTGCTGTGCAGGATGCTGCATCAGAGCAGGCAGTTGTTGCCTACAATCTACACAGCTGCGCCCCACATCTAAAAAGAGCAAAAACAAAGTAATCCAGCTTTTTTTCCTCTTGGTTAAAAGGGTCTGTGTGATTCAGAGAAAGGATGATACTGCCTCTGTGCCAGACTATCTTCTTTGTCATGGGATGCATGAAGATGCAGCTTCTCTGCAGGGAAAACTACGGATGGTAATGTATTATTGAAGAAAAGCATAGTGCTTTGGCTCAGATTTCGATTCCCATTATAAGGTAATGCTGTGACAATGTTCTGTTAATACAATGAATTTTGGCAGTGTTTTGCTTCATTGCCCTTTTTAACAAAATAGAGGGTAAAATAGTAATGATAGATCTGCTTAGTGAGTTAACTCAGGTGGCAGCCTTGTTTCTCATATCCAGACCACAGAAGAGCCCTCTTGACTGGACCTTGCACCTGCTTGTACTTGTGACTTTTCCTGTTCCCTGAAAGACAATCCGATCTGCATTGCAGATGAATCTTTAATCCTCAGGTCCTACTGGAGCATAGCATTGCAAACAGCTGGCTTGAGAGCTGCAGGCCGTTCAGCATGATTTGAGGCTGTGAATACACATCATCTCCTGGTTACAAGTGTATCTGCAGGTTGCTACCCCTTTGCCACCCCTTCTCTGTGTCACTGCCTTCCCACTCAAATGAAATCCTTAAACAGGAAAGACACATGCCAAAGCCACTCTGACGAAAAATACCAGGTTGCATACTAGCAGCTGATTTCCTTACTCACTTTTTCTGCCTCAAACCAATTCATAAAGTCATTTGCTAAACCTAATTAGCTTTCCCACCTCGGTAGCTATCTCTTTTGCAAGGCTTTATTTAAAATCACACACAAGTGGGCAAAATCAGCAGCCATTTATCAACCAGCTATCCCTCAGAAAGAGAATGTAGGGCTTCGACAGTCCTCCAAGTTTAATGGTCTTGTCTTTCCTCTGAAATTGAGTTAGACCACCGAACGTGCTTATCTTTGTCACATATCAGCCCTATTTTGCAGCCAGGCTGCTACTCTCTCTTGCAGCCCTGAACACAGTATCAAAAAAGATTCTCATGTTTTTTTGAGAAATCTTGCATATGAATGAAATCCATCTTTTGACTACCTGGTTCTCTCATTCATGGTCAAAACACAAGAGAAGGAAAATCAGCTCAGAGATTTTGCATGGGTCACTTAGCAACCAAATGGTGAGCACAGAATGAGTTTCCATCTGAGACCAAATACCAGGTGTTGAAGAAGGAACGTGGAAAAAGATCCTTTCAAATTTGTGGTAGTTTTGGTAAAAAAATGTTGCAGTGTTTTCCTGAGATGAATGAGGGAAGCTTCTTCTTTACTTTAAACTTGAGTTAGATTTTGAAATGAGTCCCAGCAGAAGGAAAAAAATCCTATCAGAGAAAGAGGTTTCTATACCAACAGGAAATTTCTGCTGTTTGCAGTGGCTGGGGAGCTTGGATTAGGGTCTTTTTTTTCTGAGAGTCACAGTATTTGTTCTTAATCATGTCATTTTGGGCTCACAAGTGCAGCCTCAGATTGGAGGAGAAAAAAAAAAAAAAAAAACAGAGGAAACAATTATGGTTGGTAAGATGGATAGTAGAGAATAAGAAGTGAGAACGTTGTGCAAGATGTCACTCAAAGGAGCTCCTGTGAGCTCCAAGAGATACAGGTCTTCTTTATCCATCCATGCCTCACTGCGCTCCTGGTTTTGTAGTTAATTAACATCTCTACTCACTGGAATTTCAGCATTAGCAATTCACTTAATATTAAGTGAAGTATGTGAGTGGCACTGCTGAGAGGGATGCAATACCAGAGGTTGCTCAATCACACTGAAAGGTTATTTTAATATGCTGCTCATTTACACTTCCTTAATTGCCTACAAATGGTTACAGCAAGTGGACTCTGGCACCAGCTTTTTGTGAGAGCCTGGATGAATCAAACATCCATCAGCTCTGCAAAAAAAATGAGATGTTTTTTGCTGCAGAGTGACCTTTAACTCACTAGATCCTTGAAGAAAGTTGATGCATGTGCTCTGATTCAAATGCATGTCTCCATTTTTGAAGATCCACGTATCTCTTACTCTGTTGAAAAGCAAGAGAATAGGCACTAAAAGAAAAGATACATTTAATTCTGCTTTACAAATATATCACCCTCTTTTTTAAGCAGTTCTCTGAGTAGCTTCTTCCTTTTCATAATCTAAAAACCTATTTTAATGCATGGATCCTTTGACATTATTTCCCTTCAGGGAAAAACTTTTATCTTTCCAGGAAAGAAAATAAAGGAAAAATATTCTTTTTTTCTAAAAGAAAAACCTAACTTTCTTTTTTTATCCTTTGGTACTATGTTCAGCTATACTCTCCATCCTTAATAACCTTAATAAAATACTTATTTCTGAATTTATTAATATATTTCACTTGATACTTCCTAAAAGGAGAAGAAAAATGGAGACAAAAAAATGTATTAGAGAAATAAATGTTAGGGAAAGGCATTTAATTAATATTTTTCAACTTTAATGATACAGAGCCAGTTGAAATTCAGGTAGCAACAGAGAATTATATCTGCCTCACATGATTATCTCCAAGCATAACTGTTTTAATTGTGATTGCTGGGAATGTACTTATTAAATACAGAGATCTCATCACCATATCTGAATGAGTGTATCAGGCTGCCAACTTTAAAAATTTTAGTTTTATAATATCCTGCCAACAAATTCAGTTTTTGTAAATACGGAACTGTAATAAAGAATTGGATGAATAAAAATTCGGAAGAAAAGGTTTAAATAAAGTATGTGTAATTATAACTAATGAAAATATGGAATAAGGAATTCTCCTCCAGGTCGAGGCAGAATTCCTTTTCCAAAGTCACGGATTGCAAAAGAACCCCCCCAGATAACAAACCTCAGCAGGCTTATCAACTCGGAGGAAAGGACAGGACACAGGCCATCATAGAAACAAAAGAACTAGCCTGAAAGTCTACCTCCAGACCAAGGCAACGCCCGGCCGATTTCGGCCGGAGACCATCAAGCAAGACAAAAGGGACGAGCCCCAGGAAAATGGTCGTTGCCAGAATCGAACACCACACCCGCCAAACCCAAACTACAGAAACTCAATCAAGAAAGACAAAGAAGAGACTACTCCTCTGAGATATCCATCGGCACCAGCCCGGATCTCTCAATCCTGCTGTGATGAAATATGTTAAAATACATACAGACTCACTTTGCATTTGAGGAGACTCTGCCCGGATACTTACTGACTCAATGTTCTAGGCCAGGAAATCCATTCACCAGACAATCAGGGACACTTGGTGAATGGAAACTGGTTGGAATTCTAGCCTGGGGACATAAAATCCCTATAAAAACCCAGGCCAAAGAACCCTCAGACGTGGATTTGGGAACACCTATACCTTGCGTATAGACCCTGTCCACCCAGCGCTGCGCTGTCCATTTATTGTGGTTTTTCCTCGCTGTTTTGCTGTTTTGTTAATTTATAATAAATTTATCTTTTTTATCTTTAATCTGCCGTTGCATTTATAACAGAACCACACAGACTACTGTGAGTTATAAAACCTGAAAAGACTTATAAGATTTGTAGCTTCTATCTAGCTTTTTTCTAATTCTGACTTCAAAGCTTTTCATGGATTATAGAAAAGTGTTTTTAATCAAACCACCATATCTTACTTATTGAGCGATTTCTCCAGTCATTATCAGACCACTCATGATTTACCCCAATTATTTTAAAATACAAGTGTTTCCTTAAAATCAGTTTTAAGTAATTCTACAGTGCCATAATTAGCAAGGGTCCTCAAAACACACATGAAATACTCAAGGTAGTATGCTGCCTGCAAACATCACTTATCATCACCAAATGCAAACTACTCATCTGAGCCTTGAAAAGGGAACTCAAAGGAAAGGTTTGCACTAGTTTTCTCTGGGCATTAGTTTAGGTGAAAGATTAAATTATAAACATCTGGAGGGGACATCAGTTTAAGCAATATCATTTTTAAACACCATCTACACCAGAACTGCCATTCTCTGGGGCAGGAGTGGTAACTTTTGTTATTTGTCAAATGTACTAAGTTTGTTACCAGCCAAAAGTTCTTCTTGGAAGATATCTCTTGGCATCTTCAAGTTATTCTTTCCGTAACATCAAAACTCATCAATGTCCTCAAGTCTGCCCCACAACAGAAAGGCTAACACATAGGTAGCAGAATTCTCCAGGAAACGATAAAAAAAGCCACAGATGAGTCATTTTTGCTGGGTTTTCCTCTTTTAACTAAAATCCAGCTATGTTTTGAAACCATCACCTCTTCCAAAATGTCGATTCCAAACACTGACTTTTCTACTCCTTTTCCTAGTTTTTTCATTTCCCCCTATCTTCACACACATAAAAGAAATTGACTCAGTTGAGGTCACTACAAAACTGCTTCTCAGGAAAAGACAGATGCCTGCAATTTTTTTATTGTTCTTTACCAGACCACACAAGAGCATCATAGTGTTTCTCATTATCTGTCCCAACACAACTGCTTTCACAGTTCATTAGAGAGAGATTATTCTGTGTGCATTTCACACCTTTGTGAAAAAACAGAGAGTTTTATTTTATATCCAGTAAAGAGGGTTCTGGCAGATGATTTTAAATGGCAATCCAAATGAACCTCATCAGTTTCTATTTGGTTGTGTATGTGCTCTCCCACGCCTCTTCTCCTTGTAAATAGAGAAGGAACAATGCAATCTGGTTCAAGTAACTTTAGCCAGTCACTCTAACTCCAGATGGTATTTCTTCTATTAAAAATAGATTGATATCGAATTCAGTGTCTCACAGGATCAACAATTAATCCAAAAGAAATACTTGCTACAGGAGAAAGGAGTAGAATGGTTTATTTGCCAGAGGTATGATCAAGAGGTCTGAGGCCAGGGTGGATAGCCAGGATCTCATGGTGGCAAATTCAACTTCTTGTGCAGTCAAAACTCCTTTTTTTCAGTTTTGCAGCCTCTGCAGCAGAGGTGCTAGTTACTCACTGCAAGTATTTTACAGGTCCACTCTGAGATTAATCAATACCTTTGAAGATCAAAACAAGCATGAGAAAACTAGGGGCCAGGATGACAAAGAGACCTTTCCAAATACAGTATTGCAGCTGAACCTGGTGGAATTTTTATTTTCTGCCCCAAATCCATTTCAAGGAACCCAAGCAATTATTATCATGTAACAGTGGCACTGAGATCAATGGCATGACAGAGCTGAATTTGGCCCAGTGTGTAAAATCCTGGAGAAGTCCTTTAAAACAATGCACAAATCCTATTCTATCAATGTTATCTTGCCCTTACAGGCACAACCTGAAGTCTTAAGTTTTCTGAGCTGGTGTTTTATGATCTTTCCCTGCCTGGCTTTAAAGCAGTAATTTATGTAGCCTTCCTTGGCTGGGGCTTGCAGGATGCCTCCTTGTATATCCACCCCATCATCTCAACAAGAGGCCACACTTCAGAATGTCACAGGACACTGCACAGGAGATGGCAAGCTGACTAGCAAGTCGTCACCCAAAATGTATGGGGTGTTATGCCATCCAACAAACACTGAGGAGTTCAGCCTGCCCATTCTGCACTATGTTTGCAGATAATGCTGTAATACCAGTAAAGGCACAGCCCCAGTGAGAGCTGCTTGCTGCTTGGACTGAGTCACAGCTGCAGCACTGGACACTATATTTGAAAGCCAAACAAGGAAATCCTAACCTGAAGACAGCACCCAAAATTCATTTCTGGATGGATTCCTTGAAGCAAGGTGAGTCCTCTCTGCACTCCTTGCTCCTGTGACTCAATGCTGCTCAGCACCCTTCCAGGAGAGCTCCTCGCTACTCCCTCGACCCCAATCACATTCATGAACTGAAGAAGACTTGTGCTCTAAGTAACCCACAAATTTCCTCTTTTCGACAGCAGTGCCTTTCAAATATAATAGCAAAACACACATAATACACGCAGCTATGACTCCTATCCACTTTTCCATTTCTCTCACTTTTGATTTAACCAGGCTGAGCCCAGTGCCTTTTATCATATGGGATCCGATCCCTGTGGACTGAAGATCTCAGAAGAAGGAGAAAGAAAGGGATATATTTAATTTTAGTCCTCTGGCATCACGCTTATAACTGTCATGAAATTTTTGGCTGTTAAAATATCAGGACAGTGTTTTAATTTAGAACATTAGTAATACAGTTTAGGTGACAAAACAGTGAGCAAATTGTATTTTGCAGAAGAAATGAGGGGATTAGACAACTGTTGCCAGTGAAATAAATTCTAGCTCTCATTTCCAGATACCAGATTTAACACAGGTAAGGAAGTCCTTGACCAATCATAGGTATTTTATCACTAGCCCTGTAAAATGAAAAAGATTTCTTGCTGCAATTAAATTCCACATCTCAAAGCCTAGCAAAACTGTGCATAACATTGGCAATGTAAGGAAACTGATCTCTGATTATCCGTGACAATAATTTGGCTAATGGTAGCACTTTTAGGAGCCCTCCTGCAAACAGTTTGCCAGCTGCTGTCATGCCATATGCACTGAGAAAATTAACCTAATTGCTCTGTCTGCAGCTGACATAATTCCCTGTTAGTATTTGTGGGTTTGTGGAATGCATGTGTAATTTAGACTATGAGGATAGCTGGGTGTACAAGTACTCTATTTGGCCAGGCTGACACCTGAGGCTCTTGCTCCTTCTGCAAACCAAGTCTGTTAACCTTGAGCCTGCTCTACTGCCCCAGCAAGACTTAGGCTACAGTGATCTAAAAAGTGTGGGCCTTTGTCACACTATGACCCATTTGGCAAAAGATCACACCGCCTCAACAAAGGCCCTGCAACACAAATTCTGCACAGTGCTCACTCCAGGTACTGTAGCAAGCCTGAAGGTGACCTAGCTTCCTTTTTCATTTACTCACTACCAACTTATTATACAATGTATTGTATTGGTATGCAGGAGGAGGATACTGTTCCTACGCACTGAGGAACACAAGAGCTTTATTAACATTTTTCAAATAAAAATCTGTGTTGTAACACAGGACTTGGCAAAGAAATATACAGAACAACATGTACAGTGTCCAATATGTATATTCTTGGTGAACAAATAAGCAATTATCAAATACTTTGAAAGCATTACAAATGCTACAAGTGACCTTACAGGACCAGTGAAGTTGCTTTCAAGGGATGCAGACTACTAATTGTGAATGGTCCTGATCTCCCTCCAAACCAAGGAGCTATATAAGAAGAGGTTCTGTCCTTTGACATAGCATAAACCTCATCCTTCTTCTGACCTCTTTATTAAGCCAGTGACTCAACCTGATATCAGAGGGCAAACACTTTCCTGATGAGATTGAAAGCTGAGGTCCAGACCTGCTGTGATAATTAAAGATCATTGAGTGCTTTTTATAAGTGGAAGTTTGTTTCCTGTCTAAATTGCACTTCAGGTAATGGCATTCTGTACTAGCTTAAATCACCTCTCTGGCTCAAACAGAAGTTTTATCCCAGGCATAGTTTCAGTTGGAGACAAACACCTTCACTTTCTCTTCTGCTGGGATCATCAGCATACTGAGCCTTACACAACGCAGATTTTCCCTTCCAAAGCTGCAGAGTTTCAAGCCACCTGGCTCCAATCCCAATTCACAGCTTGTGTATTAATTAATGAAACACTGTTACTCAGGCCAGACACTGAAGTGTTGGGGTTGGCATTGTGGTGTTCCAAAGCTGCATGGTCTGCAGGAAAGTTGAGTCAGGCTCTGAATTTCAGGCAACGAGGGAGATCAATTTTTTCTTCTTAAACAGACAGGAAATGGTGCTGTAATGACTACTTTAAACTAACCTAGAAGGCTGCAAAGACAAAGTACATCCCAGAATATGGTCAGACAATTAGCCTAACTTCATGCCACTAGCTGCAAAGTATTCTGGTAAGGAGACGTATGATTTAATCTCATGGTCATTCACTGGGTTCCTACAGAGGCCCCCAGTAGCAGTATTACAAGCAGTGTGAAGGTCTGGAGGGTTATTACCCAAACTCACTTTGATGGAACACAAGATGGTGTTTGTACCAGGCTCTGCCATCAACATCAGCTGGCTGCTGATGATAAGACACCAGGGTGTTTTACTCCCTGATGCTTGGCACAACAGGGATGCTGGAACTCTGAGGTTCTTTGAGTCTCTAGCAATAAGCACATTGCAATAGCTCAAAGCCATCCCTACTTCTGTGCCACCAGACTGTCTGTTCACGACAATTTCTCTGTGTGGTATCCTCCCTGTCTTCCCTGCCAGTCTTCTGCTATAACTTTTATACTTTTTCCTCAACAGCTCTAAGGTTTTGTGCTTTTGATCCTTCTCTGCTATGTCCCACATCTATGTCATTTCTTTCCTCGACATTAAGATTTCCATTAAGCACACCAAATCTCTCTAGATGTTAGCATAGGAAGCATTCCAAAACACAAGGCAATATATCCACTTCTATAGAGACAGGTCTGGAGAATGCCCACAGCTATAAGTGTGGTGCCCCAGTATGAACAGCAGAGAACAATTGCATTGAGATCCATAGAGACAATGGATCCTAGTCATCCTCTTGTGGCAGAAAGCAAGCTGACCTGCTGCTGGAGCAGGTGTCCAGGACCTGTTCAGGCAGACTTTACAGTAGCTTGTCTGGAATTGCAGTTGTGGAAATAACAGCCCTTTGTGTTGAACTTCATGACCAGCACTGCGCATATAGGATTCATACAGGCCCTCCCAGCTGCCCTGCTGATACATAAAAACTACACCCAGCCATCACTCTATGCTCACTCTTAGATCTAATGATGAGTCATTCCTGGAAGTCTTTGTCAGCCAAAAGCTGAAAGTGTACTCTCACCTCTGACTTTAAGCAGCAAAAGTGAGTGGCACTTTCTAAACAATTTGGTGCCAGATGAAATAAATCTAAGCAATTTGTCCTTTCAATGTCACCTTCTTTCTTTGTTGTTGACTACTTTTACTATCCTGCCTCATGAAGCCCAGACAAAAGGATTACAGGATCACAGAATAAACCGATGATCCCGCAAGGATCATCAAGTCCAGCTCCTGAGTCTCAGGAGGATCATCCTCAAGACTACCATCGGGTGCCCAAGAGTATTTTCCAAGAAAAGACAGAATTATTCAATTTGATCCTGCTCTTCCTAGGACACAGAATTAACTTCATTCTCCCATAGTCTGGAGTGCTTTGAGCCCAAAATCTCTGAAGGAAAGCATCAGAGCAGTCTTCCATGGAGCACACACAGGTCGTATGTCAAAATATCACAGGGGAATGTGAGACTTCAGCAGGAGAGAACAGTGTTGTTCCTTTTGTAAGAGCCACATCAGACCACCTGATGTAAACAAAATCAGCAAGGGTTTTCAGAAGGCAAACATACCTGTATTCACTTCATGTAGGATGTAGGTGTTTTCCACCAAAGCTATACCTGCAGGAACTTCTCTTATTTGGTGGAAGGGAACTAAACCCAAATGGTGTTCTAACTTTGAGATGCAGCATTTCTTTCATCTTGTCCCAGGTAACATTGCTTTCTGATTTATGTCCCATATATTAAATAATTTACAACCAAGGGACCTGCTGGGCTGGCTGACACTCTCATTTTTTTTGCCAGGCTCACAGCACAGAATATTTGAGGTTTTTCTATTAGTCTGAAGAGAAAGGGATTTGATCCAGTTAAAGAAGTGGTGTGGTTTCCTGCTTGTGCTTTCATTTGTTTGGGTATTTTTTGTTGTTTTGGTTTTCCTTGTAATTAGGGTAACACAGTTTATATTGCCTTTAATCACACCATATGCACTCTGTAATTACTCTGTAAATACATGCATATGAATTGTTTATATGTGTGGAGGTGGGAGAGCAAGAAAGTAGAGGTAATTATGTGTATAGGGAAATGTAATGATTAATTATCTGGAGTACATAATCTTACCAAGAGGCCTGATAAAGTGCAAGCACAACTGTCTCTCCTGTGTGTTAATTACTTACAGAGAGTTTGATCCAGCTGTTTCTACTCATGGAAATTCCCATTCCAGTCTATCTGAAGGCGAATCCATAGGCTGAAACCTGTGAGTGCTTTCCCTGAGCAAACAACTCACATCCACCCTAAAACATATGAACCTGCCATTAGGACATGGGGCTGGTTATGCATTTAGACCACTTTAACCTTTCAGCCTTGGACCAACAATGAAAAAGTGAGGTGTGCTATCACTGCAGTTCTTCAGGTTCAAGGGAGACAGAAGAGAGTTGTGCACAGTTGATAAAATCTAACCCAGGATGTCTGAATCAGCACATTTGTCATTGGTCTCTGCAACAACCAGGCACATGAAAGAAATTTGGATTTTGCATCAAGGATTGAGGGGACAGAGCCAGAGTTTCACACCCTTTATCAAGGCAGTTTTCCAAAAAACCTCCACAGACAGTGAGATGCTTGAAGAAAAAGCCTGCTTTTTTCTTGCAGAGTTCAATGCATTAGCAAATAGTACTTTGCCAAAAAATTGCAGCATGACTTAAGTTTGGAGATTTTCAAGGGAAATGCCACTGTGTTAATGAACCAGGCACACCACTTCACTCAGGATTTGGTGGCCAGATGAGGAGTATGACTGTGGAGGTGTGGAGGTGCTCCTTTGCATCAGGGAGCAGAGAAGAAGCAGACAAAGAATCTCTAAAATACCTGGCTCTAGTTTGTGCTAGCCAGTCATGTCACAGTGATGCCAACCTGACATACATGATTTCTTACTACACATACAAACTACTACAGATCTTTCATTTTTGCTTAGCTAATTTTAGCACAAAAGGTTTTCTTTTCTAGTGTTGTGAAAAACCCACTTAATGAGTCCTGAAATTAGGCTCTCAAGCAGCAGTAGCTTTCTCTTCCTTATCCTTGGGGTTTCCAGAGGCCTCGCTTTGCTACCAGGTGTGGTGACAAACAGAGCTGGTACAAGCATGCTCTGTTGTGATCAGAGGAAGTCCCAGTTTAGTTCATCACCTTCATAACTCCTGCTTCTGACTTTGGGGCTGATAAATGTCCACTCACGATGGCCTCCAGCTCTCCTCTCCAGAGGTACTGGTCTCAACACACCTACTATACATCATAATAAACCTGACTGGTCTGCAAGCACATCTTTCCTCACACTTCTCTGTTTTTCCTCTTAGCTACCGTCTGTCATTTCTTGCATGAACAGACTACATGAGAAAAAGTATGTTTTGAAAGTTTCCTTTGGTTACTGCAAACCTAGATCTGTGGAGATGCAAGTGTGAACAGCACATCTTCTCCTAACGCTCTGCTCCTAGATGTTCATCCAACATTTCAAAAAAGTGTAACAGCCTAGCAGGAAAAAACTGTAATGGGACTCATCTTGCTTGAGGACAGATGTAAGAACTTGAATGCTGCACCAAGGACATGCTTCTGTATTGCTGCTTCACTGCAACAGTCTGGTTCAGGAAACGGGATATAGATACTCAGAAATATGTACGGATATATTTCTAACATCAGTTCGGATGTGAGTGTTTTTTATGAAGATGTCATTGCTTGCTTTGTCTGACTGAATGCAGTTCTGATTTTACAGGGAGCTTATTTCACCAGATTGCAATTATCCCATTTTGTTGAGTATACCACTCCATTTCTTTCTTAGAACATTCCAACCTGTGCTCTTACAGCTCATGTACCAGGACACAGTGTAATCATTGTCTGCTTAAAATCATCTTGACATAAAACAGACAAAAATTTTCTTGTTTTTATTACAAGCCCAAACATCAGTCCATTTAAGTCCAGTGATTAATGGATTGCAGAGAAGATGTCCTGAGAAGGTTTATAAAGCCACATCAGGTTAACTGTCTGAAGCTACGTTAATCCTTATAATTTCATACAACTTCAAGATGAAAAGGAACACTTCAATGTCTCAGTCAAGCTGTACTGAAATATTGCCCTGTCTTTTTATAATTTCAGATCTTTCTTGTAGCAGACAATAGGTAGAAATTATAGTCTAAGGCTTCTGCAGTTCTCAGTTGCTCTTCATTACATTGAGGGTAGTCTCTTTTTAAGTGTTTCTTCCGTCCTTCCATTTCCATCCTGTAAGTCAATGATATGAGTATTGGAAGCATCAATAATTATTAAACATTTGAGAGAGACTAAACACTAGTCCCCTTTTTTGAGTGTTAGAAAATTAATTTATCTTAATGATCTTGGTGGCATTCAGAACAATCTCAGTCAATAGGCAGAATCTAATTTCACAGCTCTGATCCCTCCACAGCCAGATTGTCTCAGCTGCAGTGACACCTATAAAAACAGTGTGAGGCCCAGTCCTCAATCAAATGCTGTTCTGATGAAATCAAGCAGAGCACAACTTCTTTATGCTCCCACTTCCAAAAAGAGCCACAGGAACGGGCACATCTCTGATAAAAACAGCGCTATTGATACCAGACTCAATGTAAATCACTGAACTTTGTCTCAGCCTTGGTAGCATCAAAAAAAAAAAAATTGCTGTAAGTTCATGGTTTGATATGAAAGTTGATGGCTTCATTACCTCACTCATGCTAAGCACGTCTTTCACACTGCAAGGATCTGGACCAGAGTAACTACCACATGCAAAATGCCCAAATGCCTATGAAACAAACTATCTAAAAGTTAGTGTTACAGACAAATATAGGCTAAAATTTACTTTATTTTTCTATAAAAAATAGCTAACTGCAATCCTTCAGCAAATTTATTCCATCTGCAAAATAGGTGATAATTCACAGTATCTCTGCTGTGATTTAATTACAGGACTCAAACACAGTACAATTGCTAAGGCTTTAGGTATGAAAGATGGCAGAACTACTTCCAGAACATGGAAAATGCAGGTAATTTGTAGAAACTTGAGATCTTTCAAATTAAATTTAAAAGATTTAACTTAATCAAGCACTTCCTTCCACTCCCAGAAGAGTACACTAGCTAAATATATGGTGATGGTCTATGGATGTGGCTCCCAATTTTCCAGATTCCCCTTGCCCATCCAGAGAGCACAGGCAGATCAGCTCATAGAGTAAAGAGGTACTAGATACAAAAGTTTCCCCTCCTTTTTGGGACTGTGCAGAATTACATTTCACAAAGTATAAGCTTTGTGTAAGCCCAAGTGAAAGCTTGCTTAAAGAGACTTCACAAGAGTTCCAACTTCTTAAATAATCAGCAGGAACTTACTTGATATTAATAACCCATTGGTAAAAAATGACAATGTAATTTCAGTTAAGTTGATGTGCTGACTTCCAGAAGGTTCATTATACCTTCATTAAAGGAGATTTTTCATACCTTCAAGGATGAGTCCAAGGTACAGTCGTCCGTTACTGCTGTTGCATTAACAATTAGCATCACTTTTTAAAGAAACTTGAGTTATTTTATGAATTGTGTACCTCCATCTGATTAGCAATAACTCAATACATAATTCAATAAATGTCAGGAGCATTAATAGTACTGCCAAAATCATTTTGAGGGTATCACAGCAGTCAGAAGCTCCCTAGATGCTTGCATAGACATCCAAGCTATGCATCACCCTGGGGAAAAAAATAGAGGAGACATCTAATGTGGAAAACCATGAGGACCTCTTCTCCCACAGCTCCTTCAATGGACAAAAGGAATGCTGATCTGTCCCATTTTTACAAAAAGTGCTCATTAAGGAGCAACTAGCATTCTGGGGAGCCACCAATCTTTTCAGAGTTACGCCACCAAACTCTGCACAAACCTACTTCTCCTAGTTACGGATCATTGCTCCACGTGCAAAGGTCAAGACTAAGACTTCTCACTCCCATAATTTGTTATTCTACATATTGTTATCCCATTTACTGATAAGGAAAAAGAAAGATTTAGAAAATTAACCAGAATAAAAATATTTTGCTGTCAAAACTCATGTACTTCATGCCACCTCATGGCTGGGCTACTGTCTTTGAAAGAAGAGAGTAAACATTCTACCCAGTCAGAATGACAGCATCCTGCAGAAATCCTGCATCTCTTTTCCTCTAGTATAAATGCTTACAGAAGGTGGGGGTAACCAAGAATCATGTCCAGCCGTATCACATCTCACCGTTCTGAGGTATTTAGAAAGTCTTTCTATAAAATGCTCTTTTCCCTCTGGTTTCAGTGGGTTTGCACTCTAAAACACTAACCCACATCCTGGCCACCTGTTCAAAAGAACAAAGTATAAGAGTTTTACAGTGCATTTTAATCAGCTGCATGATCTTATTGTATTACTGAAACATGATAACCTGGAGAAAACATAAAACATAAAATAGAACAGAAGGCAAATAAGCATTGTGCTCCATTGCTGAGTAAGCATAACTCAATTATAATACACATAAAATTAATTTTCAGTTCTTAAAAGGAACTTATTTTAATTCAGAAATGAAAGAAATCCACCAATACCCAGTGCAGAACATTTGTGAGTACTCTTGCTTTTGAATAAATTAAAGGTACTAACATATCAGATCAAGGAACAAATATTGTCATACACAAAGTTATGCCGAGGAAGGAGTGGCCCATTAAATAGAAATTATTTGAAGTACAGTTCCAAACCTTAATCGCTGTTTTACAGAATTGTTTTTCCTGTTTTGGAAAATGTATAGATATTGGAATAAGTTACCCAGGGAAGTGACAGAGTCCCCATGCCTGGAGGTGTTTAAGAGGCATCTGGATCTGGCACAGGGTGGTGTGGTTTAGAGGTTCAGGGCTTAGAGTGGCAGTGCCAGGTGGATGGTTGGATAATCTTAGACATCTCTTCCAACCTTGATTCTGGGATTCTGTAGTCACAGCTTACTTTGGGATCCTTGCTGTCTTTCAAACTTCTTTCATTCAGCCTTAAAACATCCTTTGACTTTGGTGGGCTTTGAATTAAGCCTCACAAGTTGCAGGCACTTTAATTAAATGCCTCCACTTTATAACTGGTATGCCTATTAGTGAATCAAATGAAGTTATGTCTGCAGAGCGTGTCTGCAGTAAAACAAGTCTGAAGCAGATGTTAGACTTACTACAAAGCATCTCTGCTGTTGAAGAATTCCATGGCTTTTTCTGTGATAAAAATCACTATAGATATTCATGATGTTATCATTTTTCAGAATGTGGGTAACTGTGATAACGACTGCCCTGATTTAGTACTTGATTGACTGCCTTGATTTAGTGCTGCCCTCTGTTATTATTCTACTACAAAGGTATCAGCACCAGGATCCAGGAGATTTACACATTGCCAGCCTGAATTCTGGAAAGGGGAAATGAAGCAGACTGAGGCAGTTGTTGGTGCTTTCGGCAAAGGCACTACTTTGTTACCTGAAATCAGACACTTTAGCATCAATGAAACTCTGCAGTTATGGCCTATAGCTCAGTTGGAGGAGATTCTGAACCTCTTTCATGACCCTGGACCTCTTTCACAACCAATTCCATCTACTTTAGCAAGCACAAGTGGAGAGAAACATACTGCAGTGTTTCATCTCTTGTGTTAGGTACTCCACTCTGCAGCCAGCACCCTACACTAGGTGACAGTTAAAGTGGAAGATGAGTTTTTGAGCTGTTTATGGGTGCTTATGGTGGGAAAAAAAAAAAGAAACCTCTACTACAAGCTGTTGTTAAACATCATACTGCAATCTGCTCAGATTTGTCTTTCAGTGAAAACTTAAATAAAAATTGTTATTAATTGGTAATTGTTTGTGGATTGACAGCCATGCTCTGTATGAGTGTTGTGCCCTGCAGGTCCTCAGCAATGCAGTGTATTACACATGCACAGGCAGAAGGCTCTGTGAGCAAAGTGAAAACACCACAGAAGCAGAAGTAGCCTTTGAGAGAACAAAACATCTGATAGACAAATGGAAATTTCAGTTGAAATCAGGTGGGTCAGGAATCACAGGAGCCACAACAACAAGGCAGCAGAGCAACCAGTCAGTGTCCACCCCGTCTTGGCTGAGCTCTGGTTGTCATTTCCCTGCTGTCCTCCCCAGCCTGTGGTTTGCTTCTCACATGGGTGAGTAATCCAGCTTCAGTGGGGTTGGAGAGGTTACTCACCCCAGCACCCCCTTATCCTGGTAACTAGGACTAAAGTGCATTGACTTGCAGGAGCAAAATATCTAGACCCCACTCGCTGAAGAGAAGGATTGCATTGCATTGTGAATAAAAGGTATGGAAACTTCATATGGAAACACACCATGGACAGGAACGTAGCGCCAATCTTTAAAAACAGAGTCTGTATCTCAAGCTTATTTTCTGCCTTAGGGGAAGGATATTTGTGTGAATTAGAGTGCATCCACACTTGAATGCAGCATTCTATGTACAGCTGCCAAAATTTAGAAAATATTTAATTATTCTTCAGTGCCTCACTTTTTTTTTTTTTTTTTATGTTCCTTTGCACAACAGTTGCTGCCTAAGCAAAAAGCTAGTTTGGGGTTTTTAAGTGTGCTTTGGGGGAAGAGTCTCCAAAGCAACTTTCATGTGACAAAATTACTAGAACTGTCTGACAATCTTTGAATTCATGCCATTTCAATTAAAAAGGTTTTTAAAAGAACATTTTTTTTCACAGGAGCCTTGTTCATTGTAACCATAAGACAAACAACAACATCCACCATGTTAATTAAATGGGAGGGAGGGAAAAGAGAGAAAGTAGAAGTTAGGAACTAATTAGCATAATATAGATAGTAGGGGAAAGAACCCCTAGAAATACAAGACAGGAGAAAAGTTTTGCTAAGGATAGGGTGAATAATAACATTTTATTCCCTGCTAAAAACACATTTTTGACCATTACCATATTTAGCCCTTTTCAAAAGTGAAATGTAAATACAGATTTTTCTGCTCCTTCGTGGACTTTCAGGACTCTGGGGAAAGATGAACGGGAGCTGCTAAGACAGTTCTGTAAGAAGTCACAATTTAATAATTTTTCTTTTAAATAAAAGCCTTTACATGCAAAACAGACGAATCTTACTGGTCTTGCATACATACATAACTCAGCAACCATGAAATTGCTGTTTGGCCAAGGACCCTGGCTGGTTGGCTACCCACTACATCAAGGGGTGTTGTAAGGGACTCTGTCCCAAACATACCCACAAACACTTTATGTCATTGGAGCAGAGAACTCCAAGCTGATGTCTTCAGGGGAGCTGTGCTGCACCTTTAGTGTGATTTGGATTGGTTTAACCAACAGCTTCTCTGGTCTAACTGTGTGACTGAATAGAGGCTGAGGGCCCATTCTTCAAGCTAATTTTTGTGCATCTTTTATGTGATATTTCATGCATGTTTATTTAATAGCTCATTTGGATGCTGGCCAATAATCCACAGGTACACAGAGATTTTGATTTATTCTAAGGTGGGACATTTGCCAGGACAGAAAAGTGTGTTGCACGTGATGTTGTGTTACCAATAAAACAAACATATCACTTAAATTTAATATATAGTATTAGACACACTATCATTTTTCCTGCATCTGTTTCTTCAGCAGTTTGAGGAGTTAATAGGCACAGTAGTCTATAGAGCTGATTCCCCTGCTCAAAGAAGCAGAGCGCTTTGAATTGTTTTGACAATGGTTTGGTTCATTTTATTTCATCTCAGTAGGGAATAAAGTTCTCTGCAGAAGGGAAGACATAACAGGAAGTAACAGCCAGGATTATAAGCATCAGTTTATGGAGGGTAAATGATTAATTCATCTCGTTTCTGTTGAACCTACTTGTTTCTGAGACATAGAGAAGGCTCTGAGTAGAAGTTGCATGGGAGACAGGCAGGAGCTGGAGCCATAATCCCCAAAACCTGCACCAATTACAGCACGATCCTTGATCAAAAAATATGTGTGTCCTGAGCAGTGATTTCCATTACATTTGTAGCTGACATTTTATGAGCTGTTTCTTCTTCAACTCAAGAATTAGCTTGAGAGTTAGCTGCATCCCACAGAGTAATGTTTTTATCACTAATACTGTAACCACGATAAAGGGGATGTTCACTGCTTTTAGCATACCAGTTGTCTGTCTCCACTGTGCTTCATTCACTAGGACCAGAGTCTTTTGATCAGCTGCAGGGAGACCCCCTGGAGTTACATTAATCCTGTCAATTCAGTCAGTCTCTGCAGCTCTGCAGGATAAGGCTGCTAACTGCAGGATCACAGAAATGCTCTTCTGCTGGTTTTAAGTCCAGCGTGGAGCCCAAGGCAAAAGCTGCATACACCTTCCCTCGTGTGCTCTGCAAGGAGGGCTGCACAGAGACTCAGCAGTGCCTTCACCCACACGAGTAGCAGCTGAGCAGGTGGCTGGCAGGACAGAAGGGACGTCACTCAGGTGCTGGAATGGTGAGGGAACTCAGCAGCCTTCCAGCACCCAGCTCACTCCTGTAGCCAGTCACCTTCTGTCCCCTCGCTTGCTCCCTGAGGTGGACAGCAGGCACACACATGTGCCAGGAGGACTGCAATTGTCGGGGATGAATGTTTGCAATAACCACCTCAGTGGAGATCCTACCAGTAGCAGTCCTGCATGAAGGGAAATCCTGTTTTCATCTCTTTGGGCACTCAAAGAGGAGATACTGCCCAGACACCCTCTCTGCCTGTCCTGACCTGCCCTGAGAAGTGGCTATCTAGGACTGCTTTGCAAGAAAGATTCACAAGATGTCTAAGGATAAGCTCCTCTTTTCATCTCTACAACTCTTGAGAGGCACTCCAAGACCACCTTGATAAATAAAGAGATGGCTAAATGCCATCTGTTAAAGTATATTAACAAGAAACAAGTAACAAGCTGGCTAGGTGGGAAATATTTCCTTGGCAGTTTTTGCTGCTGTTCAGCTGTGGGCAGCATGAGCTGGGACTTGTATTGATTGTTCTGCTTGTAATTTAGCATAAATGCAAATGCAGGTTGAGACCCAGCATGTTCTGTTTAGTAGAAACCATGAAGAGAAAAGGAAATTGCTATAAATTAAATGTTCCTATCTCTGCAGGCATTGAGATGGGGATTCTGATTTGTTTTAGCAGTGGCAGAGAGAGGCAGTAACAACAAAACAAAATTTATTTGAAGAAGGAGCCTGTACCAGTAGCAAAAGTTTTTTATCTCAGTAAGTAAAATAACAGATTTAAGAATATTGTCAACAGATAACAGCATAGAAAAAATTTGTAAACATATAACATGAGAGAAGCCATGCATTTCAGACCAAAGGTTCATCTACCTTAGGACCCTGACTCCAGCCTGACTGCAAGCTGAATCCCAGAAAAGACTGAGCACAAGGCAAGTACACCTAGCACTCTCCTCAAAAACTCAACCACACCTTCATTTGCAGCTCTGGAATCCTTCTGAGCCTACTGCAGATACATCTTTTATATACCTTTGCTGGCCTGATGGTTTCCACATATCTGAGATCAAACATCACATGTGGTTCAGCCACCTGCCAGCCCAGCACTTCTGATTCAAGCAGTTCTTTCAAAGAAAGCTCAGATTTATTTAAGGTAGAAGGGTTGTCTCCTCTTCACAAATTACTTAGACCCGTGATCTCAGCTCTCTCCATGTTTGATAGATTAGTACTTAAACAAATCCTACAGACTACAAAATGCCATTCAGAGAGGAACTGAAAGCAATTTTTTTAACTAAGATGCATGACTTTAGAATCCATTCCTAGACTTGAAAAGGTATTATGTGGATATTCAATCCTTTACATTTACTTGGGCTTTTATTATAGAATTTTCTTAGCAGAAGAGAAGAGAATTTTGATTTGCATTGGTTTATTACAGTTAAGTTTTTTCAGAACTGCAGAGCCATTATGAATATGAAAAAGGAATCTGATTTTATTTTAATTTGTATATTAACAATTTAATTATAAAACAAAAGGTGAAATTCAGACTCAGCAGAGTTTCTCATATAAGACCAATAGTAAAATTAAAACCAAGTAAAAGACATTAGTACATTCAAGGTTTTGGGGGACTTTCACTTTAGTATAGTATTCACACTTACTGGATGCAATGAAGGAAAAATACTTCGCTTCCTGGGCAGTTTTGGCCTGGTTTTTGTGGTCTTGTTCCAAAATCATCACACTGGTCTCATCCCTTGCATTCTGTCACAAAAACAAGTGATCTCTAAACTAACTCACGCTGGGAAAAACCAAAGCAAAGTTCACAGAGCCAAGGACCACAGCAAGAGAAGAAATAAAAAAAAATCTTCTTGTGACTCTCTATAGCACCGCAGTGGCACTTTTCAGCAGCAGCAGAGAAGGGAAGCCCAGCACAAGAATAACCTCGCTGTCCTTACACTTAGAAGCATGCCAAGCTGGCACACTACTGCTCTACTGAGAACAGCTTGGGAAGGGCTGTGGGTTCCTGTATATCTCAGAGGACACCTTGCCTTGGGAAGCACCAAGTGGTTCCTGCCTGGCTGCACTTCTGTCACCTCGGTGTGATGCTTTCCAAAGCTCACTTAATTCAGAAAAGTAAGTGGATAATAAGATGAGTGACAACAAGGCAAGGTGACATGAGTCATGCTGTTGGTCAAACATGCATGGCTTTGGAGAGATACTGCTTGTTTCGAGAGAGAGGAGATGTGTGTGTGAGGATGCCTGAGTCACAGAGGGCATTCACAACTTCCCTAGGCATGCCTGGAGCTGTGGCAGAGGCGCTGCATGAAATTGCACTGTTTTGTCCAAAAGGAAAAAAACCTAAGACCTAAACAAACTCCAGGCACAGTACAAAACTCCAAAGCCTATAATCCTCTCCCTGAGAGAAATAAAGCACAAGCTAAGTCCTCATAGCATAAATACAGAGCCAGACACCCACTGCCTGCCACCTGTACTCCTTAGCTGTTCCATTTCACTGCAGTCTGCACTGCTGCAGCTCCTCAATCTTCATAGTATAATCAATCCTGAGCCTTTTATAAAGCCTCAGTTCTAGGAGTCAGAACAGAAGAGTGAGTTCCCACTTTTGGAAAAACAAAGGCTTCCAACCTCCTGTGATGTTGAGAAAAAAATTGCAAAAATAGCTAAAATGTATCCATTTTTATTTTTTCATCTCAGAACAGGAGTTCCCAAGTTTTGACTACTCTAAAAATAGACACAAAATTGTGTTTGTTGCATTAATTTTCCTCAGGCTCATCTGGCATAATCATACAAATGTCTGTGACATTGATTTACTTTTTAGAAGTTTAGAAAGAGCTAAGAAACACGTGTAAAGACACAGGTAAAACTATTTTCAAACTTGTAAAGAGGTTTATAGAGGAAAAGTAAATTACTTGAAAAGAACCTACAGGAAAAAAATGGGAACTCTTTTTCTCCAGTCATTAGGTCAACAGCTGAAATGTAGATTTGATTTCCCCTCTACTCTATGAAGACTTTCATGATGCTAGCCAGTCATGTCTCTCCTCTTGAGCAACTGTGTGCCACTTTTCTGATTACAAGGATGGGCATAGCAATCCCCAGGTGTGCCACGGCTCCCACCATGCTATTTACCTGGAGCCCACTTACCAGCAGGTGATGCACCCATGACCTCAGGAGGAGAGAGCTGGTTAAAAAAATTTAAAAAAAAAAAATACAAAAAAAATACCCAAAAAACCAACTACGTAGAAGACTAGTGAAGGCAATGTTTGATTTTGCCTGTGCCAGATTTTCTCACCCAAAGGCTGCAGAGTCCCCTGGGAATGTTATTGCTGGAGACAGAGCAGATATCTCCATATCCACAGGGCCAGATTGCTGAGCTTGGACTTGGGAGAGTCTGTCCTCACACATCGCTGTAAACGTTCCATGGCTGAGACACCAATGCCAAGCTAAACCTGGGGACACAACTGCTTGCCCTGTGAGACTGGAACAGCCAGTCAGTAAAACAAAATGGGTGAAAATTAGCACCTTTGACTTTAACACAGCAGATGAAGTCTGATGCAGTAATACAAGCAGACTTTATTCTCAGGAGATTGGAGACATAGCCTGCCCTGGACTGAGAGATAATGTAGCTTGAACAGAGCAAGCACAGTGCTCTGCTCTGTGCATTGTCCACACATTAAGGGCAGGTTATAACAGCAGAAACACAGGGCAGAGCAGCTCCTTCCTGAGAGTCAAAGGCAGATATTAACAGTTGGGTTTGGGGATAACCAGAGCTCAGAGTCAGTTGTGCAGCACTGAGCTTAGTAATATCTCCTCATTTTTTACTGGAATCACTATACTCATTTGTTTGTTTAGGAGCACTGAATCTGTCTCTGTTAGGTGAAATTTGGGGATAGACCATATATTCTAAAGCATTTTTTGCTTCCCCTGATGACAGCTGTCAGTTACCCAATAGCTGACTGCAAATGTTGTTCTATTGATTTCTTTTTCTAAACACTACAAATCATGCCAGAAGATGGATTGGAGCCTCTTATAATAAAAACATTTTTTAAAACAGAAGGGAAAAAACCAACAAAAATTACCACTAAGCCAAGCTCGCTCCCCTCTCTCCCCTAAGGTAAATGGATAGCTGCAAGAAAACTTTTTTTTTTCCCTTGGTTAAAGCTTGCCATCTGGTGGAATGAGACTAAATCAGCTGCTCTGCCGTGGGAGGAAAATAGGGGAAAACACCCTCTTTCTTAGTGAAACAGCCGTCTGGTATAGCTATATGACAGAAGCTGAATCAATCAGATACAGCTGACCTTGTCTGCCTGGAAAGCTAAATACAGAGCTGAAGAATGAATGTTGGCATGCCAGTAGATTTCGAACTTTGACAGCACAAGAGCTTTTTTTAATTTGATCAGCTCACACAAGAAGTTTTAGATTGCTCGGCAAAGACACACTGCCGTTCTCTCTTGGATTTTTGAAAGCTAACATTATTTATGCTGTATAAATTATGTTTTATTATTTCAAATTGAATGAAAGAAAATCTGTAGTGACCAGATAAATATTATCCTTTATCCTTGAATTAGCCCTTCAGGAAGATTCTTACCAGCCAATGTGTTCTCTTATGAGAAAAGGTAGGACAGACAAAGCGCAAGGGGTGAGATGGCAGAGGATAAAGAGTAAAAGCAAAGGAAATTGAGGGAAGTAGAGGAGGAGAGGTGCAGGGAGAAAAGGAGGGAGTGGGAGAGTAAAAGAGAAGGGGGAGAGAAAGGGAAGGGGAATAGGGGAAGATGGGTGCAAAGAGGGGGAAAGAAACCAGGTCCTTCACATGAATTTCAGTTTGATAGTACTAGTGATAGTCCTAGTAACTTGAAGCAGCTCCTCCAAAAATATAGGTTACAGAGCTGCCAAGGAAATATGATCATCCTCCCATTGCTGTTCTTCAACCTTTAAAAAGAGCAGATTAAATACACTTATCCAGGGATATTCTATAGCTGTCTTTCTCTCAGTTTCTGTCAGAATAGGTGCAATTTATGATTAAAGTGAAGTTAATATGACAAGATCTTCTTTTAAAGAAAGCAGAAAAAACCTCTTGAATCTATGAGGCTTTTCCCCATCTCCTGTATTTGAGCAAAAGCAATGATAACAATTTTAATTACCTTTTTCTCTCCTTATACTCCTTTGAAGAAATGGGAACAGCAGGTGAAAGACCTTCTACCAAGTGCTGGGGCATGAAACTATCTTTCTTGAAGGAATGTATTCTCCTTCTAAAGTGAGATCCTGTTTCTGGTGAAGCCAAAGCCAGGAATTTCTAGCAGGGTCACAAGGAAACATGGTCTGCTTTGCAGCACTGCAAGACACAAAACACCCTCCTTCCTGTCCTGCTCCTCACCCTAATCACACTTAGGGCTTATCAGCTGAAACTTTACATATCTGTATTATTTATGGGACTAAGAGCAGTCTGCTCAGTCCCTCTCCTGCATTCTTTTCTGAAGTCTCTCTTGCTATCCATTCCTCATGATGGACAGAGATAGATGCAGAGGGGAAGAGCAGAGACCGTGGGAGACTCCTTTTCTCCTGCCATCCTCCTTTGGCACAACAGCCAAAAACATATTTAAACCCAGTCAGCTGAAACAGCTGGGGAAACTCAGGACAGTTTGCACTCTGCCCCCCACCTCTGGCTCAGAGAGCAGCTATGGTCATGACTGCTGCTCATTCACATTTCCCTCAGAGCCCCGGGGTGAATTACAGTATGATACAAAGGTAAGCCACCATAGTATATAGGCCTCTGGATCTGCTCCTGTGTGTGTACATGGTGGCTTAATTTGCTGATTTTCATGACAAGTGTCTGTGCTAAAACATTATTTTCCTTCCCTTTTCTAAATTCCTGAAAATGCCACTCTTCAGCAGAGCTTCCCAGGAGCATCAGCCAAAGTCCAGAAACCCTACCTCCCACACGTCTTTTCAGAGAGTGGAGCCCTCTTCTCGATCAGGATGTTTAACCCCCAAAATACCTTAACACTTTCTTAACTCAGGGTTTCTGTGGGATGCTTGCCCTCAAGGTTTCCAGGCACAGAAATACTACTGCCTGAAGGTAGTGGGTAAGAAGTAGGTCATCTGAGCTGTTGCTCTCATTATTATGCTCTGTGTGACTCAGACATTTCCCCTTGACAGCAGTCAAGACAGAGCATTACGAAGTCTGTAGCATGGTGATGCCACCATTGCAAGGAATGAGCAGATATATCATGCTGTTGTGTGGGATTCAAACACTTAGTACAGTCCTTTGTGTGTAAAAACATCATGTGAAATCATTGCACGCGGTATCAAATAGCAGTCTATTCAATATCAATACTACTAACATCAAACTACTGGTCTAACATTTCTTTCCTGTATTTCTTTTCTGCATGCCTAGTGGTCAGGGAATTTTTTAATCTGTTGTAATTTTGGTTCTGCTGGTCTGCCCCATTTTTGTCTCTTTCTCCATGGTAGGTTAGTAGGGAGTTTAACCCCACCAGCTAGTGTCAGCTTTTTGCTTTGCTGCATCCCTCACCATCCTCAGTGCCCATGATTCCAGCTGAGAACCAATCTAGATTAGTTCAATGTGGGAGAATACATAGTGCCCTGGAAGTAGGAGCCACAGAAAATGGTGATTTGGAAGGGGCCCACAAGGATTATTAAGTCCAGCTCCTGGTCTGCACAGCACCACCCCCAGGAATCCTAGCATGTGCCCAAGAGCATTGTCCAAACACTTCTTGAGCTCTGTCAGGCTTGGTGCTGTGACCACTTCCCTGAGGAGCATGTTCCAGTGCCCAAACCAGTGCTCTAGGCGAAGAACATTTTCCTGATATCCAACCTAAACTGCCCCTGACCCAAGTTCAGGCCATCCCCTCAGGTCCTGTCACTGTCACCACAGAGAAGAGATCAGTGCTGCCCCTCCTCTTCCCCTCAGAAGGAAGCTGTAACTGCAGTGAAAGCTCTGCTCAGTCTTCTCTAGGCTGAACAGACCAGATAACCTCAGCTGCTCCCCATAAGTCCCCTCAAGGCCCTTCTCACCGTCTCAGCCTTGCTTTGGACACTCTCTAACAGCTTAATGTCTCTTCTATATTATGCTACCCAGAAGTGCCCCCAGGACTTGAAGTGAGGTTGCAGCAGTGCAGAGCAGAATGGGACAATCACATCTTCACTGAAGTCTTCCTACTGACCCATTACCACCATTGTGTAACATCCTGGAAAAGGAAATGGCAAATTATATTTACTACTCTAACAGCCTCACATTTATATAGCAAAATAAAATTACTTACCGTGTAACAAATCTGATAGAGGGGAGATTTACTTTTGTAACTTCAAGGTAAATTTGTCCTTCATCTGTGAGCAAAGGAGGATGTTTTAATGGTTGACAAACTAAATCTGCTGGGAAAAATGTGAATGGTACTGACTTTTAGTTTCCTACTATTGTATTGTTGCAACATGTTCAGGCTACATGAAGGATCAGGAATTACTAGAGACAAAGAGCCAAAATTCCTTTTAAACCAATGGAAAACCATTGAAATATGAACTATTTCAAACTGAAACTTGTAATAGAATGAGATACAGATTTATATGTAAAGCAGTATCAAAGGCAAAAGCAGTATCAAAACAACAAGCTAAATAGCAATGTTAATAAATTTCCAATATAAAAGACATCTAATTGTGATAACAGCTCCAGAGAATCACATGATGACAGAATGGTTGAGGTTGGAAGGGACCACTGGATGCCATTTGGTCCAGCCTCCTGGTTAAGGAGCATCATCTACAGCATATTGCCAAGGACAGTGTCCAGAAAGCTTCACAAACTGAATACTACAAAAGTCTCCAAGGATGGAGACTGCACAAAACTTTTGGGGCAACATTTTGCAGTGCTGTCAACCCACAGTGGAAAAATGTTCAGAGGGAAGTTCCTGTGTTTTGGTTTGTGCCCACTGCCTCTGTCCTCTCACTGGGTACTGCTGGTTCCATCTTTTTTGCACCCTCCCTTCAGGTAAATTCTCCATTAAATGGAGAAATCTTCAGATAATTTTTCCATTAAAAAGATCCCTCCCTGAGACTTCTCTTTGGTAGGCTAAGCAGTGCAGCCATTTCATTGTCCCCAGTCACTGAAAATTAACATTCCCAAATGGAAAACTCCAAATAAACTTTTCAAGGATGTGTAACCCTTAACCTTGAAGTTTAACTCTAAAAATCCTCAGAGTTTTGAAGTGAATGAAACACCCAATTCACAGGCAGGTGACTTATCTCAAAATTTAGAAATTTCAAAGTCTGTCCACATCTTTAACAACCTTACTCCTTTTCAGATTTGTATCTGGAACACTAAAAATTTTGTAATAGAAAATTAGGTAAACAAGTGTTGTCAAGCAAATGTTAAAAGGTGCTTGAATCAGTACTTGAATTGAGATAAACAGAGATAAACATCATTTAATAATGATGAAAGAAAAGTCCTGTTTCTGTGACAGCTCAGAGAATAGTTCACAGGTCTCTTGAGAAATCCACAAGGTGACTGATCACTTCTCACAGGCACAACCAAAAACTGTGTGGTTCTTATCCTTGTGTTCCAAAGATTCAACAGCCTGGCCTTGGAAGAAGTATAAAGACACAGAGAACCCAAAAAGGGGTTGAACTCTCTTGTTTTTAAGCCTTTCGCTTTTCCAAGGCTGTCTCCATCCAGGGAAAGGCTGCACATCCTTTCCAAAGTAAGTGTCTCCTTACATTTGTGATTCAGAGATTTTCCACCCTCCCTGGATCCAAGAAGAGGAATTAAAGCGTGACCTAACTTTAACATGCACAGAGGTGCAGACATACACCTGCATGCCCTGTTTGTAGCTGAGAATTTGCTCAAAGGGCATTAAGGTAATACTTTCTGACCCGTGCTCCCATCACTCTTACAGATCACATGGCAGACATGGTTGAGTAAAGGCTGCTCTGGGTTACACCCACTACAGGGTTGCTTTCTCAGCTTGAACAGCAGACAACATGAGCTAGAAGCAGTATCACCCTTCCCATTTGAGCCTGTTGTTCTGGAGTCATCTCTAGGCCTGACCTGTAGATCTGCAGACTCCAGAGCAGAAGTGCTGTTCTGTATGCAAACTTTCACCCATGTCTCTGCTTCCAAGGCCAGATCAGCAAATGCAAAGCAAATGCACTGAAATGATGAGCTACAGGTCTCCAAATGTGCTTTAAAAATAAATTACATTAGCACGACAGTTCAAAGAGATTTCTCCCTACAGTTTCCCATCTCAATTTTTACATACATATAAATATATATCTGTGTATATATGTGTGTGTGTGTGTGTGTGTGTGTGTGTAGATTTATGTAAATATATATTATATATATAATATTCTATTCTGCTATAAATTTAAGCTTTCTAAAATCAAAGAGGCAAAAGAAATTCTTCATGGAGTCGAACACAGTCTGAATATGTTGAACTACTGTTCTAAGTAAAAAGAGCAAGAATCTCTTTAAAATTATGCAAAAGCTAGCAGGAGGAAAAAGAGGACAAGGCCAGAGAGAGTGAAGGCAGTTCTCTTCAATGATATAAGAAAGCACAGAAGAAGAAAATTGTGTCAAGCCATACAAGTAAATTAAATATTTAAAATGAAGCAAAATATTTAGGTCTAGAAGACGAGCAGAGGCAAGAAAAATAGATATAATGAATCTATAATTAATTATGTCACATGTATTTACCAAGCGATTCTTTTTCTTGTTTTGGATTTCTTGTTGCCACTGCATCTAGCCTACAGTGTCATTTGTAAAAATTTCTTGTTCTCATTTGATTGCTGCATGACAGAGATTTTTCTGAGCACTCTTCAATTAGTCATTGCAGAGCATGGGAGGGTTCCCCATTCCAGGCACACATGAAAGGCGAGGAGGTAAACCTTTATGGGAAAAAATGGTTTCATTGTCTAAAACAGCAAGAGTTGTCTCAGGTACAAGCTCTTCTCTTGTTCCTCCTAAACTTACCAGGGAAAAATGGGGTTTTTTTCTCTCCTTCCCCACCCGACACACAGTGTTTCTACATATGAAACAAACTACTTAGATGCAGTTGTGCATGCTGAATTTGCTTGATTTAGCTGTTGGGTGAAAACTTGAGCACAGCCTAGAGTCCAGGAATTCACCAGTAAGCCGTGTGTCAATAGATCAGTTATCCTGAGAGTCCTCATCTTCATTTCCACTAATAAGGCCTAACTGATGATTATTTTCCAAAGTTGCTCACCCCAGAGGATGCAGGCTGTGACTGACAGAATAAAGGCAGCACGACAGGACTGAAGGAGCTCAGAGGATAGCAGCATCCACAGTCAGCTCCCTGTTTGGTCAGAGATTTGAAAGATAAGCAGGGAGAGAAGGGAGGTCAGTCCATCAGCAGGCTGAGATACAGGCATCTCCAATTTACATTGTGTATACAGGCACATTATCCAACAAGAATAATTTTGTGTGCCTTATACCTCAACCTCATTGTTGCCCATGGTTACCTCACCCTTCCTCACCCATCCTTCAGCCCACACAGTGCCACCATGCTGATATAATGTCAAGGTTGAAGGAATATGGACTGGGGGCTTCACCTCTGAACTGAAAATTGACCCAGTAAAGCAGTAGAACAGAGCAAGAGCTGGCTTGGGTATTTTCAAACAGGGTCTTTCACAGAAAAAAAATTCACAGAAAAAAAATCTGGTTTTAATGATAAGTTTAGTTAGAAAAACTACTCTTACACAAACATCCCTGTGAGCCCAAGGGGCCAGAGAGACACAATGGACATCAGCATAAAGTTATTTGTCTGCCCGTTCCTGTTCCTCTTCTCTTCAAAAAGGGGACCCCATTCTTGCATCACTATAGTCTCAAAAATACCTTGTGCAGTTCATCACAAGTTTCCAAAACTGCGGCCTGTCATTTACAGTGATGATCTCAGGCAAGATGGTAATAGCCACGCTCTTAGCACCTTCTCTCAGTGATGTCAGCAGAAACTTTTCGACACCCTCAGTCTTTGTGGAAGGAGACCTGCGATCTGCTGTCTGCACATCTGACTTTTCTACTCAAATATTAAGTGTCGTGTGCTGGGTAACACCTTTTGGTAAGAAAAACATATAAATGCTGATACAGATCTCCTGGAAACCATGGGAATGCCCAAAAAAACTGTGATAAAGCAGCAAAATTCTTCAGCAATTAAATGGATGAAAATACCAAGAAAGGACAGTATAGCTGTGATATGAAAACTAGCACTTTACTACCCTTAGCTTATAGAATTACTGTTCCTAGAAGGCTTTCCTATTTGGCTGTTAAGATATCAGAATTAAAGGTGACTAGGGGTGGTCATCATATCCTTGCAGCTGCATAGATATAAAAATATGAACTTTGTCCCTGCTGTAGGTGGATGTTCAACTCCATTATATCCAAGTACTACCAAACCCATGGATTTAAGAATGAAAATTCTATGCAATGTCACAGCTACAATATTTTATGAACCCTAACTGTATTCACTCAGCTGTCAAAAATGTAAACATTCATCAGTGGTGGAGGTAATTGGATAGGTTTACACTATGTTAAAAATGAGAGAAACTCATGTCTAATGTTACCCTTTGGAAAACATCACTTCATGCATTGATCACTGCCAGCGACCCAGAGCTTTCAGTTGAGCAGCTACACACTTTGCAGACACTTCTGAGATTAACCCTTCAAGCAATGAGGAAATTAAGACTGCATGATGTCCCTAGATATTTTGCTTGAAGCTTAATTAAAGGTTAAGAAGAAAATTAAATATTCTTCCTGTGCTTCTCCTATATAAATTCTATATAAATTATATATGGTTTGATTTCATTAATAGATGAAGGTGAATGCACTAGACCTCCAGCAACTGCTCCAAGCAATTTTATGAAGAAATGGTTACCTAGTTTCCATAGTAGCCCTCAAAACCTTTCACTGCAATATAGTAAGCATAAATGGCAACCTGTCTTCCAGCATCAAAGATGATCCCAGACTGATCACAGGGACCAATATTTGGAAACAGATGATTATATTTTCAGGGTCCACAATGACAAGGTTATGAAGGAAAGGGAAAGTTATCAGACACGTACAGAAAAATATCCTGGAAATAATCAATGCTACTTGCAGAAGTAAGATTAGGATTTGGGGATCATTTCCTAAGTGATAAAGAAGAGTACATGACTGAGGAAAATTAATTATTTGTCTAAATTAATTGTCTTTTCACCAAGACAATGTGATTGAGGGATGCTCCCTCCTCAGAACATTAGCCTTGGCTAGCTTTTTTTCCTACAGGGAGCACTGGTGTCTCTGGGCACTTGCCCAGTATTACTGATGAGGTAGGTCCCAGAAAATGGATTCCTACATATGCTCAGAAAGTAAACTTAAACTGTATTACACAGACAGCAAGGCTGCTCTCAAACATCCTTCACAAGCCTCAGTAAAACCCCTAGCTGGCTTAAAATGTGACCTCAGCATAAGCTGTAAATTTTGGTAGACATGATTTAATAATTTTAAAGAGGAAGCAGAAAAAGTGGGCTGCAGGATCTGAGGACAGTCTCCATCTCAGCCCAGTGGAGATGGAGCAGCTCAGTTCCCAGGGCAGGATGATTTCCTCATAGCCCCACCCACCAAAGCAGGTGGCTGACATTGCCCCTTGTGCATCACTGATGAAAAAATATTAATTGTAGGTTGTAAACCAATCCCTCTACCAAACCAAACAATACCTCTACCAGGTACAGTGCACTGGATGACTTGCCAATAGGATTAATTTATTCAATTTTGCAATGAGTTTCTCCTAAATTAGGTTTATTCAACATACACTGATTTTGAGAAATGCTAATCTTTTTACATGGGTATAATGCAGGACTGAGAAAAATGTCTTATGGAAGACATGTCTTATAAGAATATTATGTTAATGTATTCCTGACCATAAAAATTAGTCTGTCTCATATATTGTATTCCTGATTGACTCTGCCACCCCAAACCTTCCCCCTGGTTGTCTTGAGAGGTGCCTCCTTCTTTCATAGCTTACTACATTTTCCCCAGTGTCTTCTCTGTTTGCTGAATGTTATTTGTTGCTTTTAAAAGGACAAAGGCTGATCATCACTTTTTTTTTATTATTGTCGCATGTTCTTAATAGTGAGAAATTCTGTTGCTCTGTAGAGCTCTGCACAGAGCTTTTGCGTCAAATTATGAAACCTAGTTTATAATTGGCTTTTCCCACAAACTCTCTCTTGGGAAAGATTGCTGCCAGCTTTACAAGACTCTGCTGATTTTGGATAAACCTTCACCAGTTCATGACTTCTCATAAAAATCATGAAATATGCAGACAGCTTGCACAAATTTACCAGAGCTAAGCAGGGATATTTTCAAAAGACTTACATTGCATTTAAATACGTTACTTTCTGGAAGACAAGTATTTTTCAGAGACCCATGCATTGCAAGAAAGTCTACCTTTAGATCCTCTTGCTGCTGTCAAGTTTAGACAGTGAAAAATCTGCATACTTATAAATCAGTCTCAATAAAGGAAAACGAGCACAGACTTCTGCCTTCCTTGTGGGCATCTTCATTTGAAATTCTCTCTGGAAACTGCATTAGTTTTCATATGAGAAGGTCCCTATAATTTGCCTAATTATCAGCCTGACAGTTTTACATGGAGCTTATATGAAGAAAATGAAAGGAATGATGAGGGGAATTCATGGAAGAATTTTTATTTCCCCTGACAGAAATATCATCTCAACCTGATTTGCATGTTAACATTACACATCACCCTCCAAATCTTATTGGTGGAAATATATCCACTCTCATCTATTCCCATGAAAATAGAAAACAAGGATTGACATTTGTTCATCTTGTTCCAGCAAAGCAGCTCCAAAAAGAGTGAATTTGGGTCAGACTAAGATATTTACCCATCAAAGAAAAATTCAGCCTTTTTAAATCACAGTTAAAAGAGAAACATGATTTAATTTCTGCATCTTAAAAAAAAAACAAAAAACAAAATCGAAAACAATCTAGGATTTACAGGCAAGCAGATAATTGCATGCCCTTCCTCAGTCAGAACCTGAGACACAGAAAAAATTGGGTAATTGGGTCTTGCTAATAAATATTGCCATGTCCAGGTGACTGTTCCTTAATCAGATTTGTAAGAGTGCCTTTTGATATACAACCATTGTCTGTATTTGAACTTCTGAGAAGTCTGACGTATTGTAAAGCTGTAGGGCCTTCTGAGGCTCCTATGCTCAAGACTAATGAATAGCATCCTGAATAATCACATATAATAGCATGAATAGTATAATATAATTAATATAATAAATATAATAAATATAACAAATATACTATAATAAATATAATATCATATCATATCATATCATATAATTAATATAATATAATATAATATAATATAATATAATATAATATAATATAATATAATATAATATAATATAATATAATATAATATAATATAATATAAACATAACATAACATAACATAACATAACATAACATAACATAACATAACATAGTATCATGAAGGGTTTGAGCACTTCCATTGAAGAGGAGCATGCAAGTGCAGAGGGTTGTACTACTGAACCCTTGAAACTCATTGATAGCATATTTACAAATCTGTGAACAATTGATCCAGTCACAGCATCAAGGCTAATGGGCTTTTTTCATTATGGTACTTTATCTAGTAATAGACAAACAACTTGTATGACCCAGGACCAAAAATGGCATGGACTCATCTTCGTCAATAAACCATTACCCAGTTTATTTTAACTGATTACTATATGGCTGTAAGATGCACAGAAATTAACAACTTATAAGTCTATATTCTGGGCTAAAACAGAAAAAGGAAAGAGTATGAAGTGCCATGTAACTGCATGTAGTTAAAATTATTTGGCGTCTCAGCTTCTGTGCCGCCTCATGTGTTCTGTTTTAAGTGCTGTGTATGCCACTTGAACACATTTTTATAAGTAACCACGACACAATGGAAGAATTTGCCTCCACATACAATACAAAGTGAAAAATTCAGCTATACAGTCAATGTGTTTCAGAGTTCCTGATTTTTTGTGTGCTATATGTATTTTTACAGAGAATATGATACACATTCTAATACTTCTTTCTGTAACAGAAATTTACAGTCTGGTCTTTTAAACATAGAGTGTGTATTTAATAGGAGAAGGATTACAGATAACTTCTATTTCTTGATGCAGACCGCACTAGCAACATGCAGAATCTCAAACTGAAATTTTCAAGCCAACTCAATAATAATACTTTAAGCATAATATACTTCATTTACATCTTCCTTGAGGGAGTTAGAAACACAAATACCATCTTAATTAATTCATAAAAGATAGATCTAGTGTTATAACTAAATGTGTCTTCGAAGTGTCACTTGAGAAAACATAGGCAAGTGTCATTACACAGCGCCATCTATTCTGCTAGAGAATAGCTCAAAAAATCTACAAGCTTGAATCACATACAGCACCACATAATTGCTGTTGTTACTGCACTTACAGTAGGAGCATGGAAAGTGCTGATGCCAGTTTATATTCAGTACCCAAAACTGCTCCAAAGGGAGCCTAAAATAGACTTAATGAATACTTTCAGAAAACTATTTCAGTTTTATATCTAACTAAATGGATAAAAAGAAGCTCATTTAACCATAATCCATACCATGACTTCAGTCTCTGAAAATAGTTATACATATGTATTATTTGACTTCCTGTCTCAATAATTAATCCTAACATCATCATTTGTTTTGTGTATAGTCTACAACATATTATCTGGTCTCATCCAGAGTACAAAGAGCTTTTGCTATGACGAGTTTATGTAAAGCAGATGCCATGTAAATAATATGCTGGAGAACACAAAGAAACAAGTTATTATCCGGCTACAAAAGCTACCTCATGCAAAGCAGCAATATTTCTTTGGTTCTAGTCAAGTACTGACCCTCTTGTAATAAGGCATGCACAGCCATCAGTGTTATTCAGCCATTCCATAGGCATAGCACATAAAAAGGCTCCTGTGATTATTTGCAATTTTTTCATTTCACTCTTCTCTTCAAAGCTTCACTTTGCTTTAAAGATTAACCAGTTTCATTGGGTATTAATAAAACTAGTATTTTATGCTAAAAATAAGCTTCTTTTACTGTTCCCCATCTGTGCTCAGAAATCTTGACAAAGCGGCGCATATCAAGAACAGCTATGTTCATTTAGATTGGGATGTTCAAATCTCAGGTGAACCTTCACAAACAAGTCTCAGGTGAACCTTCATAAATAAACTGGTTTTCTACATATGTTCAGCACACAAGTGCTGTTCATTAAAATTTATCTGTATTCAATAATTTCTGCTTGGTATTCATTATTGTGCATCATTCCCTGGAAACAGGCCTGGGGTCTGCAGAATCTCACCAAACATCTACCACAACAAATTTCTGGCACTAGAAAATGCTTTTCTAAGTTTACACACTAAATACCTAGTTAAAATCAAAGAACTAAAATTTCAGCTTTCTGAAGAAATCAGTGTTTAACAGGACAGAGGAAGGCTTGTTCAGTAATCCAAATCAGCTGATAGGAACTAAGCATCCTCAGGCAAGTATAACATCCTCTTACAGGAATTCCAGTTTCAGGCTCCTACAAGAAAAAGATGGCAGGTCCTATAACTATTGTTAGGAAAAGGCTTCTGTGGTCATAGCAGACATCTCAAGGTAGCAGAAACATTTCTGATGAAGAGAGGAAGATTGTAGAATTGTAGAATCAGAGTAGAGTTTGAGTTGGAAGGAACTATTTAAGGTCATTTAGTCCAAACCCCTTGCATTGAGAAAGGATATCTTCAGTTTGATCATGTTGCTCAGAGCCCTGTCCAAACTGTCTTTGAATGTGTTCCAGAATGGATCTAGCACCTCTCTGGGAAACCACACTCGTCATTAAAAAAAAATAGCTTAAATTAATATAAACTTACTAACCCTTTCTCTGTCACTACAAGCTAAAAAAACTGCCTCCATCTTTCTTACAAGCTGTCTTTGAAAGGCAGAAATAAGATCTCCCCAGAGCCTTCTCTTCCCTCCTCTAACATGTTCTCTGAGGCAGGGAGGAGCACACCCCGGAGGCATCAGTTTCCTCTTTCTATACTGCCTGCACACATCTGATAAGTTTGATCTTTTGAATCTGCCCAGGAAAAAATGGAGCTCCTGTTGCAGCACAATGACATTTTAATGAGCTGGTTTAAAGTCATTTTTATTATAAACGCATGGGAGGATAAAGCTCTCAGCTTTATCATAAATCCACACAGTTCAAGGGGAAAAAGGTGACTCTCCCACCAGTGCCTCTGTACATCATACTGAGCCTCACCCTCTGATCTGCCTGCGAAGTGAATCGTGCTGGTGCTGCCATCAGAGGAAACCTTGCTAGCAAGTCCTGCCGCAGCAGGATCAAGTGCCTGTTACAGATCTCCTACCAGGTAGGTATTAATCATTTAGGTATTAATCATTCAGGCACAGCAACCTACAACAGACTTTTAAATGGGTGAGGGAAAAGCTGCTTCACGGAATTACAAATCGCACAGAAGAGAGGAACAACCTACTTGTAATTGGTTGTAGCTAATTAAGTAACCTGAACAGAAAGGCTACTAATGATAGCCAGTTGCTAAATAGCTACAACTGTTAATTGTAAAAGTTTCTGGAGACTTTTGACATGATCTCTGGCAGGCTATATGCAAAGGCACCTGCACGAATAAATTAATTGCAGCTTTGCCATGTCCAGAAAGAAAATGGGTAGGAAAATGAAGTACAGCTTAAACATGAAAAGGTGATTATCAGAATTAAATTAATCCTTTTAAAAGGGACAAAGTCAGACAAAAGACTTGATCAGCAGAAACGTGATAAAATGGGAGCAAGTGTTAGAATGCCTAAGAATGTTCCTTTTAGTAAAAGATGCCTTAAGAATGATAAGTGAATCACCTTCAGTTACCAGGTATGGTCCCATATAGCTATCTCCAATAGCAAAACAGTGGTTCAAGCTCAATAAACCTACCAACAATTCACAGGGGAAAAAAAAAAAAATTATCTTTAAACTATTTTTTTTTTAACAGCCAAATTTTGTTTGAAATCAAAGAAAAAAAATTAAAAACTACATACCATGATAACTTATATCTCTGTCTGTTTTTTCCTGGGTGTCTTTCTGCACTCACAGTACCCACATGCATCTAAATCTGATTTCTAATACAACAATAGCAAGAGATTTAGTACAATGGACCTGGTTTGTAGCCCAGTTGTCAGTTGGCCTGAATCTTTTTTGCAGCAGGCACTATAGTACACAAATACCCTTAGGCCTGGTCACCTTTAAAAGGAATCAAATTCTTTTCTGCTTTCAGTATTTCATATGCACATTATTTGATACATCACCAGTCTTCTCCATATGGACTTTTTTACAGTTCAGGTATTTTGGAAATGCATCAAGTTCTGTGTGATCATGCTGCTTTAACAGCTCATGTTTTCTGAAACATTTCATACAGTTGACCCTGTAACTCCATTACTGAGCTCAGATAGCTGCCTTCTTCCAATTTGGCCCCAGTTTCAACCCAAACATCAAACCAAGTTAAAACTTAATTACAACTTGGGTTCAAAACATGTCATTGCAACTTTCAGTATAGAAGAAATTCTAGTCTATGTTTCACAGTATATAGTCTAATCTATCACGTGATAAATCCATGGAGGACACAGCATTGCAGACTTTGTTAGACAGGGAAAAAAGGTATGAAATGTAATTGGCCAGATGTAGTCTCTTGACATTCCCTTGGAGGACTGAATTATCTAACATGAAGGAGCCTAAGCCAAAAACCAAAAATAGGAGAGTGTTATTTTTATTGCCTCCCATTCTTGCTTCTTGTCACAGCTGAACATGATTCACATTGTACCTTATATATTGGTTGGATATTTACACTAACATTAGGGTCCTAAAGTGGTTCACATTTCTGAATTGCTCAGAAACAATTCACATTTCAGCTATCACCCTAGCTTCAAATAGCAGTTATTTTGAACTTCTGCCAAAACCCATAAAGTTTAACTAACAGACAACCACTGAATCTCCTGTTACTTCCTTGTCTCCAGAAGTGCGTGATATTTAATTACAGTGTTCCCATTACATGTAAATGTATGGTCAAGTATTAGCTTTGAGGTAGCACCACTCTGGCAAAGTTACAGGTGCTATTCCTCTTCCTATAGATAAGAATAATAGCCCCCAACCCTTTAAATGTTTACATGATTTCCATAGATCCTTCTATGTAACTTGTGGATGGCAAATATTTCTCCTCTCAGGAAAAGAGCATGTATTGCCCATCATTCAGGAAGAATTTCTTCACTGAAAGTGTGGCCAGGCATTGGAATGGACTGCCCAGTAAGGTGGTAGAATCACTGTTCCTGGAGGAGTTTAAGGAAAGACTGGACATAACACTATGGGCTATTGTTTAGTTGACATGGTGGGTTTTGGCCAAAGGTGAGACACAATGACCTTGAGAGTCTTTTCCAGCCTTAATGATTCTATAAATCTATGATTTGAAGGAGTAAGGGGTCATGACATGAGATGAGGATTTGATATACTGCAAATTTGTTTTCAAATTCATGTGCAGATTCCTTACTACAATCCAGTGAGTTGTCCTGAGGATTAGAATTAATAGATTGTTCTTCCAAGCAAATAACATGAGCCCTTTCCCATGTAAAGACAATACAGCTCTGGTCTCAACTCTGACAGAGAAAATAACTTTTTTTTCATGAAAGCATGTTTTATACGCTTACAATTGTTAAGTGGTGTTTCATGTCAGACATCTGAGAATATCTTCATGATGCCATCTCACCTTTTAGTAGAATATCATCTATGTATGGAGAAAATATCATCTATGTATGGAGGTCATCCTGAGCAGAAGCTACACATTCTTTTAGAATGAGATATGGTGATTTCTCTCTCTCTCTCTCTCTCTCTCTCTCTCTCTCTGACCCTTGATGATGATGCTATTTGAATTATTGGGAACAAGGTTTGGGATTGGTCCTTTAGAACTCCTGTCCAGCACAGTGATCAGGAATTATTGGTGTGACAGGAGAGCTGGATCATTTGGCATGAGCAAGGCCTTGTGCTGATGCCTGGAAGCTCACAGGACTTCTTGTGGCTAAGCAGAGCTGGCTGGTTACTGCACCACCTGGCATATCCAGCCAGGCTGCCTTGAAATGCACAGCATAAACAGCAGAAAGGTGAGGGAAGAGACACACACCAGCCTAACCTTTGACTTCCAGCACCTCCATACCATCCTCAGCAAAGCTCCCAAGAAAAGACAGTACCACCCACTGTTCACCTGCAAGTCTATTCTGCAAATCATCTAAACATAGGCAATAACACAATAAGTTGCTCTAAGAGTAATCCAGGAGTTGGTTTCCAGCAGATTTGATCATTCTAGCTGACTGAGTTTTAGCTGAAATGTACAGAGAACATGCTCTGAATGAATCACACTCTGCCATGCTTCATTAGGCACCTCTAGTGTGGAGAAGCCATAACAGGAATTAGGCCCCAGCAGCTTGGGCAATTGCCCCACACCTATGTCCAATGGACTTGTCTTGCCCTGTAATAGTTCCTGCCTTCAAACACCCTTTTTCTCTTCACAAGGTGATCAATGATGTGTTCTCATTTACTAAACTAGCTTACTTCCACTATACTTATAGGAAGCTGATGTCTTTGGCTACACCTGCACCTGTAACCTAAAGAGAAAGAGAGAATAGGTTGAAGAGATGGCACATGTACATTGATACTGTTCAACCATTATGACATTATCTGGCACATTTTTTTCTGGTGGCAACCACCCCTATGTGGCAAAGTTTGAGCATCATTTTGGGAAGAAGCAATTCCAAAACCTAGTAAAGGGACAAAGAAAAGAGAGTTTAACCATGTGAACGTGAGTTTTAGCCTGGTTAAATTAGAATTACTTTTTTTTAAATAACTATCCCTTCAAACTTAACAAAAACTCTCAAGAGGTTGAACTCACACAGACTCTCACAAGTTCATCTGGCAACATAAGCATGAAATTCCTGACATTTAAAAATAGATCAAAAGACTAGAAACACTTCTTGGCAGCCCCATACTAAGGTTTGTGTTTATTCCAATAAAAATGATCCAAGTTCTCAGTGTTTCAGGAAGCCATTACACATCATTCCCAGATTTACAGATCAAAATTACTAGCTTTAGTACTCAAATATAAATAATTAAAGAAAAAAAAATTCCTCTACAGGTTTTTTTTAATTGTAGTACATTACCAAGTCCTTACTATCTTTGTTTCATGAATGGAAAATGTAGGGAAATATCATCCAAGAATAATCCAGCAAATGAGACAACTGAATTTAGGGTATGCTTCCATTCTCTAAATGTTTACTTTCTCTTCCTTTGCCTTCTCTAGGAGCTGATAATTTTTCATTTCCATGACTACTAATTCCCTTTTTTGTGGGCGTAACTTCCTGCCACTCATGCTACTAATGCTGTTAAACAGGAAATTACTTTTCCTGATTTTTACCTCCAAGTTTTCTATGTCTCCCTATGTGCTTAGAAAAGCTTAGTCTGTAAGTTTATATGCATTTTCCAGTTACATAAACCAATGTAACAAAACATAGCTCTCTTAACAAACCTCCCCTCATGGCCTTTGTTCAGCACTGCTACCAACCTAGCAGAAAGCCTAGTTAACACTAGAGTGTGCAGATATCAGCACTGAATATAGGGCTAGACAGAACATGATGATCCTTGGCACAGGAATCCAGACACTGGGACTGAACCCAGGTCTGCTGAAGGCCACAGAAGATTTCAGTCATATTTTCAGGAGTGCAGTCCAGACTACAGTCTGCAGTCTCAGCCTCAGGGATATTTGTTGTTCATGGTGAAAGATGAGAATAACCCCTTATCACTCAAGAATCTTTGCAGAGCTTTTCTCAATACACTTTTGTGAAGAGAAGTGTTTTAAGTGCTAGATGGCTGAGAGACCTTGATCTATTTCTTCTGCAGCCAAGTAGAAACACTTTGGCTCATTTCATTTTTAAAACAGCTGACCAGAGGCACAGCAGCTGTGTCAGGTAAGCTGTAACTGTTGGAAGGCCAGATAAATGTGAGCAAATTTTTGCAAGACTTTTGCTTCATTCTCATCCTTTTTCTTTTCAAGTCATACTTCACAGCTGTCTTGCTGACACCCTGCAGAGTGGAAGGATGGGTTTTAGCAGCACGGAACTAAGAGTAAGAAAGTCAATACTGACCTTGTAAAGATTCACAGTTGTATCCTCTGAGCGTATAATTGTACTTGCCAGCAATATCTGTCTGGTTCATAATCTTGAAAATTTTAGAGATTTTCTATGTCTGTCTTAAAAGGTATTTAATAATTATGTGAGGTATTACCTTCCAGAACATGATGCAGAACAAACCTCATCATTGATTTTTTCACCCCTGTTCCTTTCTGTTCAAACAACTGTAGAGATAAAAGTAGCTTAACTGCTTCTCAGGTCATCTGGGGAGAAAACTTTAACTTTACTTTCCATACCAAATAATACAGGGCACCTTTTGCATCATTATTCCTTTAGCTTATATTTGAAAATACTCAATTACCCATCCTGTCCTGTGATTAGCTGCACTCCCCAGCTCTTGTTTACTTCTTAGGAGATCACTGCTATCACACAAGAAAGTCAATACAAGTTTTGGAGTTATCTTCCTAAGGGCCTCAAACTATGTTTTGCCTAAATTATTGACCTCAGTGACCACTAGCAATTAGGTTTTTAAGAAGTACCCAGAACTGAAATCTCACAAAACACAACAAACATCTCAGTTATACATAAGCATCAGTTATATATAAGCTTGCAAAGACTGATGGCAAAAAATTCAAGGCATGAAGAATAAGTGAATATGTCACTCCATACGTGAATACCAGAAGAAACACAGATCTCTCCCAGTACACCACTTCCAGCAGCAAATTCAAGGGAAGTGCCATTTTTGTCACAAACACCAGCCCAGTGCCCCGATGAGCCTACAGATCCTGCAATCAACACACCTGCAAGGTGGCTAGAAATCTGTGGAACATCACACATACCTATCTTTTTTGTTAGTCTACCAAGAACAGACATCTCAAATGTATTTCACACAAGGAAAAATAGATAATGAGCAGCAATTTGATGTAAGATCTATGAGGGACAAAGTAAGCATGAACCCAAGGAAAAGGACTGCTTCTAAATAACTGATGATTTGTAAAGGTTATAAAAGCAATATCCAAAAGTAAGTTTGATGTGTCCTTTCAAAAGCAACCACAAAAATCAGACAAGGACTTGACAGCAAGTGCTCCTTGCACTCTCTGTCCAGATCACATGGACTAACATATCTGGAACTTTATGATTTTGTGAGTGTTGAAGAGTCAAATAATAAAATCAACTTGCTTAAAGACTGTATAGATATATATCATATTCCCCTTTGAAAAGATATTGCACTGAACTTAGTTCATTTCCCTGCAAGTGAGAGTAAGCCTGTGATCCTTCTAACTAGGTTTGAAAATGCAGAGCAGGATGGCTGGAGAAAATAGTTCCACAGCAACACAGAGCCTGCTCGTTATACACAGAGAAGAGCTCCTTATGTGCAGAGAGAAGTAGTATTGACTTCTCTCCATCCCTGTGGAGGTTCAGTTCTGAAGGAGCTGAGCAAAAGAACAGGTCCTGAAAGTGGCTGCTCACAAGTTTTCTCTGCAGCCACTTCTCAATTTCAGGAAGGGATCCTGGCTCCTTTAATGTACTCTGCTACTTAAGGAAAAATTGGAGTGCAAAATATATGGTCTAAATTCTCTTTGGTAGTCTTTCCTTGCCTACAGAAGGGAACACAGAGTGTTGAGACCTGTACTTGCTTCAGTTATCACCTGGCAACAGTCAGAACAGAAAATCCCCTGCATCATCCAGCTTTGGCACTGCTAGCCTGGAGGGACTTTTGTCAATGAGAGTAATGAATCTGAGATTAATTGACATACAGGTACAGCTAAACTGGTTCTGGGGATGTATACTGCCAAGGACAGTCTCATTAAGTCTTGCACTGAAATGAATTTAGAATGTGCACATTTAGTGTGCAGACTAAAATTATTCTGTATGTATCATTGCTCATAGTTAAATAGTGATGTTCATCAATCAAAAATATTATTTTTTTCTCCAAGATATTCCCCAGGAGTATTTTTATACTGACTATGGTGGACTACTGTAGATAGCATAAAAGAGTAAAATACTCTTCAATTCTGTTTGTTCATTCCAGTTGCAACCAAAATGCCTCACAAATATCCATCCTGAGGTAATAATCTCACTCAATGTCAGTACCTTCTTAATAAAAGCAAGTTATTTTGCTCTGCTGTTGCCCTTGTCATTTATGTTGTGGAAGAAAGGCTGGTAGAGGCTATATTTAGCAGCTTTGTGCATAAAAACATCAGTTCCAGAAATATACATTGATAGATGAGTCTTTGGTTTCTGCAACTGACATCTGTGTTCCCACAGGAGCTTCCAAAGACAGTAGGCTTTGTTTGGCTTAGTTCCAGCATGCTTCTCTCTGCACTGGACTACTGTGCCCATGTTTGGAGACTGAAACTAGGAAATCATGGCTTATCAATTCTGCCCTCTCTTCACTACAGCTATCACTTGAAATTAACAAACCACCCTCAAAAGTCACCTCAGGATATGTAGATGTAATGCAAGGAGAGAAAAATGCCAGAAGCCAGACTCAAAGGTGCTACCTCTGACACCTTAAGTTTTAGCTTTCAAATTTTTCATATTCTGTGCTGCCTTGGTGTGTAGTTTCAATCTTCATATTAAGTATTAGTGAGCTCTCTTCACAAAGTAAGTACACAAAACAATTCCTTTTCTGGCTTGAGACCAAGGACAATCATTACAAGTTTCAGGCTCAAAAGCATAAACAATGGTGGACTCAAGAGGGAAAACAAGAAGGATGGGACTTCATAACCTGAAGTTGTAATTGGACAATTAACCCTAATATGTAGATGGATCAAAATTTATAAAAGTGTGAGACTTTGTGACCAGTCATCCATTTTGTGATCATTTTGGGCTTATCCTAGGTGCAGCCCTGGCCAGGCTCTTGTACTGCCCAAGGTGTATCCTTTAAGACCTTTTAATAAATATCTACTTTATTCTTTAACTCTGTCTAGCCTCTGTTCTAGGTAGCCTGTCAAGGCATCACCTGTTTAGCAGAGCTTCAGCAGAAGCCTAGATTAAAAGAAAAATATATTTATTTAAAATAAATAAATAAATAAATAAATAAATAGAATTGGGGGGGATGGAGAAAATTCCTGGGAATAGTTGAACGGTTTTGGAAAAAAGTCTTTCAACAGCTACAAATATGAAAATAAACAAGCAAATAAGATGGGTTTGTGTGATAATCAACCCTTGACACTTTCCAGAACAGAAGTCCACAGCTAAATGTGTTCTTTATCTATTCTCAGTACCTCTATCCTGTTGAAAGACCTTAAGCTTAAGAGAATCTCCAGTCTTCTTGAAGACTTACCGGTTTTACAGGAAAGGCAGACATGGAAGCAAAAGAGAGAAGTTTGCTGTGCTCTATGTTTCTTTCCTTGTAGGTTGTTTCCCAAACTTTTGGGCATTCTTAAGTTCTTATGTGGCCTGAGGTCCCTTCTCACCATCCCCTCAAAAGGTTCTGGGCTTCTCTCTCTTGGTCTCAGTGGTGCTTTGCAGAATATTTACTCGCCAACAGGTCAGCCAGGGCTGGTCCTACCCCTGGCCAGGCTTTCACCTTGGGCACAGGCTGTGATTCAGGCTACACATCCTCCCAACCACTCCTCCATCTATGCCTGCATATACTTCCTGGGGCTAAAACCCAGATGTCACTGGGAAATAACTGGCCATCTGTTTCCAACCCCTGGCAGACGCAGGCAGCAGGGAAGGGGCGAGCCCCGAATGCACACAGTAACTCAACAGCCCCTCAGAACACAGGCCTGCTCTTTACCACTACTTGCTCAGAAAGAATTATAAATTCCTGAGATGAAGAGGGCGGGATTTTTATTCCTGAGATGCAATTCTTTTGTGAAGGAATTTTTATGGTGATGTGTATTGTAGCCCGTTATTAGCAGCTGTGTCTTGGCCCTACGTAGCAGAAAGTAAAATGCCTTTCCAGGCTTGTACGTCTCTGTGCTGTGTGTGCCGGTATGAGAAGACAATCTCTTGAAGCCAGCTTCTCTTGGACAGTTCTGTGTTACAGTTCAGCCCCACAAGAACACCCTAACAATCACTCATGTAACGTGCCTGTCACATAATCCCTTTCTTCCAGTCCTTGAAAAATTCAAACCCAATCCCCTCTGCAGGGTTGGCTTCCTCAGCTCAGACCAAAGGGACTCTGGTTTCAGGTTTGTTGGACTCTCCAGTGATGTCTTCACCAGCTAGCACTGTGAGAAAGTTGCTGCATGACCTACAGGTCCCTCAAGTGTTTTATTCCATCTTGCCAGCCTCTCCCCTCTGGAGCAGTTCCCTGAAGTCCTACTGACATGTATCTCCATAAAATGAATCAAGCAACAGAGGTGGTGGAGTCACCATCCCTGGATGTGTTTAAAAACAGACTGGATGCGGCACTCAGTGCCATGGTTTAGTTGAGGTGTTAGGTCATGGGATGGACTCGATGATATCGAAGGTCTCTTCCAACCTAATGATTCCATGATTCTGTGAACAGAGAAAGAACAGACTCATTCCTATTTAGTCATGTATGTGTCTGGATAAATATTTTTTCTCTTATATTTATTTTCCAGCTCTGAGAATGCTTCTTTCTTTGTGCTGATGTCACCAGCTCATAGGACAGGACATGAAAAAGGAGACTCAAAAGGAGCTGGCTCCCTTCTAGTCTATGCACCCTGGCTGAAGGATACCATGCAAAGCCTGAGGCTTACCTGCCAGCATAGCCAAGGGGGAGATGTGAATTAAATTAATATTTGGATATGAACAAGATAATGACCAAACCACTGCATTTATTCCTTATATACAAAAGTGTTTCACTGTCACTCGTCCACTGAAGGCATATTGCCTTTATGTTAAAGATCAAAAATAATTTGTGACAGTCCAAAACAAACAAGCCTCAAGTCAAAAGACTGCCCTCTGCTCTCTGAGCCTGGAGATGAATGGAAGTGTCTCCTCTGGCAGCACCATAAAACTGTCTGCCCTATTCCATATTTATTCCATATATTCCACCAGCAGTTTCATCTCATTCATCCTGGTGGAAACCAGCTGTTTCAGGAACCAACAAGCAATTCTTTCGGCCTGTCCTTGTACGTAGAGCCTGAGTAATCCGTTGTCCCTCCTCTGGTCTCACTCCAACAGTTCCATCTCCTTCCTGTGCTGGGCCCCCAGAGCTGGATGCAGGTTCCAGGTGGCTCTCACCAGAGCAGAGCAGAGGGGCAGAATCCCCTCCCTCCCCTGCTGCCCACACTGCTTTGGATGCAGCCCAGGACACGTTTGGCTCTCTGGGCTGGGAGTGCCCATGGCTGGGTCATGTCCAGCCTCTCACCCAGCAGCACCCCCAAGGCCTTCTCACAGGGCTGCTCTCCACCTGCTCAGCCCCAGCCTGTGCTGATGGTGCTGGGGGTTGTCCTGACCCAGGTGCAGCACCTGGACCTTGATCTTGTTAAACCTCATGAGATTCCCATGGGCCCACTGGAGCTTGTGGAGGACTTGACTCCCAAGTGCAGAGAGACCCACCTGCCTCCAGTTCAGCACCCATTATACATCAGCAGCTTTTACAATTCTCTGTCTGGCAGGTACGCAGATGTTTTGCAGAGAATACAGCAGAGCAACATGTACATTTTGCCAGCTCAGTAGCAGTAAAATCAAATTAACAACTGAGAAGGAACATTAATTTAGGTTTTTCAAAATAAGACTTTTGCTGGAAGCCACAACAATCGCTAGTTCAAATCCCCTTTTAGCAGGTAAAATTCCTGCCTGAGGAAATTGAGCTGTGTAAACCAGATTGGTTTTTTTCCCTTTTAAAATGGTATTAAAGTAATTTCTTACTTTTCCCATAAAAATTATTAAATGTTATTGCTTGTCAATCTTATTTAAGATTTTTTTCACTCTGTATTTACCTACCACATGTCTCTCCATCATCCTTTCCCTTGAGGTCTCAATTATTCTCAAGTACTACGTCATTAATGTTATTACTTGTGTTCCAACAGCAGTACTGATAAGTCTTGCTTTCTCCTATTGGAGATAATGATCACATTAAATAAATAAATGTTTACCAAGGGGTCCTCTCCTCCTCACCTTTCTTGATGTTTTCACTACCTTATGAACATTTATGAGACCTGATGTGATATTAGATGTATTTTCACACTGGAAAAGAAAATAGTTCAGGATGAGAAGATTTCTTACAGACTATATCAAAGAATGCAATGACCCTGTCCCTAGAGAGGCAGGAACTCAGCATCTTGCTCCTGGCACCCATAAGATTTTAGGAACTGCTGCCTTATATTGGAAATAGCCAGCTAATTAATGATGGCCAGTTTCTGCAACACATGTGCAAGCTGTTAGCAAACCAGTGGCCGTGCTCTCGAATGCAGCTAATGTGTGAAGTGTTCTGTCATGACACTTCTCTATGGGTACTTCCTAGGAAGACTTCCTGACATTTTCTTCAGACACAAAGGACACATGACTTACCTCCTCTTCCTGACTGCATAGTGAGAAAAGGACAGGTCCCCAAAACAAAAACGTAGCTTCAAAAATTATCTTTTCACAGATCTTCCCCAACACTGTTGAAGTGCAGAGAGCTGTGCTGTGTATCATTACAGCTCCCTTCTTCTACTTCCATTCCTCCACTTTTTATTGGTTTCTAGTCTTTGCATTATAGGAGCCTGAAAAAGTCCAGACTAAATCGGGGCTGTGATTTGAAAGACAGTGTACAAATACCTCAGAGGAGACAGTCTCCACCCTCAGCATCTCAAAATTACACTGAAAATTTACAGAAAAAGGGGGAAATATCACCCTCTCTTTATCAAAGAAGCTGTCAGTCACAGGTAATGCAATTTGTGAGAACACTGAAGAGTGAACCTCAGGCAGAATTTCACCATTGTGTTAAGTGGGCATTGCCATTTCTCAACAGCATAAACAGCTTTGCATTTGCCCTTTACCTGACTGCTTGGCTTGGTGGCATTTCAGCCTTCCACATCCTCATGATAGAACAAACAAAGACAAGATGTTCCTCCAAACATGAGGAAAGAGCCTTATGGTGAGGATGACTGAGCACTGAAATTGTGTTGAGTCTCCTTCTCTGGAGATAGTCAAAAGCTGCCCAGACACAATCCTGAGTAACGTGCTCTATGGGATCCTGCTTGAGCAGAGAGGTTGGACTAAACAGCCTCCACTGGCCCTGTCCAACATCACCCATTGTGTGAATCTGTGAATCTCTGATTTTTGCACCTCAGAGTGAAGAAAGTCCAATATAAAGCTAAGAGGTAAAAGCAAGGAAGTATTTAGTCTGCTTCACTTCTCTGGGGAGATCCACCAAGCAACCATACAATTGCTTTCACTGATATGAGAGAAAAGGAGAACAGAGCCAAGGGCAAAACTGTGTTTTCTGAGACAGCACCAGTTAATGCAGGTTTGTGACCATGGCCAAGATATCCTGTTTCTTAGCCAGGAGACAAGTTTTCTAATGCAAAGGAACATGAATTCAGACTTGCCTACCAGGTGTGCCTGCAACATGGTAAGGCATGTTCCTCCTTCTTGCACAAACAAAGTACCTGTAGGAGCAAAATATTGCCGTCCAGGAGAAAACTGCTAAACTGCTCGTGACAGGGGTGAATTGATTATGCAGGCTTTGCATAAGCTAGTAAATGGAGTCCCTACTAACACAATGAACACACTGGGTTCCCATTGTGCAGTAGCCCTGATGTCTATACACAGGAATATTCTGTTTACAGGACTGACTACAAGGTATTAATGCAGCACTAGCAATAAAAAATATCAGTAGGCATACTTGTGAAGATTTGGTCCTTAATAATCATCAGAAGGAAATCTACAATCCAAATTTTAAAAAATAAAAAAAAAAAACCTAAAAAAAAAACCCTAAAAAAAAAAAAAAAAAAGAGAGAGAGGAGTTATTTGAAACAATAATGTTGCCTGCTATGACAGCTTATCAGCCATCACTCCATTCAAGATCCTCCCTGTGAGTCTTGGGCATAACAAAAGGATGCTACAACCTAGCCCTTATCTTCATCTAAAGTCATTTGTGCTCACAGGTATCAAAGCAGCCCTGCTCCTTCTTCCAAAATGTAGTCCTCAGGATTGTATAAAATGACTAAAAAAAAAAAAAATTTCACATGCCTGCTGCAAAATTATGCTTCTGTCCTGGGTCTCATCACACTATATGTCAATGCAGTGCAAGACATCTGCTGCTGGGCTTGATGCCAAGTCCACAAGACTCATTATGATACTGAAGTTGTGAAAGATGCAATTATGGAGCTATAACAATTTTATTTTCTAGATCCTGAATTCATCTGTCTCTTCAGAACCAGTGGGGACAATGACTTTTTTAGGTAATATACTGGTCTGGAAAAGTGCCCATCCTGTATTGGCTGGCAGGAATTCTGAGTTTGCTCCTTTTCATTTCCTTTCTCTTTATCCCTACCACTTCCCCATTAAAAGCACAAAAACAAATCAGAATAAATAAGCAGTGTGTATGCTATGCATAGAAAATATGGAGTGTTTTTGCCAGACTCTAGGATGAAATCAGTAATTTATGCAGTGAAAACTGGGTCAACAGTCCCTCACATCAGTGGACAGATATTTTTCCATCATCTTCAGTGGGCTTTGCAAATGGTTAGTGAACATATATTGGGAGAAACAAGAATGCCTAAAGCCCCAGGCACTACCAAAAGCATCCTGCAGACTCCTGCTGAGGAGGTGGTTCAGGGACAAGCTTCATAGATCAAAAGAATCAGCTGAAGTCCATGAGGATCCAACACTTTACAGAAATTGTATGCAAGAATTGCCAGTAATTTTTGTCACTATTATTATTATTATTATTATTATTATTATTATTATTATTATTATTATTATTCTCTCCATTTTAATAGCCATCCCTCATGATATAGTCATATAAACAAATACACCTCTTTCACTGGCCTTATCCTTCCAATCCCTCTGCAAGTGCTTATTTTAGTGCCAGTGTAATTCTCTCCCCAAAATAAATAGACAAATAGTACAGAGAGGCATGCAGAGAAGCCATTTCGAAGTTTTGTCTGAACTTGTTTTGCTCTGCAAAACACCTCTGTAATGAAAGATATTCAATAATGCTGCAATTCAGAGAAGGAGAGATCAATCAAGCTGCATAAATCTCTCCTTCCTACTGCACTCCTGTGCTTTTTTGGACAGGACACTCTGACTGGTATGTTACAAGCCTTTGGGGCTTGGGTTTGTGTGTTGGCTTTTCTATAAATGAGTCCATTAACAAAGCTGTAGGAAGGAGTTACTGGATTGTGTTTGAGGTTCATACAGACTGCCTAGGGGACAGGCAGGACCAAACACTAAGTTAGGGGAAACAAGGCCATCCCAAAGACCAACAAAGAGGCCATAAAAGGGACCCAAACATAATCATGTCCTCTAATTTGTAAAATTTTCTCACTCCTGTCAGTTCAGAGTTCAAGAGCACACATTTATGAAAGACAGGTCCCAAAACTAAAGGGTTGGTAAAAAGTGGAGAAAGAAAAATGACCTTACAATTATAAAACACATTTTAATTCAAAGGCATAGGATGCTCTTCAGATGCTGCTTGAATAGTGGCTAATTTACAGCCAAAGCTCAAACCAACATCTGCCACCTGGGACGTTTAACTCTGCTGGGAACCCGAGAAACAAGAAAAGCCACATTAGTCTCCACATGCATGTTACATTTTGCTTTTGAATCTTGGTGCTATAACGCCTGTAACCTGTGTCTCCAGGGGTTTTTTTTCCCTCGAGAAAGATAGATAATTCTGTTGAAAATGTGTCAGCATTAGCCTTACAAAATTATCAAACATGCAAGCACTCTTGACACCATGCTATTGTGATGTATTTTTATGATGACTTGAGAAGCGCAATGCCCCTGTCTGAGAACAAAATTTTCAGTGTTACTGCTCCCCACCATGATCACATGGTCATCTTCCTTCACAACAGCAGCAGAAAGAAAAGCCACAAGAAAAATGCATTTAATTTTGCCATGCAAGTGAGTTTCTAAAGTGATTCTTTAATCCAGAAATGAAAAACAAACAGTTAAAAAGAGAAAATGCTCATCTTGCTGTCTCAGGACAACTTAGCAAAACTAACATCATATAGAAGTTGTTATCTTGCCTTTGGCCTCAGGCATATTTAGACCAATATCTTGCTCAATACCGTAGATTTCAGATGAATGCTAAGAAACCAACTTCTAACATACACTGTGATAAAATAATTTGCCACTAAGGAAAGGCCTTTTAACCCCATCCAGTTAAATTTAACTTACTTCCTACACTTCAGAAATTTCTAGAGAGAAGCTGCCAAAGGTCATCAACGTAACAACGAAAAAAAGTCTAACTTTTCTAAGAACTTATGTGTTTGTGAATTCACAAACTTTCATTTGTTAGTTATCTTTCAAAAAAGAAATTCTTTTTCTGTTCAATTTTACATATATAGTGTTCAATGCCATGGAACATCCCATATGTCCAGGTTCCCTTGGAGATAAGAAGGGGAAACATGAGCAGCAAGAACATTTGCAGCACTTCCTGTGTTATTTCTATTAAGTCTTATTTGTCTTCTCTTTCAGCTGCACAGCTGTAGTCTCCAGATGGACGATTGGAGAGCTAGGAGAACACCACCACCGCCCTTTTTAACAGCTTGCAACATCCTTACATTACTCATCTGCAAAAAAACTCTGATAAGGAGGCTTTCCACAACACTTTAAGCTAAGCTGCTCCAGAAGGTGCAGGTAAGGAGTAGCCTCATGTAGTCTTTTGCATCTTCTTCAAAAATCATGAAGTCGCTAGAGAAACAAAATACTACAGCTCCACCCCCCAACCCCCAGTGAATTTCAGAATAACTTTTGTAAAATTATAAAATGTATTTACACTGATCTACCTATTTGAACTTGAGTATTTTATAAATCAATTAAAAACCAGCCCAATTTTAACCCTAGATCTGCAACTGATCAGAGATGATAGATAGATAGATAGATAGATAGATAGATAGATAGATAGATAGATAGATAAATAGATAGATAGATAGATAATTGATAGATTTTCAAGAATTGTGAAATATAAAAATAACAATAATTCAAGAGGCTAATTGGACAATATGTGACTCAAAAATTTTTTGGTTTTTGCAATGTGGGTTCTAACAAATGTGATGAAGCAGTGCTATGGCATGCTCAGTAATGCTCCATTTAACACCACCAGTTATTAACACTGTGTTAAAGTCTAACGAAAACATACTTAGACATTTTACTGGGATGTACTGACCTAACCCTTTTGAGGGTGTGGTTTACTGGTTGCAGCAACTGGTTTCCACTGTTCTGCAATAAATCAAAATTACTTCCTGGTCCTATGTTTGCTCTTAAAGAATGGATATATGAATCTGCTCTTTTCTTATTATCTCTACCTAATCCATAAATGGATCTGTTAGGGATGTGGCAACAAATTACAGCTCTTTCCTCAGCAGAAGTTATAGATCCCTGGTGCTTTGCTGCATTTCTCTGAGGCTTCAGACTCTGCTTTCTACTGATATGCTGCTAGTGAATTAATGCTTCTTCAATAGAAAATAAATAAAGAAGTAAATTAGCTAAACCTTTTCAGTAATATTCTGCTTGTGTCTCCAAGAGAGAACAAATAAGATGCTGGACAGAAGACAGAAATAAATATAGCGGGGTTCTACAGCATTAGTAAAGCGTTCTGTTTATCACAGCTGAAGGGGAAAATTCTGGCAATGTCTCTAAACTGAGAAAATTGGAGAATATAAAAAGTGCATCAGGATTGTATTTTCCTACTGTATCATTGGTGGAAGACAATGCTCTGTGAAAACAGGAACCAAAAATGGTTTTCTTCTGTTCTTGTGGACTCACTGTGAGGAATTACTCATTAATCATGAGGGATACAGAACAGAGGCACTTTATGAAACAGTCATCTGTTTTATAAGAGCATGCTTTTGATGAAAGTCTGTTGTGTTCAAATGGTGTTACATTTTGTACCAGTGGAGGATTTATCCCACCCTTTCTACGCTTTTCTTTTTTTTCTCTTTTTTTTCTTTTTCATTTTTTTCTTTTTATTATTATTTTCTCTTTTTTTATTATTTTTTTATTTATTTTCTTTTTACACTTATTTTCTTTTTTTTTCTTTATTTTCCTTTTTTCTTTTCTCTTTTTTTAAATATGTTATTCAGTATCTTCCATCTTCACAGGTATTCTATCCATTCCATCCATTGCATTCCATTGCATTCCATTGCATTCCATTCCATTGCATTGCATTCCATTCCATTCCATTCCATTCCATTCCATTCCATTCCATTCCATTCCATTCCATTCCATTCCCAAGTATTCCATCCTCCTCGCAATTATTTTATTACTTCAATGTATTTCCACTGTGCTTTGTTGAATTTTATTCTTCCTTATATATTTGGTCTTGACTTTCAAATTGCTGCAGAAAGATAAAGAGCTGTTTACAGGTTCAGTGCCATCACCCTTGAGTTGGAGACAGCTGCACCACAGTGTGAAGTAGGGACAACTATTTCCTCTCAATATGCAGAGCAAGTCTGGCAGGAAAAGCCTTCATCTCCCAGCCACAGGCAAGTCACAAATTGTATTGAGGAACTTTTACTTAAAGCCCAACTAGCCCATCTAAAATCTCAGGTGCCACATATTGGGTTCTGACTGATATTTGAAGGAAGAGACCTAGCAGAGCCCTGGGAGTGCAAAGCTTTTCTACAAGTGGCACCAGCTATCCTATGAACTCACCTTCTGCTTGAGCTGGCCAAATGATTTTGTTTTCTCTTTATCTAGACACAACTGCGTGCATGGTTTCACTTCTTTATTGACCCACAGGGTTGAAAGCCTTTATGTACCCTTGTACAGCAGCACTTACAGAGGTGTCCTCACAGATACTCTGCAACACAAGTAGATGCATACTCCATATATTTAACAGAGACAGTGGGAGGCTGAGGTCTAGACACCAGAAATGTAACTAATCCAGTAGACAAGTGTGAAGAATCCAGATGGTGAGTTAGGAATAAACAATGGGATTTTGGCAGCAGGCTTGGGAAGAATTACAGCTCATTCCAACTGAGCACATTAAAAAGAACTCCTGCACTTAAGCAGAACTGGAACTTCTGCTGTTGAGGAACAATTTTTTGACTCCTTCAACACCAAAAGTAATATACCTATTTCAAAACCAGCAGCTGTTTGAAAGCACTACACTGACCTGCAGCTGCCTCTCAACTCTTTTGTCTAAATAGAGCTCAAGTTCTTCCTTTTTCCTACCTCTTATAAAAATTTCACCTCTTTTTGTCCCACTTTATATGAGAATTTCTCTCCATGAACTGACCACATGTTTATAACCACAGAATATATTAATTTCCACAGTTCATGACATACAGAGAAAATTTATATTTTGCAAAGCATGTAACTGAGCTCACAAGACATTTTCTCTTAGTCATGTACTTTAATATTCAGCCTGCAAACCACATTAGGTATATGAATGCTGGGAAATAGCATATCTGGGAACTGTTAGGGGCCAAGCTCTGCAGTCAGCCACCACAACGTAAAAAGTATGTGCAGATGACCTTTCCTAGACTAACACAGCCATGATCCCATCAACATCTTTATTGTTGTAGTATTTCATTCTCTCCAGAACTGCTCTGCCACACAATGCACTGTTCTTCCAGCTGCCTTGAATAAGCTGTATGCACAATGCCTGCTGCTTATTACTCTACATAATCTTTTTCTTCTTGTCATGGGCAATGAAGTCAATGAATCTGCAGTGTTTTTCCTAAGTGTTTTATAAAGACACAACACAGTGTCACAATTACAGTAAGCAAGGAAAAAAATGGTGTGCATGTACATATTATATTGCCTACAACAGCTTGCAGAATGATCAGTTCTCTCCATTTTCTTTCACTACCTCCTCCTTCATCTCTTCATTAAGTCAGTGAGCTTCTTATGACCCTCTCCACCCTTCTGCTATGAATAAATGGCAAACCTCTTCAAAAGCTTGGTACTGACAATTTCTGTTTTCTCAAACACTAATGTTCATGTAACCTGCTGGGCAATGTTTTGTAGAAATAATGATGAAATATTCATGGGAGCATGATGACAACAAATAAATGGAGCAAGGAGAGCCACAAAGCAAGACAAGAGGTCATTTATCACATTATTCTAAGACAAAAAATGAAATAACAAGCAGCCTTCTGAAGCCTGCTGGGTGAAGCATGAGCCCTCAGTTAGGCCTATCAATATCAGACTCATCTCTATTGCCAACGCAAATCAATCTGCTGGCCTTGCTTGCTTCTTAGTATGATAGCTACCACTGTAAAATCTCCTGGGTATACCAAAACAGATAGACTGCACTATGAAAAAGTCTCTGTCTAGATAAGATTGAATAATAAGATATGTAGCAAGACTGATAGTTCAAAACCAAAATATGAATTTAAAATATTGCCATGGAAATTACTCAGAAATCAGGATAATAGCCCTTACACCTTTGGCAAAGATTCAAAGGAGAAGAGTGGCTAGTTTCAAAAAGACATTCAAAAGTTTATTCACCCATACATCTTTCAGTTCTGGACAAGTAGAAAAAAAACCAAAAAAAAAAACCAAAAAAAACCAATGCCAGCAGAGATTTTTTTTCCTAGAAATTGCTAAAATTTCACAGTTGCCAAAGACAAAAAGTGAGACTCCAGTTTTAGGTATTGATTTCCACTCCCTCAAAGTAGATTGAAAGGACCGAGCACTGAGGACAGTAACAGTTTTACAAAGGCATTACAAAGGTGTAAATGAGTTTAAGCAAAGACCATGACACCTGACATGCAGACCACAGAGAGCAGGTTGCCCTTGCCTTCACTGCTGCAAAGTCACAGCATTTTGATCATGGATTTGATTCATCCCATTTACTGCCTAAAACAATAAAATGTTTTAGTAAAGCAAAGACTGATAATTCCATCTGCTGCATAATCAGAGCTGTGCTGCTGTGAAACCTTCAATTGCTCTTTAAAAAACAATGCTCTATTGTTCTCTGCTTCATAAAGCCATAGAGCACTTCCCAGAGCACTGGTGAGAAACAGGGGCCCCAGAGGGTCCCTTATTCATCACCTGCACAGAGCAGTAGCTCAGTTCTAGGTTTATAGCCTCCAAGAGCAGAGACCACAGGGCACGTGTGACAGCTCCTCCAGGGCTCATTTGTTATCTTTGGAAAGCAAAAGTAGTTTCTTTCATGCGGCCAAGAATGCTATAAGGAGCTTGTCCCTGTCTCATTGATCCTCTCTCCATCAGCTGAGGTTCTGCTGGGTGCCTGAGGCTCCAGATGAACTAACCCCAGACCCACAGCCTTTGTGTTACCTACAAACCTGACAGAGAGCTCTTGTGACTTCCCCCGTTCACCACTGGAAAGGGTAACCAGAAAAGGCCACAGAGAAGATCCTGAGAGACTCCATGGAGCATGAGCCTTCAGGCAGTTTTGGCCTGGTGACCACAACCTCTCATCTTGACTGGTCAAGCAGGTGTTTACCCACCCAGACTCTAATCTCTATCATGGATTCCAGGACCTTATGGGATACTGTTTGAAACCTTGCTGAAGTTATATTCCATGTTCTTCCCTTGTCCACAAGCACTGTATCACACAAGGTAATCAGCTGTCTCAGACCTGATTCACCCCTGGTCACTGGTGTTGGCGGTCCCAATCACCTTCTGTCTCATGCACCAAGGGATGTGCTCCAACTGAATACATTCTACAATTATCTCAGGATGCAAAGGGAGATTTGACTGCCCGGAGGTTCCCCAGATCATCTTTCCTCTCCTTTTTCAAAGACAGGTCTGATATTTGCCTTTCAACTGTCTTTCAATGCTGGGATTCTCTCCAAACCCTCTGTAGCCTTTCAAAAATGATTGAAGGTGACCTTACACAGCTGGTGGTCAGCTCTCTCAGCAGTCTTAGGTGCAGCCTTTGGAGTTCCACAGCCTTGGAAGTGTTAAGCCTGTGCAAGTAATCCCTAACTCAACCTTCATCCACTTGCTCATTGTTCTCACTCTCCTTGAGTTCTTTCTCTGGGGAGTCCACCAGCAAAGAGTGAGGAAAGGACAGCCTCAGTCTTTATCTATGCTTCTTTTCATAAAAACTGTCTGCCTTATTTTCCTTGTTTAGCCTTCCACAGTTGATGCAGAGGCATGACTTACAAGATTGGATTTTGATATTCATTTTGCCCAAGATGAAACAGAAATGACAAATTCATTGATATTATCTGACAAGACAAGTTCTAGATTATGCTGAGAGTCCATCATGCACTTACATTACACAACAATTACAATGGAAGTGCTCCTTCAAACTCTTTTGCTCTTTAATGAACAAAGAATCCAATTTCCTATAGAGAAATTATTTCTCCAGATTTAGTTTATCTAATAGGAAACTGCTTTCCCACTTTCATTCTTTTTCCTTATCTTCTTTCCATCCAGCAGTTTTATCATATCATACCTTTCTTTCAATTGAGATCCCTGGAGATGCTTTACCAGGAGATTACCATACTTAGACTTGATGTTCCTAGGAAAACACATCAACGTAACATTTCTGAAAGGCCAAGTTGTTTCCTTTTGTCCCTTAGGAGACAATATCACTTCCTCCTATCGTTGTTTAAATGTACCAAGAGCTTTTTGGCACTGAGCCTGAACAGAGCTGTCAAGATTGTAAATTCAAGTTATAACCCAAGGAGTGCTCACAATTTTATCTTATCCTGAGCTGCCTAACTTCAAAAGAAATATTGAGAACACAACCAGCCTTCTGCATCCCTGAAATATGCAGCTGCAGAAGCCTCTGATTTAAAAGAGTTGAAAATATAGCAGCTCTGTTAGGAAATGAAACTGCTCCTAGCAGTCTTGAGACAAGCTAAGTCCACATGGTAAGACTTTGTGTCAAAAGGAGCCTCTCTAAAAGGGAGAAACAGAGACATGCATAAAAAACATACTCTGACAGAGGACACTGCAGCACTCAGTTCCTTATTGCTGCCACACCTCCTCTTCAAGCATCAGTGGGCTGAACCCATATGATGCTATCAATGATGTTTGTAATCCAAACTTATGGAGATGGAACTGGCATAGACATCTGGTAAACTGAGTCCAAACCTCATGAAAAGTTAGCAAGCCCTCAGTTCATGGCTTGACCTATTTAATGGAAAGAAAATTTGAATCATACTTTGAGTAGCCATGCTTAGATGCCATTGCCTTGTGCAGCCATTTTGTGATGTACAACTTACTGTCCATCATTCCTCATAAAAATTCACTCTTTTAACTACAATTTTCACATCCCAAGGGCTTGAACCTACAGTAACTGAAAATCATCCCAAAAGTAAATAAAAGCATAGAAGACAACTCACCTCTAGGTAACAATTTGATTCCGTGGTGTACACAGTTTTGAAAAGGGATTTTGGTCCCCTGGTGAATAACAACTACTCAGAATCTTCTTATAAACACAGAAATACACTAAAATGCATTATTTTAAATTGGATTTTCAGGTTTTCCAATTCAACTATGCATGTCTTTGACTGGGACGTGGGCCAAGCTTGGAAAATTCCCAAATGGAGGACTGTCTGAATTTTTCATGTCAGATAGCTCTGAATGAGATAGATTAGGGATATAAATACATTCTCTGTATTTCCTATTTTCAGTCTTACTGTACTGCTCTTGAGAGGCAGTATCTCCTGGTCTTTTCTCCTTCTCTGCATTAACATGAAATAGTATTCATCAGAGAAACATGATTTGGTCATAAACTTAATACCTGATTCTAGTACTGCCTGTGTATTTTAATATGTAAAGCATATGTGTGTAGGAACCAAGTAACTTTATGTGGGTTTTGCAAATGATGTAATGGCAAAGGCACAGGTATATAATCTAAAACCTTCCTCATGAGCTGCACATTTCCAAAAGCTATATGGGGGTGTATGCCAGTTACTGCAGTGGTGGGGTTATCTAAGGTGTCCTCAAAGGTGTAGTTTGAGTAAGAGTGTTGACACCCATCTCTCATCCTTCCAGTAAGCATGATAGGAATCTCCACAGGATATTGTGGAAGAAGTGTCCTGGCACTGGTATTCCCTAGATGTGATATGGTTTCATCAAAAGTTCTTCCCGGGCTTCAGCCCCTGCAGTAAACCCAGTGCTCGCTGTTTCCCAAGGAACTGGGAGTTTGTGATTACCCAGTACTGCCTTGTGAGTCCTGCTGACCCCACAGCCTAATACAATAATAATATGGTGCATGGGAAAGAATCTGCAAGCTGTGCAGAGCTGGCCCACATCTGCTTTCACCATCTGCTATCCTGTGGTGCTGGTTGTGCCTCTCATGTGGTACATCTCCACCATCCTGCTCCCAGAGAGCTGGGCCCACCCATGCCCCACACAGCAGGTTTCTGACACCAGTGGATCTCTACAAGTGATTTCCTGTTTAAGGACTCTGCCAAAGAGCCTGCATCCATGTGTGATAATGTTAAAACCAGTGCCTTAAGGTTTTGTTATGAGGGAGAATGCACAGTCTGTGATAGGCACTGTTTGCAGAGATGTTTACTATTCTCATACTTCAGTGACTCCAAGAAGTTAGGAGTGCTCAGTGAGTCTCTGATTAAAGGTAAAACCACACTTACAAATAATGGATTTAAGTTCCACAAGCCCCCATGCTTCTGAGTTCTTTCATCTCTCTGAATTCTTTGTTCCTGAAACTCTGACACTTTCAACACAAAAGTTTTGGCATTATCATGCACTGCTGTCACGTTTACAACTGAGATGACTTCATACACGATGCATAGAAGGTAAGATGTAAGTAGCTATACCAACAATGAACATGTTTTTGATGTATGCTCTGCTGTTTGCTGTGTCATAAGGACATAGTAGAATAAGGCCACAGTTAAAGTAACTCTACAATCAATAATACTGCCCAAGTCTCTATTAACTGTATTGCAAGCCTTCATAGACATTAAGATCTTAATTTAAAGGAGAAAAAAAGCAAAAAGCTTTTTTTTAAATTATTTTGATTTGAACTTTTGATTTTTTTGGCACCAAATGTAAAAAGTTCTTAGGCAGTGCCAGACCAGTACTTTTTTAAAGATACTATGCTTTGACTCTCATTGGGTCACAAATTTCATGTAGAGATGAAAAAGACATATTTCAGCTCCAGAGTGATTATTGGAAGATGTGCAGATCCACAGCCCTGTGTCAGACCCCTCTCTTCAGTCAGTTTCTTATCATATTTCTGTTGAGTTGATAATAGGACTGTGATCCCAGCAAGTAGGTATGCATAATGCCAACACAGAATAATGGTAGCAGTGTATCTGGAATGCAAAGCATGGTATTAAGATTTCCCAGGGGTATAATCTGTCCCCTCCCAGCAGTTCTATACTTTGGGGAAATCCTGAACATACCTAAAGCAAACAACACATTTAAGAAAAGGTCATGGGGCTTCACCAGGTTGGTGGGTGACCAGATTTGACAAATTATAAACTGGATTAATTTTGTAACTATTCCTGTTAGAATGACGAATCAGTAAGCAAACCCCATATTTAAATAATGTCTGGGTAAATGCATATCCTCTAGAAATTAAAATGCAAGATCAAAATAGCATAAATTGTTCTTTTATAAAAAGAAAGAGGTAGCAGAAATATACAAATCCGATGCCATAAAATACATCAGTTGTTTTAGAATACACAAATTATCAGTAGCTCTGAAAATACCAGGACACAAAGTTGAAAATGGGATTGTACATCAAACAACTAGCTTCACAGAACTTTTCAATTTGGAAACCTGACTATCCTAAATTATAATGTCTCATAGTGAACTTCTTTTCTCTTTACGTCTCATAAATCAAGTTTAAAAAAAACACCAAAAAATACAGATTAATGAAAATACATCCCTGCTGCCAAACCCACTGTCATAGAAATACATGATAAAACCACAAACAGAACTAGTCTTCCCACATGTTAAAGCATGAAAAAATTTCACATGGTGCCACATTACAAACATGCCCCACCCTTGGGCACAACTGACCTCTTCTGACAGGCAGATCACAATTTGAGCTCCATGTTAGTTCAGCTTATGGAGTTTCAGCCACTTCAGATGAAGTAATGACTTAAAATCAGATCATGAAAAGAGGAACCCTTCTCCAGTAGCAAAATTCTGGCTGAGGTCACTAGCTCAGCAGCACAAACCACACAAGAGTTGTGTACAGCTTGTACAGCTCTTCTGTACAAGCGCCAGGACAGGGTACACAGCACACTGCTCAGGACACATCTGAATTCCTGCTCTCATAAAACAGCAAAACTAGCCTCCAACCCAAAGATGACACAGATTTTCACAGCTAGATAACTCTTTGCATGCTTCAATTTTTTGGGAGAGAGCTGATCATAGAATCACAGAAATGTTTGACTTGGAAGGGACCTTTAAAGTTCATCTAATACAAAATCCCTGAAATAAGAAGGGGCATTTTCAACTAGGTCAGGGTGTTCAGAGCCCCATCCTTCTTTGCCATGAGCACTTCCAAGGATGCAGCATTGACACTGACCACCACTCTGAGCAATCTGTGACAATGTTTCACTACCCTCATCATAAAAAAAAAATTTCCTTAAATCTAGTCTGGATCCATCCTCTTTTAGTTTAAAACCATTACCCCTTGTCCTACCACTACAGGCCCTGTTAAAATAATGTCTCTATCTTTGCTATAAGCCGACTTTAAATTTACTGAAAGGCCATAATAAGCTCTCCCCAGAGAGAGAGGAGACCTTCTCTTTTCCAGGCTGAACAAGCCCAACTCTCTCAGCCTGTCTACACAGGAGAGGTCTTCCATCCCTCTTACCATTTTTGTCTCCCTCCTTGGGACCCACTAGAATGGATTCACATCTTTCTTCTGCCAAGGGTCCCAGAGCTGGATACAGCACTTCAGGGAGCTCTCACAGGGGCAGAGCAGAGGGGAGAATCCCTCCCTGACTTGCTGGCCATCCTTTTCTTGTTGCAGTCCAGGATCTGGCTGGCATTCTGGGCTGCAAGTAGACCTTGCTGGGTCATTTCCAGTTTCAATTCTGACATTTACTTCAATCTGATTAAACTTCAATGTAAATCAGAAATTGTGACACATGAGAAAAATTCATTCCTTTTAGAATGCCTTATTCAAGGAGTTTATTTTCTCACTGTGGTGTGCACACTCTATAAGGCCTGCAGACTAAAAACACCTGAAAAAAAAAAGGTAATTAAGAGAAACAAGCCTATATCTGTTGTCTTAAATTCAGTATACTGTTGTCTGTATCTTCAATCTCCTTATACTTTAGGGGTCTGAAAACTGAAGGAGATTGAAAAACAGTGCTTTTACTGCCCTGATTGTACTTCATGAGGAAGACTTGACTAGCTGAAGAATCCCCATTTTCCATGTCTTATATCACAGGGATCTCCCTTTCAGTTGGAGGATCTTTCGCACTCGTGAAGTTGTAAATATCTCTTCTGCCAACCACATGCTGAACCACCACTCAAGCCACTCAAGCCTCAAAAAATGTGAAGAAAGCTTCCTCCACAGAGTACTTGGACCTGTTCCAGCTGGACTCCCTTGTAAGAAACAATGGTAGACCAGGTCCTGGGAAGGCCCTCAGCAGGACAGTGCCTGTTTAGAGCTGTACTGTTGGAGTCAGAGGCACAGAGAGTGTGCCCTTATCTCTGATACCTGGATCTGACATCCAAAAAAGCACTGAATTTCATATAACATCATTAAAACAACTGTTAAAGTTTAATAGAAAAACTGGAAGTGTGTGTAAATTAGAAAGTTTTCTTAAGTCACTGGGTGAAGAAGTTAAAGGTTTAAACTAGTTTAGAGAACAGAAGACAAGATGGAGGATTTAGGGTGTTGTCCTTCTTCTTTTTTCTTCATCTTCTTCTCCTAGAGGTTTTTGGGTAGTAGTGAGTGATTGGATAGAGAATGTCGGAGTGCAGCACACAGGTGTTGGGTCACTGGGTAACTAAGAAAAATAATTTACTTGGCATCTGTTAACTGGGTAAATAGACATACAAAAGACCTTGAAGAAGATCTTTGTTAGCCATTTTACACCTTTCTGTCTTAGTGCACATAGCTCCTTATACCTTGTATACATGTAATGCAGATTAGAGAAGAATAAACAACCAAGTCCAAACAAGAGAAAACTGTCTCTCTCTCATCAATCTCAGTCCAAGGAGACAAAGAACCTAACCACAAGTGTCCAATCAAGACACTGTACTAGCAACTCCTCTGTAACCCTACTTCACTTCAGCCACTGGACTGAGATAATAAATTTGGAGCCATACACTTCAGTATTAGAGCTCACCTTTGAAATTGTCCTTCTCTTTGGACTGATACCGAGGCAAATAAATAAATAATTCCGTCCTAATTTGGATATTTTCACCCCTTTCCCAGTGTCAGGAATGATAGATCCAAACAGTGGTCTGATCTGTGCCATCCCTGCAAGCTGTGCTGACTGGCCCCTGCTCAGGCCATAGGTATGTGTTTTAAGGGAAGCGGAAAGTGAAATTATTAACTGACCAAGATCTGTGTCATGTTTTGGCAATGTGTTCACTTAGTGTGCATCTTATAAAGCTAGTGTGCTCAGACAATAGTCCCTGTGGGGAAACATGCACTTTCACTGTTCATGCTCTGCTGACACTGGATATTCAGCATTGCAAATTCATCTCACAGCCACTCAGCTTACACAGAGCCTGATCAGAAAGCAAACAAAAGCTTTGCCCTTGACTTCAGCAGGCTTCCAGTTGGACTGTTACACTGCTCTGCTTGTGCTCCTGGACCAAACTGTCACACAGCACCTTTCAGGCCAGAGTGAATGTTTTTATTGCAGTACTGTATTATCTGGAGGAACAAGTTTTATAATGAAAGCACTGCCAGTGACCCTTAACTAAAATACAGCTTTAGATGCTGCTACTGCTCTGCCTTAACAAGTCTCCTATCAGCTTCACAGCAATAAAGAAGAAAAAGCCAAGTATCACGGTGCTGTCAGGGAGCATTTCACTCATGTCTTGCACATACTACTTTTATTCAACCTATCTTTGCCAAATTTTAAATTCTCTTTCACATCCTCTCTGAATACATCTGTTGTTGTCATGGCACTCTAACTTCACTTACTCTCTGAGCTGACCAGCCATTAGATTTATGTCATCATTAATTTGCCTCTCTGCATACAGCTCATAGAGTGATTTATAGCTTTAAATAATCTCTGGTCATCAGCATCTATGTCCAGGGCAATTCTATTCCAAATGCAAATCATAGACAAGTCTGGCCTCTCCTGCTGTTCTAAGTAACTGCTCTGTATCTCTGTAAAGACTTCAAACAGCTGAGTGGCCAGGCCCTGAAGAGGTCTCACCTTCCCCACTTCTGCCACAGGTTTTGTTATTTCATGCATCTGAAGAGAATTGTGCAGATTTAGGAAAATTATCCCCGGACTGGATCTCAAGGCTCAAGCCTATAATTCAGCACACTGCCTATGCTGGTCCATTATGCAGCTCGAACAAAGCATTACAGAGAAAGTAGACTTTGAAAGCCCTGGATGTTTCAAGTGCCTCCTGCCAGCCAGCCCTCATTGCTGATCCATCATTTCACAGATGAAGCACTGCAGAGAGCTGTCAGTATTGCTGTCACTATGATGAATGAGGCAACTAGCTACGACTTTCTCAAACAATATATTGAGCCCATCTATTGTCAGCATTTATAACATCCCTCTCCCCAGGCACTCACATGCAGCTACCACTTTACCAGTTCCTTTGTTTTTTTGAACTTGCTGGAGGGGTTCTTGGAGTAAACAGTTTGTGATTAGAAGTACAGGGAGCGGCTCATAGATAAGAAAGTAGACATAAGCCTTTTTGACAGTCAATGAGCTACAGAGAAAGATGTTTAAAGATCACATTCTTGGTCATTTTAACCATTACAAACTATATTCTATTTCACCCAGTAATCACACCTTCCATTGCAAAACATGTTAACTACAGAATTATGTACATGACTGGGGGTTTTCTAAACTCCCTCATTATTGTGGTATCTGTTTCAATGATTTCTTTAAGTATTGTCTTCACAGTAGGACACACTTAAAGCTTTTCCACTAGCTTATCATCCACTACTCTCCTGTGCCCAGTTGTGGAATATTTAGCAAGCTGGAAGAATACACTTATCCCAGTTCTAAACAAGGGAGTTTCCAAGCCGAAAATAATTGGACCCTAGGGGAAATTTCACATATGTTTTCCCTGGTTCTAATTTCCTCTACACACCTGGTTTTGATTATGACTGAAAAAGGAATTCTGCCTTAGATAGACCTTTGGTCTAACTCAGCATGACCATTTTTATAGCCTTTGCAGTGAAGAAAATTATCTGTGTCTCTGCCCACTTACACACTAGCTTGTGGAGTATATGTATATCCTTTTACAGTTTTATGGTGTTATCAAGTGACACAATGATGCACTGATAAACTCATCGGCATGACTGAAATATTGAAGTCTTTCAAGTTTATGAGAAGAGAATTTATTTTTTTTTCAATAAAAGTCTTATAAAATTATTTTCTGCATGTGTTTGTCCCTGAAAGTTTGTAGCTGGAAGCAGGAAGATGTATGGGGCCTTCCTTTGTGGAGAAAGGAAAAGAAAAATGTAGCTACCTTTTTGTGATCTTCAGAAAGGTATGAAAACAACTAAATAGCAAATACAACCCAGAAACCCAAAACCCTGATCTACCTGTATATGAGATCTGCTGTGTTCAGGCTGGGATCATTGTCACTTTGTTTCAATTTTCTTTAATCTGCCTGTCCGTGACCCTGGGCAAGCAGGTTCTTACGTAAAACACACTGGCTATTCTCCTACCTTTGCAACTGCTGCTGATAGCCAAGGGTCACTATATCTTATACAGCTCTTGCAAGTATTGCCAGAGCTTCTCCAAAGGCATCCCTATGACAATAAATTAGTCCTTTTCAAAATGCTGAGAAAAAACTTTTATATCAGGCAAAGAAGCGCTAATGATGAATACCTGCCATGCAGCTGAAATGAGGCCACAGGAATGAATGCCCCAGAAGGTGCTCTAAGAAAATAACAAAAGCCAATTAGTGCTGCACATGCTTTTCACAGGGCTTTGCAAACCTGATGTACCTACAGTGCCTTACTGTGACAGCTGAGCATCAACAGTGTCTTTGTCCTCAATAGCCTCCTTCAGAAAGAAAACTTCCCCAATTTTAAGACTTAAGACATATTAAGGCTGAGCATGATCTCTCTAAACGACCCCTTTGATGAATCCCTTAGGATCACTGTGACACCATGTTCAGGCTCCTCACACAATGCACAGATTTTGCCATTTTGAAAAACCAACTTTTCCTACCCAAGACAAACCCTCCTTCCTTAGAAGCAGGCTGCTCCTCCACTGACTGCTTGGTTGGTGTGTCTGGTCTGGAGCCAAATGGATGCACACTAAAGTGCCTCCAGCTAAACAGGATGAAACCCCATACCAGATGCTGGCCCAAAAGCACACATCTATTGGGACAGTAGAGTAGAGAGCAGTGATATGGCATGATCCTACCTCTTTATCCGTTGTCATTTCTCCTCAGCAAACACTCTGCCAGTTCTACAGAACAGAACCTGCAGGAGAGGCATGTGAGGTCTCTCCCCACAGGTAGAAGATTAACATTTTTCTAAGAAATGTTAAAGTAATTTTCCGGGTGCTGATATGTTAAATGCTTGTGTACCTTATTAAATGTTCTGAGCCTGACAGCTACCATGCATACCTTATCCACCTGTTTGCAGTCACAAGCACCATTTTTTGTTCTGGCACACAGCTTGGGTTTTCCTCTTTAAGTCTGTGGTGTCATCATCTCCACAGCAGTTTGAAAAGTACCAGCACCACTACCACTCCTAAATAAGCCCAAGCTTGTTAGGTGCTGTCTATTTTTCAGATGCCAGGAAAAAAATGCTCACAGCCCCTCCGGAGTCCACTCACTTCTGCCCTGGCTGCAATGTGAATATTGGCATTCAGTCCCTGCCCCAGTGCTCCTTCACAGCAGAAACAGAAGCCAACTGTACCTCTTCTGCCTCATCCCTTGACACTTTGTCTGTAGAGCTGTTAGGAACTGTGAGCTTTCCAAAGGCACATTTTTTGCATATTTTTTGCTTTTCACACTTAAGATTACTCCTTCCTTTTGGTTTCATTATTTTATCTGCCTTACATTTGCAGTTTCCAGGCTTGCATTGATAGTTGCGATACAATGAGTCACCTCTTCAAGAGTTAATATGCAATCCATCATTATCTTGTGTGGCAAGACTTATGTTAATACCCCAACAGGTAATCTCTTCTGCATTTTTCTTATGTGACTTAAAAAAACCGTTGCTGTGGTGGTCCATTAGGAGTTCTCTGTAAAACTGTCCAATTGATTTCTCTGAGCACAGTGGATATTGTATACTATATTGTTAATAGACAAAAAAGGAATTACAAACTATATATAACACACAATGATGTGTTTTCTTCTCTAATTTCTCACCAAAAGGTTAGCAACAAAAAGTTTCTTGGCTTAAAGCAAGGAAAGCTGACATTCCCTTCAGTGCTCTGTACATGCACTTCCTCTGAAATTTAAATCCAGTTGATGTGCTTCTTTTAATCACACTTTTCCTCACTATATGTAACCAAAACTGTGGTAGTGGAATCACCAGAAGTTTGTCAAACAAACCAGCTCAGGCACAAATCCTTTTAGTATGAAGAAAAGGCCACAGAAGAGTTGCCTTTCCCTAGCACTGCACTAACTCCGTCTGTCTGTGGCTACTAGCCACTGGCTTACACAAACAGCATGTTCCTGCAAGGCAGTGCGCAGTAAGGCAGGTTATAGCCAGATCTGCCTCTTTTCACTACATCTCTTCTCCTATATCCTGTGTACTTGCACTTGCTCTGTAACTCTTTCCTGCATGTCACCAGCACAATATTCATCTCCCAGCCCCTGCATAATATGACTGGGATATCTTATATATCCCACTTTACCACCCATCCCAACCTTACAGCTTCACTTACTTGTGAAGCAGTAAGAAGTAAAAAATAAATGTTTTGGTTGGTTTCTACACTCCATTTCCTATTTTTCTTTTGATGGTCAGTCTCTCAATGGGCTTGCGAAAGAGTACTGTAAGGTTAATAAATTAATAGGAAGGGGTAAATATTGTGGCAAGAGTAGATTATGCTTCACATTTAAAAGAAAAAGTCCACATGGTATCTATTTTCTTACAACAAGGAGTCTGCAGTTTAAGACTGTTTATTGTGTCTTACAGAGGAAAGAACATCATATGGAATATTACAGAATCATCTGAACAGAAGGTCCTCATGTCAGCCCTGCCCCCATTAAAATGGCTCTTATCTTGTTCCTACTGCTGTGATTCTTGCACAGTCCTAGATATCCAGTACAGAGGAAATCAGTGAGAGCTGAGGACATGCAGTTACTGATGCTAATATCAACATGAGAGAGTGTAGGTGCTACAACTTAATTCAGCCAAGAATTTGTTTTGCTCCAGTGCAAGGTAATGCTGCTCAGGTTTAGGTTTCAAACTGCATTTAAAGCAGTTATAGAGGGATCTGATCCCAGGAAGTAGAAGTCACATTTTCTCTGCTTTTTGGGACAAAGACAAAACCCACCAGAAGATGTAGGACTTTCTGAGATTAAGAAAGTATTAACTTTTTCCTCACAAATGTCCTGAATTTCTTCACTTAACCCGCCAAAAAAGGACAGAAGCGTAGGAACCTCCTGCTTGATGATTTAGACTCCTTCGTTTCTACTTAAACATAATTAAGCCTTCTTCAAAGACTTTTAATCCAAGAGCCAGCTGTAGTTACTTTCTTGATATGGGAGATCAGCCAACAGCCATCAACTGTCTAAGTAGTTAGCCCAACAAATACGGTATTTTATTTTCCCTTTAAGCTCTAGAGAAACAGGCCTGGACAGTGGTCAGAGCAATGGTTAGAAGTAAAAGATAGCTGGGATTCATACAACCAGATGCCATTCTGCTTTCAAGAAACATAAATTAAAATAGATAACTTCCAGGCTCTTTTGGAAGAACAAAACAAAGAAAAAAATAAATACAAACAAATAAACAAACAAAAGTACGAAACTTCCTGATGGTGCCTGTGTCAAAAAACAATGTAAATATTATCAGCTGCACACTGAAAGAAGTCTACTTTCAAAGTACCTACATACATATCAGCAGTTGTGTGTGGTAGTGCACGTGCATGTGAGTATCATGAGAGTAAAATATGTCTGTGTGCCTATATTTGTATAGATCAGTTGCCCATTGCACAACCTGCTGCAGTGAAGCAGAATGAGGAAAAGGGGAAACTGAGATGAGATTGAGATGAGATGAGATGAGATGAGATGAGATGAGATGAGATGAGATGAGATGAGATGATGAGGTGAACTACCTCATCAGCTGCATTTATAAGAGGGACAGAGAGATTGTTCAGAAAGGTTCTTGTGACAAGGGTGAAGACAATGGAGGCCTCATACTCCCTACAAGTGTCCAAGCCAGTGTCACATAGAGGAGTACCACAGATCCAATGCCTTCCCTGAGGCAGGAACTGCAAGGAGGAGGGCTGCCAAGGACTATCAGAGCAGCCTAAGGCTGATGGGAGTGGCAAAGATCAGGCAGAGCATAGGGATTTGGAGATGGAAGGGTGGGAGTGAGAGGGCAGGTCACCAATCCTTGAAGAAGCATCCTGGCAAACAACTCCCTGACTGCTGTTAATGGCTCAGCTCCAATGTCCATGAAAGTATGTAAATAATTGCTGAATAAGAAATTCCCTGAAGTAGATAACCATAAAAGCAGCCAAGTGCTGAAGTGAAGTGCACTCTTTGTTCACAGGCACAGGTGGCTATTTAAGCCTTTCTTCCCTTCTGCCCTACAGCATCATTACAAATTAGATTCCATACCCTGAAACTGCAACAATAAAAGCCTTTGCTTTGCAATGTTATCCCAAAGAAGATGCAGAGAAATGGGTCGTGACACCTTCAGATGCAGAGCTAATCCATCATAATGCACTGTAGCTCCTACGAATTGCTGCCCCTGGCAGGTAATGGCAGGCATTTCCAATTGTTCCCAGATGGCTAATATGTAGCAATGGTTTGTAACCCACCTATGCTGGACCACCACAGCTGCTCCACTGAGTACTTTGCAATATTGATGGATGCCCCTTTTGACCCAGACCATTGAACACGTTTAATAGAGGAGTATTGCCACCAAAATCATTCCCTTCCCTTCTTTTTCTCCACATCCCCAGTTTAAAGGTCAAAAGTAAAATGAAGCTCTATGAAACCTGTCTGTTTTCCTCACTTTAAGAAGAGGTATTTGCGGTTTCATCTGACAGCTCAGTTGAAATAATTCTGTTCTATGTCAATAGAAAGGATGGTTCTGCCTATTAACAGGAAGTACACAAATGAAATGATTCACACACCCTTCCCAGAAAGTATCTAAGTTCTCTTTGTGATGGAGTACACAACCTCTGATTTCTCTGTCCCAAATCTAAGATCTATCTATTCTCTGAAAAATGATTACATAATACTTATTTTTTGAGGAGATGCTTCTTAATTTAATCTTTAGGAAAGCCAGGGAACAGCCAACCATTATTGACACCTGACACTGTGTTACTCATAATAGTGTCTTTCTCTCATGGGTGAACACAATTTCATTTTCAAGTTCTCCCAAATAAACCTTCAAAATTATTTATAACAAAACAAACACTCCAAATACTAAAATATGTCTGTGTGTGCATACATGTATTGGTGTATATACTTATGTTTGTCCAAATGTCATATATGTCCATATGAGTTATGGACACTTTAAGAGCCCAATCCTTAGACTTTTGAAATCTGCATCAATCTCCCATTGGATTCCAGCAGATGAAGTTGAACCTCTGCTTTGTAATTCATTTCCCCCTCTTTAGAAGCCATATTGCCTATTAGTACTGAATTTCCCTTATCTTCTATGTTCCTTTTTAGCTTCCCTTCCACATTACTTGCCCTCAGTATTGTTAAGAATATTCTCACTGATCTTTTGCTCACTCAATGGTTTTTAGGTTGAAGTGACTTGAAAATTGTTCTGATCTTCCACATTACCCAATCCAGAAAAACCTCACCCAGGCATTTTTATAAGGGACACTGTGATTCACATTTGGTTAAAGTCTCATCCAATAAGCACTCTTTCATAACCCAAGGATGTCACAGGTCAAATAATTCACCACAGCCTTTCTGTGATAGTGTCCTTCAGGTGTCAGTATTTGAGAACTGAAACGGAAGAATTACTTCCATCCTGCTCCTTCGTACCTTCATTTTCTGTCAGCACTTAATGATTTTTCTCCAACATTTTCTAATATTTGTAGCATGTACTATATGCAACAATGTGTGTTTCAGGAAAGCTATGTGTAGCAGGGAAATGTAAGACTTTCTGACAATACTGAAAATTCAGGAAAGAGGCCTCATTATGAGGAAGAGAACCCATCTTATGGTACGCTGTACTCAGATCATTCTCATACTCTCTTCCAGGGAACAGGATATCAAGGCATCTAGTCATTTTAGAAACAGCATAAGAGGAGCAAATTAAAGTTTGAGCCAGGTAGGCACTCACCCAAATTCATGAATGGTTGAGCAAAAATAGCTGGACAACTGTTCATTGATTTCCAGTAATTAAAACAGCAGAATTTACAGTTGTTGTAATTCAACATAGCACTGTAACCTCCAGAAAAAAAAAAAAATAAAAATCACCTGTTAGCTCTTAATGGCACAATTTTGAAGTTTGACCTCCCATTCCTCCTCAGGCACATTTTTATTTCAAGGTGCTCATAAAATACTTTTACAAAGATGCATGAAATACTACACATAAACAGAAAACATAATCTGAAAAATATGAGAAAATAATATCACAGTTCCACAGAAAGGAAGGCCAGGCTTACAGTTAATATATTGAGCATGAGAATCAAAAATCAGCTAAGAAAGCCACACTGAAGTCAACCACACTAACTCTCCATGGTGAGTTCCAGATCATATTTGCTTGTATACATTTGTATGTTTGTACAGCAAAATTTGTTTGTACAGAAAACTTATAAAGCATTTCACCTGGTGGCAAAATACAGCTGTAAATGCAAATACAAGTAATATGTAGAGAAAGATTATAATATACCCCCAAACTATCATCTGGAGTCCTGTCTACTTAGTTTATTGACAGAATACTACTCTAATGGGCTACTCTAAATTGTCATTGAAATGTCCCATGACCTTAACTGTAAATTAAGCTGTATTCTTACAATTTGGAATATAATTTTCAGTCATTAAGATTCAAGAGCTGAAATTCTAATGTGGGGGTTTTTTATGGTTTATAGGGCAAACCACTATAGTTGTCTTGCCACTGTGTCCCTATTCCTAATGAAAATTTAAAAACCAGTGAGAGATACAAGGACTGATGAAGAAGGAGATGAACTAAACACAGAACCATGCAAAATAGATTCCATCACTTAGGAAATGCAGAAAGAGTGAGAACAAACTCATTGAAATTGGCAAAACATATTTCCACTGTTTAGCTCTACTTCAAAGTGCAGTGTTGACACACAACATATGAAACTTTGTCCTGCTGATTTTATGTGGATTCACTTAAGAAATGCGTTTAGCCTATTGGTGGTAACCACAAGTCATCCTATGGCATCATCTCCCAGATAGCTGTACTTAAATATGTTTCATCAATTTTGCCCTTCGTCAGCAAAATGAACCAGTGATGGCTATGTAAGAGAGCAGAGAAAGTCATATATAAATAGCTGCCAGCATTAGGCAACACATCAGCAGGACTAAGACAAAGCCACAAGGCTGATTTTATCAAGGGAGTTCAAACATTCCTTTGTTGTTTAATAGTAGCAATGAGAATACTGCTGTGGTTTGGCTGACAAACCATTAATTGGCAACTTATGGTAGCCCTGCAGTTTCTATTCAAACCTAGCCACAGATGGTAGCCAGCATCAGTGCTCACAGTTCTGCAGACTTACGTGTATGTGGTAGATTTAGAGCTAGCTAAAATCACCAGGGCACTTACTCATTTCTTGCTGCAAGATATGGATTAGGAGAATGGCAAAACAGACTTAAAAGGTATAAAGAAACATTACTAACAGGACTACAAGAATACGAAGCATCCGAATAAAACCTCCAGAACACCTTTCCTCCCCCTGCCCAACTTCTTTCCTTTCCCAAATGACAATGTAGTGACAAAATCTGGGATGTTAAATGTACCAACTATACTGTAGTTTTTCATCAGTTCTTGTAGGGAGAAGAGTTTTCTCTTGCCATGGAAACTTCTCCACAAGAAACAGTTCTCTCATGGGTTTTCATTTCCACAACTAGCAGCTGCCCAGGAAAAGTTCTGCATTGTGACATTCCTCCCATTTTCACAGCCCTCTTAGAGGTGCGTCCATGGGCCATGAACTCACAGGGTATTATTTTAAGGATGAGTTGTTCAAAGGCAAGGGGTGTCTTCATGTCTCTGAGATCATCTCTGGGAACAGAGGTTTTCTTCTTCTCTCCCTGGGGACAAAGGATCTTCATCGCTCTCATCTCCCTCTGTTCAAGCTTCTCATGGAATCACAGCTACTCCAACATCTGTTTGGATTTGTCAATGGACACCTTTGCTCACATCTACAGTTTGAGTACTTCATCCCTCCATACTCTCCCATAAATTAAGGGAATATTTCAGTGTATCATTGTCTATCTCCATGGTACTACCAAAAGAGCTTTCAGCACCATTAGGGCATCTCCTCATTCTTCCATCTCAGGCTTGATTCCTTCTTTACTGACCTTGGTGTCTTCATGCCATCTTTCTACATGTTGTCACTCTTTTTCTCTCACCCAAGGGGAGAATTGTGGACTGCAGGTCTCATCAGTACAGAACAAGGGTTAATATCTCACCCAGGCTTGCAGATGATTGTAGGCAGTGGCAGAATCAGTCACAGTGTTGGATTTCGGGGCCAGCTGGGCCTTTCCCTCTGCCCAGCAGCAGCTGGGAAGGGCAGGGAGGTTCGGCCTGGGTCCCAGCTGACCCCGGCTTGGGGTGGGCTGGAGCGGGGGAAGCTTAGTGTTGGCCAGTGTCAGCAGCCATGGTCTGGTCCAGCTTGGGGCTGGGGTCCCACAGCCTCCATCCCTGCCCGGGAGCTGCTGGGATCCGGCCCAGCCTCATCCAGGCCACACAGGCCCCGGGGGAGCAGGGCCGGCCCCACCAGAGCTCTGCTGCCTTTCGAGGAGAGAAGCAAAGAGAGAAATTTCCTGGGCTTGTGGTCTTTAAAATGTGGAGCTCACAGAGGTGGATCAAATTTCTAAATGATGTAAAATGTTATCAGTTCTCAGAACTAGCCCACTATTGGCCTTTCCCAGGCACAGAGGAAGCTCCCAACAGCTTCTCTCAAAGAAATCACTTCCATGGGGGAAATCACCAAATATCAATCAATGTGAAACCACCACAGTGTCCTAGGTACTAGTACTAGGGAGACCACACCTACACATGTTGTCCACACATTGTTCTAACAGTTAAGGTACTATTCTCTTGCATTCTCAGTTCTAAATTATATACCCAGGGTACATAATTTGGGTCCAAATAAGCTGATAGTAGTTCAATGACTTCATGTTGTGCCTTCACTTGTTACTTCACACTCATTTGCATGATTTTACACCCAGTAACAGGAACACGTACAATATGTTGAGATACAAATGCTTTATTTAATGTTGAGCGTATAGGCTAAAAACAATATAGTCAACAACAGAAATGCACCATCATCGCTGAGCAGATGTAAGAAAGAAGCCCCTTCTCCAAAGACAAACATTAGCTTCAAGGTCACCAGCTGTTAAATTATCTCAACATGTACTTACAAGAAGTGAGTAATACAACCATAAGTACAGAATTACTCTCTGTAAGTGATTATTAAAGAAACTGAGGCATTTACAACATCTAAGTTTGAAGTGCCAGAGTGTTCACTTAAGTAAATTCTTGTGGGAAGGAAAACATTCCTCAATTCTGATTTCTGGAAATGGGTTATAGTAGAAAGCTGCAAATGAAGAGATCCATTTTTTAATAGGGCATTTATTGTTCCCCAGGAAGACTCATGCACTTAGCATAAAATCAAATTAAACCCAAGCACATTACCAAAATAACTCAATTAATATAATTTATTTCACATGTCAGAAAATTAGTGTGATCTCAGGTGCTCCTATTCTATGGTAAACAGTTCCATAATCTTTACACATTTTTATATAAATCACCATTGTAAGAATACTCTAAAAGCAAAGATAGATGGCATTTATATGCTCTGCTATTTTGTTGTTTTGTTAAAGTCTGTAAATATCTCCATTTTTACACCTCATTGTTTATTGTCGCTAGAGAAGACTATTTTCAGCTTCCTATTAGAATATGCTCTAAACTATTTGCTTGGACTTACCGTACATGAAACAATAGTTCCCTCTTCTGGACGGAGGTAATGCTACATTTAGGGCAGAGAAATCTCTGCAGGATGGAATTCCGGTTAATGTTTTACTGAAGGTGTGGGTTTTCTTCCCTAATTGAACAACCTTACAATAACAGGAAAAGCCCTAAAATCTATACACTAAGAAGTCAAGCACATAATGAAAGAGAGGTGTAGAAATCAATGAAGTATTGGATTGTGGGGCTTTGCATTCAATTTCAGCTGAAGGCACTGATAGCTGCAATAGATGTAAGTAAGGATCTGTCACCATTTTGATAGCGAAACATAAATTCTCTGGAATCCATTTATTCCCGTACTCTCAGGGCTTTTAAAAGAGAGGTACAAATCAGTGATCTGGAAGGAGGAATTTATTTTAAGCAACTGTTTAATTCAAGGTCTTGCACTTTTGGACCAGAGCATAGATTACATAGCCAATGATCAGTTATATATAAAATTTTAAAAAGTAACCACCCATTGAAAGAAGAGACAATGGACAGAGGAAGTAAGGCAAAAAATCCTCAAGGCCTCAGATTCACAGAACAAAACGTGCCCTCAAAGACACCAGTTGTTATCCCTGAACATCCTTGAACAAAGCATTAGGAAGTAAATTTGAGAAGGGGCACAAGCACCTATAACTAACTTTTGCTCTCTCACAAGGGTTTTTGTGTGAAAAGCAACCCAGTACAGCAAAGTACCAGTATGGAAGAGCTGAAACACTCTGGGTTACCTGCAGCAGGAGATAAAAGGCAGGTACAGAGTCAATCTTGTGAACAAAGCGTACCAAAGTCTCCTCTGGAACAATACAACACCACCTTCAAGGAAGTTCACACTCTTGCTCCACAGGCGTCCATGACTCTTGCCTTGTCTAGCAAGAAGAGTCTGGGAAAAACCTGGTGGTCTCTGCATCACAGGGCCTATGTTTGAACCACAGCAACTGTTACTTTTGACCAAAATATCCCTTAACAGAAGTTGCTCAAAGCACCCTCTCTTTGAAACAACAGCCCTTCTGAAAGAGAGACTCTGCAGAGGTTCACATGGAGGTGAGGAGGGTGAAAGCTTTAACTCCCAAGTCCAGCTCTAGAGGTGTAATACAGAAGATAAGTCTGTCTTAACCATCAGGAAATTTTATTAAGCGCTCTGTGAACTCTGAGTGGTCCCACTGTATTAGAAAACTTGCCCAGAGCTTGGGTATATTTCAGTAAGACAGGCAGGAAAGACAGATATGTTTAATTTCCATTTCTCCAGTGCTCAATTTGTTTAATTCAATTGACTGCAAAAAACTAAAGTGAACTTTACCAGGGAACTGGATGGTGGCCTTTTTTCTCTGATGTCTAAAAAACACTCTTCCAAGAGCCACATACTACCAAAATTAGTAACCCAATGCTTGCTGTTGTGAGAAGTAACAAAAAACCCCTCTCCACTTATACAAAGTAGACTGTGGGTAAAATGGTCCCGTGAGAGGAACATCTTCTATAGCAACATGGTCATCCTCAGATGGATGAAAGGGCTTAATCTTTGGTATACTGACCTGGTCCTTTCTGGAATGGAACTCAAATGAATAGACGTCTGCTACGTTTGCCTTCCAGTGGGGAGAGAAGCACATGTTTTGAGCCAGGTGTTTATTTGTATGTTATTTCCATTAAAGGATCTCAGACGCCTGTTCCATCACTATAAGATGAACCACACTTTCATGAACCATGCAAAGTGATTTTCTCACTTTCAGTGATCATTTGAACTAAAACTAAGGTTTCTTCTTTCTGTATGATTGACATTTCCACTGACTGCATCTGATTTTCATTGTGTCTCTATGATGATGCAAAAAAAAAAAATCTTTTTTCAAGCCTTTTTTTTCACTTTCAGAGGCTTGCAGATCTTCCTAAGGAATTGTTACAACCCTCTAGGCATAAGGGTCAGGGACAAAAACATTGTAAGAACCTGAGTATGAACTGCTACGATTCATTTCTGTGGCCCTAAAAACAAGGTCCCCAAATGGGCCATACACATAAGAGCTGGACTCAGAGATCCTTGTGGGTCCCTTTCAACTCAAAATATTCTGTGATATGGCAACTATATCCTGTTTCACCACTCCTCTCAGACAAAAGGCAAGCATTCTCATCTGCCCCTCACTTTTTCAGTGTGATTCCCTTCCCTAAACATGCATTTGGCTTGAGAAGATTGCAGTTTTAGCTTTACCAACAGCAAAAGCAATTGTGGGTTTAGAAGCTTTAAATTTAGGACAAAAGTTATGGGTGTAGAAAAATGTGTGATACACTTCAAATCACAGTGTCTGAGCCTTAGGAACACACTTACTGTCCCTCCCTTCAATCTATTTTCAACCACTTTCAGCAGCAATAGAAAGTAAAATCTGTTCCTTATATTGCACCTTGCTGTAAATGCTGCTACTTCTACCACTTTTCCTGCTGGGACAAAGCATCTTGTGCCCTTGTTCATGAAAATAGTGCTTGAGCAGAATTTCATCTACATTTTCCCAAAGAAGCTGCCTCACAAATCACAACATACATATTAAGCATACTTTTTTAAAAGGCTCAGGTAAGCTCACATGAAAAAATTCTGTAGGAACAACTTTGCGAAAATTGGAGAATCCGTAGTCCCAGACCCTGGCAAAAAATGTCCCTAAACATTTTGCATCACAATCAGATACAATGTAACTGACCTAAAAAAATAAGCTTTACAGATTGCATTAAGTCAAAGAAGCTGATGTGCTCTCTAAAGGCTATCAGTACGAAGTAAGGTTTGATTCAAAACACATTACCTTCACTTTTAGGTGATTTTACCCTACAGACTACCCCTCAAGTTTACTCACCAGAATTTTTTGTTCCTTGTTCAAATTTGCTCACATCAAGTCCTGCAGAGATATGGAATCAGTGCAAAGATTTGACTTCGGCATGTAAAACACATAGACCTGAAGCTGAGGTAATGTACTGATAGTATTTTCCCACAGACCTTGCAAGATCTGATCAAATATAACCACATGAGTAAAGATGGCAACACTGTAAATCATCAAATCCAACATGAAGTAGGAGAGCTTTGTTGTCAGAAGCCCAGTCACTCGCTCCAATATAGAGGGAAGAATATGGGGCAACATTCAAAGCATATGAAGGCCCAAGCTCTCTACTGTTAAAGGAAATAAAATTATGCTGCCTCTATCCATTTTCAATGCCCCTATACATATGCTATCCATATCTCATGGCTAAGCATGGAGAAAGATGAAAAGCACAGATAATTCTTTCTGCTATTAAGCCACTTCCTCTGAGCCCCTTCCTCAGGGGTGTTTATGGTTAGATCAGAGATATTGAATGTGCAAATTTCTACTGAAGATAAAACATGCAAAAACAAGAGGAGAGAAAATCAGAAGAGAAAACCATCTTCATTTATGTATGCATTCATTTGAAGAACTTGCTTAAACAGATTATTGTGCATCATTTTTCCACAAACAAGGATTTGGCGAGAACTGGACATAACATTTGCTACGTTGTGACACAGAAAATTAAACTGAGAAACTTTTTTCCTCTAATTCTGCACCGAGATTTTATTCAGGAGAGATTACTTTGCAGCAGTTGCCAGTAGCTCACAGCTGTAGAATCTTAAGTGTGGTAGTTCTAACCATGTAGTCTGTCCCAGCTTTGTAAGGACCAATAGAAAGGTGTTTCCTAGGTGCATTTGAGCCACTTAAAACAACTGGAAGGAAGTGATGAGTGATAAGTGATAGAGGATACTGCTGTCCATTACAGAGGTCAGAAGCCCCATATCTGCTGATCAGATTTATCATTTAGGGGAGGGTTACTGTTTGTGTGAGGATTTTCTTGAGAATGTTGCACAGAGGCTACCAAGGTTTATCTGGCTTTCTCCTCTACAGTGGTGCCTTTTCATATGTGTGCCAAAGACACCACCAGAGGTGACCTGAGAATTATCCAGTGTAACTAGCAGGCTTGAGGGGCACTGCTGAAAACCACCCAAGTGGTTTTCTCCATTATGCCCAAAGAGGACTCGGCAGAAACATGCATGAACTGCTGGTTGCACAGCTGCTGTTCATAGCAGACTTCTGATCCCCACAAGTACATCAGCCATGGTGAGAATCTGAAGAACATAACCAGGTTCTAAGGAGAGGGAAAGGTGGCAGAGAAGAACGGATATTGTTGAGGTAGATAAGTAGATACCTGCTGTATACCAGATTAGGGACAATCAAAATAGGGAGGAACAGGTTAAGGTATACTTCAACACCCTGTATGTACACAGGTTTGTGGAGCCAGATGGGCTTGACCCATGTGCTGAGGCAGGTGAAGGCCAGTGGCATTGCAAGGCCATTCTCAGTGTTCTTTGAAGGTGATGAGTGGGAAAAGTTGCAAAAGGCTGACTCTCAGCCCTGCCTCCTAACTGTGTAAGGAAGATGAATGAACTGCAGCCTTTTGCAAACCTTTGGAAGATGCTGGAGAAAATCCTCATGGAGAGAATTTCTGAAAGCGTGAAGAATCAGAAGGTGCTCAGGAGTAGTCAGCTTGGATTTCTGTGCAGAAAACCAAAAACTGTTTACAAAACAAATCCAAAGCTGTTGAACCTCTCCCTTAGCAACCTCCATGATGGGACAGTGCAGATTCAAGCAAGTTTAGAGAGCATATAAAAGTGGAAGGAGTGAAAGGTGCAGCAGACAGTTGTGCTGCACTTTTTGGGAACTTCAACAGGAGAAATGCAGAGCTGGGCAGGGAGGAATGTGATAAAGCACAGCAAGAGCAATTTCACTGTCCTGCAGTTGAGGAGGAATAGGTCCATGCACTGGCACATGCTGGGGACTTGTGAAGCTGACAAACAGCTTTGCAGAGAAGTTCTGTGAGGTTCTGCTGGACAGTAAGCTGAGTTTGAGCCAGCAATGCTGGCTTCCTGCAAAAATAACCAACACTGTCCTCGGCTGTATTTAGAAGTGCATTAAAAGCAGCTCAAGGGAATTTGTTCTTCCTCTACCCTCAGTGCTAGTGAGGCCGTGTGAGGAGTACCAAGTCCTGGGCTCCTCAGCACAGATAAGCTGTAGACAGACGGCAGTGTCTTCAGCACAAGTCAGAGATCCTGCTCTGAAATGGTGCTGCAGCATGTCCAAGAGGCAATTCCTGATACTGCAACTTCACTTCAATGCCCCCCTGCAGCTCGCACCCACCCTGTGCTAGGGATGGATGCTACCCAGCCCAAAACCATCAAGGGTGATCTGCTGCTTCCTACTGCAGCGTAAATAAGGGGGCACATCATCTCCATGTTCTCTGATTACAGCTCCTTGAACATTCCAAGGGTACAGCCTTCCAAGATGAGAAATCAAATGAGAATGACAACTATTGTCTAGGTTTTATTCTGCAGTTGGCAGCTGGAGTAGAGGTGAAGTAGAATGTGAAGTGTTGTGGCTCTAAATCCAGCAGGCAGGCTAACACTGCAGGGCTGTCTTTTACTCTCTTTGAGATTAAGCAGCCATAATACCAGAGCTGCAAAGGCACTGCAGGCACTTCCTCTGCCTCCCACACTAATCTGCCTACTACTGTCTTTTTCTAGGCTTTGCTCAGAGCAATGGGACTGTATTGGCCCCTTAGGAGGGATACAGTGCCTGCCCAGACACCCTGACCAGCAGCTCAAGGATCCTTACAAGACCAGGAGGTCATAGTGTCCTGATGACATGGCAGGTGCATGAAGTTTCCAGCACAGTCTTCCTCCAGCAATTTCCACCATTTTTTCTCCTTACAGAGGCCTAAAATATGCTACAAACAACATTTCAAATTACATCTTGAATGCAGCCATGAACATTTCCATGGCCAAAGCTGTAATGGATCAACAAACCAGTGTCAGTGAAAGACAGCTCCAAAGACATGAGCACAGGCAATGGTTCTTCAGATTTTCACCATGGCTACCATGCCTGTGGGAATCAGAGCAAAACAGAGTAAAACAAAAACAACAAAATAAGCCTTAAAGAGAGTTACAGACTTGAGCTGGCTTCAGCCCACACATTTTTTTCCAGTGATTGGAGATATCCAGCATCATGACAGTAAGTATAATGGGAATTTTGTCTGCATTGTGATCTAGCTGAAGGTTGAAGCTGTTATATTGTGCTTGTATTGTCCATGCTGCTTCAGTCTGCAAAATTAAAATCCAGTCTTCAAATAAGTAAATTTGGTAATAACACATTAAACCCTCCTCATGTGAAACATCTAAAACAGCCTGGTCAGAATGTACTGCATAAGAGAAGAGCCAGGACTGCAAGACAGCAGCAAACACCTCACCACACAGAATGCATCTCCAGCAGGACTGAGTTTACTCAAGGCAACACACACAGTACCTCAGAACAGTGTGGAACAGCCACCTCTTCGTGGCATCAAGGGCAACTGGGAAAGATGTAAAAAGACAGGGCCATCTGCATAACACTGTGTACAACCCACCTACTAATGTAAGGCCACAGCCTGACGCAAGCGACAGAGACAGTAGGTGACGCTCCTTTCTGACCTCGATTCAGCTTCAGTCAGTTGAACAACACAATAATAAAACAACAATCTTGCATGTATCAAAAAGTAAAACTCTAAATATATTTATTATTCAGTTATATTTGTTTTTCATTGCACAGATTTGGTTTTTATCCCCATGTTCAACAGTTTTTTACAAAGCTTTTTGGAGTTTTAGAAACTGTTAGAATGATCACTCAAGACTATTTAGGCACAGATCATGAAAACGTAACTCCATTTTCTCAAGGTTTTTTCCACGTGAAAGATTAGCGGTTGCAGCTAAGCTCCAAATTTAAATACATTTCACAGTCCTCGCTTTTACAGGCATACTGTCTAAAAAAGAAGTTTTCATTAAATAGTCTCACCAAAGCCAAAATGAAAGCACCTTCTTTTCCATAAATGCAGAAATCAACTCTAGGATAAGAATCATAGTGGCCAATCATTCTTTATGCTAGTCAGTCATAGAATAACAAAGAACCAGTCCTCAAGAGGATGTAAAAATCCCCTGGAAAAATTACTTTGCTTTAGAAATAATTTAAATAATTTATTTTGTATGAAAAAACATAAGCAAAAAGAAAGGCCAATAAAACACATCTGGTTACAAGGATTTGTCCTAGACATATCCCTGGACCTAGTTGATTCCGTGATTTCTATGTGCCACAACGGAGGTGCACAGTTACAGGCTAAACAGTGTTTGCTTGCTCTGCCTGGGTTTAAGACATCACTATAACATCCAGTATCAAATCAGAGAGCTGGTGCTGAAGGGCACAGATCAGTGTGGCCACAGGGTTGAGGAAGGCTGAGCAGTCTGGGAGGATGCAGGAGGCTGGACAACACAGAGGAAACCTGCAGCTGTAGATGGTTGTAGGAATGGGTCAAAGGTGCTGGCACCTGTGAGCTAAGGAAGCAGCAGTTGCAGGCATTAAGGACAAGTGATATTCCAGCAACCCTGGAGAGCTATTTATGAATGGCCACTGTCCTGTGAGCTTACTGTGGTTGACACACTTCTAGCACCATTGCTGAAATGTCTGCAGTGGGCTGGGGGGTCCAACTCCCCACTAATCCTCTTAAACCCTCTTGGCAAATTTCCCCATTGTTAACACTGCGCAGCTTTAAATGTTGCCCTCATATCTCTGATGACCCTCAGCTGACTGCAGCTGGTCTTTGGCAGAAGCAGGGAAAGAAGGCCACTGACTCACAGGACACAGAGACACTTCAGCTTCTCTGGTGAGAGCTAGCCCACACCATCACCTTTTTAAAGTAGGACCTCCAACACCAACTCTCCTTTTCCTATCACAGAAGTGCTGGCCCTTCGCACCCCCAGTGCAGCCTCCCACTCAAGAGCGGGACTATCCCCAGCACCAGGTCAGGGCAGCCACAGCTTTCCCGAACCACCTGGGGGCAGGGCCAAGCTGTCAGGTGAGAGAGGTGCATAAGGATCACTTTGGAGCTAGAGGTGCCTCTGAAGCTCAGCAGAGTGGAGTCCCTGGGCAAGGGGACAGCAGCCACAGGAGCTACACTGCTGGGTCCTAAGGTAAGAAAAGAAGCTGGTAGCTGCCTTCAGTCTCCCATTCTCCTGTCATGTGGAGGGGCAGAGCAAAACAGGTCATTCCTAGAGCTTAACATGTAGCTTCTCCAGGGCCAGAAGAGCAAGATTTTCCAAAGTCTCTCACTAGCATTAACACACAAGCTTCTGACATTGGTGAGCAGACAAGCAAGGGGAACCTGAAAAAGCGCAGAAATCCATCAAAAACTGTCTGGTGATGATTAGGGAAATGTGACCACCACAAGCCAGGGAAGTCCATGCTGCCTGAAATACCAATTTTACCCCCAGTAAAAAACCTAGGAGGAGTTATCTGCAGGAACTGGAGTCTCCCCCTGTGTCTAGGGGCACAAAGAGCTGCAGGCCAGCAACCTCATTAATTGTCTGTGTTCATTAAGACATTTCTGAGCTCCAGCTCCATCTGTTTCATTTGGACATCTTTCTGGATTAATAACTCACGTAGTCGACGGATTTCTTCCTGTTGCCGGTAATACATCTGTAAAAGCTGTAAGAAAACACATTTTATTTACTTTCACTGAGAAAACATAGGCTTAACATGACAATCCCACCAGAGCTGTCACATCACTTCTGAGAGACATCTAAGGAGGAGGCCTTCCACTGACTGACAGTATCAGCAGTGCTCCTGTTGTCCACTAGATTGGGCTGTGACTGCATGTGTTTCACATAAAGTGTTTGTGTAGGAGAACACAGGGAATGGGGCTGGGGCTGAGCCTCATCCCTAGTGGAGTGCAGCTGTGTAAGACAGGTGAACATCATTACAGGAAAAGGAGCACAGAATGCTGATTTGTATTGAACTATCACAGAAGTGTAAAAGGGCATGCAGGTGTTGTGCATGTGAGAAACAGGCTGTAAAAGGTTGTACTGGGGAATAATAAAGTGCTAATACTTGAAATCATTCTTGGTGTTAATCGTGTGTCAATTGGTACCCTGTGTGAGGAGCCACCAACAATGTATTTGGAGTCTAAATTCCTGGTTCTGCCATATATCCTTCTCTGACTTTGGAAAAGTCCTTTTTCCTCTTGCAGTTGGGACTAGTGTAGTCTGTCACTACATGCATGCAGTAAAGCACCCAACTCTGCAAGCACTGCCTCTGTAACCTTGGGGTGCCAGCTCAGAACCATATGGAAAAATATCCTTTTTCACACCACAGGGAAATTCAGATGTGGAAATGCCTGCCCTATCAAGGTGCACATGCTAAATTTTTGCAGAGATGAAAGAGGTCCCCTGTACTGGGAAGAAAATTATTCCAGGGTTTCTAAAAGCAAACACTACATGTAGCTGAAAATGTCCCTGAGCTGCCAGCAGTGGGAGGCTGACAAATCACCACAGAAATGTACCACTGTGCCAGCTTTGATTACTATACAGAAAGTATAGTATGTTTTCCATGACTAAAGACAGATCATGGAGCTGCCAGGACCTTTTTTAGAGCCTTTCCCAGGTGCATGCTGCAGCCAGCCTCATCAGCACTGCACCAACAAGTTGTCCCTCAGCAACGAGCTGCAGAGGCAGACTCTTTCTCATGTCAGGGTCCACAACAGAGTCAGGCAGTTAAGGCTACACGGAAGCACCAGGGGTACACCCACCCCTTTCACAGAAATCCCTGCTGTCTCACCAGGCTTGCTGACTGCAAGCCTTTGGCTCATCAAAGGGTTATCCTGCATAAACCCCTCTTCTCAAGAACCTGGAAGTCACAAGGACCTCCTTGTCCCCAGCCTGCCACCAGGCAGGTCTATCCCATAAGAATGCCTAGAAAGTTAAAATGCTGACTGCCCCATCCTTTCCAGATCCCCTCAGCTGGGTTGTTGTTGGGCCATATTTCTGCTTTCCACATGGGAAAGCTTTTGGCACCATGAAGAAGAAAGAGTTTGCACTGACAATAGGCCTGCAAAATAAACCCTCCCTGAACTGCCACCATGTGAATGGTATCCTTTTGTCATCTGCCTTTGGGCTTCCCCTCTGGCCACACTTCACCCCAGACACCCATACCTCATTTTCAGTTTTTGGTGGTGGACACTCAAATATGTCAAATCCATTGGATAAGCACATTTGCTCATTTTTTGGTAGTTTCTCCTCCACATCCATCTGACTTATGTCATCTTGAGCCTCTCTTCGATTTTGCTGGTCCTCCACCGACATACTTTCCTCTTCTTCCTGGTTCATGTAAGTAGCTTTTGTGGGTGGCTCTAGCTCAAGAAACTGTGGTGGGGAGTTCACAGCTTTAGAGCCCGGTCTTAAGGATACCAAGAGAGGCCCTAGGGAGGGAGGAGACAAGTGAGCACTCACAAACCACACCCAGAAATCAAGCTGTGAGCAATCAGAGATAAGCATGGAGACACCTGACCCGAGCAGCTTCCAAACTTTACAACAGGAAGTTATTAACCACCTGTAAGTGGTAAGTAAGTAACCGCCAAGTTATTTTAGCTTCTAGCCATTTTTACTATGTGTCTCCTTTTCCATCTTTCCTCTTTCTCTGGCAGGTAAGAGGCCAGAGAGCTGGCAGCATCTTACCCAAGCCCTGGGGAGCTGAAGGGCTGGGGAGCTCTCCATGTGCTGACCTTTGTTAGTCCCGTTGAGCCATTCTTGTGCTGTCAGTGCCGGCTGGGCTGCTGCAGTCAAGGGGTAGATATCTGCCTGGTATGATTCCGACTGGAAACAAACAGAAGTCCAGAGTAACTATGTCAGTGAGATTTTGGCTTAAAGAGGTCATACTGGATTGTGGTGGAGAAATTAATTTATTCCCCTTCAGCACAGAGAGTGTCATGAGCACTCACTGGCACAGCAATGAAGTGTTTTCACCTGCTCTGCACCTCTCTGCTCCTCACCTCAACTCGGAAGAATTGCATCTGAAGGCCTAATTTAATTCATGCCAGTAAGGTCTTCAGACTAGGGGAGGTTAACATAGGCCAGCTCAACTCCCATAAAATCATGTTCCTAAGGATGAATACATGGATACAAAAGACGGACAAGTCACAAAGCATCAGTTGATCATGAGCTGACAGAAGCTAGCCAGGGAGATAAAGCTGGAGGAACACGCCTGGTTGGAAGTTCCCTGTGTCTCTGAATTCAAGGAACTCATACCTTCTTTTCACATTCTACTTTCTGGAAGTAGAGAGCACAGTACTGACATTTCCCATGTACCACGTACCATGTACCTATGCTCTCAGTCACACGAGAGCTACTTTGGCTAGCTACAGATAGCCAAACTGTATAACTGATAATTGTATACAATTTCTATAATGATACCAGCTCGGAAACTTACACCTACATCACCCTCAGTGCAAAGGGTTGTACCTTACATGCTGCAGAGCAATTATCTGTAACATAATTCTACCCAAGGAGTGGAGACGCATGAATTCATAATTCATGTTTTACCAGGGTGATTCTTCCTCCTTCCACAGAGATTTTTATGTCACCCAACATCAGCTCCAACCCCTCTCCCTCTTTTGTCATTATGTCAAACAGATTCTATTGGAGAAGTTTACAGACAGCTAGCAGGCCTGGCAGCATGTCTTGGAAAGTTAGACATTAAATAGAGACATAACTCCTGAATAACTCTTGAGTTACCCAGATAGGGTTTGTTGGCATGGCTGCCCCAGAAACTGGCCAGCTATGTCCCTCATGCCAGGAGAGAGAAAATCTCTTGTTCTACCTATTCTCCTGCCCTCAAGAGTCACAGAGTGGAGGCAGTGCTCTTATTTTTCCACTGATATTTGCCTCAGATATGAACATGACCTAAGGCTGACTTACCCGTCGAGGCACAATCATGGAGATGGGCTCAATCAGGTTTTTAGTTGGAATCAGTTTGTAGAAACGGAAAATTTCACAAGCTGCCACATCAAGACCTCTCTTTGGCATCACTCCTGGGGGAAGAGCATGAAATGAATGGAGTATAAATCTCCTCAGGAAAGTAATGTCATCAGCCATGTGAAAAGGGTCATCAAACAATGAAAGGAGTCATAGCATCAGCACCACATCAGCATGGTTTGAGGTCCATATCCAAAACTGGCTCAATGGCACAAATGACAAGACTAAACAATTATTTGTTTTTTCTGTCAGATGATGTTGTTACATACAGGGTGTGTGGTTTTCATGCTAAGCCTCCTGTTCCTTATTCATTCTAATGGCTCCAAATAGAGTGACAAGAACAGAACAGAACTGGCAGGTGATGCCACAGGATGTGAGTAGCAGGATCACTAGGAAGGGATTTCAAGACACCTAAACAGCACCAGAATAGCTATATATGGCTGAAATACCTACCAGGCAAGTATCCTCCCCCAGCACTGTCCCAAAACAGAAATGAGAATGAGAAGGGAGTGAACATCTGTTCTGCCCATTTGTATTTTAGGGACTGACTAAGCCACACAGATCTCTAAGTTAGGGGTAAACTTTAGGCATAAACTGATAACCTCAGTGGGTTTCTCTCCCATTAGCTTGTACAGTCCAAAGTTATATCCATGTCAATTCTCTTAAAAAGAGAGATTCCCTATGGTAGTAGGCCTTGCTTCATGCCACCCAAGCTTAGTTTTCTACTAATACCCAGTGACTTCATGAAGCAGCAGATTCTACATGAAGAACTGTTGCTCCTTACATTATGCATTCTTCTAAAAGTGAATCTAAACTCCACTCCTCCACACAGTATTTTGTTTCAGTAACATGGAAAAGGAAGTTTTGTACAATAACCTTAGCAGTATGCTTGATCAGCTGAACAAAGCAGGATAGGGAAGCAGACATGATTCGCTTAGGCATTTTAGAAACACTTCTACACTTCCTTTCCATGAAATTATTTTTCAAGAGATTATGACAATGAGAAATAAGGATGTTGTACTGGAAGGATTATAAAAACTGGATAATGAGGAGATCCGTACAGTTAAATTTTAAATAATATATTCCTTTTAATTTTTTTAAGGCAACCTTCAGGCAAAAAATTCAGTGCTGCCAAATACCTGTACCAATGTCCTCTAAGAGCAGGACAGTCCACAGGTAGTGTGGAGGGGTGTTAATGATCCTAGAAACATGTAGAGGAATATGACTCATAAAGTAAATTAGAGAAGGTTCAATAAAGGGTTAACAATAAGGTCTGAGGGCTGAAAGCTAAATTCTGTGACTTGAATTAGTTAAACAGTGGGTAATACATAGACAGGTTAATAAGCAAGGGTCTCCAAAGGAGGAGAGGTGACCTATTATATTTTTCTAAATAGGAAATGTCAGTAAAAAAGAAGGTAGACAAGCAATAAAGACTGAAACCATTAAGCAGTGAAGCATCTGTTACCAGAGAAGTCACAGAGTGGGAATGATGGAAATAGAGTTCAACAACAAAAATCTTGAAGCAGATTGACAAATGGCAAGGAGCATTCTCCACCTTTAAATCCAGACTATCCTCCTTTCCACCGTGACCAGGTATGTGAGAGGAGATGGAGCAGTGACGGGTAAAACTTCCCAGCCCATGCTCTGCTGGTCAGAAGGGCCCTTTCCAGGCTCTGACACTGTCATATTTAGGTGGGCTGGGCCAAGATGACTGTAAGGGCCTGTAAACCTGGGTGGAGGAACCTGACCCATTCTCTTTTCTAAATGTATTTTGAATAGTCCTACTCTGGCAACCTTTAAAATAAAGTCACAATCCTCTTGTAACGTTACACTTATGTAATGTCATGCCACTCACCAATTCCTTTCTGTGGTACGTGAGAACGATATTCCATCAGGTAGGTCAGATATGGTTTCTCAGGGCTTATCTCATAGTACCGTATGTTTCCATCACCCTAAAGGCAAAGAAAATCAGCATCAGCCGGACTCTGCTGTTCAGCATGATAGTCTGAGAAGAATTTCTGGCCCCAAGAAGCCAGAAAGATGTAGGATAAACAATGAACCAAATGTTTACCCTTAAATTCCTATACAGGAAGGTTAGGACCCAGCTATGTACCTCTCCACAATAAACATGGCACATCTGTAAACATCGTAAACGTAGCCTGATGATGAAGCACCCTCTGGCCCCACCCCATCTGCTCATATCCTTAGGTTAACATGCTTCAGGAGCATCTTTGACCTCAGTCTGTCACAACACAGGCTGACATCAGAATCAAACAGGCCTGCACTTGCTGATGTGGAAAGCACTTACCTTTCCCACCACATAAAGCATGTGTGTGTCAGGGTCATAGATGGGAAACAGTAGTCCTGAGGAGCCATCCAGATCCTCCTCCAGTAAAGGCACAGAAAGGTCATCCTGGGCAGGACACAGCAAGAAGAGTCAGCTACAATCACCTGTCAGTCACCTCAAGTCCAGGGCACCTCACCTGAACCCCACCTGGCAGTGGCATGGGAGCACAGCTCTGTAATGATCCACAGCCCTGAGCAGGGGACTATGCACAGGCCTCTGCAAAGCTCTCTGGGTGAGAAATGGGTGCTCTGTCCCAGGCCTTGACTGAAGGGACAACATCAGTTCCCACCACTCCTCAGGCATCTGATGGCATTTCAGGGTAGATATGATAAGAAACATTGCCTGCCTCTACGTGGGCCAGACCCCAGGAAATGAAGCAGCCTTCAGGGTACACCTGCATTGCTGGTGTAAAATTCACACTGAATTTTACTCATGTTTTCTCAAAATCTCTAGTCAAGGTAATACTTTCACAATAATGCACCACCCACAAAAGCAGTCTGTATCAGCCAAGCAGCCTCAGCATTGCACTGTGTGGAGGTGCCTTCTGCAAGGACAGAACCTCCTGCTGGCCTTCTGCAGGTAAGCCATGTAGGAGGACACAGCACACCACTCTATATGCAAAGCTAGCATGTCTTGTACAAAGCTATCCTTGCACTGCTGAAGGGAGTGATTCTAGGAGGACCAACAGGGCACATTCTGGTGTCCTATGTTCATGTGGTGATTCTCACATAAACATGTATTTAGCACAGGGTTAACGCACATTTTCTCCTGCAGAACTGACCAGCTGCAGGCTGCAGTAAGCCAGAGCTTCCATTTAGATGCAAAGATGGGTGTGGACCTGAGGAAGAGGCCTGCCAGGCAGATCCTGTGCCAATCCCTGTTCCTAAGGAGGCTTTACATACCTTGCCTCACAGATCTTCCCACTGTGTTCTTAAACCAAGCATGTAAAACCCTGAAATGGCACCCATGAAGTGTCACAGCACTGCTAAGCACTGTGGAAAGCCTTCAGACAGCAGCATAGAGCTTTGCCTCTCACATGTGCAAAGCCATGTCCAAACACAGCCAAAACATATCAAATCATAGGCCTAGTCTACCAGCTTTGTCTGGTAACGAAGTGTGACAGCACTACAAAGAGACAAAAGATTGTGCTGCATGGTGGTTGATGCAATGAGGGACACATTTAGATGCTGACCAAGTAAAAGCATCTCACTGCATATGAAAGGGTAGATGAGAGCAGGGTTTAATAAGGCTATCAGCCATCCTGACAGGATGGACCATGTCTTGGAAAGGATCAGATAAGCACTACCTCAGTACTCTACCCTCAGGAATCAGAAATCAAAAGCACCCAGCACACTTTTCTTCACTGAGGGCTTCATCTGAATAGACTGTGTCTAGAGCTCATTTCTCTTTCCAGCACCAGGACCCGTTTGCCAGTGAGACCAGTAAGAGTCATGTTAAGTCAGAGGTACAGTAACTATACAGAGGTCCTTTGAACAATCTCTTCCTGTAGTGGGCTGTTGTGGTTTAACCTCAGTCAGCTACTAAATACCACACAGCCATTTGCTCACTTCCCCTTAGTGGGATGGGGAAGAGAATCAGAAAAAGGTAAATCCATGGTTGAGAAAAGAACAACTCAGTAACTGGGGAAAAAAAAAAAAACCCAAACAAAATATAGAACAATAACAATTATAATGAAAAGAAAAGGGAGGGAGAAGAATAAAACTCAAGAAAAGTAAGTGATGGACAACACACACTCACCACACACTGACCAAAGCCCAACCAGTCCCTGAGTAGCACTCCACGGCTCCTGGCCAACTCCCCCAAGTTGAGCATGACATTCTATGGGGTAGAATATCTCTTTGGCCAGTTCAGCTCAGCTGTCCTGGATATCCTCCCTCCCAGTTTCTCGTGCCCCTGCACACTGGCAGAGCATGAGACATTGAAAAGTCTTTGACTTGGGGTAAGCACTACTTAGCAGCACCCCAAAGGTCAGTGTGCTTTCAATACAAAATCCAAAACACAGCCGTGTGCCAGCTACTAAGAAGAAAATTAATTCTATCCCAGCCAAAACCAGAACACGGGCACAGCATTCACATTGTTCTCTTAGGCTTTTATGTTGAAAACTTCTCCAGAAACTCAGTTAGACCTCACAGCAGTAAGAATTATCACCCTTCAGGAATCTGACAGATCACTTCTGAATTGCTGTTATACATCAATTCTTGTGTATGTGGCAGGTGGAAAGTTAAAGTGACAGCAAAAGAGAGAAAACTGAAGCTGGTATGGTTAAGATTTTTGGTCCAACTCACTTGATTCCATAATGCAATTTGCCTATTATTCCACCAAGACGTTCCAGTAGAAAACAGCTTTTTCATGTTCCCAAGGAATAAGACTTTATTGGCTCTGTGAGACTTGTAGCTTCCTTCCTGTAGAAGAGAAAGGACATTGCATGAGTAAGACATCTGTTGCATAGCTACATTTCATGTTGCATGACAACTCACATTCACCTACATCTGGAAAATCTGTTCAGCCCAGAAAGTTCTGAAAGTTCAGCCCAGATGAACTACAGTGAGCAGGATTTCACAGGCATCTGAAAAAAATGGCCTAAACTCTTCAGAATCACTCCCAAAAGCTCAACCATCGATCATAGAATATTCCGAGTCGAAAGGGATACACAAAGACCATCAAGTCCAGCTCTTAAGCAAATGGCCCATACAGGGATTAAACCCACAGTCCTGGTGTTATCATCACCCTGCTCTGACCAGCTGAGCCAATCTCACCTCCCTAACTATTGATTCACATATTTGCAGTACAGTAGTTTCTGGTAGTTGCAGGCAGGACTACCTGTGTACACAAACCTGTCCAAATGGCTACAAAATGCAGACAGCTTCACCTAGCCAACAAAATCCAGGCAACAAGAACAACCTTGATTATTTGGACAAATGTACACTTGCATCCATCTGTCCACCTGATCTCTACCTTCCCTCCCATGATGTCCCTCAGAGGGCTGCACCTATGAAAACAATATAATCCAAATAAGGTTTCAAAGAGCAAAAAACATGGTATCAAGATACAAAATCCCTATTTTCAACAATGACAGCAAGCATTGTGTGGAAAGTAGAAGGGAACAGCACAATATAGTGCCTTGGGCAATGCAGGGCACAGATGCATCACCTTTTATGGCAATGAAGCTACCCAGGAGAAGAAACACTCCAAGAGGTGAGATCAGATGAACCATAAACCTCTGAACCCAACCTACCTGTAGGACTGTTCCAGCACGAGGGTCTATCACACGTATCTTTTTGTCCCTGCAAGCAGTGGCAAGGAGACTGCCATCTCTGTTGAATGACATGGAGAGGACCACATCTCTGTGAGCATCAAGAATCTTCACTGGCTTTCGAAGAATAGCATCCTTGACTTCAAGGTTCCAGATCATTATCTGGAGCAAAAATAATAAAAAAAAATCAGCTCTTTGCTGCCTCACACACCAGGGACTTTGTATACTCTATTCACTTCTTTGTCTTTTCTCTACATGTACAGGTTTTACCATCGTAAGTGATTGCTCTCCAGCGCTTAAAATAATTCCTGATACTAAGAGCAATGTATCAGTGTCAGCTAAGAACGTACAGTATTTTAATTTCCTTTGCAACCACATTTTATATATTAAAATAGACAACATCAGTGGAGATATATGCATTAGCACGAAGAAAAGTGGATGGCACTGCATGCTGTATCCAATTCAGTAAATGAGAAGTGCAGAGTAGACTGAAGTTCATCAGAAGACTGAAAAATAAGACTCCTTTTGAACTTGTAGCAATATCCTTTTGCCTTTCAGTCACCATGGAATTTTCCCCTGAAGAAAGCTTCCAAACTCTTTAGTACCACCTTACAGCTTATTAAAACAAATTTTAAAACACCCAGCCAAACAGGGTGTCCTAGGAGCACAGACCCACCTTGTAGTCATAGCCAGAGCTGAAGAGGATGTTATCAGCTGTGGGATGCCATTCAATCAGACCGACTCTTCGAGTATGCGCAAGAAGTTCTTTCTTCGGAGTGGTAATGTTTCTTTTTAGCAACTGATTTGGGATGTCCCAGATTTTAACCTGAATGGCATAGGATGGGTCTTTGTCAGATTCCTGAGGAGGAGGTAGTTTGGAATTTACCAATAGCTATCAACTGCCTTGGAATTACTATGCCCTTTGCAGTGAATAGGAATGCACCTGGTTTTTTGAATGCTCATCATTTGCGTCTTTACTTTTCTGTGGACCTGAAGATTCCTCTTTATGTTCTATCTTTAGACAGCAATCCTGCCAGGGTTTCTTTAAATTTGGCAAATCCAACCCTTAGACCTGTCAGCACAATTATGAAAAGATATTCCCAAGAGGAAGAAGTAAACCACTGATCTTGCAGACCTTGCCTCTTAACAAATTTTGAGCAGGAGCCAGCAAATCTGAATCCCAAAAGATATTATTTATTCTGTGATTCTATTATATTAGAACAGTGATTGATCCAAGCTCAATCGTCTCTGACTCTACTGGCCCTCTTCATCCTGGTCCTGAGGATCCATTCAATGTCACCTGGCAGAAGAACTGAGAACTCCTCTGGTCAGGTGACAGCTATACTAACGGGTCTCACAGAAAGCTGTGCCAGTGCTGAATGCTTTGCAAATGACACAGCCATTTGTCAAAGTTCACAGAACACCACGCAGGTGGCCTCAAAACAGACACCCTTAGCAGAGACACTAGGCTGCACCTCACTGAAGCCACTCAGCACTGGGAGCATGCCTTCTTGTAACAGGCCCACCTACAGCTCTGGATCCTTCTAGAAGGTTGCTACATGAAGACAAAAATGCTCTGTTCTCCCGGGGTGGAAGAAAACAATAGAGGAAACCAGCAAGAGCAGCTGAACCTCTGGGGGTATAAAAGGAGCCTTTCTCACACTAACCCTAGAAACACAAGTATTTAGAATGCTAGCAGATGATTAATCCTTTGGCTCAATGAAAATTACTATGCTTGTGTCATAATTTTTCTAGTTCTTAGCCTAAAGCAAAAGCAAAATGCTCTTTGGAACATAATTTGTGGAAATCAGCCACAGCTGCCTAAGTCTCCTACTGTTTGGTTAATTTGGATCACTCCTTTTCAAGACAAATAAGAAGGCAACCCAAATTCTGGGACCTCCTGGAAAATATCATAAGCACTCTCCTCAGCAGTGTTTATCCCAATAAGGAAACAAAGTCACCAGAAACATAATGACTGTAGAGTCCAGCTGTACCCACATGAACATCTACAGCAGTTAGAGAAAACATCACACTTTACAATCAGACTGACTGTTTCTTTACAGTTTCAACAGCTGTCACTAAAGGAATGGGGCTGAGAAACTAGAAAAGGGAAAAAGAGGTTGTGTTCATGCTGACAAGACCTGCCTAGAATGAACCATCCACTCATGCTGTGAAATGGTTTGTGATAAAAGCAGAGAAAGAGCACCTGGCTGGGGAATCTCAAGCTGCATTAAATGACAGAAATTGCCAGTTCTTTAGTGTGCAGAATAAGCAGATCTTGGATTCAGGCCTGCAGGGCAAGGGTGGACAATCCAAGCATGAACAATCTGTCTACCCTGCTACATCTTGAAGAAAGCCTGGTAAAATGAAGTAAAAGGCATAGAGTTGCCTGTCTAAGCAGAGGGGAGCAGATCTTCAACAAGTTGAACTCTTCATGCCTGATGGTTTGCCAAGAAGAACAGAAGGTGTAAGAGGACAAACTCTCAGCCCCTAGGCATTTGCATTGGCCTCTGTCCTAAGCCTGCCTGAAACAGCAGTGGGAACTGGAACTCGGTGTTCACAGAGAACATACAATCCTTCCCATGCCCAAAAGTGCCATTCTACATAGCTCCAGCTATGCGCCACAAAAGACAGCCATAGTGCTGCCAGATGAAAAATTGTCTGCACCTGGTGGGCTAACACAATGCCTATTCTTCAAAAACCAGTGGCCTGTGGAACTGCACAATGCCCATTCTGTAAGAAGAACTGCAACCAGCCCAGTTGTGCCAACTTTTACCACTTGATCAGGCAGTCAACTATGACTTTGGGAACCACCAACCGCCAGGGATGACCAAAGAGATCCCCAGGAGAGAAGAATGCATGTGTAAAAGGGAGAGAAAATATATTACTGATTTGAGGGAAATTATTATTATCAGGGAAAAATCACTGACTATGTACATAAAATATAGTACCTAAACAGGAGGTTTTTTTGTAGTCAGCATGCATGATATTTCAGAGGAGACATCCCCTCATGCATCTGGCTGAATAAAGAATGTCTGCTTCTTAATGCTACGTTAGCGTTAAGGAGTTTTTATTTTTACCAGTCTTTGGTAACAGCGCTACCACCAAGGCAAGCTCCAGCAAGACTGGTCAAGAAACCTCTGAGGAATGTGGGAGAAGTGAAACTTCCATTGTCTACTCAGAAGCTTGTAGCCTTCCTCAAAGGGAGGCCCAGCCCAGTAAGCAATTAGATGCATCTTTGCACACAAGTCTTACTTGCACAGTGGCTTACTAATGCTCAGAGATGGAAGAAAGCACCAGGCTTTTAAGAACAGACTGGAAGGAAGGTTTTTCCTCTCGTGTCCAGCCCAGTGGAAGTGGTGGACACTTCTGTGACCCTCAAAAAACCCTTCTCAAGCTTCTCTTAAAACAGAGAAGTATTGCTGTGAAGATGTCTCAAGAGTATGTCCAATCTGAGCTTTCCAGAACAGGCCAGGTTGAGTAAGATGCTGACCCCACACAATGAGTCCAACAGCAGACATGAGACAAGAAGGAGACAGCAGCACAGCAAATCAGGAGAGCTGTAAAGAAGACAATTTGTCCAGTCTCTGGCTGCCCTTCAACTACGTAGTATGAGAAGAGGCAGCTAAACTCTTTGAAGGTACACAAGGAGAGCATCAAATGCAATGGATGTATATGGCAATACGGCAATGCCTGGAGGTCAGAGGTATCCCATTTTCCCTTGAAGGATACTCAACACCTGGAAGAAGGACCTAGTGAGGCCACAGGATCTGTAGCTTTAGAGATCTTCCCACCTCATCGGAACAAGACTTGGAGCAACCCAATTCTTTGAGTAGGAGTAGAGTTGGAGTCGGGAAGTGACCTCCAAGGTCTAGCTACAAGGTATCAGGAAAGACACACCAAGAAACAGTCTGCTGTCCTTGCTACTTAACAGGCAGGGAGGTGATGTCTCTATGTCACAGTGCGGAGGACCCCTAAGATACCATTTCCTGGTGCTAGAATGAGGATGGGAGAGTAGTAAAAACAGAGTACAGTCACAAACAGACTTCTTGGAACAACTTTTGATACTGACACCAGTGACATGCTTTGTGTTTCTTTAGTCTGAAGAATGATCCAGTGTGAAGCTTCTGGAGAAAACTGGAAAGGAAAGCTGGGGATAGTGCGTCCAGTTTTGTACCCTCCAGTGTAAGAAAGGTGCTGATAAATCTGTGAGTCCAGACGAGGCCACCAGGGTGCTCAGGAGTCTACAGCACTTTACCCTGTGAGTAGAAGCTCGGGGAGATAGGCTTGGTCAGCCTGGAGAAGAGACAGCTTCCAGGTAAATTGATAAAAGCCCTCAATACTTACAAGACTACTGAGAAAATAGAGCCAGGCTCTATCTTGTAATGCAGGGTAGGAGAAAAGGATACAGCAGTTATTAACTACACTGGAAGGAAAAGAACATGGGAAGAGTGAAGAACAGGAACAGGTTGCCCAGAGAGGTGGTGAAAGAAATCCCTTCAACTCAAACACTTCTGTGATTCTGTAACTGCAGTGGGATGTTTTGAAGATTGTGTTCATTTCTCATATGAGGCTCAAAAGAGTGACCAAGGCAGTGCCCTCTGCCACAAGTAAGCCATGTCATGCCATACTTCCCAAGTCACTGAACAGGAAAGACAATCCAAAAAGCTTATAATCAAGAGTGACTTCTTGGCAGAACTAAAATGGCAGAGCATGTGAACCAAGCCAGGGCTGGAGAAAATGACAGAAGAAATCTCCCACATGCTGTACAACAGAGTGAGAATAAACCCAGTGGGATCTCATATGGGATCTCTGGAAAAAAGCATGTCCTCACTATCGAAGACATCAACATCACACTTTTTACAAGACCTTTTCAAAGTGACCTTCCAGTAGGTAGACATGAGCTAAATTGTCCCTTACAAACATTACTTGAATCTTTCAATTGCCATGATGTCTGCATCTTAACCATACTAACTCCAGCCAGAGCATCCACTGCATGATGCAGAACTGTATGATACAAATTCCTCACCACAACTGATCCAGCATGACTTTATAGAGCACCTGAGTGCTGGAACAAGCTCAGGGAATTCTCTTCTCTGCAGGGAATTAATCTGAAAGAGCTGGTCCAGATTATGCTGTGTTGAAGCTCTTATTCTAAAGTACAGACAGAGTTTCAAAGAGATTAAACTTGAATAGCCATTCAAGTTTGTTTACCAAACAAACACACCAAAAAAAGGCATAAGTGCCCACAAAACAGATCTTCCTCATTATAATGAATTGGTGTATCATCTGGAAAGCATCACACAGGTCTGAACTCAGGGGAAAGAAAGGAATCTTACTCTTACCTGACTTTTCAAATAAGTATATGCATGCTTTCACATCTCATCCATGTGCTTTTGGTTTCTTTTAACTTCATTCTCCAAAAAGCACATTAGCCAGGTACTAACACAGAATACAAGGTGGTAAACTTACTGTGGTATCTTCTGAACACGAAGCTATTACAAAGTCATTGAATGGGTTCCACTTGATGTCCAGAACATATCCTTTGTGCCCACACACTTTGGGATAATGTGGATCAAGCTTGCCTGTCTGGAAAAAAAAAATATAATCAAACCTAAGGTGAGCCATGGAATTACAGGAGATTTTCAAGGCAGCTTCAGAAAGAAACTTCTTTCTGCTTGTTGTCCTCGAAGCCCTGGGTGCTCTCTGTCTGTTAAGAATGGGGTTTTGCTAGTTATGTCTTGATGATATCACCATAAAGAAAGACTGCCCAGGCCTTCCTAAGTACATGCTGCTGTGAAAAAAATTCTGTCCATGCCTAAACATGTATTAGAAAACAGTATTAGGTAGGTTCAGACACCAAAATGTAACTTGGAGGAGAAACATATATGAATGACATGAATCTTCGACATTTTTTAAGGATCTTTTAATGGGGGGACAAACAACAGCAAACTTTCCTTCAGAAGACATTTCCAACAAGCAGCAAAAAAAAATGGTTTAGGTTTTGGATTTAGCAAAAAGATATTTGTGACACAAATTACAAATTATGAAGTTTTTCTTTCAGCAAGCTATCTATTTCTCTCTGATGGTGTTCAAATCCAGCCATTTACCGAATTCAATCAGCGCTCTGGACTCTCAAAGAAAAAAAAAAAAAATACCATGTTTAGGTTGCATCTGCATTGGTACAGCTCCCGCACAAAGTTCGGTGAGGTGTATGGAGAGCCTTGTGCCACATGGGGGCTGTATTACATTGAATAAACCCACACTGCCGGCATGGTCTCTGCTGTAAAGTCTGAATATTTCAATGGTAGAAATATTGGTGATTTTATTAACACTGAAGCAATGCTTGCTTCCCTCTGTAAGAAGCAGAAGTATAGGGAGCACCCACCCCAGGCATCAGCTCAAGAGCAGAAGTCAGTCACCTAAGAAGGGGGACATGATGGCAAGCTGGTGGTGCTTACCAGCCTACTGCTTCCTACCTGGAAGAACTGTAGACCAAAATGGTTGCAAAGGTGTGCTCTCCTAGAAAGCAGACACTTCCGTAGATGTACTACTCCTTACACCTCTCCAGAGGTGGGCCTTAGGACAGCAGAGCCCAGGGGAATCCCTGCTGCCCCTAATCAGCCTGTGGATAGGATATCATTTTCCCAACTTTTAAATTCTGGAGTTTTTTAGCTATTCTGAACACGAAAAAGGACATCAGTGTGTAACTATTCTGGCTTCACTGGAAAGTTTGTTGCATAAACTGGGACTAACCTGCTTTAAACTGAACATCCAAAGGGCTTTGAAATGTAAAAGACTGTTTTTTAAAACTACAGTCTAAAACAATTCCCTTTTATAACAGCGACAATGCAAAGAGATTTGGGAAGGCAGAAGAGAGATAAAAGGCCTTTAATAAGAAGCACTCCTCCACCCACAGTGTCCTTTTGTAGGCTTCAGAGCTTGGTTTCAAGATGACAACTAAAAGGACTGGACAGCTGGATCCACAGTGATCCCTTGATCCCTAAAGGAACTCTCTCCCCTCCTGAAGTTAGGTGCCTGACTGCACTCCCCACTCCATTTTGGGAGACTCCCAGGCTGTCCTAAGCCCATTTTGCCTGACCCATCCTTCAAAGCTCTCCCACCTCCCCAACAAGCTTTGGAAAAGGAGCCCTTTCTCCCAGCCACCAGTCTCACTTGCCCCGTTGCAATCCCTGGGACAGAGCAGGACTCACCACACATGAACCCCCCAAGAGCCAACAAACATACATGACACAAAGCTAGAGCTGCTGTTCTCAGGTGCACATCTGCATGTGGAAGTGAAGATGTTCATTGCTGGAGGAAATTTCATTCTACAGATTAAAAACTATTTCAGTAACTACATGTGTTGTCATTCCATGAAGTGGTACCTGACTTCCTCAGTTGCCTGCAGAGCTTGAAAATGAGTAGTTTTTCAACCACACCCCTTCTAAAATTCTAGTGTTTCTGAAAAGCTTGGAACTCTCTGACAAAAATCACTTATAGTAGAACATCTGTTAAAACTCTCCCAGCAGATTGGTAGAGGGTAGATTACTGGGAGGTAGAGGTCAGCCCCACCTCTGCCCCTAAAGGGCACCAGCACAGCGCTCACATATGTGTCAGTTACATAGGGCTGGAGGGGTCATCAACAGTTTCATTTTACAATCCATGTTCCCAGAGAGAAGGGAGGAGAGTTTGTGTCTAGGAGGTTTGCACAGCCACAGATGTCCTCCCTTTCACACCTGGTGCTGCCACATTGAAAGACTGGAGATTGCAGACCAGGGCACAAATAATCTCCAGTCTCTTGGGACTTTGTTCTCACTTTCCTTTTGCTGCAGAGGAAGAGACAGATGCAGTCTCAATCAAGTCTGGCCATCAGAGAAGGAAAAAGGCAGGACTTCATCTCTCAAAGGAAGGCTACAAAATTTCCTTCCCGTCAAGATCTTTCCTAGGCATGTTATGCATGTACTTCCTCAGCACATCTACACTCAGGCCACATTGTGGGAAAGCAGTTGATCCCTCAGTTACAGTCACTGAGCTCATCTTGAACTTGCAAGATCTACAGTCAGTCAGCCTCTTCTGGGCACCAGGCAGCCTCTGTGGCCACAGCCCCTTCCCTCTCTGTTGAGATGTGCTGCCCTTCCACCCAGCTGGTTTCAGTGGCACATACTCACCAGGACATCACTGACACACCCTGCAACAGCCCACTTCCAAAGTGATGGCAAATATTCAACTAATTTCTTATAAGGTTGAATGCAAAAGCCTACTGAAAGGATGGTATCTAGGGCAAAGAACTCATTCTCTACAGAACCTCCACTGTCCCCAGCCCTACCTCACCCCCAGGCTCTCGCAGAAGAAGACTAGTGCAGAAGGAAAGAAGTGGTATTTATTCAAGGACAGATGAGAGAGCTGGGTGTCTATGACTCAGCGGGGGAGGAGTACAACAAACAAGCAAGGAGGTGCAGTCAAACAGAGCAAAGCTGAGGCTTCATTCAAGGACATCCTTAGGCAGGCAGTCTCTCTAGCAGCAACACACGCAGAATGAACTAAAGAAAGCACTGGAGGGAGGGAGAAGAACAGCTCCCTCCCTGAAGAGGTTGTTTATCCTCTTCAGCAAGTGCAGCCCTCCCTGTCCTGGCTACTATCTCTTGCTTTGATCAAATGTGTGACATCCTGGCTCTTGGGCTATTGGGCTCTTCCTCCACACTTTGTCACACTTGGAATGTGTCTGCTTCCCGTGAATCCAGTCAAAAGTAACCACAGTCGGCTGTCTATTGTATGAGGGCAATACTGTCCCAGACACATCTCCAGAACAGGCTGTCTTTGTTGCCTTTCATCTGAGGACACAAGCCAAGTGTCCAGTAGACTGTCTGCCATGGCTCACCATCACAGGGGGAGATGGCAGTCATAAAAAAACACATCATCAGAAGTACAAGTCAAAAGTTTCTGCTTTGCACCTGATGGTACCACTTTGGAAGTGCATCAAACAAAAAAAAGTGGCCAGTATCGAAGGTCCCAGTTCGGGAAATCCCTTTCTTTGGATGTCTGAGGCTGCTTTAACCCCCAGCATGGGTCAGGAACTGGCATTCAGAGAACAGCTGTTTGAAGTACCTAATTTATTTGATTCACAACCAAAGGTTAACCCTCAAGGGACCAACTCCTCTCCATAGCCCCGTTTTGAATCAGTTAATTCATGCAGACTCATCAGCATCCAGAACAGTGAGCCCCACATATGAACTGCAGCAGCATTTACATTTGCTGCTAACACTCTGCTCCCTGGTCTCCAGAATCTCCTTCACCAAACAAATCAAGAAGAGTTGCTCCTTAAACTTCTTCTTCTCATAGCTTTATACATCTTGCTCATACGCCTTTTTTCCCAGACAGATTGAGGCCTGACCTCCAAAATCTTTCCTCACATGAAAGTACTTTCAAATTTTCATTGACATACTTTAATTATCCTTTTCTGTATCTTTTTAGTTCTACCATGCCTTTCATTTCTGCACGCAATATTTCAGAACTGGGTGGAGTATTTAAGCAGGTGTAAGAAGGAAAAATTACTACAAAGACAAGCCAAGCTAAGAAGAAGTGAAAAGACTGAAAAATTAATAGTAAGCAGTGCAAGCACTTTCAACTACTTTTGCCAGCACTTTGAGAGCTTGGTCCCACACCACATCCCACAGTCAACAGCTGCCTGCTTACAGATGCAGCTCTGTGATAAAGACAAGTTGTTGAGTCTCAATAGACCATCACTGCGGGGGCAGAAGAGACTCAGTCAAGAAAAACAAGGTAGTGGTTAATTTTAGAAGGACAGTCTCTAAACAGCACCAGCAGTGAAGGAATGAATTAACAAAGTCCAGAAGGGCCGGAAACTGTGCTAGGTTCTTCAAGCACAACCAGTTCACTTTCATCCTTAGCAAATATATATTGAAAAAGTGGCATTGCAATAACACCATCAATTAACTTTTAATTAAAGGCTGAACTTTTGCCTTTCATCTGTTCTGTCCTGATTCCAGAGAGATCATAATCTCATATTGAAGTTAATCCACATCAGTGCATGCCTAATTTTACTGAAGCAATAAACATCAGATGGCCAGCTTCTCCCTCTCATCATATCCTAAGTCATCAAAACTCATATACATGGGATTTGTTTCTGAAAGAGAAGTCTTCACAGCATCAATGCTTGAAGTTTAAGAGCTTCATTGCCTGTTAACTATGTCTCCATTCTTTCACAAAGGAGACAGTAGAACAAAACATATCATATTCTTCTTTGGTTACAGCTGAATCCATGTTGCTAAAGCATTTTTCTGGTTTTGCCCTCTGTATCCACTAAACAGTTTTTAATTTGCAGTTTCTCCCAGGAGACAAACATCTGAACAGAACATTATGCTGATTATATAAGAAAGGCAAATGAGTTGTAAAATGAAGCAAGGTGTTAAAAATCTGCAAGCAGCAATGCAAGACATATAAATATAAGATATATAGATAAATATAAGATATAAATATAAGATATATAAGATATATAAGATAATATTTTATATATATATATATATACACACATATATATATATACACACACACACACATATATATATATATATATATAAAAATAATATATCATATATAAGATATATAAATAAATATATACACATGCCAGGATCACCAGCTAAGGCAACTCAGGCCTCTTTCATCATTTTGCAATTTGGGCCACATTCACATATTAACTGAATATCCCCTGTGATCTAGCTCCCTAGAAAGCCTGTCCCTCCTCCAGCCTCTTGACGTTCTCTCGAAAGCCAGCTCGCCTTGGGGAGCTCACCTGCTTGATGGGAATGACGAGGAAGGCGCCGCCGCCCGCGCACTCGGTCACCACCGCAATGAAGTTGGGGTTTACAGCACAGAAGTTGTTGTCGTGGACGTTGAGGGTGATGGGCATGCAGTCGTAGCACTTATCCTTGCTGGCGGCTTTGCCATACACGTGGCGGAACTTGGAGCTGCGGTACCGTGGATGCCACGACATCTGCAAGGAGAGAAACACCATGCCCCAAGGCATAAGGACAGGCCATCCTGGCAAGGCTTGCAGAGCCCCACTCCCCTCTCCCCACCACAGGCTCACCCTCCCCACTTGGGTTGCTCACACCAAGCCTCAGCCATCAAGATGTAGAGAGTTTTCTCTGGTGTTCACCCCTTTGCCGTAACCTTGTTGCACATCTCTGATGGAGAGAGGAGAGTGCAGGGAAGAATGACAGCTCTCACCATCACCAGCTAGCTGGTGCATGTGCCAGCAGTCCCTATCGTTGGGGCAGGGCCACATGGCAGCAAGTTTAAGAGGAGATGAATTCTGGTGCGATAGAGCTCAGAAAAGCATGAAAAATACAACATCTTGGGTAAGGAAAGCAGGAAAGATGGTAAGTGAACAAGCCAGTCTGGATGCATGCTTTGTGTGGCCCTCAGGTGGTTTAGGACCAAAACTTATTCTAAATTTTGCTCACATGAATGGAAAAAAAAGAAGTTTGACAGATCACAAGGACAGTCACCTGTTGATGTTTCTTCCACAGACAATTATATTCTGTGTGTCTGCACTATAACTGCACTACAGCCATCTGTCAGACAGCATTTTAAATGGTGTTTAAATGACACATAAAACGTGCTAAACACAAAAATCCCTTCTCATAGAGAGCAGTGAAGCTTAATGGAACTGATGTAACTGATTTCATATAAATGTAGAGTCACAGAGTCATGGAATGGTTTTGTTCTGAAGAGATCTTGTTCCCTTCCAACACCCCTGACATGGGCAGGGACACTTCCCACTAGACCAGGTTTCTCAAGGCCTTATCCAAACCAGCCACAAACAGTGTCAGGGATGGGTCATTCACAGCTTTTCTGGGCAACTTGTTCCAGTATCTCACCACCCTCACAGTAAAGAAATTATTCCTAATACCTAATCTAAGTTTCCCCTCTTTCAGTTTGTATGCATTAGTCCTTGTCCTACTGCTACACTTCCTGATGAAAAGTCATTCTCCACCTTCCCTGTAAACCCTTCAGATCTTGGAAGGTTGCAATGAGGTTTCCCAGCAGCCTTCTCTTCTCATGAACAGCCCCAGTTTTCTCAGCCTGTCTTCATAGAGGAGGTGCTCCAGTCCTCTTATCAATTTTGAGGCCCTCCTCTGTACTTGCTCCAGCAGTTCCATGACATTATTATGTTGGGGGCACCAAAACTGTACACACTGTTCCAGGTGGGGTCTCACAAGAGTAGAGGGATAGAATCCTGTCCTTCAACTGGCCATTTTCAAACAAGAAACTATCAGTGTTGGTCAGAAAATGTTACTAAGACTATTAAATCCAGATCCCACAAGATTTAGAGAGCAAAAGGCATCTGGTGAGTGTAGTGAGAAGATTCTACTGGCCAAATGAAAAGAAATGCAAATCAGGCAGGAAGACTATGTGTGAAAGAGTACCTCACAACAGCTGAGAATATAGGCAGATACTGACAGAGGGCATGGTTTTGCCCCATACTGTGCACACACTTTAATGTTCATTTTGTGAACAGTATTATCAGTGATGCTGGATCAATAATACTCCAATTTAACAAGGCAACCCAACTAAGTAGCTTTTGAGCTACAGCAAGGCTGAGACAGCTCGCTCACATGGTTGAAGGGAAGCATGCAGGTACTCAGTGGCAGGAAGCCAACTGCACCATCACCTGACAAGCAGAGGTCTAAGCAATCCTAAACCAAAATGTCCATGTTGCTGGCATGGCATTGCATCCTTTTGGGATGACTGTCAAAGGCTAAGAAACCGTATGGCTTGGTACTGGGCAGCCAAACTGGAGCTTTACAAGCTCTCATCAATACGAAGATATACAAAGCTCATATCCTGTGTTACACTGTGTTGGCTGTCTGGGCTGTGAACAGTACTAGGACACAAGTTCTATCCTATTTTCTGCATCCTCACAATTCTACTGACACAGCTCAGAGCCAGCCCCACCTAAGACAAATACACATGCCTGTAAAAGTCCAGCAGATCACTCATTGCTCTAACAGTCATCTTTGTTGCTCTTTTACCGCAGCATGTCTTAGCTATGCTAACCCTGACTTGTCTTATTTTTAGCTGAATAAATCTCTTCCACAGAAAACATTAGGTGCAAAGGCCTAAATATTTTATACAGTGAGAGCCACCTGTGCCAAACAAAAACAAAATGCAAGTTATTTGAAAAAGAAAGCAGCAATCCTGAAAGCTGATCTTGGAAGAAGGGATATTCACAGGCAGAAAGTAAGCTGAGGTTATGTGCAACTGGCTAGCTCACCAGACAGCCCCAGAGGTGCAGAGCTCTCAAACAATTTCATGCTCATTACAGCTTTAGTGGTTAGGTTTACTCACACCAGGAGCAGGGGAGTGGGGGAATCACTGTGTTGTCTAGATGCAGCAGTATGCAGCTGTTGTTTCCTACAAGCAGGACTATTATCTTCCCGAAAGGAACTAAATTGCCTGGCTGCAAGGAAATTCTAGCTACACTGCTCTTGAGCTGGGCGAGTGTAGTCTGAAGATTCAAGCCTCTTCTGCAGAAAGGAGTCACCAGGCACAAAGAAGCAATTATAGAGAAAGCCATACTCTTCACCTAGAGAAGCTCAGAAGGATCTTATCAATGCATGCCAACACTTCAGAGAAGTGTTGGTAGTAGAGAAGACAGAGTCAGATTCTCCTCAGCAGCACCCAACAACAGTACAAGAAGTAGTATGCATGAAGCAAAACTCAGAAAACTACATTTATATGCAATGAAACACTTTCTCTGTGTCGGTTGTCCAACACTGGCACCGGTTACCCAAAACATTGTGGAATCTCCATTCTTGGAGCTTGGTCCTGGGCAACTTTTCTAGTTGACCTTGCTTTGAGAAGGATTGGACTAGATGATCTCAAGGGATCACTTCCAACCTTTAACTCTTCTGTGATCCTGTGATTTTAGGGCCTCTGGATCTCAGCCATCTTGTACAGCCCTAAAAATGCCACTGCCAACAGACCAAGATGTACACCCATACAGGCAGACTTTCAAGCCCATAAACATGAAGTGTGCCTTGCAGGTTCCTCTGACAGGAAGTGATGACAACACATTTCTCCCTCATTCATAAAAACTGCTATTTGGACAGATAACCATTTTCAAAACAGTGCAAAGAGCAACCAATACAAGGAATGGGGCAGGGGAGAGAAGGTGATGGAAAATATACCAATTTTTTGTCAGTCAGACAAAATTGGATTGCTTTTATATTGCAAGAACTGGCACTATCATCTCTAAATAATTAAAAAGCATATTTGTGCATTTTATAATGTCTGAAAACTAAATGTTTTGAATGGTCCCTTAGCAATATGTTTTCCCTAGTTTTTTGGACTAACAGCACTAGCTTTCTCCCTGAACTGGAGAGTTGCCCCCTGTTGTAGAGGGTCTCTCCTTGCACAGCCATGTTTGAGCTGTATGAGCCCATACGGGCAGAGTACAAGGACCTGAAAATCCTGTTTGTGCAGCACTGGGTGAGGCTTGAAGCCACAGCTGAGGCATCCCCAGCTCACCTCACTGCTTGTGGGACAGCAAAATGCCAGGGTGCCCACAGCAGGGCATGCAGATCACCCGTGCACACAGGGCAGCACACATGGAGAGCATATTTTGGGAGGCTGCTGGAACTCAGGTCTGGATCCTCCCTCTGGAAAAAGAGGCAGAAGACCTCCCTCATTTGCTGCTCAGGCCTCTGGTGCCAGCACACAGACTGATCCTGAACTGACAAAAGGATATAAGTGACTGATGAAGGGATCACTGATCCTCTGCCAGGGTAGCACAGAGCACTTTGCATCCGGGAAAAAGAAGGAAGGCAGCATAGCCTTACAATCCAAGAATCAGCCTCCTGCCTTTCCTCCTCATCATCATGACCTAATTCCCAGTATTGCCAGCCTCCTTGTGGGCAAGGGGAGAACTGGGATGGAGGAAGACAGTGCAGATTATACTACTGTTCATGTATTTTTAACCATACAGCTGATGTAAAGACTGACTAGCAAAGTCCTCTCACTCAGCTCTCAGGGACCAAATCCTGGGACCCTGTGGTTTTCATTACCACCTCTCCCAGCAAAAAGCACTATGTAGATCTTTTCCTTACACTGCCAAGAGTTCCTTGAGAAGGATACAAAGATCCCTACAAGCACTTGTCAGATCTCTGCTTACCAGGCTGGATACCAGCTTTTTCAGGCTGGACAGTGTTTCCAGACAGCTTCTGCCTATTAAGATGAGAAACCCTAGCACTGGAAACACTATCTCATGAAAGAATGTGTAGTGCTTCACACAAAATAGAGCAAAATACATCCATTTTTTGAATTCCTCACTGCTGGCATAAAGAGAGGAAGTCACTCCTCTGCCTCTGTAAGCAGGACAAAGCAACTCTAAGAGACATGGCAAGGACACACAGTTTAAAATTATTTCTGTAGCTTCTCACTGTAGGCACTCCTTGGTCTTGACTCCAAAAGAGTGATGTAACATGGACTACTCTGAGAGGCAGATCTGATTGTGAGGAGAGTCTCAACTACAGAGCAAGGAAAACTTCATGAAAGCTTGATGCAGCAAGTGCAATCAGCAAAAGGTCATTGAAGGAAGAGCAGAAGGGAAGGGAATCAACCAAGAATCTGTTACTTAGTTATCTTTTAAGTCAGAGCTCAGCAGTTGGGTCTGAAATTATGAGATAAAAAAGCAAAGCCATAGCAAATCTCAGCCCAGTGCTCAGAAGAGGTGAGAATTTTCTTTCTGGCATCTCAAAGGGTGACTAGAAAACACTGAGGTATTTTAATACCCTCAAGCACAGCCTCCTCAGCTTAGGACTCATATTTGGTCTTACCAAATATGACCATCAAAATGGTTGTGTGACCTCTAGAGAACAGGCAGTTAAAGACTGAGACTCCAGTTCTACCAGAGGTCTTCCAAAATACAGTGCAGTAGCACTGAAGGGACTTTGCTCTGCTTTAGCTCTCACTCTTTTACATGGCTGTTTATGAAAAGTTAGCTTTTCATGACTGGCCTGCAAAGCATGATTGCAGATGTCTTAGCTCTTGCCACAGGAGTGAGCTCCTAGAAGGGTTGTGAAGCCTAGGGATGTCTGCAGCACTTCAATGCATCCTTAGGAGAGCCATGCTATGGCACATTTACTACTCCTGAGGAATGTCAGACCAAACCAACAGGCATATGTCTGTACAACAGACAGAACACATTCTTCACCATAGGCCAGCATGTCTCCAGTTTTCCTATTGTATCCCACTTACCCTAAGATTACAGATTTTCCTGCACCATTGTATTGGTTTTGCATTGCCTGGTTTTGGTAGCAAGGGTCTAGGGGTGGCTTCTGTGAAAAGCTGCTGGAATCTTCTTCCATTCCCAGCAGAGCCAATCCCTGGTGACTCCAAAGATGGACATGCCACTGGCCAAGGCTGGGCCAGTTAGAACTGATGGTAATGCCTCTGTGATGACAGATTTAAGAAGATTTCAAAACAAAAAGGGGTTGTGCAGTTGTAATAGCAATGAGAGCAGAGTGAAAACATGTGAGAAGAATAGCTCTGCAGATACGAAGGTCAGTGGAGAAGGAGGGGCAGGAGGTGCTGGAGCTGAGGTTCCCCTGCAGCCCCTGGTGCGGCCCATGGTGAAGCAGCTGTGCCCTGCAGCCCCTGGGATCCACGGGGGATGCAGAGATCCACCCACAGCCCGTGGAGGAGCTCATGCTGGAGCAGGTGGATGCCTGGAAGAGACTGTGACCCCATGGGAGACCCATGGAGAGAGGGGCCCTGCTCCCAGGCTGGAGCAGCCTGTCCTTGGAGGATTGCACCTGTGGAAGAGTGACCTTCACCGCAGCAGTTTGAGGGGGCTGGTGCCCATGGGATGAAGCCAAGTCAGAGAAGCTCACGAAGAACTGTCTCCTGTGGGAGGGACGCCAGGGTGCAGCAGGAGAACAACTCCTCTCCCTGAGCAGTGGGAGCAGCCGTGGGTGATAAACTGACCACAGTCCCCACTCCCTGTCTCCTTGCACTGCTGGGGTAGGAGGCAGAGCTGGAAGGAGGGAGGGGTGGGGGAGGGTGTTTTTAAGGGTTTATTTTATTTCTCATTACCCTGCTCTGATTTTGTTAGGAATAAATTCACTTTGTATCTCTAAATTGAGCCTGTTTTTCCTGTGATGCTATTTGATGAATGACCACTCCCCATTCCTTAATCTCAGCCCAGGAACCCTTCATTAAATTATCTTTCCTCTGTCCAGCTGCAGAGAGGAGTGAGTGAGCAACTTTGGTGGGTGCCTGGCATCTGGCCTGGGTCAACCCGCTACAACCATGCATGACATTTGTGAATTCTGGATGAATTTATCCTGGTCCTGGACAAAATAATCACATGGAAAAAGTGAAATATGTTTGAGGAAATCCAGACATATGGTAGCTTAATCCAGATCAAACTGAGAGTACTCTCCACTCTGGCACCACAGCATTTGTGAAAGACTGACAGCAGTAGAGTCAGCCCCAATAGTGTAAAAACTCAAAATTCCGCCAACATGTTATTCTCTATATTCACTATATTTATTGTTTCTCATTTTTGATATCCTTAGTGGTTTTGATATCCCTGGCAGTGCCAGGAGCAGACCAGGAAATTATTTGCCTTACATCCTGGGAAAGGCCTGGAGAAGATTGATGGGCACCTTATCTTCTACAAATACCAGCTCCTGGGTGTGGCTTCACACACTGCTAGGAGGTAACCTCTCCAGCACACAATCCTGGACTGCTTGTGGTCTGGCACCTTCAGCCCCATCCACAAGCTGCTTTCTCTTACTCTGAGCAGAAAATTAATGTGGGGGGAGGATGGGAATTATGAAAACACAAGCAAACAAACAAGCAAAAGACCACAACAACAAGCAGTCACAAAACTCATCCAAAAACCAGAACAAGGCACGTGAGCAGAATCAGATCATTAAAAGTATCTGATGTGAGTTAATAAGAGCACAAATGATAGGGCTCCCATCACATCTGGAAGGAGGGGAATTTGGAGTGTTTTGGCAGCAATGAGATCTCTCACTTTTCCCACCCAGGAAACCACAGCCAGGCAGTTGTGACCATGTCACCCCAGGAAAGAAGTAGCTATGAAGCAGAGCGTGCCTCATTCCCCTGTGAACAGACATGCACATCTCCAGCTATGATGGCACCGGAAGACTTGGGAGCCAGGACTTCCATGCATCCCACTGCTGATTGCCAGGAAGGTGACTCATTTTCTACTTCCTAGTGCACAGCACAGGACTATCAGGTACTGGGCCCCCACCTGCCAAACAAACCCCAAGAGCTCAGCATCATGAGTCCTTCAGAGTCAAGAGTGTCTGCTGCCACCCATCCCTATTCCACAATGAGCTTAGTGTTGATGACAATTTTTCACTGACTTTATACAAGGGAAAAGGCTGAACGACCCCACCATTCAACAGCCTGGATGTTCTCCATGTATTTTCTTTCCTTCCAGGTATATTCCCTATTTTGAAAATACAAGCAAGAAATGAAGTAGACTGGCTTTGTGCTGAATTACCAAGCCATGGCATGAGTTGTCTGTATTTTCAGGAGTGAAACGACATGTAACAAGTGTGCAGACAAGAGGATGCTGAATACTGCACGCTTGTGCTCCACTCCACCGGCCTGCACTGGGATTTCTGTTCAGCGTGTGCTTCTATCACCAGCAACATGAACACTAGACAATAGACCTCAACTCAGGGCACTGCTCTTGAGGACATGCCAGAGAGTTAGAGGAGAATTCAGGGCAGAGCTGTACGGACCAGTGATCAGAGGTGTGATATCTGCTAAGAAATCCTAAAAAATTTGGGGTGCAGATGAAGGAGGGAAGCCATGACAGCAAGCTTCAAACACAGAACAAGCTGGTACAAGGAGGACATAAATCATCTGCTTTCTAAGTCTAAGGAAGACAACAAAGTCGAAAGGCATGTGTTTTAACTGCATCAAAGAAGTTTCCAATTAGGCAGCAGCAAAACTTTTATCAGTCATAGGAGTGGGAGAGAGAAGGGCATTAATCTCTCCTGGCATTTCCCAGGCAGATTCAATAAAAACCTAGCAATGACAACAGAGCTACAGCTGCTGCTGATTTGGACAGAAAACAGACTCACAGAGATGGAAGAGAAATCAGATAATAATTTTAATTTCATGTGCAATAAGTCTGCTATATCCGGATTGTGGCAGGGCTATACACCCACTCATCCTGGCTGCACTAACCCACTCAGAGGTGCACCCAGTGTCTCCATTTTAAGCATTATTCAGCTGCAGTACTTAATACCAAAATCTGAATTTTTAACATCCAGGGACAAAGCAGCTGAATCAGATAATAGCTACTTGAGAACAATCTGCTTCATTATGGTACCAAGAGCTGAGTTGCAATTGAAGCTGTTTAGCAATGGCCATTATTCCAACTATTAACTAGCCAGAGTAGTTTGTTCCAAATATATTGCTCTTTAGGATCATTTTTAAGAGTGGTATAATGGTATATGAAAGCCAGAAGTTTAATTTCAGTTTGTCTGTTTGATGTAGAGCTTGAGCTGAAAGCTTTTTCGCTGCTTTGTAAAAACAAGTAGGCCCTATTTCCTTGAGGTTAATCTCAGCAACTCTGTGAGACTGCAGAAAGGACTTGTAGAGGAACAAGACCACCCCATCCAGATACAGACCTGAAGATAAGGGTGAGCAAAAGGGGTGGCACTTTCAAAAGCAGAGGTCACACGACATCACAGTAAAGGAAGGAAATGGATACGTAAAAGCATTCAAAGTGGTACAAAACCGCACCTGGAGAACTCACAGGAACTGAGTAAGTCCAGGGGACACAAGAAATTTCTGCTCTTGGCAAGGCCACGTGGAGCTCCTTCAGGAAGACGTCTGAGGTCTCCGGCACCAGAAAGTTTTTCAAGCTAACCAGGCTGGAAATCACCTTCCTGTTTGCAGAGAGCTGCTCTTGGTGTCCAGAGCTGCCCATGCCAACACCCATCTCCTGTGGGACTCAGGCTCCAGACGTGAACTACACCCTCTCCACACCCCTCGCACAGCAGGCTCCTGGCAGCACCCAGCACGCATCCACCCAGCACGCACCCAGCAAAGCACAAGTCCTTGACCCCTTCTGCCCCCCACACCAACACTTGTCACTGGTTCAGTGATTCAAGGCTGTGAAAGGAGGAGGCTCACAGCTGACTCCAGTGACACCAATAGGCATTCTATTCCATCACCTGTAAAATATTCAAAGCCTTTTTTCCAAGTTTCATACCTACTAAGCCTGTGCAAGCACAAGATCCCTGCCTGTAGAGCATCACATTAGATGAGTCTTGTGAGTTGTTCACAAGGCTGTATTACGGTCTTGGCATGGAAGCAGGGCACCTAGAGGCTGTGTGGATTGCAGAAGCAGCACTCAGTTAAACCAATGCAGTATTTTTAATCCGAGTAACAGTTTGTAAATTCTAACAGAAAGCTCTCCAGCTCTGTCTGTCTTCAGGTAAGCAATAGACAGAAAGACTGGAGATCTCTGCTCTTGATCTCTGGGTCTCATGGGCCATTCACTGAAGAGTTGGATTTGATGACTTTGTAGGTGCCTTGCAACTCGGAACATTCTGTGAAATCTATGAAACACTATTGCAGCGATCAAAGAACAGACAGAGCTCTTCAAGAGACCAGAATCTGGCACAGGATTTCCTGAAGAGACAAACTTGTGCCCTTTCCCTGTCCAAACCCACAATGCTCACACTCCTCAGAACACCTGGGCTCAGAGGCTTCCAGTTCATAGTGCACAATGGTTCCATTGCACAGATCCATCATGTGCATGGTACATACCCCATGCTGAACAATTGTTTTCTGTTCTCTTGTGCTGCACACCTCTGAGCAGAGTAAAAACATGTGCCAATGAATTAATAATGGTTATGTTTGCTTCACGCTCCCCCAGCTTCCTGCAAGAAGTCTCCCTTCTCCTCAAGACCTGTTCTCCACATGGTCTCTGTTGTATTCCTGCATGAAAACTGTCCTGGCATCAGGAGAGGCAGGCTGAAATCCAGCCAAACCTCTGGAGACATAGTCCCAATGCACCCCTGGGGAAAGCAAATAACATGACAGTCTAAAAAACTGTTTAAGTACTGTTTTCTACTGTTCATAGGCAGGCTTCCAAACTCTGCTAATATCTCTTACTTGCCACTCTGATAAGCAGTTCAGGTGTTCAGGTGATCTAGCCTGACAAGCCTCTTTCTCCTGTGTCTTTACTTCCAGGGAACCAAGGGAACTTAAAGTTCTGAATGACTTTTCAGAGGTCTCAATCCCTTGAAAGTTAGAGGTAATTTGAAAAGCAGAGAGATGAACAGAGAAAAAATATACACTCCGTCCTCATTCCTTCTCTTGTATGCAGGGCCAAAAGAATTAAAAAGGCGATAAAAGAAGGAATGCAAATGCTAGTAAGGGGGATTTTGGAAGTTACAATGAACATTTCAATCTCAAATGCCATTAAAACTTCATCTCCCTTTTTACCTTCTCCTTTGGAATGCTAAACCTGCATTGCATTGGTAATGCCCTTCCTTTTCAGCTTAATAATTTTTAAGGAATGTTTCTACGGCCGAAAAACCCTTAGGGGCAGCCTTGCAAGTCTTTTGAGAGAACTGTTTGCAAGCATCCAAGGAGAAGCCACAAGAGATTCAAACTTCCAGCCTCATGCCAAAAAAAAGCAGATGGAAAGTGGCACAAGGATAAACAGCTAGAAAACATCCAAGAAGACACACATCCTCTTCTCAGTCCTGTATCACCAGTCCATGAAATAAAATCTTTACCTGCACTCAGCTCCAAGTAATAAAGTCAAACAGAAGTAAGAATCACTGTCATTCCTGGAATCTGCCTAGATCCATTATTTTCTCTGGTCCTTTCCCTCCTTTTTTGAAATCATCCATCTGTTTCATCCATCTTATCCTTCTCCTCCTCTGTTAAAATCTCTCTCATCCCCTACAATTTTCTTCCACACAACATATTCTCTCAAAATTCATTCCTCCCCATCCAAAAATGAATAAGGTAACTTGATGCCAAAAAGTAAGAAGGGTCACTCTGGGAGACTCAAAAAGCCCTTTCAGCTATCTTGTCTCTGCCAATGACAATTAGACAATGTTTACATCCAGATGACAAGAAAAATATGTACATGAAGTCAGTTTCAGTACTGCCTCACACTGAACACCAAGCTATGCATTGGAAATAGGGGATACATTCCCATTCCCAGTACCCCAAGGCTTGTAGAAAGGAAGCAGTTAAACGCCTCATTTTAAATAAGGCAATTAATATATCATGAAATACTGCTGGTTTTCTGCCTGAGAGCCAGCTACACGCACTGTAAATTTCATGACATGGCTCTAAATGGAGCAAACTGTACAAGAGAGCTTCATAAAAAGTACGTCCCCTCTCCTCACTCTGCTGTCCCCACGGTAGATTTATGTTGATGCAGGAAGACATGTGCTACTTGCTCCCAAAGCAGGCGTCTGCATTCTTTACACAGGCACAGGGTCCTGGTTTCAGCGTCTCTCTGCTTTAAGCAGACTACTTTCCCCTCTCCTGATCAGAGAGGTGTGATTCTTGCTGCATCATGCTTTTCCTGATGAATCTCAGCAGAGGAACATCTGCTAAGCAGGCTGCTCCAAACCTTTCTGCTCTCACCTACCAGCATCAGGGCACCGGGCACAGCTCTGATCAGGGAAGCAGTGCAGTGCTGTACATACCTCATGCCAGCAAGGTGAATGTGCCTTACATATCCTGCAGAAGACACCTGTCACCTGCATGGGCCACAGCAGCAAAACTGACATACAAGCACCCTTTCTGGGATAAGGCTGCTTTTAGCAGCTAACTAATCAACTAAGACAACTAAGTCCCAGGTCCACACAGCTGGACTGGGACAGTTTTGGCAAACACAAACACATCACATAATTATATTCACTCTGAAAAATGCTATTAATGCTTCTTTCACAGGGCAAAGTTCTCTCTCCACAGCACCTGGTACTGCAACCCTGCCTCGTGGTTAAGCAAGGGCATTCAAAGAGACAGGCATTGTAAAACAGTGTCCAGAGGTAATTCTCACTTCCAGATGCTTCAAAACCCTTCAACCTCACACTGCTCTAAATGCCTTCCTCACCCTGTCTTTTTGCCTTATACAGAGAAAGGGCTGCTGGCTGCAACCCTGTTAGGATCCCAGTGATCACAAAGCAAGGAAGCAATGAGAAAGGTGTCTGTTTGTTGTGCTAGTCTGCAGGTGTCACTTTTTAGAACAAGCAATCGGTGCAACTTCCCGTCCCGTGTATGCTCCTTTGCCACCAGCTATCATGGAAATGAAAAGGGCTCATTAGAAACAGCAAAGTGGGAAACACATCGCTCTTGCTAAATCAAGCATTGTAGTAAGGTGTAGTTTCCTCCAAGTAGTATGTACCCATCCCAGAAAGGTTTTGGTATACAGGACAAACTCCCGTGAACATGGACCAGGCTTAGGCACGAGCAGTCAGCCCACTGGAGAACAGTCAGTGTTCATCGTTTGTTCATCCCCACACCAATATTAGTCCCAGGTGATTTAACCAGACCTCATCCTGATCCCACTCTCCTCTTTTCCCTTCCATCTAAAGCAGCAGTAAGGGACAACTTTATCATACATGCAAGTTAATTTTCTGGCTAAGAGAAAGGCCATCCTCAGAGACATACCAGTACGGCTGCAGCTTTCTCCAGCTGCACCTTGCAAACTCCCAGGAGGGAGACTCCCTCACTCTCCTGGTGCCCTGCACCACCTTCCTTGAGTTAACCTACCCTCACAGACTTCTGCGCACGCTCTCCATGCATGACCTGGAGAACCAGCAGAGCAGGGAGTACTTTCAGGAGCACCTGCTTCTTGCTTCCAGAGAGGACTCGCCAGCAGCCAGAGGGAAGCCAGTGGGGTTGGGCTTGCAACTCTTTTAATCACAGTTACTAACTGCATGGCTGTATTCCAAAATACCAAGTCCTGTGCACCACCAGACAGGTGGGGAGGCAGTCCTTGGTTTGCAGCCTGCGAAGAAACTAGAAGAGACCCCTCAAAACACCAAGGGAATTACTGCACTGCCAGGCTGGCAGAAGAGTGGGTGGAAGCTTTGACAAGACATCCTTTTGCTTCACTGCTCTGAGACAACCCTCAGCTCAACTTACTAGCAGCTCTTGTTTCCCCATGAGGAAGGTCTTTATCATAAAGGCAAATGCTCCTCTCTCCTGTCCTCTTCTGCTCTGTGATGACTTTTAAGATCTTCCCGTGAGAATGTACATAACAGATCAAGGCCAAGCCCTCAATACAGCCGACCAAACCTTGTGTTGAAAGGGTCACCCTGTCCCTTCTCATTTTAAGCATTCCTTTTCTTGTGAAAGCTTTTGGATAAGGCTGTGTCCCTATGAAGAAAATACTGCTAAGAACTGATCTTGGAGACAAGCATTTAACAAACTATGTGTTCCAACAGCTGGCAATGGTTCTCCATGGACCACCCTCCAGTCTTCTGCTACTGAGGAAGCTGCTCACTGGTGCACGAGGAAGATGCAGGTGTCACAACAGATCTCCAGATTTTCAGTTCCTTTCTTAAAGGAAATGTGAAACTTTTATTTTGCCCTGAGAAGGCAGAAAGTATAAATGCTAACTGTAACTCTCTTGTGTCCCTGGAAGTAGTTCCAAATACAAATGAGGAAGTTTGTTGCAAAGGAGCACTAGAAAAAGCAGCAGGGACACTGAAAAGACTGAGGCATTGAATGACTTCTTCACCTCAGTCTTTACTGCAAAGATCAGCCTTCAGGCACCCTGGAGCCCTGAGAGATCCAGAAAATCCAAAGCAAGGAAAACTGACTCTTGTTGGAGGAAGATCAGATCAGGGAACATTTAAACAGACTGGATATGGACAAGGGCCGATGGAATGGACCCATAGGAGCTGAGGAAGCTGGCCCTTGTTGTTGCAAGGTCATTCCTGGTTTTGTTTGAAAGCTCATGGCAATGGGGTATCATCCCTGAGGACTGGAAGAATGTGTCACCCTTGCCTTCAAAAGGGCACGACAGAGGATCTGGGGAACCACAGGGTGTTCAGGCTGAGCCTGATCAGGGAGTTAAATATAAAAAGGAACTTTTAGACTCTGAGGGTGGTCACACACTCCGCCTGTCTCAGACACAGGTTGCTGAGAGAGGCTGTGGAGACACTCAAAACCCGACAAGACAACTCCCTGAACCTGCACTGAGATGGCAGCTGGCCTAGGTGAACTCCAGAGGTGCCTCCACTCTCAGCCAGGCTGTGACACTGTGAAATCCACACTGATCTCTTGGGTGAGGATCCTGAACGGGTACGGTCAAAGTAGACCAGAACTTACTGTGTGCATTCAGTGTGAAGAAGATGGGAGATATCCCTGCCACACAACACTGCCTGCAAGGGACTCATCATATGGGCAATGCTAAGGGGAAGGAAAACAAGCAGCGACTCAAACAAATGGCGTAAAGCAACAAAAACAGCTAAACCACAGTGTAAACTCTCTCATTCAAGACCAACTAGATGAGGAACAGGCAGGTTAGAAGGTTTTCTCGGGAGGCTGGGGAAAGGAGAATGATATCAAGGTAGTACAAAGTGGAACTTGGTAGATATGCAGATAAAACTGAGAAAGATGGAGCTCAGCTTTTGTAAACCCTGGCCAGGATTCACAAGCCAAAGTACATTAACAAAACCCAAAATCACTATGACATTCAGATTCCAGTACTATGATAGTTTCTCACCATAGCATGAGGTTAGCAAGAAGATCCTCAAATGAATAAGTGGTTTGTGAAAAATGGGAAACACCTACATTTGAGTGCTGCAGGCTTAAGTTCAAAATAGATTTTCACCATTCTGTTTATATACAACCATGTCCTCCAGGAAGCATAAATTTGTGAAACAAAAGCACCACAGGTCTTGTGAGCCCATCTTTTTTCCTGTCCTTCTCATTAATTTTTCTCCATTCTCCCCTAAGGACTTTTTTCCCAAAAATCTCAAGTAATGGAGAGACTATCATCATCCTGCTAAACTTAACCCAGCAGACAGCTGCCTTTACCATTACGCAGCTTTTCTCTGCTGTCAAAATTAAGTCTCCTTTTGTGCAGCGTCCCTTGCTTCTTATTCTATTTAGCCAGATCCCGGGCAAAAGACTCTACCCTCTTACTCCAGTAAGCTTTCCTCCACAGCTGACACACAGCTTCCCAGTCTTCCCTGGTTTTTACCCCATTCTCCTTCTGTCAGCCGTGTTTTCTGAACAGCTGACCAATTTGTCCTCCTTGCTTCCACTCTCTTTGGCTCATCTGCATTTTACCAGAGCAGCTGCACCTAAAACTCACAGAATACATCTATTCCACTAACATGGATGGACAGAAACATCCAAGGCTCCCTTTAAAATTTACCAGATATTCTCCAGTTCATATTTATCATTTTCTTTCTACAGCATGTCACCAGGTTGTGTGGAAACAAATGCAGCCTTTGGATGCTTTTCTGCAGAACTGCACTGGGTCTGATGGTACTGCATTATCTGAAGACCCAAACCTCTCTCTTCTGAACCGTACCCTAATTTTCCCATGCCATTACTTCAGCTCATCAAGGCAGTTTCAAACCAGAGCCCTGTCATTCTGCAAGCTTCCTGCTCCTCCTTGTTTCCTGTTTGTTGTTTATTCCTTTGTCCTAATTGCTAATAAAAATACAAAAAGCATCAGATGTCAAGAAGAATCCTGCAAAACTCTTCTCAATAAATCTTCACATTCTGATACCAAACTGTCATGTAATCTCTTCTCTATAATTCTCTCACCAGATTTACAGATACCTTACCACAGACAGATGTATATAGTGCATATTCCTTTACTTTAATTGTGTGGGATAACATTTTTCTAAAGTCAAGATAAACGACCCCACATCCATAGGGCTTATCACCCTATGGAAGATGAAATCTGAGTATTGACATGATTGGGTTTGCCATGCTCATGCTGCCTTTTTCATCTCATTATTTCTCCCATGTGTTCCGCCTTCCTTGTTCTTCTGACATCCTCCTTACAAAGAGGCTCAATCTTCCTTCCCTGTGTCTAGAATTCAGGTATCTCCTCCATCCTCTGAAGAGACCTCAAAGACAACCTGTTAATTGCTCTGAGTCAATGTCAGGCAGCTCTTCATGTGTTCTGCAGCTCACACCGACCGGGGTCCCCACACACGTGCCATGAGCACTGTCCAACATCACCTGCCCCACTGTAGCCTGAAGTAACACTCATCCCTTCTTGCTATTACTGGGGGATTTAGCCAGGCTTGGGGAGGGCTCTGCATTTGTCCCTAGAATAATCCAGTGTGGTTGGAAGTTGTGACCCCTTCCAGACCAGCCTGCAGTGCTGAGCTGATCACAGAGCATCCCCTAGGCAGCAGCTCACTGCCTAAGCAACCAGCATCCCAAGAACCCACTGGGATCCCCAGACAGGGCTGCATGCAGGACACTAAAATGCTTGCTGTTCACAGCCTGCCAGGGGTACAAGTTCCTCAGGATCTCCAAGCTTTTGTTCTCCTGGGGCTCTCTGGGAGCTGGTTTTTCCAACACACAAGACTAAGCTCCATGTCCAGCACAGCAAGTATCTGTATCATTAGCAGATCACTCACAGAAAGCCTTTTCTGCAGCAGGAGAAGACCTTCTGTCTCACCTGTGACTGGACATCTGGTGCAACACCCAGGAGCCCAGATTCAGAATCAGCCAGCCAGTGAACACCTCCTGTCACAGCCTGCCTTCCTGGGCTGCACAGTCTTGCTGCTCCTACTGTGGAAAGTCAGGCCTGCAGCACTGTGCAACCCTGCAGCTCTCTGCAGGACAGGCAGTCTCACATTTCTGCCTGCACTGGGTTTTGCACACCGACAAATGTCCCTGTGCAGACATGGTTCTCTGAAGGCAAAATGCGGGATGAAAGCATCTTCTCCTTTCCCCCTGTGAGAAGTACCTCTTTTGGATCAGTTTCTGCATACCAAGAAGGACCAGCAATACTGGTGTGATTGTATTAATATAATTACAGGCTTTAGCTTCTGCTGAAAATGTATTCCCACATAAACAGGCCTGGAAAGCCCAGTGGTAGCAACAGGATAAGCAAAAGTGTCTGTGCTTTGCAGTACATGAAAAGCAACAGCCCTAGAAATCCAGAGAGCAACTACAGCTCACACCTTACAGCTCAGCAGATAACACTATCATTGCCGTTTTGGTTTCTTCCTCCTTTTATTCCAGCCATAGCTCTTTAATTTCAAAACAGAAATTCTCTATTCCTTCCTGGGAAAGGGGTGGGGAATTGCTCCATGAGGAGGACACTCCTCAGAGCATTTATCCACGCAAGAAATCAGTCATACACCTCTTAGTCCGGCATGTCTGACTGCTGTCCTTTGCCAGCCCCGTCCCTGCACCAGCAGCACAGTCAGAGCACAGCCATAAGCACACAGAAGCTGTGCCATGAGCTGGGCCACCCTGGGCAATTCACTTGCCCTGGTGTGTCCATTTGCCACACCCATGTTACAGTCTACTCTGCTGGCTCCCACCCTCGTTCAGGCAACAAATTTAATTTAATTTAATGCTCTCAGGTTTACATTTTTGAGTTTGCATTTTTTTTTCAAAAATCCACCCACACATGCTTCCATCTTCAAAGACGGAATACAAGTACACCCTTAAAAAGGCAACCCTGAAGGCAAACAGAGGAATGTCGGTGTTATCTACAATTTGTAAGACACACACATGAGAAACCGTTTCCTGTTATATCACAGTATGTGTTGAGTTGCTGCTTCAAGACAAAATCAGAGCCCTCAGAATTTCACCACCAGACACCAGCCTTCTGGCTCAGATGCCAAATAAGAACAGACAATTTAATTTCTGGACTTGTTTTCCACAAACCTATCACACAATGGTTTGTAAGCCTCTCAGCTTAAGCTCGGTTCCCCTCAAAGCCACACACACTCTCCTGGGCATATCTGCAATACAGTAGGTGACACACCCCTAGACGCACCTTGCCATCCAAATTCCACTTCTATGCTATAACACTATCAAGGGGAAATTACCAGTAATAAATTCCTTTGGAACCAAAGTCAACCAGACCATATGATTACACAGCAACCCAGAGCTTTAAATACCATCTGCACGTGTCATCTCAAACAATACTACAAGCTCAGAGGCTACAAGACTATTGTTACGGGAGAAATGACATGGTGGCTTTCACCTCTTGGTTCATGACTTGGTTGCACCTAATGCAGGGGAAGGTGGAGTCTGCATTGAGGCCATCCCTCTTCCACAACTGTGGTCTGAGAAGCAAAATCCTTGAGAGGCAAATGTTGCCTTGCAGGTGAGGTTTATCAGTTCAGAGTCCCGGATGGAGAACCTAACCACCAGACCCTGGTCTTGACCAGCTTGTCACTTGACAGCCAGCTGCTAACAGCAAAGAGATCTACAGAAAAAGACATGTTCCCAGGCTGTGTATTCAGCCTCCAGAACAGGATCTCAGGCAGTCCACTCACAAGCACATACACTGCAGTTTTGTCCCCACATGCAGCAGTTTGCCTCTTCACAAACAGAGTCCGTGTATCACAGCACTGCACGCTGAACCTTGGGTGAGGTCTTCCCGCTGCAGCCGGTGTGCAGAAACACAGGACCTGTGTCCCATAGCCCTGCTGCTGCTGCTGCTGCTGCTGGGTTCCCCAGGGTCTGTTTACAGCAGGGGGAATCTCATGGCTAAGGCTGCTGAATATGCATTAACAGAGAATCCGAAGTGGGACACACTGCAGACACTTGAGCTGGGATAGGGAAGCAGTTTAAGCTGCTGCCGCAAGAAAACTGAGTTACTGATGAAGTCTTGCAAACAGGGCCAGCCTAGCAAGCAGTTTTGTATGAATAATGCATTAAAAAAAAAAAAAAAAAAAAAGCGCTCTGCGAATGGTTTTTGTAAACAAAAAAGGAGGTGGAGAGCCATTAACTAAGTGATCTCACATTCCTCGATTTGCTTTATCAATCTCAGTATTCAGAAAAAAAAAAAAAAGCTTAAGAGCAGTCCAGGCTCTCTAGTGAATCAACAAAACCACACAAAGGACCGTACCACTCCTCACAGCCTCCAGGCTGTACATTAGCTTTTAGCAACGGTATCTACCACATGAATAATGCAGCACGTCTTCCAGAGCATCTGTACTCCAATCAATCCACAGTAGCAAATAAAAACCTTTCAGCACGCCTTTCTATCAGGCAGCAGGACCTTTTTACAGCTGCTCAGAGGCATATCCTTGGAAAAACAACCCTATCTGCGACCAAAGCTGGAAGCTTTTAAATCGGCCAGCTGGGAACCAGCCTTTTAAATCAGCCATCCTGCGATGGGCCTCGATTTTATCAATTGCCTTTCTTTGTCTTTTGTTCCGTAAGGATCCACACCCACCGTTCCGGGGCTCAGATTAAGGGAGCTCAGACTAAGGTTTCATTCTGCTTTGAGAAACAGACACGTGTCTCTTCCCAAAAGCAGCTCAGAGCCTGCAGCCGGCCCTTCCCAAGAGGGACACGGTGGCCTCTCCCGACACACAGCATACACGCCACATCCTTCTCCTGCACTATAAAGCAGCCTCATAATGAAGTATGGACAAAGACCCTTCACCAAACCAAGCATCAGTCAGATGCTCCAGTTCGTATTTTCAGAAGCAGAACAGGTGATGGAACGAGGTGCTCTGTCCATGTCCATCACCAGTGCTGCTTTGAGCACTGCTCCTCTGCAGAAGCACCAAGGTCCCTTCTCCTGGGACCTTTGGGCAGCCCACCAGGAGTTGTGGGAACTGGTTCTGTCACCACAGGCAGCAGCACATCATGCAGGCTACTGTCTGCCTGAGCTAGGGACCTGTACAGATGGACTAGGAGCCGCAGAAGTGGTGGGGGACAAAATGACAGCAGCAAGCAAGATCTCAAAGAACAACATATTATAGAGATGTTGTCTTTCATCAGAAAACCCAGCTCTAAATAACACTCAAAAATATTTGCAGCTCTCCAGCACGGCACAGATACTTAAATACGGTGCCCTGGTAATCTGGTTGTGGAAAACAAACAGCTCTGCCTGTAGAATGAACATTGCACAAGTAGAGAGGACGTGAAGTAGGAACGTGAAGGAGTCACTCAAAACTAAAATAATTAGTTGATTTCTGTTGGAACCCTAGGCACAGAGAATTTCATGCTCTCTGTGCTGACAGGCACAGACCCACAAGAGAACACTGTGTTTGAGACCATGGAAAAGGCTTCTGAAATTGATAGAACTGAAACTTTGAGTGTGTAGTTTAAACAGAAGTGTGTTACATCACTTAGTGGAAAATTTTGACTTTAATATTTTAGAATATAGTGATATATATGCAACAAGATTAAGGGTTTAGGGCATTAACCAGCCTTGTTCTTTCACCTTTTTCTTCATGGATTTTAGTAATATTGTGTGATTGGATATGAAAGTCCACAGTGCGGAACACAAGTGTTTGGCTATTGGGTCATAAGTAAAAATAAATTGGCATTTTATAATTGGGTAGTTGACACTTAAAAGGCCTTGGGAAGAGATACCTGGGGCTCTATTTTCTAGACTGTTGGCTTAGTGTGCAGACAAACTCACTGTCTGTGAGAAAGTAGTAGATAAGAAAAGATAAACAACTGAGTCCAAACACAGAAACCATCTCACTCCCTCTCATTAATCCTGACCTTTAGGAAAAGAAGCACGGAGACTTTTTACAGATTTCCTCATCCACGAGATAGGAATGCCAATAGCTTTCTCTTGCCCTCAATTTTTGGTGAACACTAGCCAGGGCAGGACATGAGGTCTCATGTGAGTCCTTGCAAGGAGATGTGTCAGCCCTTGTCCCAAGCCGGCAGTGGGTCAAAGCTTACGCAGGAGGTACTACATGGACACATCTTCAGGAGAGGTGAGACACAGCTCCTCCACTGACACAGGCATCTTCTGCTCAGACCATAAGCAGAAGGATATTTTGCATCCCTCAGTTACTGGCTTAGGCCAGGGAAGGCAAACATTGCAAAGAGACCCTATACTCTGAACAGAAAACTTGTGTACTCTTATGCACTGAACAGAAAAACTCCCGAAACCCACTGCAGCCATACACCCCACCAACATCATCACCAGCTGATACCACATGTTTTGTCTGAGAGTCTCTTTCTAGTGATGGAACCCAAGGCTGTCCAACTAGGACCAAATTCATGCCAAGGTCCCAGGCTAGGCAAAATGCACATCGTGCAAATTTTTTTACCTTAGAAGATACATGTACTGTGAACCTCAAAATAATTTTAAGTACATAAATCCAGGGGCAGGCAAGGGCTGTTAAGAGTGAGTGAAACAAGACCACTCTTCTCAAGACAAGGTTGAAATAGCAAAAATCCCTTGGTCTTCCTTGATGAGTTTTCCAGCTGCACTTGTGTTTAAACCACAGTGGACTCAAGCAAGGCAGGCAGCAGTGCCAAATGGCATCCAGCATAATAACGCCCTCATGGTCACACCTGTCCACGTTATTGCCACATCCCCACTGCCCAGTACTTCTCTTCTGTGCTCTTCTGCCATGCTGGCAAAGCAGGGAGATGGACAAGGGAGCACATGTGCCTCATAAAAATAGCTCAGCCAGGTTATTTTTAACTCATCCCAGCACAGTCAGCAACAATGGTGAGGAGCAATGAAGAGAGCAAAGAGAAGAACTGGCAGAGACTATAGCCTCAGGCAGCTCTGAAGAGGCTCAGACTCTCCTTTCAACTGATCTGGTGAGGAACCCAAGACTATATTTTGGGTAGAATCCCCCAGAACACTTTGAAGTGCACATTTTGAAGTATTGGCTGAATTGTCACCTGTTCTTTATTACACTGCTGTGGTCGCTTCCAATCTTGACACCAAATGTATATTTGAGCCTCCCTGGGACAAGTGAAATAAGCAAAGAGAAATTACAACAGTAAATTACAACAGTAAAACACACAGAACTGCATGAAAACATCAGGCCAGAAGGCACTTCTGGAGGTCCTGAGTCCATCCTGTCTTCAGCCCCAGCAAAGTTCACTACAAAGGCAGGTCAGGTTACTTAGACTGTCCAGTGGGTTTGAAAGACTGACAAGGATGGACAAGGACTGACATCGGCCTCCTTGGGAAATATGCCTATCAGGAGTCCTGTGGAGAAGCTCAGGCTGTAGTTGCTCTGCAGAGTTACCCAGATGACTCTGGTCAAACTTGCTGCCCACCAGGACCCTCACAGCCTTCACAAGAGCTGCTCTTTTCACTGCAAGGAGAGGCTGCACATCAGGGGCAGAAGTTGACTTTTATCTTTATTACATTTCAGGGGGGGCTGGTTTTTACCCTCGTTATAGGTATAAAGCAGTCTGGAATCTCCAGCTTGCTTAGAAAGCCCAAGAGCTGGGAAGTGCCCATGGAGGGTCTGTTGCCAGACGCTGGACTTCCCTGCAGTGGCCTGACAAGCATCATTCTTCCCATAAGCAACCAAAGACTTCACCCTGGGGCAAGGGAGCCTGAGGCACCATCACTGTTACTCCACTGCCAACAGCACCTGGAGCTTCGCTTCTTGATGGTTCACACCGCTCACTTAGGCACAAGGAATAAAATGATCACAAATCAACCTGTCACAGGAAAAGTTTCTTCATTAATATTTTTAAGCCAACATCAGCTAGAAATCAAGCTGAAGCACACGGACCATCCCTCAGTACATGTGAAAACACTTGTGCTCAGTCAGTGCAAAGCCAGTCTGTGCATCCCAGGAGGCACTGAGGAATACTCCAGGGATGACTCCACACTCAGTGGTAATGCCTTTTTTGGCAGCTCAACCTATCCCTTCACCACTCCCTTTTCTGCCGTACTCTACAAGCTCTGACAGAGAGCTTGAGTACATAAATGAGTTGATGACATAAATGTCTTCAGTCAACATGGCCTTTACAAGGTACCATAGTGGATCAGGGGAGTGTGAAGACTAGCAAAATCCAAAACAACCCCACACCTCAGCTTATTTTCATTAGGCTTATCAGAGCTCTCAGGAAGGGCAGGAGGCAGTATTACTGAAGCAGAGGATGGGGCAACGCCAGCCTCTTTGGAGGGTAAGCCCCGCCTTCCTCTGATTCACCTCTAGCTTTCCAAGATAGCCTGTGTACAGAAAGATAAAGCTAACTTGCCTGCATTCTCCAGAGACAATACCCTCTTTCACTTTGCTGGTTACCTGGGCAGCAAAGAAAATATTATTGCTTATCAACTTCCTTGTGAGTACTAATGTGCTTCTGAATTCAACAAGAGGGCAAATTCCACCTTAGAGACCTTTTATATGCTGGCAAGATCCTGCTACATTACAAAAGAAACGCAAATAATCCTGGTTCAAAGAACAATAAAAACTGGAAGCCTCTTCTGCCTCTCTCCCCCCACCACCTGCAAAACTCAACTTAAAAAGGAAGTTATTAACTTTCAGGGACATTGCCACACTTCTTGTCAGAAAGGCAGCCTTGAAAAACTCATCATCAGACACTCTACAAGCTCAGCAGTTTCTCCTGAAACTAGGATGCCATTCCCATTTCACAGAAAGAAGTTTCCTGCTATTCAAGGCCAAGCTGGCTTCTGGGTTTCAGAAAACATTCAGCTCCCCATCAAAACGATGCAGTTGGGTCTTAGGAACCTGTCATGTTCTTTGGGAAGACAAGGAGACTTGGTCCCAGTTGTCTTTATTGTGAGGTCTAACTGTGCTTGCAGACATCTGGCAGAGTCAGAGTGCATCTCATCTAAAGGCTACTGTACAGAAGGCTTTTCTTGAGCTGGCTTTCCTTCAGCATCACTGGTTCAAGGGTTTAAGATTGCTCACCTTCAGGGAATACCAAGATCTTGGTTACTGGCCCACAGGAGTCCAAGGGGGATCCATTGGGTTAGCCACATTTCTTCTCAAACCTCTTCTGCCTACCTGTGCAGCTGTGGCTGGCACCAGAACACACACACATGAGAAAACGTGAAGTGCCTGGCAGGACGGTGAGGCAAAGGAAACACCCCAACTGCAGATGTTCCTCCTGAGTTCTGTCAAGGTTTGGAGGTTACACACTTCCCTTGACCGTCTCAATACACAGCCCTTACATCTCATGTGATGTCATGTCACTGCACACTCCACCATGACTGAAGCTCTGTACACAGCCTTGAACGTGGTGAGATCCTGGCCAGTGATACCAAGTCCGTACCTCATCTCTGAAACTGCCTGGGGAAATGAAAACTGCTGAAGAGCTGGGTGGGAGCACTAACCAGGCTCCTACTGGTCTGGGAAGGAAAGCACAACCACATATGAAAGGGCACAGTGTAGGAGACCCCACTTCTGTGGTCTCCAGTTAAGCCTCACTGTCAATCTACCCGTAACTCTAAATCAGGACAGATGTGGAGCCTTCAAAATCCCTAAGGATGATGGCCTCCACCTGCCTGGTCCCACTGCCCTCCCGGGGATGCAGTTTTCTCTAATGTCTGACCTACTTCCCTCCAGCTGCAGCTCGCATTCCTGGTCTCCTTATTACATTGTCAGTACCAAGGAGAGTCTGGCTCGGTAACTGCCCTCCCAGAAGTTGCATCCTTCTGTTAGCAAATGGGTTTAGCAGCAAAGGACACAGGTACTTCCTACCATAGACCAGAGAAGAACCAGCTGAGAGTTTCCCTGCTGTGAGCCAGAATTAGAGGGAAATGGTCCCTGTTCTTCTGGGGGCAATGACAGCAGGACTTTGTTCCTTGAAAGGCAGCAGGCAGCATCAGAGGTATTCTCTGAAACCCACAGCCTCAGAGTTCTTCTACCTCCCTTACAGCATCATTTGCATGCAAAAACTATTGAGGGGCCCACACAAAAGAGAAGTGTGGGAAACTCTCCCACACCAATGCAGCGCCTGTGGAATTATGATTCCAGTTGAGGCTTTTCTCTCTTAGTGGCTGACTAAATCAGAATTGTCATCTCTCTATTCTCCAGAAAACTCCTAACGCAGTTTTGAGCTTTTTAACAGCAGGTTCCACTTATCTGAAGCATGACATGCCAGCAAGAGAGTGTAGCAAAGGCAGGTATCACAGGCACAACAGCCAATGCTTTCTTCCACCACATTATAGAATCATAGAATGTTCTGAGTTGGAAAGGACCCATCATTGAAATACAGCTCCTATCTCTGCATAGGATATCCCCAAGATATCCCTATCCCAGTGTGAAAGCATTGTCCAAACACTTCTTGAACTCTGTCAGGTTTGGTGCTGTGACCACTTTCCTGGAGATCCTGTTACAGTGCCCAGCCATCCTCAGGGAGAAGAACCTTTTCCTTATATCCAACCTAAACCTTCCCTAAATCAGTTTCAGGCCTTTTCCTCAAGTCCTGTTGCTGGTCACAAGGGTCTAGATGTCAGTGTCTGCCCCTCCTCTCCCCCTCACAAAGAAGTTGAAGACAGCAGTGAGGTCTCCCCTCAGTCTCCTCCAGGCTGAACAGACCGAGTGACCTCAGCTGCCCCTCACATGGCTTCACCTCGAGGCCTTTCACCATCTTCACTGGCATCCTTTGGACAGTCTCTAATAGTTTAATGTCGTTTTTCCATTGTGGCACCCAGACCCGCCCCAGCACTGGAGGTGAGGCTGCCCCAGCTCAGAGCAGAGCAGGACAATGCCTCCCTTGCCCAGCTGTGATGCTGTGCCTGATGCACCCCAGGACACAGGTGGCCCTCCTGGCTGCCAGGGCACTCATGACTTGTGTTGTGTAATCAACCAGGACATCCAGGTCCCATTCCATGGAGCTGCTCTCAGCCTTTTGTTCCCCAGTCTATATGCATACCCAGGGTTGCCCCATCCCAGGTGCATAATCCAGCACTTCCCCTTGATAAACTTCATACTGTTGTGGTTGCCCAGCCCTCTGTTTTATCAGAGTTTCTCCACAGGGCCTCTCTGTCCTCAAGGGAGTCGACAGTTCCTGCCAATTTAGTGGCATTGGTGAACTTGCTTAGTATCCCTTTCAGTCCTGCACCCAAGTTGTTAACGAAGATGTTGAAGAGCACAGGGCCAAGGATGAAGCCCTGTGGAAGCATACTAGGGACAGGTCTCCAGTTTGATGTCTCCCCATTGTGACTATGGTACCCTATATATCATAGATTCTACAGTTCATCATTTAGAGCAGGTTGAGTTTTGCTTTTTGGTTTTTAGTCTGGCTTTGACTGATGCTGACTAAGTGGAAAGACTACCCATGCTTTCCCTGCCATGGAAATGAGATTCTGTGCCAATTCATTCACCTGCTGGGCTTGGCAAATATACAGTTTCTGGAAACCACCACCATCACTCTGAAACTATTCCATGAGTGCAAGTACAAAAGCATTGTTTGATTCAGACTTGGAGCATGGGTTTGCAGCCAATCTCTTTATTGCTGCCATTCACTGCACTCCAGTTTGCATTGCAAAGCCATCTTGGAGCATGCAGACAGGATTCCCTCCAGCTGAAATTGAAATCATTCCAGGATGAGGACCCTGTATGCTCCATCTGCTAATGGAACCAGCTGAGTCAAATTAAAACATCCAAAATGCCTGTGGATATAAAAAGTCCTGATATCACCTCTTTCACTCTACAGATCTACTTTTCTTGAACTATAGATGTTACAGTTAGCAGAGAGGTGAGTCACTGCACACAGAAATCCCTCTCTGTTTGACCTTCAGCCTTACCTGTATTCCTATAGACTATTTTATTTACCTCCTCTCCTCCAAGTAGTGCACTTTATACTGCTTTTAGGTGCTCCTCAATCTCTGATCATTTGATTCAGCACCACTGCTCTCCTCTGTGACCAGTCTCATTCTTCACACCTCTCTATCTTCACACCTCCCAGCAATGAAGATCAGCCTCTCCTCCCACACAGTAATAGTTTAATAACTGTATACTTCATTCCTGCCAGCCTCTTCATGTATTTCTGCCAGTAAGAGTTTTGATCATCTTCCAGCTTTGTCCCACCACAGCAGCATCATCTTCAACCCTTCCAGCCAGGGGGCACCCCTGGAAGTGCCTCCACATCCCAGCAGACCTCCCTGCTACAGGCCATTTCTACTTCTACCACTGCTGCTTTCCACTCCAGCCTATTTCTCCAGCACAGTTGATATCCATGCCACAAACTGATCTTTTCTATTCCTTTGAGTCAGTTCTGGGCATCTGTGCCCTGCTGACTTTTAGAGCCAAAGGCTTATCTGTCTGTTTAGCCAGTCGTAATGGATTTTCCGCCTGCAGATTCATCTAATGGCTTTTCTTGAACCACATCCCCAACATCCTGTGTCAATGCGTTCCACTGTTTATCTGCATCCTGTAGTTCCTGGGCAATGATAAACAGAGGAACAATCACTCCCTATCTGAACTCTCCATGCCATCATATGTGAAAAGCCGTAAGTCATATCCCTTTTCAGACATACCTTTCCCAAGCTAAACAGTTGTCCTTCTCTGCATTCCATTCTGCATTACCAGACCCTCAGTGAGCTGCAGAAAGCTAGCTTTGCATGAGGCACTGAAGACCCAGTTGCACTATAGATGCATCCAGACAGTTTTGGGTTTTTTTAAATCTGTGCCATAAGAAGGAGGAAAAAATAAAATTTAAAAAAAAAATTACAATTTTAAAAAAAAAAGGTAGCACAGCCCTTAAAATCTGGCTGTGAATTAAAGCAGAATTCTGAATCCCTGACATAATGCAGGCCAGGCAGCTTGGGATGCTATTTCCATGCCTTAGGCAGCAAAAACAAAGACTGTCTGTGTGAAGAAGAGTGAGAAGTAAAGCACTGGGTAGGACACACTGGGCCTCACTGCAGCTATCTGAATACGCAGTTTTCTGCGTGTATCTTATAGGCGTTCATGAAATTACATTTGTATCTAGGGCTTTCCAGTACCCGAGAGCCTTCAGGCTGCAGGAAACCTCTGAAGACTGGTCAGAGCCAGTGGAGAGTCAGCACTGTGCTCCTAGCTTAGCCCGGGATGACAGCAAATGCAAGAGTCCCACGGAGGGCTCCCTGAGCAGGCTCAAGGACTGCAGGTGAGCACTACCTACACTGCCATGCCAGGGAACTCTAGGCATAGGAAGGACAGCAGGTAATGACACCAGTAGATGTGAAAGTAAAGAAAGCGTTAGTTTAGAAACAGCTCAAAATCAGAATCTGGATTTCCTGGGGAAGTCTTGTTTTTCTGCAGGAGTTGAAGACACTTACAGATTTCCCAACTAATAGGCTAAAACCACTGTGTGGCAGTGGCCAGTGGCACCAGTGGAAGCAGAACCCCTCAACAACAGGTGTGTGAAACACTTCTAGCACCATGTATGGTGTCTGTGCCTTTAATCTTCCAAACTCACACAGCTGAGCTGGACTGCAAGACAGGTAGAAATTGAGAGTACAAATGCTGCTATGTTTTTTATATATATGTAAGGTAAGCTGTCATGAAGTCACAGAGAAGTTCATGTTGCAAGTCATGTCAGGGAAGGAAGTATAGGTAAGACATTGTAAAACTCTTCTGAAATGTACAAAACCATACATAAAATAATGAGTGGTTTCTCAAAATTGAAAGAAAGACAAGGTAGAGAAATTGTTACTTCAGTTCCCCTTTTACACCTTACATGACTTTTCTTAATCAGGCTTAAGAAGCCCTGTTCTAATACCAGCCCACAGACAACTGGACACCAAAACAAAGAGATTCCCCAAGCTCAGAGCAAGATGAGCTTTAGTGAAATAGGTTTTTTTGAAACCTCAAGGATGACCAAAATGCACTAAAGGATATTTTGATATTTTTTCTTAATTTAGTGGATCAACCTATAAAGCAGGTCTGTGTGCTGCAGAGAAAGTTAGGAATTCTAAACTACTCATCCAAGTTCAACATGCATCACGAATATTGGGAAAGAAACCCGGAACAAATACCAAGGCACACTTTCTAGGTGGATTTTAACTGTGGGTTTCCTTGCTTTAACTTATGGAAACTTCCACTCCTAATATCACTACCAGGTTTTTGCTTCTTATATCACAACCAAATCACAGGCAAATTTAGGCTGGGACGGACCTCTGATGGTCCACAGCACAAATTTCCAGTCAAAATAGTGTCAGCCTTTAAGTCAAGCCAGGTTTTTCACAGCCTTGTTCACGTGAATTCTGAAAATCTCCAAAGGCGGGGACTCTAAAGGCAAGAAAACAATCCTGATAAGCCCCTGTCTGAATAATCGTGAACTCAGTCATTACACACCAGTCACAAAACCAGGTACTGGTCCTACACAGTGCTCTGTCTCAGTGAGGTCACCTACCCCTCCCTCTCCAGATCTCAAGTCAACACAGCCAGTGAAGTCCTTCTCCACTTACAGTTCAAATGGCTCAACAGTTCAATGTTCAAACTGGCTCAGAGGACTCCTGCCTTCAAACTGTCATCCCTCCAGCGACCATAAAACATAACTCAGGAGAGAAAGTTAGCTGTTGTGTCAGGCAACAAGAGCACCAACATGGGACCCTAAGGGCAAAGCCCAGCAGAACATGCAGAGAGCTTGCAGAGAGACATGCATGGTCTCCTCTGTGAGATGAGATGCTCTAGGGGTAGTAAGCTGGAGAAAAGAAATTTCTGCAGGAGGCCAGGCAGCTGCTGTTTGGCTAATGGCAGACTGAGAGATGTCGCCTAATTCCAGAGAACACTGCTATCTCCACTGAGTGACATTATTTAGGTGATCATCCTGTTCAAGTTTCTAGCAATGCATCATCCTGGGAAGCTCTTCCCAGGATGATGATTCCTCCTCTTTACTGCTAAAAACACAACTGCTTTATTATTTTGCCAAGTAATAATTTCTCCTTCCAGCTACCGGCTCTCATTGTGGTTTGTCAGCCCAGCTGAAGAATCCATTATCTATAAAGATAGAAGTGATTTTTGATCTTTTAAATTCCACAGAAACCAAGAGTTCACCAAAATACAACCTGGAGACCATGAAAGACAAAAGTGTCAACTTTCCACTTGAGCTTTCACCTATAAAATCTCATAGAGGGGTTGAGTTTTTCTGCTCCAAGACTTGTGTTGCCTGGCAGGATGCATCACACCCAGAACTACTGCACAGGAGATTAGTGTATGGCAGGGCCATGAGCCTCAAACATGCAAATATGCAAAGATGCAAGGGGCTGTACAGTCAAGCCCTTCAATCCCTATTAATCCTTTAAATAAATGCCATGATTTTTAAAACTGTGAGACACTGAATCCTAATTGATTTCTGTGAAAGATGTCAGATGCCAGGCTATCATTAGCAAAATCAATCTTCTCAATTAAGACTCAAGCATCAGTTACTGACATAAAGACCTTTTGCAAATTCAAAGCAAAACAGCCATGACCACAGGCAGGAGGGTCAGAAGACAGGCTCTGATCCTCCCTAACTGCAAGGAAAAGAGCCTCTGTATGTAGAAGAGGCTGAGCATTACAAGAGCAGGAACTTGGAGCAATGCTATTCTGATTTTGTTTTTGTTCCTCTATGTGTGCATTTTGGTATTCAAATTAAATTAGCAAAAATGGCAGAGAAAAATAATGTGAACTAATTACATTTAAGTAGATGTTAGCAGGACAATCTTTGACTTCTTCTACTCGTCTCTTGCAATTAAAGAGCTGTCTGGATTCTCTGTGTCTATTACCCTGCAATTTTGTTGCCAGCACAGGCTCCTTTTACAGAGCAGATAGATAGAAGAAACCACGGATGACAAGGAAGATTGGTCCTTCCTGGCATCCTTCACGGTACAGGCGGTGTTCCTAAAAACGTCAATGTTAGGCTTCCTAGAAACGAGCCCTGCAACTGTGCCAGCAATTCAGGCAAAATGGTAGCTATGCTTTTCTAAGGCAACACGGTTTATATTTTTCAAGATGTGCATATTCTTGCTGAGGGAAAACGCTGTGAAACACTGGTTTAAATAACTGGTTTAAATAACCTTAATGTAACCACGTGAAAGGAGACTGAGAACTGAGTAGCACTGTCAGAGTCAAATTTGCTGCAGCCCAAACTGCTCAGATATCCGACAGGGTAGCTGTGGTGCTGCAGGATTCAGCACAGATCAGTGATGTGACAATTAACACTGGGGGGCATTCAGGGGCAGCCCTTCAGGGGCCCTTTTGGCAGACTGGCAAACGTCCTATGTGCTAACACTGCCTAGCTCAACAAGACCTGGGTGAGGCTGGAGAAGGACAGACAGTACCAGGAGAGATCTGCTGCTCCCAGACCTGTGCTTGCACATGCTCTAGTTCGCCTGCTGTATCACCCCATATCCCAGCCCACAGAGAGAGCCACATCTGAGGTGCCTGAGGAACAGGCACTCATCCATGAAGCACTTCTCATGCACCCTACCACTGATTTCCAGAAAACCTGGGATGGGATCCAGAGATTTCAGACTCTCCCAAGGAGGATTTCAGCCCTTTTCACATGCATTTTGCAAGTCAAGTTTAAATCATGGTATTTGTAGAGCAAGGACTGATTAATTTCAGCTCTTGGGAATAAGCCCAGTATTTGCCTTGGCCCCTCCCTATACCTTTTTTTCTGACTGTCGCTGCTCAACTTTAAGTACAAGCTCAAGCCACAAGGCTCATATTTCCTTTATTAATGCAACCCTGACACGGACAGCCTTGCCCAGTCACCTTTTTCTGGGAGGAGCTCTCCCCCAGCATTGCCTCCTCTCCTGTTTAAGCACAGCTCCCAGAACTGCAAGAGGAAGAACAAGGTGGAATTTGGCCTCTGCTTCTTTCCTGGAAGCTGACTTATCAGCTTTAATGAACTTTGTCTTACTCTCAGTGATAAAATACCACAACTGCTGGGATTTTCTTCTGCTTTGTCTTCCTTATCATTTTCCTAGGTGACTTTGTCCCACAGAGGGAGAGAGGCAATGCAGAGTTGCAGCCTCCTCTCTGCAGGTAGGTCCATGTTTCTTGGCACAGAGATAAAGAACAAGCAATTCACCAGACTAGAAGGGAACTCTTCAACAAACCAGAGCCCTGAAGGATGCTCAGAAGATAGAGGGAGAGAAGCACCAAACTTTGGGCACTGCTCTGAAAAATTTGAAACTGTGTGAAGCAAAGCAGAGAACAGGTCAACAAGGGAAGAAAGAACAGGGCTCAGAGCTGCACACTGTCATTGGTCCTACCCTTGGCAGCAGCATGTCTCCAAGCTTTAGGAAGGGTTTTGCTTGGCTGAGGGTCAAAAAGTCCTATTTGTGAATTTCAAAGTGCTTTAGAAATAGTAAGCATCAGCATTACACTAATAGAGCCCTGCAGGGTGTATTTTCAAAATGGGGAATTGCTGGCAAGCCTGTAATACCACAGAGGGGAAATCCCTGGAAATACTAGGCCAGTCTAGCTTCTACTTACAAGCCAGTGTAACCCTGTGAATATCAAAATCTCTCAACCAATACAGCCTCCTGGATGATGTAAAGGTCTTTCCTGTTTCTCCTGAGGAGAGGCAGGAGGCGCGTCTGCATAATTGCAGTGTGCTGCAGGCTGCTTGCCTCAGTCAGCTCCACAGCCAGGGCAGCTTAATGTGCACTTACTGAAAGCCTGGTAATGACTGCATGTGAAACACCTCACCACACCGTCGCTCTGGTGCCTTCTCGCCACGGGAGCAAGAGACCAGACCGTCTGTGCTCCTGCTGTGCATCAAGAGGTGGCCAGACACAGCTATTTCAAAGCACAGCTGCTGCCCAGCCTCACCAGGGATGCCCTTGGCTCTGAGCAGCAGTTTAGTAGCAAGGTCCAGCAGCCACCCAGACAGCGCACGGGCCAACTGTAAGACCGCTGGTGTTTATAACTGGAAGTCAGGAACATTCAGATAAGGTGCTGGAGTTTTGTGGGGCTTTTTTGTTGAAGCAAACGCTTCAAAGAAACTTTCCTATGAGAGTGGAGAACGGGGTGTGGCCGTTAAGGACCTGCTGAGTCCCCTTGAACCAGCCAGGAGTGGATGGTGGTGAAATGATCTGTAACAGTTTCCCTCCATACTATTTCTTAACAGAGCCTCTGTCATACCCTGCCACAGCCCACTCCCCAACAGTTTTCCTGTCAAAATCCCTGCCGGGGAAATCAGGACCTAACAAAGTGGCTTGAAGACTTCGTGCTATGCTGCCAACTGTGGATCAAGGAATGAAAAAAGTCAGAGGCAACAAACTGACCACAATTTATGAGGAACCAGCAAGGTCATGAATAAAATATAGCTTAGCCTGCTCCAGGGCAACCATCTCTCACTCAAACCATCACCTTTTTGTCAGGGATGTGCCAAAGCCTTCAGTTCTCTCCCTAAGCCTCCGTAACCTGGGCACCTGAAGGTTACAGCACAGGGATCTGCTCTGTACTCAACTATTCACCCCCAAAACACAGCTCACACCACATTTAGGCATCTGGCAGTCCACACAGCCCACAGGCAAGAGACAACTGCCCTTGCAGAGGCACTATAAACCTGTTCCAGAGACAGCAGTCTGCCCAGTGCCAAGCCACCTAGAAAGAGACTCACAGAAACCTGCCACAAACTCAGGCAACTGAAAATCCACTCATTATCCAGCTACTAACAAATATAGCACACACAGAAACGTGAAAATATTATCCATTACTGGCATTTGGAGAGCGAGAAATTTGCTCAGAGCGGGAAAACCTCCTCTGAGCATACTTGAAAGGCAGAAGTTACCAAGGTAGGAAAGAAGAATGATAAACATCTGGAGATAGCCTGACCTGCTACCAGGAGATCCACCTGCTGCACAGGCACAGCCAGCAGATCAATGGGATGGAGGTGATCAGTATTGCTGGTCAGGCAGCACAGCTGCCACACGGGACAGGGCTCTCCCTCACCCATGGACTTGCAAAACAGGCACACTCATGCTTAGGTGCTTTGCCTCAGAGGAAAGGGGGCCAGGAGATGGGCCTGAGCTGGGATGCAGGCAGTAGAATTGTCTGGCTCTTTGTCCAAACACCACCAGCACCTGGGTCTCACATTTCCTAGGTCTATGGCAGCTTTGCTGAGATAACGGGCTTTGATTTGTTGCTACAGAGCAACAGATTGAATGAATTTGAAATACTTCTCATCAAACCTATAATAATAGATGTCATAATACTAATTCACTAAACAACAGCAGCACAGATGAAAACACCTCCTTTTTCCTTGTCTCTGAGAAGCAACCAGCTCTCCGTCTCTGGAAGCTCTAGAGTTTCTTGAAATGCTCGCAACCAAAACATGAACTCCCTGATGTCTCCATCAGTCACTCCGTATCTCTAATCAAACCAGGAGAGATCAGAGCTCTCCAAAGAGGGCACAGCCAGAGGAAGAACAAAGGGAACAGCAGGGCTACACAGGCTGCTCCTTTGTTAACCCACTGGGGAGCCTGCACTGGGGAAGCTTAAAGGCAACTCTCAGTCAACCTTCTCCCAAACGGTCCCTGAATCCTCTGAAATCACTTCCCCTGAGCACCCAAGGGGCCAAAAGAGACTAAGCCTGTCCAGGCAAATACCCTTCACAAGGATTGCAGCACAGTGTCTCCTTAGAAAGTGTAAGTGAAAGGGGCTGGGGCAGGGTGGTGTGGGAATCAGGAACAGACAGGATGCTCCAGAGCACGACAAGGAGGGCACCACTCCCTGCAAAGTGAACAATGTGTTCAGACACTGCACATAGCTGGCCTCACCGGGCCATCAGTCTGAAAAGTGCTGTCTGTTACACATCCCTTTGCAACAACCTGTCTTGGCCCTTGACAGAGCTGCAGCATCAAAGCCAGACCCATGGAAGAAGCAGTCGTCAAAGCCGTGCTGCCTGAAAATAAGGACCCTTCAAGGCGCCAGTTCCCCCTTCAGGGGTAAGTGGCACCAGGAGATGCCGGTGCCAGAGAGTCATTTATGTGGCTGTCATCGCGCTCTGTGCAGGATGTGACCTACCCTGACAGCAAGCACCCAAATTCCCCACGACTCCAGCCAAAAAGGCCAAATTTAACCCATCACACACACAGCCATAGGTGAGGCTTCTCTATAAATAATAAGCGAAGTTATACAGATGCCAAACCGTGCCACCGGCGGCACCGTCCAGCAGGGCTGGCAGGAGGCGCAGCCCTCCCGAGCAGGCAGCAGGATGGCTCGGGTCGGCAGGAAGCCCTGTTGCTCGGCGCACCGCCGCCTGCAGACCCCCGGGCCGGAGGGCTCCCGCCGCGGGCCGGCTGCCGGTCCGCCACACCCCGCGCAGAAAATCCCGCCGGCAGCTCCCTGCAGGAATAGCCCTGGCGCTACTGGCGAGCAACAGAACCTCGCCCGCCGAGAGCGCGACCAGCACCGGCTGCCCCGAGCGCGGCCAGCGGGAACGCCCCGCTCCCGCCGCACGCACCGGGGGATGCCCGAGGCCCGCGGCACCGGCCGCCCAAGGCATCCCCCGGCCGTCGCTGTCCCCGCGGCTGCGGGCGGCGGACCCAGCTCCGCACAAAGCGGGGTGGGGCCGGAGGGAGCTGCGGCACCCCCGGCGCAAGGCGGGCGGAGCAGGCGTCTCCCCTCGCTCCCCGGCACCGCCGGGCTCCGCAGGCCCCGGGCTGCGGCAGGTGCCCGAGCCGGCCCTGCCCGCTCGCGTCCCGGCCCCGCACCGCCACCCGCCCTCTCGTACCTTGCCGCTGGCCGCGGGGATCTGGACGTGCGCACGGGATCCGCGCCGCGCCAGCCCGGCCCGGCCCGCCCGCCGTCCCCGCCCCGGCCCGCCCCCGCGCCGCGCCCCGCAGCCGGGAGTGCCGCCGGGCACCGGGACTGCCGCTGGCCACGGGGAGCTCCGCGGAGCCTGCCCGCGGCGATCAGGTCCGCGGCCGTGCCCGGCCCCGGAGCGCAGCCTCCCGTGGCCAGCGAGGGCTTATCCTGGTGCTTGTGGCGGGGAGAGCCCCTCCGCAGCCACAGCAAGGTGCTCAAGTGCCTCTCCGCTGCCCTGGGCTTGGGAGCCAGCCCAGCCGGCCGACGTGCGCCATTCACCGTCACCATCGCCGTTGCGGGTGGGTCCCCGACTCTGTGCCCGGAGGCGCACGGTGAAAGGTGGATGCGTGATTCTCCTACGAGATCGACCTCACAGCATCAAGACTTTGCCGTCACTTGTAGAGAGAGTGCCACAGGCCTTGCATTAGCTCAGACAGCTTCTGAGGTGACAGGCGCACTTGCCATATCCTCAGTTGTGACCACCAGGTACCGCTCACCCTGAACACTGCACGCACCCCGGCAACACGTCTTAATGTGCCAGCCTTAGATGGCAGCCTCTGGCTGTCTCAACAGTCCCTGGCAGATGGAGAGACACTGGCCCAAAGCTGCAGGCCCTTTACTGATGGCATATGGCTTTAGAAAGCTTTTCACAGAGCTCACACTCAGACTTTGGGGTCAGCCGGTACCTTGGCAGCACTACAAACCTCCTCAGTGCACTGAATGAGGAACTCGGTAAGTAGGCAGCAGCGCCCAAGATCAAATAGCAGAGGTGGTTTCTTTGGCCACCCCCTCAGTTAACGCCGCTCTGGTCCTGTCTGATTAATCAGAGGCTGAGACAGCTAGTTCATCTACCTTAGTCCCATCACTCACTGGGTAGCAGAGGCAGCTGTAGGCTGAGCTAGCAGCTGTGACAAGACTGTAAAACTCTGTGTCCTTCACAAGTGAGATGCTGCAGATCAGTTTGAAGGACCAAACAGAAAAGCAAACATGCCCAAACGGTAGCTTGGATATGTTAGCTACCAGTTATTATTAAGTCAGTCCTCAAAGCAAAGTACTATTCATCAAGAAGCTGTGTATCAACCTTAGCAGATGTAGGCAAAGACAGAAGGGGTAGAAGCCTTCCAAAAAAAGTCTCAAACACTTTCAACCAAAGTAATAACAGGCAACATAGAAAGGATTGAAATCACTGGAACAGGTAGAACTGCTGACAGTGCCAAGAGAGGCAGGAAGTGCGTCCTTAGCCGAACGGTAATTCCATCAAGGGGAGATCACAACCACCAGCCCAGTGACCACTTCCTCACTACAGACATCAACTCAGGTAAAGAGGAGACTGCACATGTGACGTCATTAGCAAGCCTGTCAGGGCATCTCAAGTCCTTTTGGAGAAGAAAAATTATGCCTGTGAAAAGACTAGATCCACTGAATTCTTCAAGAGTGTTGAGAAGAATTTCAGATCCAACCACCAACCAGAGTGATCTTCATCCTTTGCTACCAGATGCCAGCCCGGGAAATCCCAGGAAACTGAGGCATTTCAGCAGGTACACCACCAGACAACTGTAGAGAAGCAATGTCCATGGATGGAGCACAGGAAGGAATTCCTGTGGATATGAATTGTGAATGCTAGTGCAGCAGCTGCTCTGCCTACAGGAATTAAGATGACTTCTGGTACCCCTCAGGATCCTTGCAGTGTGTGCTCACATGTTCCCTATGGAGAAGTACAAGACAGATCAGGTATCGATACAAAGATGATTTCCACTGCTTCCCTTGACACATGCTATGCTCCAGCCCTGATTAAGCCATAGAAGATAGCATGCACGACTGACAGGGTAGACAAAGATGTGTTTGTTTAGGGTTATTGGGAGGGGAAAGATTTCTTCTACCTACAGCCCTGCACACTGTAGGCATCTATGTGCATGTGCCATTCCTGAGAGCTGTTTTAGGTGCTGACAAAGTGAATGGTTTTGCTCCCCATTCCCCTCTTTGCAGTCTTAAACTGGGTGGCTGGGACTGGGGTGTCCTTGGTGCTTGGGGTGAATGCTACTCTCTGTCTTCTCCCCTGAGATATCTCAACTGCTCATCCAGCAGCAAGAGACTGGCCGAGCAACCGCTGCTGACAGCCCATGTCCACAGAAATGGCCTGTGGGAAAGAGCAGTCCCACACAACACTTCTGCTATGAAAAGGGCCTCCAGCAGCAAACATATTAGTGCTTTCTGTTGAGATCCAGCAGCAGAAGTTGGAGAAGTGTGTTCTGTAACTCTCTGCCACCCCACACCATTAGGTGCCAGAAATCAGGCCAAGAGGCAGAGTGGTGTTCCACGAATCTCTTTCTGGCCCATGCAAAATAATGAGAAGTGGGAAGCTACCACTCTAGCAGAGTTGCTTATGAAGGGGAGCATGACAGCAGTGCAACAGAACACCACCACTGTTAGCTAGAAACCCTGTGCAGCATCTCAACCTGTAGCAAGCCACTGGAAGAAAAGAACTGGCACCTGTTGTGGCTGGTCTGCATTGCAGAAGCTACATGGCCACATTCATGGTGTCTGTGCAATAATGATGAAGCACTTCACCCAGCTGGGCACAGCTCCCTGGCAGCAGGGTCCTGACTGGCGTGGAGCATTTGGAGAAGTGGATGAAAGGAGACAGAAGGGAAACGGATTCCTGCATGGTGATATGCCTTGCAGCCCTAGGAAAGGGATGACCAGTTTGCAGAAATGACATCCTCAGGTATATTCAAGGCTAAGTTATACCAGCACACAGCCCAGTATATCTGCACTCAAGGGGAGATGCTGAAGAAAGCACTGAACTCTGCTTTATCCCTGCCTGCAGAGGACAAAGGGCCTGGCATGTCTCTGGTAGTTCTGGATGGAGACATGTGAAGGAAATTGCTGATTAGTTATGACAAATTAACTTCATCTTTACTAAAAACTTCATTGGTTCCCTGTAGCAATGTATCTGAACAGCTTGGGCCATGATGTGCTCCAGCCAAACCATATTTAGAGTTTATTATCAGACCCTCTGGAATTTCTCAAGGTTGCTGAGACATAAGCTATTCTAAAAATAAGAAAGAAGAGGCTGAAAAACAAGAAAACAGGACCACAAGAGCCAGATAACAGAGGGCAGTTTGACACCTGAACTGTAACCAGTCCTGTGCCCCGAGGGGTGCATGCAGAGCGCGTGGGCAGGACAGCGGCACCAGTGAAAAGATGCGTGATCGTGTGAACAGTAGTTTTAGAATGTATAAATAAGAATATATTATAAACAATAAAGGGCTTCTGTGAAATCGCATTGGTTCATTGGTCAGAGGTCCTGAGCTCCCACAGTTCCCATTTTTCCTACTGTAATTATTTCCAGCCCCATGCAGTTCACTGTCTCTAACTGTGCCACATGCATGGGGATGGGTGGCATGGAGGGCACAACATCCACCTGCTTTGGGAGCAATTTAAAGCACCATGGCAATGGTAGTGTTAAAACTGGAGCTTTAACTGAGTCTGAACTGGAGTTCAGAGTTTGTGGCATTGGCATTTCCCATCAATTTGCAAGATCTTTTATGATGTTCAAAAATGTTATTGAAGATGCAGCAAAAAATATCAATTTGTTTTAATTTTGTTTTGGAACTTTTCCTCCCTGCAAAATGCTGCCCATAGACAGTACTTCTCAACTAACAAAATGACTTTGTAAAAGGAAAAAAACATAGGCACTATTTTCAGCATGGAATTGTCATGTTGGGCTGAGTCCTACTTTTTCCCAAATTGTAAGGACAGCAGAATAGAACAACATTTTACTCTTATCAAATAAAGGGAACAATGTAGTCTTCCTGAAGTAGACAAAACAAGTCTTACAAAACACAACAGGATGCCAGCTTAGCTTTGCAAGGCTGACAAAGCCAAAGTTACGCAAAGCAACACTACTGCACTTACTCAAAATGGGGGTTGAGGAACAGCCACCTAAAAAGGACACTGGACATTGAAGACAAACCCCAAAGAACCATGTAGGGACTTCCAAAAAGAGGGTGTGACTATGTAAAATGAACTAATACACATACACCAGGAGAGCAGGGATAGCCAATGAGTATGTCATCAGTGTGTATGACAAAAACCTCACCGTTTTGAGCATTTACCCAACACTCAGGGCATTCAGTTAGAAGGATTCTCCAAGTGACCAGCACACTGCTATAAAGAATGCTGCTTTCTAATACTCAAAACTGTGTTAGAAAGTTTTGATCTGGCCTATTTTGGTATTACGAGGGGACTTGAAATTTAATTCCACTTACCCTGGATATTTCTCCAAGTCTCGAAGCTTCCAACAGCTTGACATCAGAAAGTGCCAGAGGTTCTGTGTCATAAAAGTTAAGCTGAGAACCAGAGCAGATATTGATCCAACAGCTGGAGTCTCAAAGACACACTTTGCACTTCACAGGAAGCTGTCATTTAATAATGGGGAGAAATAGGGACTTCGTCTCAAAGCTAGTGGACCATGTGACCAAAGCAAACATCTGGCTGCAGCAGAACAGGGGACCATTCACCCCAAATGTGTCATGGTTAGGGATCCTTTCTTTTCCACTGACTAACCTGGTGTGCTGTTTTCCCCTCTGGAGATCTGGAGAGCTCCTGAGGTTGAACAGAAAGCACACAGATAATCTCATGATTTAGCATCTCTGTGCAGGCCACAGCCTCTCACTCTAGGAAAGGGATTAAATTATCTTGGATGGCATGATATTATATCAGCTCCAGCACTGTGGCTCAGTCATGGGAAAGTGGTTTGTTTTCTTGCACTTGGCACGTCCCTAGACCAAACAGAGCTAATGTTTTGTAAAGGAGCTCTTATCACTGGGAGACAGTGAAGAAGTCTCAGCATTGTCTCAGGCCACAAGTGAGCTCTTAAATGGGAAGAGAGCAAGCCCCAAGCTTTGTGTCTGTGATGGTGGCAGGAGGTTGCCCAGCCTGCAGACTGGAAGAGAAATTCAGCACTGTGGTATAGCTCCTGCTACAGGGTGTTGTTGTTATCCACCCACAGAAAATGCCTTGCCCCTTAGCTCTCACCTTCACCCTGGATGAGAAGCTCAAGCTTAGACTAAATATTAACCCAGAAACAACCTCCCCAGTAGTGCCTCTTACCATGGCAGCATGCCAGAATACAGGGCTTAGCCACAGCATATGAAGGTACAGATCCTGACAGCCCAACACCACCCAGGCCAAAAAGGGGTAAAGAAGGGGAGCTTCACAGCCTCTCTTTTTTAGCCTCTCAGGGATTTACTGAGCCAGCAGTGATTTTATTTGTGTTTGGTACCACTCCACTAATTTATCCTCTCAAACCCTATGAACTATTAGCGGCCACAAGATCCTGCAACAAAGGGAACTACCAGTTAATGGCACATTATAGGCAGGAGGGTGGGTGTGAAAATCAAATTCCTCATCCTTTTTAGGGTTGGAGCTGATATCCCGAGGTTTAGGTCAATGCAGAGACAGAATTAATTTAGCTTTAACTAATGTTATGCATACAGCAAAACTCAGCAAAGACTGACTCTGGATAGAAAGACACCTGTTTTATCCACAGGGGCCAGCACAGGCAGAAGGAGCTCCTGGGCTGCATAACCAGGTCAAAGTGTTTCCCAGCCACAACTGGTAGTGACAGCACAAATCACTCTTGAGGACTCCCTGCAGAGATAACCAAGAGGCTCAAAACACCCATGGCACTGACTGATAGTCACTGCAGGTCTTGCAGGGGCCTGAGGGATTTGCGTCTGACCCAACTGCAATTTTGTGACCTGACTTCAGCTCTTTTCAGTACCATTGAAGTCTGTGAAGCAGAAGGAAAGTAGATGAGGGCCCATGAGGACATGTGAACTTGGCTCTAAGGTGCAGATCTGTATAGGTCTTGCAGATATTCCCACATCCTCCATAGTTTAAGAAAGGATGACCACAAGCGACTGGTTATCAATACGAACAGAGGAAATGGTCCTCAGCAAATACGTGTGGACCAAAACCAAGAGCTGAGGAAGACACAAAAGAAAAGAAACTTATAACAACCCTCACATCTCCTTCCTATTTAAATTAAAATTATTTTAATTGAATTAAATTTAATTGAATAATGAAAGAATTCCTCATCAGGGTCAATACCTTAATGAGTTCAGAAGAGTTCATGTATCACATAGACGCATATCTATTATATACTGTAGGCATATGTCAGGCTGTGGTTTAGTCTAATAATACATGTTTCAAAGGCCTTTATTAATAAACATAAGGGCAAGTCAGGAGGAAAGCTTTTTAAGCTATTTCAGAAAGCTCTATGAAATAAAATTGTAAGTAAACTTCTAATTTTCATGGTCTTGATTTAGAAGATAATGTCTGTAACAACAGCAAAACTTTGTGTCCACCTATCAACATAAGAGTATAAATAAATTAGATTAGCAATATCCCCTATGAAGAAAAACCTTCTGTGTTTTATACTTCCCTATCTAGGTGGCACAGTTTTAAAATTAGTTCATTTTTTTGAGATATTACAGTAGGATTCCAGTAACATTTTCTTCTCATCCCACACTTTCAATGTGTGCAGCTCTAATTGACATTCAGGCAATCAATCCACTCTTCCCGAAACACCACTTCCACTTTGATTACTTCTCTGCTGTGTGGTTTGCCTCCACAGGTCTCTCCCATCCCAGTCTTCTGTAATTCATTGAAATTGGCTGACTTGTCCAGTGAGCAGGCCACATGTCTCAGGTGAATAGGCACTGTTTCCCTTAGAGTCTGTCATCTTGGCTACAGCCCATGGGGCTAAGAACACTGTGAATTTTTCTCCAAAATTTTGAGGATTTTCCTTCCTCTGCAAGCACTGAAAACTTGAAGGGTTGGGTTATCAACCACAAAATGTTTAAAGGGTTAAAGGTCAGTCTAAAAACATAGAGCAGAGCCCCCCTTATAGCAGGATCTGCTGCATGCTGTCAGTGCAGGCACACCTGGAGTAATGCACTGCTCAGCAGGAAAGTGGGGCAGCAGGAGCTGGCAAAGATAGGGAAAGAAGTTGTATTTATCTAAATACTTGACTCATCCTGGATCTGTGGAGAGCTGAGCTGCACAGGCAGCATATCTAGCCCAGGGAAGGGACAAGCCAGGGAGGCAGGGCAGAAGGCTATCAGACCCCATTCCCAGAAGCAGATAGGGCATCTCTGTGTGCTAGACCCATGGAGCCCAGCTCCTTGGTTCAGGGGACATTAATTTTTTTTTCTAAAGAATATCAAGTCATCTTTTGTGACTTTGTTCCCAGCCATATGCCATGGATAAAACACTTTCAATATCATAAACTACAGAAAAGCCCTTGTCTCTTCCATAATGAATGCGAGTCAGAGAGAGGGATATCAGCGTAAAAACCCAGCACAGGAGGACTGTAACTGTGGGGCAGAGAGATGGCCAGAAATGAGGCTATCAGAAAACCCTATCATCCCCAGTAGAGGTCCACATAACACTAGGCCCTGCCTGCAGGCAGGCTTTGGTTGGTTTCATACAGAGATAAGAGCTTCTCTATGGAGCAAACTCACCAGCACAGAGTGATGCCAGGGCCTCAAAGCTAAACATTTCCCAGCCAAGCAGGAGACACACCTTGTGCTCCCATGAACTTCCTACAGGAACCAAACTGGAGAAGCAGCTTCACTCTCCCACAATCTGTTTCCTTGTCCCAGCCTGAGTCCCATGGGATGATGTCCTCCAGCTTTCAGAACCCAGCACTCACCTGGAGACAGTGTCTTCATCAGTAACAATGTTAAACACACACAGAGGTGGCAGGCTAGACCCTGAAGGCACCATGCCCTCTAAGAGAAGGCTTTTTCCTGACCAGTTCAGAAGCTTTAGGTAACAATGAGGGAGTGTGTTCAATTCATTATTTCTGGAGGTTTTACTCGTAGATAAAGATCTAATTCAAGCCACTATCAGAAAATGTATAAAAGCCGTGCTTGGTTGGGTCTTTTGTACCTTGTCAGTTCCTGTCATGACACCACAACTGATATTTCCTCTGCACCCTCAGCTGTAATCCTGAACTGCACAGGACAGGATGGGCTAAACGGGGAGAAGAACAAAAGAGTATAAAACTCCTCTGACACCTTCTCATCTGTTATAAAGTCTGACTTGGTCTCCTAAAGGTCCCATAACTACAGCCTTGCTTACTGGGGCAGATGAACTCCTGTGACCACACTTCCCCCTCTGGTCCATTTCTTATTGACAGTTGCTACTGATGACCTTCTGCAAGATGGGAGGGAAGTGATGACAAATTCTCTTTTTGTTAGCTCTCTTCTTCCTCTTCACTAACAACCTCCTTTGGGTCCTGAGGTCTCTGCTCTGCTCTCTCTTTCACATAGGCTGCCTTGATCTGTTCAAGTTCGCACAGCTCTGCCTCCAGCTCTTCCCTGTGCGTTGACCGGCGGTTCCTCAGCAGTTTCATGGGGAAGGGGTTTAAGTCATTGAAGGCAATGTTCATCAGCTTCCTATGATAGAAAGGACAGCTCCAATCAACTTATTTACTGGCTGGTAACACACGGTAACAGATACATCAAGAGCATTCTGGGGTATTAAAGAGTAGGTCAGCCTTCAGCTCTATGACCCTAGAAGTCACCAAACAGCAGTCTTAAAGAAACTATTTCCCACACTAACACCAACCCAAGCAGTACTTCACATACACTTATACCATCCCACCTTTTAAGGTACCAGTGTGCAGCATCATTTAGGAGACAATGGATCAGATGCCGATTCTGATAGCCTGTCAGGGAGGAATATTCCTGATGCTGGGTCTTCTGATCACAGAAATCTTCATCTCAGACACATTTGGTCATTCAAGGTCATGGGTTATGCTGTGTTCCCAAACCCCAAATACAGCTGAGAGAATTCCAGAAATCAGTAGCACAGCTACCGGCTGCTACAAGAAGAAGGCTGACCCAGACTTTGCTGCTTGCTCTGCTGTAGCATGCCTTTTCCAAGCCAAAAAGATTTTAAGTAACACCATGAAGGGAAAGTCAAAAAGAGACAAATGGATCCATGGCCCACAGACCTATCAATGCATATGCGTCTCTCTTAATAAACTAGTCACAACCCTTGTTAAGCTGACCTAGCAGGCAAGCAAGTACAAATACACAGTGGGAGCTTGTCTACAACTCAGAGTCCTACCTGCCATCCGTGATCATCCTTGTGAAAAACCGTAGGTACTGGTAGATCTCCACACTGTCATGAATTCTTAGGATCTCCTCCTCGTTGTATTTAAAAATTGCAAGAGCATAGCGGAAAATGACCTGGAGGGTTGAAAGGTATTTGAGTGGATAAAGTTTTAAGGAACTGAAGGTCCAGGCCATCCTGGTGTAAAAGATGGTGTTGGGCACACAGCACTACAATACAGACTAGATACAGAGTCTGTACTCCTGCTCTCAATAGTCTGTACCAGGGCAGCCTAAAGGAGTACAGAGCTAACCTCAAAGAGAATAACCATCTGTTAGCTAATTTGCAACCCCAGAGAATACCAGGCTCTACAGAAGGACCCCATAAGATTTCTCCAGCTCTCCCTATGCACAGGGACAATGCAGGACTCACTTTTTCAGGTAATGCCTGTCTAACGTCCCAGTATCTGCAACACTGTCAGTTGAGTCACAGAGCAGGAGACACCATGGCCTGTCAGAGAGATGTTTTGTAGCACAACTACCCACTAAAAAGTATCAAGTGCACAGAATCAGGGACTAGGTCAGCCTGCTAGCAGCAAGTACATAGAAAACAGGGGCTTGGAGACATCAAGGCATGCCACCAAAGTGGCAGGATAGGAGAAATTATTAAACCTTATATATCTTTGATAGATGTGTATGCCCATCACCCTGTCACTATGCCACAGAGGTGGTATAGATGGGAGGAAGGCCTAGATGGAGAATTGCACCTTGGTTCCCTCATATAAGAAGGCATCCCACACTCGCAGGAGGATGTCGCTGACCAGGCTGTCCACAAAGGCCACCAGAAACCAGTTGAAGGTGATGAGTGAGACATCAATCTGATACTGCTCAAAATGAGCCATAAGGCGAGGCAGCTTCTCAGACAGGAAGTCTTTGAAGACTCTCTGATCTACCTAAAATTGACAAAAAAGAAAACAATGAAGTCCTAGTCAAAGGTAGTCCTGCTGTTGGAGGAGAGGAGCGGTGCAACAGGACAATGGCCCTTGCATGTCAGGGTCATCACTGGTGCTGCCTTCTAGTGAATCACACCCTAGGAATTGCAGAGCATCCATTGTCGCCCAACCCTTCAAATTCACTGAGCAGTGCGCTTGTATGTGGCATCCAGTGCAAGGCATGGAGCTGAAGCAAGGTCAAGAGAAACATATATTCTTCTAACCAATATGATTCCTTCCCAGTCTCAGAGTCAAGAGGGAAAATCTGGCACATCTTCCTGCACTGGTCTTACCAGGATTTTCTGTGATACCACGAGCATCCAATTGAATGACAGGCATTAAAATCTGCCCAGGTCTGAATGACTCTACATGGCCTAACAGACTGAACACCTTGAACACCTCTGACTTTGCAAACACAACTTGATCTTCTCATGTAAGCTTCTCTTTGTTGTCTGAGTACTGTCTGTGCTTTGCTTCTGGTTGCATGAGCCAAAACACAGAAATTCAGTCAACAAGATCCTTGATCCAGGTTTATAAAGGTTTCATCTCAGCAGAGCTTTCGGGAGGTTAAGTGCTAAAGAACAGGATCATGTTTAGGGCTTCCCTCTGCCATATCATATTAATGCCTCAGCTGTGCCAGCCCACTTAGCTGTAGCACAGGGGTAAAAACCATACAGGTAATATGCTTTGTCTTTAACATTTGCAATTTTAAGTTTCCCAGCCAATTCACTTTACCAAGCCAACCCACAAAGCATCACCTTAGATGTTCCTCTTTACACGGATCTTGGTTAGACTTTCAGGTATCAGCCATGAGGTCAGAAATTCTTTCTAAAGAAGACTTCCAGCTGACAGCATTTTCTCACTAAATATAGACAAGCCTCTTCAGTCTGTCATATTTTCCCTGTCAGTCTCTACATGAGATTTGAGACTACTGAGCACTGTGTATTAAATCCCACGGCTAACACAACCGCCTCTGAACAGGCATTTTGCTGTCTTCAAAGTGATTAGACTGTTTCCCCAGTCTGTGTGTTGGCCTCTCCACCACCACACCACTGTCCCAGTAAATGTTAGTCAACAAATTCACTGGCATCATCAATGACCCTCAGCTACTGACCCTTGAAGCTTCCTCTATTGTGGGCCCAGAGATAAAACCATGAAAGGGCCACACAGAACAGAGACACCAAAGTCACAGCCAGGCTTACCAGACTGGCCACTGATGGGTGTGGGTGATATGGGCACACATTACAATTCCAATAAACTACATGGGAGTTACCTTATCTCTTTGTCTGCTGGGAGTACATAGTATATCTGACACAAGACACACTGAAAATCTTGAAATGCAGTGATTTTGAATCAGGTGGGTAAGTTATTCACAGCATAACATTTGGCATCAAAAGGTCAGAATCTTTTCTGATGTCCAGAGAGCCCCATAGTGCAAACTAACACCATGCTTGATCATGAACTAAGGCAAATACAGTGAATATAAAAATCTCACCATTTTCATCCACATGTACATGGCACTCCAAAGACAGAGTGAAGCTTCAAAAACATCATCTGAAGGGCTGTAAAATAACGCCTTCCTTATAATCAGTCTACACATACCAGAATTTGCTACTGTGCCTCTATTAAGACTTCATTAAAATAAGTAACTGTGCAATTAATGGGCACTTTCCTTTTGACTAACCTGACTTTCATGTTATGACTCAGGGGTAGTGGTGGCAAATTTTGCTACACTGTGTGTGCTGCTCCTGTGAGTGTAACAATTTTGTACACTCAAATCTCCAATACCTCTGCAATGGAAGGAATTGCAAGGTGGTATCACTGTCCTGTGAGAAACCAAATGCACAGCAGGTTGACTATTCACTTTTAAATCTTTACTGGAAATCACTTTGTGAGAGTCCAAGCAGATGTGAGGGTGCTCAGCTCACCTGTGACGTTATTAGTGTGTCACTGTAGTAGTCTGCCGGCATTAGGTTCTCCACAATATAGACTAGACACCAGAAAGCACTTTCCTCATCTTCTAGGACCAGAAGAGCAACAGCTGCCAATCTGTGATGGACAAGACATGGTGAGGGAATTCAATACTGCAGGAGGAGTCATCAACACAGGAATTGAGGAATACAAATGTGGTTTTGCATGTCTCCAGCTCCATCGGCATCCAAAATATCAAATGTGGCAGGACAGCCAGACAGAGGCAGGTGATCTGTTTCTGAAGGAACAACAGGGATCTGATTTTCTTTCCCACATGGCCCTGTTGGAACATATGGAACTGGTGTTCCATATGTTCCATGTGCCAAAGCCAGGTTTTGCAGCTAATGGAATGTTCTGTAGATCTGCTGAAGTTAGTAGTGTGCTGATTTGGGCTATTTCAGCAGAGGAAAGAGGTCACTCCATATTATGTGATATAGTTCCTCTCTCCATACATTCTTTTACAGCCCTGACCTCCTTCAGTTCTGACTTACTGCTTTTTAGACAGACTAGAAAAATAATACTTATATTAAAGGCTCTCTGGAGGAAAGCTTCTATCATTTCAGAAGACCATCCAAAAATCATCAGGAATAAATAGCTTACACAGACCTTCCTCACATGAAAAGGTCCAACTAGAAATTCATACAGCAAACGCCTAGTGCCTTTCTACTTTGCAGCACAATCCTAAGAAATTTAGGTTCGCCCTTCCTACAGCCTGCCTTGGGAAGTGAAAGAAGCTTCTATATTCTCTGAACCTTCTCTTTTCCAGACAGAGCAACTGTGGTTTCCTCAATCTTTCTTTGTGTAATTTGCTGCAACTCCCTCGCATGTTAACACTTCCCAACATTTCCTCCAACTGTTCTCAGCAAAAAAGGGAATCACCAGGGTGTTCTTCTGCTTTACTACTTTACATTACTACTTCAAAATTCAGCCCCAGCCTTGTGGTGTTATTCTGGGACTGCTTCACTCTTCCTCCTATAGCTGTTCTTTCCTATTCTGTAACTATAGAGATGCCACAAAAGTGCATCCTGCTGCTTGCTGGATCCCAGTAAAAACAATGATGAAAAATAAGTCACCAAATGCAGAATTCTGCAAGTAAATACCTAGAGCTAGGACAGAACTGTAGAGAGGCAAGAGCCTGAGGCTGCTTGAATCACAGCCTAGAGTTATGTGTCTACAACTTTTCAGTGCCATCTCATGAAGAAGCAGCGTACCTCGCTCCTCACCTGTTCAATCCCTGGCAGTATCCAATGGCAGGATTGTGCCAGGAGAATGCCAATAGCACCCTCCGGAGCTTGGGGATGAGCTGTGAGGTGGGAGAGGAAAAATGCTTGTTGTTGGTCAGTGTGCGGGGCAGGTCAAGCTCAATCTGCCGGCAGGCAGGGTGCTCAGTGCTCCTGCTCTGCTCCAGCAGCCGCTGGTAGTGGCCAGGCACACGGCTGCAGTGCCGGCTGACCATCCAGCTCCACACCCGCTGCCGATGCTCCACTGGAATGCCACTTCGGATCAGATTCTTCAGCTCTGCAGAGGGGTTCAGCTCTCCAATGCTGTTCCATCTGTCACGGAGGGGCTTCTCCACTATTTCCTGGCTCCGCAGTTTGTTGGACTTTATCTCAAGGGCTTGGATTTTGGCCAGGAGTTTCCAGTCCTCAATTTCATAGTCAGGTACAGTCATAAACCCATACTCATCATACTCGCTGGAGGGACACAAGGCAGTGTTTAGTTCAAATGACAGTGCTGCTACCTGTTCCAAGGACACTTACTGCTTGGGGTCATGCCAGCTACAGCCTGCTGCCAGGCTCACATCACCCATACCAGAGCACAAGTACTTGTGAGCGTACACCCCCCCCAACCCCCTCCCTTTCCAGGTTGCACTGAGATCTGAGAAATGCTCATTAGGCCTCAACTTCACTTTGTCGTGCTGTCGCTTAATATTAAATCTGTGTTTTGCTGATACCCTTGCTAATGATTTTTTAAAAATTATCTCAAACGCTTGTTTGCAACAGTTCTCCCTCCCTTCTCTGGCAGCCGCATGTGATACAGCCTACCTCAGAGCCATGAAGACAGATGAGAGCCTGCAGCACTGGCACACACACACCAACTCAAGTGTAACTTTGCTCTGAGCTGCAGACCAACCTCATCAGACCCCTCATCAGTCCCTAAAGAAATACTGAGCTCACCCTGTGTACCTTCTCCCTACCCTGTCCCAATGTAGAGACAGTCCTGTAGGAGTGAACTGGAAAGGCTTTGGGGCGTCAGATCTAAGAACAGAAATCCACAGTACCTTCTGATGTTTCCTTGTACACAATGAAAATATCTTACTGATCAGAACACAGCAAGACTACAAATAGTACAGCTTGCCAAAGATTTGTACACCATGTGGCCACAGGGTGGGAAACCTGTAAGACACCATTATATTCTTGACAGAGACCAAGCCTGGCCTAGGAGGTCTCATTTCCAGAGCTACCTGGAGAACCTGCGAGACTGACAAAACATAAAATGTGAACTGCTACAGAGCAGGGGCCCTGAACGTGCAGGAAGGCATAAATATAAATGTAGGCCCCTGCTATAAAATGTTCTTAAATGTATCTTCCCTTTGAGGACAAGCTTCTACAAAGCTGTGGATATCCCCATGCTCTCAGCTCTTACCTTACAGGATTCAAGTTAAAACTTTCTTCTGCTTCTTCCTTCACATCCCACTGTAGAGCTTCCTGGATGAGGTTCTTCACCAATTCAGCATGTGAGCTGGGCAGGCCAGGCACAGCCTCCTGTAGCTTTCTTAAGACTGTCAGGTATTTGCTCTCCATCTGGCAGTTTCTTGCTTGCAGGCAGGCACACTGATGGGTAAACAAGAAGGAAAGAGCTTGCTCAGTGGTAGTCCTTCCTGCGTTGCCACTGCTCTCTACTGGCCTGGTCTGCACATAAAGACAAGACTTCTGAAGAGCAAAGCCCCAGGAAACACATTTAGTAGTTTTCTACAACCAGTGGAACTGCAGCTATAAATGAATCACCATGGTCTATGAACAAGCACAAGCTTCAGTAGCTAGCATGCAACAGTGGTTGCTTATTGAATGGGAGACCTACTACATCATCACCTACTTTAACTACTGCATTGCATCAGTGGATGGCTGCACACCACCAGCTCAACTAAGGACACAAAGAGCCAGCACTGCATCTGAGTTCTCTGCAATCTTTTTCTGTCATCCTCAGACAAGTTCTCTACACCACATTGAGATGTATCCTGATAAAACATACCACTCCAGAGACTGAGCTATAAGTATACCATTTTCAGGATACATGATAGCACCACAGCCTAGGTGACCACATACCCCTCGGCATCCCCAGCCCCATGGCACTGGTACACGTAACTTCTCATGCACTGGAAGCCCAACTGAGATCAAAAAGCAGGACACTACCTGCCACCACCTTAGTCCTGGGCACAGAAAGCAGAAAAAATTAATAAGGATTATTAGTGTACTCCACAAGTGGGGAACTGAGGCCACACAGGTGACAAGACTCACCCAGTGTCTCACAGGAAGCTCAGTGAAGACTCCTATTCAGCGGGAAGCAGAAGTTGAAAGCAAGAACAAAACAGAAGCCACAGAGAGAATTAGGTTGCATATAGAGGGGACAGACAGGAGCATGGTTTCTTCCATACTACCACTTTAATCAGCATTTTGCCTCACACTCAGTATGTTGGGCTTGTATGATTATTTCCTTTTTGAAGGCTATGGCAGTCTCAGGATGAGAGGGCAGTAAATTAGGAGGAAGGCAGGGTTTCAAAGAACTAGAAAGCAAACATATGTAAAAATGACAATAACACTCCAGAAGCAGCTTTTTGCCCTGTCCCAGAATCCATGATTGTGAAGACATACCTGTGGTGGTGCACTCCCCCTCCTAAGGCCATACTATGATCTCAGAAATGCTTGTTAGGCCTCAGCTTGATGAACAGCACCTGGGTTAATCTCCTGTGCTTATCAGAAATATTGCCTGCTCCCAGGAATTGGTGCTAACTAATTTCTGTTTTTAACAAACACCATTAGAAGCTTACCTTTCTTGCAAACTCAAGTGGAAGAACATTTTTGTCATCAAATTTTCAAAAGTTACCAATTGCAGACAGGATGGCAAATTACTATGACTAAAGCCAATTCTCTTGTGAACCTATAAGCAGCACCCTAAGTGAAACCCTTTGAGCTCTCCTGGACCACACTGGGCTGTGACCAGCAACCTCCCTTTGACTGGGGCTTCTCAGAGCCAGAGAACTCTCAGATTTGCTGTACTTGAGGGACCACTGCCAAACAATGATGACAAAGCCTGGGCCAATACTCCCCCTCCTCGAGGCTCACACCTTTGCCTGTTGAGAAGATCTAGACATGAGCACTTCACCGAGCTCAAGGGAGAATTCTCACAGGTACCTTGTATGTACTCTAGGTCTGAGTGAATGTGCTACAGAGAATGTACCTGGAATCTTAGATTCTTAATTATTTTAGGTTGGTAAGTAACTTAGGCCTAAAAGTGAGTTATTGTTGTGATTGCAGTAAATTCCACAGAATCTTTTGTAAATTGTTTAAATTCAGCCATTGTTTAAGTGCTGTTGAAATATTTAGGCCCAAACTTGTTCAAGTCCAGACATAAGTTTTGCACAGAAGTCCACACTGTGGATGGGAGGGCCTCCCTTATTCCTTTTATGCTAAAGCTTTCCCATCCCTTTTCCATCCCCAGCTTCCATGTAGATTTCTAATTGATTTTAGTTTTAATGGACTGATTATAGGTTTTAGTAGTATTTTTAGTACTATTTTTGTGTGCTTTAACCATCTAGTAAGTAGTAGAGTAAACCTTGGCAATGAGCTTTGCCATGCTTCCACTTAGATATTGAACCTGCTTTGCCTAACCTTTGCCAGTGACTCTTTAAGCAACCTAAGACACTCATTCACAGCAATACCTTAAAATCTAGGGAAGTAAATCCTAGGCAAAATCCACAGAACAAATGCCAGGACACACCTCCAGCCTTGAAAGTGGTTCAGGATCAGAAAATAGGATTAGACAAGTCTGAGAGTAACCAGGTTTTTCACACTTACACAGCTAGGAATAAAAATACAACTTAGGAAAATAGAAGAATTCTGATCTAACTGCAGGACTTCAAGCGTGCTGCCACCTGGCAGTGCCAAGTCCAGCAGAGAAACCATGACTAGATGGAGCCAGGACTCAGTCTGTCAGCTCTCAGGAAACTTTTCTGATTGCCTACACAGTGTTGCTTTTTTTATTTGCATAGCTGAAACACAGAAATCTGGGTTAGCACTTTTAAGACTGCTCTTTGCGGGTATTTTACTTCTGTTGAAGAATTAAAATGATCGTGTCTAATTTGGGAACAACACAAAGCAGTAAAAAGGTCACACTAAGAAAAAACACAAGAAAGCTTATTCCTTGCAGATCAAAATATATTGCAGTGTCAACTTTGAAAATAAATTAGTAAGAGTTCACACCAAGCAAAAAAGGTCATTTGGCCTTACCTTCATCAGAAGGGCCTTTTCATTCTCAGCAACACTTGTCCAGAGTCGAGTAACTTGGTGGATCTCTGAATTGAGAAACTGGTTCTGGGTTTTGTATGCATCAATATCATCCTGCCATGAAGCAAAACAGTCACATAAGGAGAGTTCTTGAGAGGCTTGAAATCCCTCCCATTTCAGGGACACCACATTATGTTAAAATATCTCAAAAATTCTGTGTTCTGAGGAGCAGACAGGACTCCCCAACATAAATGTTGCCTACAAAGGAAATCAAGGCACAAACAATATTGCCATGCATCAACAAGATTGGGAAAATGCAAAATGTATACATATATATTAAAAACCACAGAGAGATACAGATCATATAATGCCAGGGATGCACATAAATAATATTAAGAATATATGTGTTTTGTTTGGTTGATTGGTTTAATTTTGGTTGGTTTCTTTTTTTTTCTTTTTCTTTTTTTTCTTTTATTTTAATGAAACAAATCTCATCCCCATGGCTGGCAGGAAAAATGAACACTCTCCACAGAAAGTGGCTCTTCCAGCAATTCTTCACCTCACACTAACCCGTAATTAGAGCTGTGCACATGAAACAACCTGCATCTGAAAGAACCAGGATGTATTGGGAAACTCTTTGCAAGACAGCAACACAGAGCAGCAAAGTGAAGGCAGCAAGTCAGGCTGCAGCTGTGAAACAAAAGAAAAAAAGAAAGAAAAGAAAGTAGCAACCAGCCAAACTATATTCTGTGTTTACCGCAAAGAACACCCTCCCACTGAACCTAAAGGCATAAAAATGGGCCCAAAAGACCTGTGCCATCCCACACACCTTCAGATGCTCAATCTCCTCCTGCTGCTTATACAATGTCTCTACAGTGATAGTGTTGGCTTCTTGCAGCGGGTCAGAGAGCTCTCGAGCCATCTGCTCTGTCAAGGTCATGATGACTTCCTGTTTGGCATGGTTCTTCTCCATCAGAAGCTGCACATGTTCCTTGAGCTCCTGGATATGGCTGTCTCTCAAAGTCAGTATCTGCTCCAGTTCCTTCTTTTCTTGTTCAAGAGCTTCCAGTCGACTTGTCAGATCTGCAATTTGTCTCACTTTGTGGCGCACCAACTCCAGCCTGTCCTTATCTTCTGCTGCAGTGAGATACATGTTAGATACTCGCTTCTCCTGCTGGGCTGCCTCCAGAGCTTTGTGGAGAAGTTTGACCAGTTCCTGGAAAGGGAATGCAAAACCATCACATCACTGTGCTGTCCAGGGCTATGGCAGTATGGACAGCAAAGACTCAACAGTGAAATATCTTGAAATTGACTCCTTTAAGAAGGAAAACAATGCAGAAATCTTGAAACCACCATGACACCACAGTGAGAAGTTCTGCTCTCAGAGCTGGGCCTGAAAGGTCTCTGCAGCAGTTCACAGATGACTTGACATGGATTGCTAGCAGAAAAGCTGCTGCCCACACTGAACCCTGGCTTTCCTACAATCATTCTTGGGATGCCCAGCAGAGAACATGGAGGTCTGGTCAGCAGTGTGGTAAAATGGGAGGGAAATAATGCAGTCTGCAACTACCTGTACTACCAGAAGGAAACTGCAGTATCCATTTTAACCTTCCTTCTGCCAGAGCCCTCCCTCACTCTATCCTGCATGAAGGCATGGAACCTTGCCCCACAGCACGTTGTTGATTCAGGCTCTGCCATCTCAGACACTTCAGAAAGCAAATCAAGGGTGCAACTGACTGCCCAACATGGAACTTGGCTCTGCTGCCTCTTGGAAGAGCTACCAGCATCATTAGCAGAGAACCTGGCATTGCTCCATGCTTTGAAGAACAGTGTCATTCATGAGAGACAGCCCTTGCAGTGACCCATGCCCTGACTTCTAGAGTCAAATCACACCTTAAATGTGGGTCACTGTTCAAAAAGAATGACCTGCTGTTAACACCAGGACCCCACTGGCAGTTCTCACCAGTGTCATAGTACCCATTCAGGACTGTACTTAGTGAGCAATAGAGATGCACAAGCAAGACAACAGTAGAGTACACTTGGATTTGTTTTACCTCTCTCTTACACCTGGCTGCACTTCCAAGAAATGGCTGAAGGTCTTCTTTTGTGCTGAGCACACTCTGGCACACACAAGGTGGTAACACCAGGAGCTTCAAGTGGTCTCCAGTTACTGCCTGCTGGGCACTGCTCACACACAATGTGTAAGGGAGTCCCTGTGACCAGCCTCAGGATCCTGACCCTTTGAAATAGCAGTCTCTTCACCACACTCACCTTCTGTGACTTGACTTCCTCTGTGAGCGTCAGAATCTGTTGCTGAAGGACACTCACTTTATCCACTGAGTTCTTCTCCCTTGACAATTCTTCAGAGCCTAGGAAGCCACTGTTCATCCACCTGGCTCTCCTGATCCAGTTCAGCCTGGGCCCCATCCTCCCATCTTCCAGGGTCCCCTCCTTAACTGAGGGGAGACAGATTTAATTTACACAGAATTGCTTTGCTACTATGGACTCCCAAGTTTTGCTATAGGGACTTAAAACAGTGCCGCAGAGAAGGCAGACAGGACATGGATACGGGATATGGAAAATTGACCCACAGGACTGTAGCCAAAACAGTAGGGATAAGATACTGATATGCCCACAATAAACAAAATTGTGATGGTTGATGGTACCTGTTAACCCATCTTGCACCCTGCTCATCAATCTGGCCCACAGAAAATGGAAGTTGCCACCATGGAGAGGTATGCATGCAGTGGAGCTGCCACACTCAGCCTGTGACTGTGCAGCAATTATACTTTTACCTCAAAGAAATAAATCTGGTGGATTTTACTTTTATTTATTTTTTTTTTTTTTTGCCTCTGCAGAAGGTTTCAGTGGTAGAAGATACAGACAGATGGATCCTGAAGCAGATCCAAAAGGGTCAGTCTTGTGGGAACAGAGGAAGAGACTTGAGACAATGTAACAGTTTTCATATCCCTTGAAAATTTGCCACTGTCTGCTTTACATTTCTGGCTAATCCCTGCTAGAAGGCATCCCATTCAACTCACACAGCTCAGTAATCACCTGGGCATCCTGTCTCCACTTCTGCCTCTTGCTCCTCATCCACATTCTCAGGATGCTCTTGGAATTCATCAAATCTAAAGACATTCCCGTTGTTCCCCCAGAGCTGCCTGGAACCACAAATATTGTAGACAGTGTTTCTGAAACAAGAAGAGATCAAGACAGCCTAGTGAACAGAAGTCATGATCACTGCAGCCAGCCAGTGCATGTTCAAAATATTCAATGCCTTACCTCCCCTTACTTCCTACCTCTCCTTCCAAAACTTAACTCCTTCATGTGCTGAGAAAATGAACTCTTTATAGAACTGGTGGATTTGAGGAGAGAAAGGTTGTACCTGGGGTAAACCAGGAAGATGCCACAAAATCAGTACAGCACACCAATGTAAAATGAGATAATCTTTCCCCATGTGCCTGAGCCCTACACATAAAAACATCAGATCAAAGAGAATGATCGAATGTAACAGTAGACCAACCACATTCTTCCCTGTCCTTTCTCCTTCCCCCTTCTCCTCATTCCCTCTCCCTCTCTCCTTTGCTTCCTTTAGTCATCCCTACCCTTAGTTCACTGCAGAAATCCCCAGGTGCCAAGAAAAGCTGACAAGAGAAGCTCATTTACCTACAACACAGCCAAAACTGGGACAAATGATCACATCTGAAGCAGCCACAGGTCCTGTGCTCTGAAACATTTAATAAATAACCTTGCCAAAAGTTATTTACAAAGTCATAAGCTAAAATGTAGTAAAGAGTAAAGTCTGCAGTCAGACACAGGAACTGTTTGTTACAACTGCTGCTATCAGATATTGCCAGAAGCACTAAAAGATATCTTTATAGAATCATAGGAAACTACAAACGTAGTTTGTGTAAAACCTGTACCAGAAAGTATGCATACAAGTAGTTTTCTTCTTCTCCTGTGCTGTCCTTCAGCTAAAACAAGTCCCTTGTTTTGAAATCTATAAAAGACTCAGTGTTCACTGCTTTCCTAAATGTAGATGAAGCTGCCATTTAGATACTATTATACTTTTTCCTTGCTACTATAAGATTCCAGAGCAGAAGAGCAGACACTGCTTACCTTGGAGAACATACTGCTGTGTAAGACTAGCAGTCCTTCAGTCCCTGTAGTCTGTAGTTAGTACTCATCCAGTGCAATTTTCCTAATTTTCTATACCTAATGCTGCACTGTTTTTCCCATGAGACTATAGCAGCCCAGAGATCTAGATGTGCTACAGCCTGACAGTGATAGAGCCTGGAGAAATGTTTACTGAACAAGGGGAGCAATACAACTTGACGCTGGAAAGAGACAATTGTTACTCAAGCTCACAAAAGCAAAGCATGGGAGCAGGGGCCAAAGACACGTTTGAGTTATTTTTCATCAGTGTGAGTAGGAGAGAATGCATAGCCTGAAAAATAGAACAGCTGACTTTGAGGAACTATAAACGTACAATGTATAAGTAGTTGGCGTAAAACCTGTTCCAAAAAGTATGCATACAGGTCTTTTCTTTCTCCTCCTTTGTTGTCCATCAGCCAAAACAAAACAAGTCTCTTGTTTTGTCTATAAAAAGCCTATAAAAGACTCAGTGTCTGCTGCTTTCCTAATTGTGAATGAAGCTGCTAACATGAAACCCCGGTCTCATGGGGGATCTTTCTTCATATAAGCATCAGATTGTAGCTGCAGCAGTGGTGGTAAAAAACCTACAGGCAACTTCCACACCAACAATATTTGGCAGGTGCCCGGCTGCCTACCATACCTATGGCCAGTTACCCATTTTCATTATGTGTAAACAAGTGACTAGGAAACACTTATGGAGATACTGATGAGGCTGTCTTTGTGAAACTGTAACTGCCCAAGACTTGTAGCTTTTAACCTGATGGGGCTACCCACTGCAACAGCAGATAGAAGCTGGCAGTAGGAATATTAACAAACTCAACGGGCAAGAGTGAGTTTGCGCAGTTAAGCCATGTTACTGGCTCAAGCTTCTTTTCCCTGTAGTTCTTGCTTTGAAGAATACACTACACTCAAGGGGTCCATTGGAACCAATGGAAAGAGCTAATGGGCTTCTATGACTACCTGCTGAATACAGCTGAACCTGACCACGTGCTCTTCCAAGACTGCTGTGCAGATGTGTCACACTCTAGGTATGCAAAGCACAATGAAGAGATCTTAACCAAGTCCTAGGTCTGCTACCAGGATCTTTGCTAAGATAGCTAGATTATGTGAAATGCATCAGAACAGGAGGATGTGAAAGACCGACCTGCAGGAAGTTTACTTTGGCTTGGACTAGCCTCCAAAAAGGTGCTTCACATTTCCTACACATAGGCAAGAGTCCCATTTCACACAATACATGGCAAGCAAAGAAGGCACACACTGTCAGGCCAGCATGTCAATTGCACTGCAGTCCTCTTCATCCACTTACTGTATCTCTGTCCATGGGTGCTTAAGGGAGATGTTCTGCAAGGCAGTAGATGTTTGGGGTGCAGGCAAAGATGCTGCCTTTAAACCCACTGCTTCTGTTGGTGTTTTCACAAGAGGCAGAAAGTCTTCATTGTCAACTACATCTATAAATGTAAAAACAAAATAGGACATAAGAGCAAATAAGCAAGGCAGAATTCCATTGGACTTTGAGTCCTTCATGTAACCAGACAGCCACAACAGTTTACTACAGGTATACGTTACATGTTCAAGTGGTCAGGTGGAACAAGGACAGTAGAATACAGTTCCTTAATTTTATGTCAAATTACGTAAGTTTCCATGTACAAACAGAATTATTTACTCAGCGACAAGTGATTTCAACCATATATGAGCATTACTAACCTTAAACAATCGAACTTTAACTGCCCAAAGATATAAGGAAGGAGAAGTTTGCTGTCATCTTCCCACATTCCAAACCACATTTGATAGTTTTAATGTGCGAATAACACTCTGCAAGCACAATTTAATACCAAATTTTTGCCTGCTGTAGCAAGATGCCAGAACCTTTTAGAGCAGACACTTACTAGGGAGGGGATTATTTGTTTCAAAAAAAATGTGCATCTAGTCATTACTAAACAGGTAACAGTGGATCCCCTGATCCACTGACCTGTCTACTACCACTTCTGGAATGGACATCTTCAGCCCACTGCTGGAAAAAAACTTTGCTCTAAATTTCAGAGGCCTTACAAGAGTGATATATCAAATGTGCACATTTCACATGTGTGTGGAAAATTAAGATGATCACAAGACACCTGAAAATCTCCAAACATATGCTGTGGATTAGGAGGCAGCTTACTCACTTCCATACATAATAAGGCAGAACTGTCAAACATTGGCAAAGCCCTGATAGCTGGCACCTGCATTTAAAAGCCTGGCCAAAACTTCTACCCACTTCCAGATGAGGAACGCCATTCATCACCAGGGGACTGAAAGCAAAAGAAAGACTGTGCAACACCTACTTGGTCTTCCAGCCAGAGGTTCATTCACGAGCTGTGAGCTGCCCACAGGAAATCTGCTCTGAGTGTTGCAAAATTCCCAACGTCTCATTTGCAGCTGCTGCAGCCAGTACATCATTGCCTGTTTGCTGATTGCCTAACATAACACAAAAGAGGAAAGGGAGTGGAATCATCTCATCAACATAAGACACATGCTGAGGAGATGATCACCGCTCTCCTGCACAAGTCAGCATTAAAAAAGGTCAGCTGCATCCAGCCTATGCTGTATCTGTGTCCTCTGGTCCTAACACTGATTTGGGAGGACAAAGTAAATCTTCAATATGGCCTTCTCAGTGGACCACTGACCTAATTTTAAATGTGTTTTGGTTTACTACGGTCCAAGACTAAGCAGAAATGTCACAACCATTTTAGACAGAAAGCATCCCCAGAACTTTTTAACAATGACTTACACAGAAGAAAAAGTCTAGCAAAGAATCCTCCTGGAGCAACCACTTTAGACAGGGGAGTTCGTTTCTGTTCAGTAAATTACATGTGGACTACGGGACTCCTCAGTTACTTTAATTTAGCACACAGTTAGGCTTTTATTCCTACTCTGTTAAACAACAGCCATCTCACAAGTAAGGACTCCCAGACTTGCCAAAGCAATGCAAGTAATTTAGATCCAATTTAGCAATCCAAGCTAGGAGGACTTAGATGAAACTCAAGCTAAGAGATACCTTAGTGCAGATTTGTCTCTTCTGACTGCAAATTTTTCATTACCTTCAGAATAAAAGCTCTGCTTGGTGTTCTGATCTCAAAAACTCCTTCCCCATTTTCCATTTTGCAGTCAAAGCTGGCGCTGGAGAGATCAATAGACCCCAAGGGATTAATGTCCTGGGCAGTTCTGTAGTACAGTAAACGACATTTGTTTTCATCATAAAAGAACCAGCGAGACTTCCAGGTCTTGATTGGCCCCTTGATGCCCAACTTATTTAAATAGCCACAAAGTTTTTTTCTGGATGCTTCTGTGCTGTTCTTCAGCGGTACATTTTCCTGTTCTCCAGGAGAAGGAAGGGTGTCTTTCTCTCTTGCTGAGGTTCCATTGCTGCTGTTAACGTCTGGATCTGACTCCACTAAATCACCTGGAGCAGCAAGGGTACATGCTCCACTTTCTGGTCCTTTCTTCATCTCTTTAAGGAAATAGATTGAAACAGGAAATTCTCTAGGTAAATAAGCCAATCCTAATTATATAACTACTTCTATAGAACCTGCAGACAATAAAAAAGGAAGAAACAAGCTCAGGTCTGCCACATGACAAAAAAAAATACTTCACAGTGTTCAAACTACCCAGCCAAGATCTCCAATTCTACTTTTGGTCATTGCTCCCTGCCATCCTCTGCTCAGATGACCTCTAATACCTGTTTTCTCCCTTTTTCATTCCTAAACTAGGGTGGACTAGCAGCCAAGAAACAGCCATAATCTCTTGTGTGAAAAATAACTACAGCCTGTGGGCATACCAAATCAATATCAATAACTGGGGAATTTGGTTAAGGAACAGCTTCAGAAAGCATGGCAAGATAACAAGGTCTGGGGGTAGGCACATAGTCAGGTCAAGGGATGGCACGTCCTGGTATTCACACTGAATGTCCAACTAATATTTTAAACCATGGCCTCTGGAGAAAAATCCAGCGTTATGCAGCATCCTTATGAATAATTTGTGTCAGCTGACTGTAGTTGTTACAATGCCTACATATTACGTGTTAGTTCTTCATCCAGTAGGATGGATTCATATGACAGATTATGCACCAGAGAAAGTAATTCTGTGATTGTTGCAAAAGAGACTTGATTGTTTTAGTGACCAAAGTAACCACCTGAGTCCCAGAAGTATAAAAGGAAAAGATAAAGCTCAGGCTGGAAGGGGTCTTTGTGTATCTCAAGTTCAACTTCTCTCTCAGATGTAAAAGCTGTAGCCAGCTGTATAGGCCCACATTCAGGTAATTTTTTCTTTATGTAAGGATGGTAATTTTGCCATGTTTCCAAGCATTTTTTTCAAGTGCTTAAGCATATGACAGGTGTGATTTTTTGCTCAGAGCTGCAGATACCCACAGCTCCTGTATAAAGAAAGCTAACAACACTCCAGAAAAGTATCTATAAATAACTTCTTGCATTTTTTGAAATTCCAGTTCCAAGAACTAACATAGCTGAAGCAAACGTGAGAAAAGAAACTGCTGCAGTGTTAAGTTACTCTGAATCCAACTACAGACACAAAACTATTCAACACAGCATCCAGCTGTATGACATGTCAATGAGATAATACAATGGAGCACAATGAGATGTTTCCCAAGCTGATCTCTTTCCTCTGCTCTTAGGAACAATTTGTTCTCATGACTGAAAGACGGTTTAGCGCTGACTACGGCACATCATGTTTATTGCTGCCCCCTCCTGTTCCCACATCAGCTTTACAGACAACTATCAATAATCACTTTTTGTGAAAAGCTACTTAAATTCTTTTGGTTCACTCCCATGACGCTGTGGATCATGGTACTGAACACATTCACAAATGCCAACAACAAGCATTCCTTGAGAAGGTGTCACAGGAACTAAGCTTCTGAAACACACAAAAAAAAACTTCATTTCCAAGTTAATTTTACTTGTCATGAAGGAAATATCAAAAGAAACAAACACTTTCAACTTTCTCAAATAGATGCAGGGCTTTTACGTCAGTACCAGTGTAAGTATCTTCTGTACCATCTGAAGATTCCATCACACTTCTGCTTCTTGCCAGCGTGATGGTCCACGTTTCCACACCATGAACAGGACCAAGTGAGCATTTTAGGTAATTTGATTTAGGTTATTTGGCAAGCATTAGGTTTAAGAACCAAGTAACAAGGAATCATGTCAGAGCTGCAAAGACCTCTAGATAGGATCTCACCTCCTTAATGGAAGTAGAGAGGAGCTCCTGGAAGTCACCGTCTCCTGGCATAGAGCTATTGCTGCAAGCACCACCAAGCAGGTACCCACAGCCTCCAACAAATCCAACAGCAACAGAAAAGTAGCGTCTGTCCCAGGTTTTCTTCGACCCAGTCGCTGCCGCGGAGCTGTCTGAAAGATATATTTACCCGAAAACTGCCTCGACACTGACTCACCAATAAAAACGGATCAGGGTGGACCCTGCATAAACCTTTCCGGAGCTGCTGGTGCGATCAGCACAAGGCAGCCCCCCCGCCCCTCCCCGAGCCTCCCGCAGCGCCGCAGAAGCGGCTCCCAGCCCAGCTGCACCGCACGGGGCACCAGCGACGGCGGCCGGAGCCTGGCACGGGGCTGGCCTGAGCCTGGCACGGGGCTGGCCTGAGCCTGGCACGGGGCTGGCCTGAGCCTGGCACCGCTTGTACCAGCGCCCGGCTGGGGCGGGGGGGCATCCGAGCCGCTCGCCGCTCGGGGATTTTGGGAGGGGGCCGGAGTGGCGGCGCGGAAAGCCGGGAATACCTGCGGTGGCCGCCGCCCCGCGCTTCCTGCCGGGCCGGTCTGCGGCGGTGCCGGCGGGGCGGGGCGGGGCCCGGCCGGCCCCGGGACGGCGGCGGGGACGGGGCGGCGGAGCGAGAGGGCAGCGCGGTGTGGGACGTCAGCTGCAGCCGCGGGAAAAATAACAACAATATAGGGCATTTCAGACGGGTTTCGGGAAGAAAATGATTTTTCAAGGTGATGTGACCCGCGGAAAACAAGCAGGCAGAGGGGCACCGCTCGTGAGCTAGACGGGACCAGCAAGTGCCATCTGCCATGAGGGGACTTCTCTCCAGAGCTGCAAAACCACCGGGTGGTGGATGCAGACGTGCTGCGAGAGCCGCGGCTGTGCAGTCAGCTGGGGCAACTCAGCTCAGTCAAGCAGATTTCACAGGGTAAAATGGTGACTTGGGACGCTGGAGGCTGACAGGATCAAGCTGCGCCAAAGGAAGAAGCCTCTGGAAAAGGTACTGCGAGGAATAGAGGTGTCAGACCACCCTAAGGAAGTAGGGCAGGTCTTGGGGGCACAGGGAACGAGGTGCACAGCACAGCCAGGTTCATGAGCTCTCTGACAGCTGCCTTTCATCCTACCAGTGCAGCCAGGCACTGCTGGCCTTGGCAGGTGCTGTACTGGCTTGGGAAGGCACTTCTTATGCCTTTATCCCAAGAATAAGGAATCTGGGTGGCTTTGATTTTCCTCATGTGCAATGATAGCTGTGGCTTTTCCACTGGTCTCTAAAAATACCCCTCTCTGAGTTTAGCAAGTTTTACTGAGTTTTATTACTGACTTTAGCCAAGTTTAATACCAGATCAGCAAAAAGCAAACCTGTCCAGGTGTCTAAATAGCCCATCTTTGTACTGGCTTAAAATGCCAAACTGTAGAGCACATTAAGCTGATTACAGCATACAAAATTTACAGTTTTCCATAGACAAAACCAATTTATCTCACATTGGTCTTTTCTTCGTATTTGGCCATTAGACTGGATCACAGAATCACAAAGAATCACAGAATTGTTAGGGTGGTAAGTGATCTCTGGAGACCATCTAGTCCAACCATCCCTGCCAAGGGAGGATCACCTAGAGCAGAATGCATTGAGGATTTTGATGTCTCTGGAGGCAGAAACTCCACAGCCTCCCTGGGCAGCCTGTTCCAACTTCCTCTGCCAACTTCAACATAAAGAAGTTCTTCCTCATGCTGAGGTGGAAGTTCCTGTGTTTTATTTATGGCCATTTCTCCTCATCCTGTCACTGGGCACCACTGAAAAGAGTCTGGCACCATCTTCTTGGCACCTGCCTTTTAAATATTTGTATGTTTGATGAGGTCTCCTCTCAGTCTTCTCTGGACTAAAAAGGCCAAGCTCCCACAGTTTCTCCTCATAAGAGAGAAGCTTCAATCCCCAAATCATCTTTGTCACCTCCACTGGACCTTCTCCAATATGTCATCAGTACTGACTGATGGGAGTAAAGCTCCACTAGGAAAAGGGGGAAGTGTGAAGGGTATAACTGTGGTTGCAAGAAGTCCTTCTTCCCCCTGAAGGCTGAACTACCTTCTTCCCCTCTGCCACAACTGGAGGGACATGGCAAGAGTGAGACAGAAGCCGTGGCATCATGGCAGCACTAACCTCTGTGAAGGCTTGCCTGTAAGTGCCTTAGAAGTCTCAGCTGGAGTTCTTCAGCTGGTTAGTGCACAAATGACTCCAAAAGAATCATTCTCCTCCCGCTGTCATCCCATTGCTCTGGCAAGGCTGCACATCGTGTGCTGTGTCCAGCTCTGGGCCACTCACTCTGAAAAGGACATTGATGTGCTGGAGCATGTTCAGAGAAGGGAACAAGGATCACGGAAGGGCCTGAAAACATGTCTTATGAGAACTGGCTGAGGGAGCTGGGGTTGTTTAGTCTCCAGAGAAGGAGGCTCAGGGTGACCCCATGGCTCTCTACAACTCCTGAAAGGAGGGGGTAGTGTTGTGGGGGTCCGTCTCTCCTGTCCTGCCTGCAGTGAGAGGACAAGAGGAAATGGCCTTAATCTGAGACACGGGACATTCAATTCAGACATTAGAAAAAAAATTATCACTGTCAGGGTGCTCAGGCACTGGAATAGGTTTCCCTGGGAGGCGGTGGAGTCCCCCATCCCTTGTGTTTAATCATCTGGATCTGGAGATGTGGTTTAAAGGTTACAGTGGCAGTGCTGGGGGAAATGGTTGGACTGGGTGATCTTAAAGCTCTCCTCCAGACTCGGTGATTCTGTTATTCGTGCAGGCTCACAGGGAGCTGAGCTGCTGAGGACACGCAGCGCTGGATTCCCCGCCTCAACCACGGCCACCCTCAGCGCGGCGCTCCCGCACGGCCCGGGGAGGGAAGGAGAGCCCGCGCTCCGCCCTGCGAGGGCGACACCGCGCACGGCGCCTGCGCCCGCCCGCCCGCGCTGCGCGACATGGCGGCGCTCTGAGGGCTGCAGCTCCCGGCCTCCATCGCTGCCCGGCCTCCATCGCTCGCTTCCTCCGCCATGAGGAACCTGCGGCTGCTGCGGGCCGGTGGGTGCCGCTCCACCGCCGCCACGGGCACCCCGCAGTGCTTCTGCCTCGGCGCCGAGCCCGGCGTGGTTCTCGTGGGCTCCCAGTACGGGCTCGTGGAGCTGCGCCCCGCCGGGGACTCGGTGAGAGCCGCGGCTGCGGGGCAGGGTTCTGGGGCTTGCCGGCGTGTTGGGGTCGGCTTCGGTTGCAAAGCTGGATTGAAGCGTTTGTGCCTCCGCCAGCGGGAGCTCGCCGGGAACTCGTCTCCTGATGCGGCTCCCCTTTCGCCGCGCTGTCTGCGGGTTCTTGGACCCTCCCGCTGCTCCCCGCCGCCGCTTGCTGCTTCCTCACGGCCCCGTGGAAGCCGCTGCTGGGTGGTCTTGGTGGCTGAAGATGCTTTTTGTGCTTTTAAAATACTAAATCTGCCTTTTTAAGAGCGTGGCTGTGTTAGACGCCTGTCGTTCGCATGGTTTAGTCTTAAGCACGACCGGGCGAACAGTTGCATCCGGACAAGTTCACAAAACAGAGCCAAGCAGGCAAAGAGATAGTGAAGAGTACAAGAGGAAGTTTTTGGAACTTTGCACTAGGGGGGGAAAAACTCCAACGTTCCGCTAAAGTTATAAAATGCTATTGACTTAAGAATTCCTGGGTTAGAGCGGGGTTGCTTTCTTCTCAGTGCAACTCTGAAGTATCTAATTTCTTCAGTACATTTAGTTCTGAAATTAACTGACAAAAAAACTTTGGGGCTTTCCAGGAATTTAATTTTCAGAGATTGCTGTGCCCTTAACCATCCAAATGATTTTCCTTAGAAATTGTTTTATGCTGTGTCTAAGAAGTCTGCATGCTTCATTAAGAGCAGTGGGACACTTTTAAGCACCTACCCATGCACCTCTTAATGTTGATACTGTGGTGAAGTATGAAAAGGGTGTTGAAAGACGATTAGCAGGGCGAATTGGAAGTTGTGTATTGTTTGCTTCCATAAATGAGTTTTCTCATTTTCTTCTATCATCCTTACCCTAAGAGGATCTTCACGGTTTCCTATGGATAAGTGAAGATAAGTACTTGCAAGCTGGCTTTTTTTATGGTGCCTTTCACACACTCTCTTCTACTGTCTAATGCTTTTTGTAACTGCAGTAGGATAAAATATACCTGTGGCTTTACTCTGTCATTTCTGCAAAAATCCCAGTGAGGTGGTGCGTAATTAGTAAATCATTGGCCTTTCTGTATCAAGGTGTCAAGAGAAGTCTCCCTGACTGCGGATGGGTTCTTGCCTGAAGATGGAAGTGGCTGCATTGTGGGTGTCGAAGATCTTCCAGAGCAGGAGAGTGTGTGTGTTGCTACAGCAGCTGGAGACATCCTACTCTGCAGTCTGAGCACAAAACAGGTAACATGGCAGGAAAGACTCAACAGTACTGAGGAAATTCAGAGAAAAGAGTAACACTTATAATTTCTTTAGGAGCCAGTTGTGCACTCATTGCATACTGAGCTGTGGCTAGTCTCCATTCTCTGGGCAGACAAGCTGATTTTTGTGGTAGCCTTGAGAATGACTAAAGACAGAACATATACTTTGTAAAAGAGCTAGAATTGAAATGACAGATTGCTTGTCCACAGCCTGGATCCTCTAAAGTTTGCTGAGTGAGCTCCCAGCAGAAAAGGATCTGCGGGAGAGTCTTACAGAAACAGGATATTGCTGAGACTAGGTAAAGAATGAAGTAACCAATTCATAATTCGCAGTGTAGCTACCGTTCTATCCATTGATACATGTTGACATGATGTAGGATATGGCAGAAACTGAGATACTTGCTTTCTGTTCCTTCCTCGGTCTCAGATTTTTATCATCTTCAGCAGGACACTTAAACACCACAACAGCACCCTCTGAATCAGCTCCCATAATACCAGTCCAACAGTGCAGGTTTAAATGGGCACGAGATGATAGTGCTCTGTCTGAGTTAGCTGTAAAATTGTGGTTATTTGTAGAATGTCTCTTTTGGTTCATGCTTGCACATGATTTGCAGATACCACTTAAATATGCAATTAGCTGTATCTGAAAAATGTGTCCTGTAGTGCAACTTACAACATGTCATAAGGAAATGGAAATTATCAGAGTTGTGATAAGGACACTTTTTTTTGCAGTGATAGATGCATCAGAGAAGAGATTTAACTTCAGATTCTTTATTTTATGGCATTTTGGCTTACTGTTCCAGTTTTTTGCTTTACTTTCTAGTCTTCTCTTGGCGCAGTCTGAGCACCAAGAAAGAGGTCTGGAAGATTCCTCTGCTTATTCTGAAACCCTCTCTATGTGAGTGATAGTTACTCTGTTGACCAGTGCCCAGCCTCACTTTTCTTACCAGAAAAGCCTAATTCCTTGAATGGCATCATCTTGCTGTTTATCACAATGAGTCATGTATTTGTTGTTCTGTTCCATGCCTTTTGCAAATTAGGTTAACCACGCATAACAAAAACTCTGCCTACTGCTATTCCTTGCTTATGATGGCCCAGTAAAACTAGCCCAATTTTCCGCAAACTTTGACATTGACATGCAGTTACACACAGTTGCCAAGGTCAGCATACACAAGCTGGTCAGAGTTTACCTTTTGGAATTCTCTAGGTAAGAATCATTATGTCTGTGTTCTGTTACTAAAGAGTATTTACCAGGGTAATCACGGTCCCTGTCAGGCCATATTAATATGTGCTACAGGCCATATTAGAATATGTGCTGACATAAGACTGAGAGTTGCAGAATAAAGCTCTTTGTAAAACTATGTATGCAGGGAATGTCCTAGACTCCACATTACCTGAGTTCGCATTCATAAACATCCTGGAACCATTTTTAGTCAGAAATGTTTCTTTTGTTTAGTTCAACACAAAGTGTAAAGTTAGACTTTTGACATTTCCAAGTCGGCAATTTTCTTTTGCCTTGGTGACTGCTTGCATTTGTGCTGGGATAGTGCTGCACTCATGTTTCTGTGTTCTTATTTTGGTCTTGCAGGTGGAATGTGTTGGAAGTGTGGACAGCGGTCTGAGTATCATGAGCTGGAGTCCTGACCAAGAGCTTGTTTTGCTTGCAACAGGTATCAACAACAGCCATAAGATTTCTGCCTATAGGAGTGAAACTCTATGGCCAAAGCACAAAAAGTTACTTAGATCAAGAGAGAGAAAGAAAAAATTACAAAATTGGGACTAGGACTTAAAGTGGAAGAAACTCTACCAGATCCTATACATTAGTTTTCATTTCATGATTCATAAGGTGGTTCAGAGATCCAAGAAAAAATTGGTTAGGCCCAAAAAGCTGCTTTGTGGAAGAGTTTTTAATCCCTAAAATCTTCCCAGGTTGTACATTTGATCTTGCCTCAAAAACATAAAGAATTCTTTATATCACCACTTGACTTCTTAGTAACAAAAACTGTTCCTTGGCCTTTGGTAGGAAAAATATGTGTCACAAGCCCTAATTAACTACAGGTGTGACTCACCTAGAAAATAAAATTAGCCTCAGGCAAAAGAGAATCATAGAGTGCTTGAGACTGAAAGGGAACTCTGGAGATTACCTCTTCCAACCACCATGCTCAATGTGTGTTACCTAGAGCCAGTTGTTGGGGGATTGTGCCCAGTTAGGTTTGAGACCCCACAACCCCTGTGGGCATCCTGTTTCTATTTGTAATTGCCCTCAGAGTTAAAAAAAAAAAACCAAAAAAAAAACCAAACTTTTCTTAGGTTTTAAGGGAATTTTCTGTATTTTAGTTTGTGCCCGTTGTCTCCTGTGCTGTCCCTCATAAACAAACTACAAACAATGTGGCTGTGTTTTCTTTACTGTACCCCATCTTCTACATAATATATTTACACACACTAATGACATTCCCCTGATGCCTGAGTAGTCTGGCTTGTCTCAGCCTCCACTCATGTGACAGATTTTTCAAGCCTTTAATCATCGTTTTGACTCTTTGCAAGACTCATTCCTGTATGTCCTTGTCTGTCTGGCACTAGGAAGCCCAGAAATGGAGTCACCATTCAGTGTGTCTCACCAGCACTGAGTAGAGGAGTAAGATCACCTCCCACAAACTGCTGGCAGCACTCCTAATGCTGCCAGGATGCTGTTGTCCACCTGTGCAGCAGGGCATGCTGCTAGCTAGTTCAACTTCTTGCCACAGGAAACATAGTTTATGTTTCTTTGCTAAGCTGCTCTTCAGCCCCTTGGTTCCCAGTCTGTCTTAGTGCCTGAGATTATTTTTTTCCATATGCAGGACATGGCATTTTTTCTTGTTGAGCTTTATGAAGTTCGTAAGTTTATGAAGTTCTTTGATGAAGCCCATCTTGCCTACATGAGAGTCCCTGTGGACAGCAGCACTACCTTCTGCTGTTCTTGCTGCTTCTTGCAGTTCTGTGTCAACTAAAAATTTGCTGAGGGTTCCATGCTTCAGGTTGTTAAAGAAAATATTAATCATTGCCCCTAGTACCCAGGGGCATGCCAGTGACTTGACTTCAGGCTGCATTCAATGACAGTGCTAGCAAGCTTTTGAGCTTGGTAGTTCAGCTGGTTTTCACTGCCCTTTTATCTAACCCATACTTTGTGGGTTTGTCTGTGGTGATGTTGTGGCACACAGCATCAAAAGCTTTATTAGAGCCAAGATAAATCACCATTCTCCCCATATTCACAAGCTGGTCATTTCATTGTAAGAGGTTATCAGGATGGTATGATTTCATTTTCCTAAACCCATGGTGACTGTTCCCTGTTTCCTTCTTGTCCTTAGTATCTCAAGAGAAAACGAACTGGGTACTTGTTTGGAAGGTGAAAAAAACTTATTAAGCTTAGGCCAGGAAGCATATTTTTGAGGAGAAAAACTTCCAAGTGTTCTGTTCAAGTTTGAGATTTCATGCTTTAAAGGATGTGTTCTCTCTAGTACCGTGTTTTCTATATCCAGATCCATGATAGAACAACAGGAGCACGCAGGAGAATACTTGAATTTTTATTTGCTGCAGATACCATTACCAATACTGTATTTAATATCTGTCCTGCAGGTCAGCAGACACTTATCATGATGACAAGGGATTTTGAGCCAATTACTGAGAAGCAAATCCACCAAGATGAGTTTGGAGAAGGTGAGAGGTACACAGAAATTAAGTTGCCCTTGCTGATGTAATTGGTATGTTGTAAGCATGTGGAAAGTCAGGAAATGGATCTGAGGACTTACGTCTCCAGAAGAAATTTTATTTAGATTGTAATGCTACTGGACAGCTGAAGGGTAAAGTCAGTATTGTTACTTGTCAGCATAAATTCAAGTAAGTTCCATGTACCAGAGTGCTTTATAGACTACTATAGACTTCCCAGCAGGTTTTTAGAATAAAATTTGGTGAGAAGGTGTGGGTTGCTTGAGGCTGTGGTTGTGTTATATAGTGCAGAGTAGTTAAGGTATTATCTGTAAATCTTCCACTACAAGGATTATTTCTTCTTCAGGAAAGTTTGTTGCTCTTGGCTGGGGTAAAAAGGAGACACAGTTCCATGGATCAGAAGGAAAACAGGCAGCACATCGCAAACAGACGGTATTATACTGCTTTTTTTGTATCAAGCTGATGCTCTGTCAGGGAAACCATGCATAAAGAGAGTTTCTGTTACTCCTGTGGAATCGATTTGCAGCCACCTTTCTGGTAGTTCTCTTCATAGGCTGCTTCTGTCTCTTTCTGCGTTGTCTGAAATCATGCATTTTTATCTTCCCTTGAATTCAAGAAGGCATCAGGGAGTACTTACTGCTTCTCAGAGAGAGCTCAAGATAAGATTTTCAGCCATCCCAGCATCAATCATCATCAAATCTCAATTCACCGTGCGTCCAGATTACGCACTGCTGTCTGTAAATAGAGAATCTGGTGCATGGGAAGGATAGCGTGTGATCATGTGAAGAGACAGTCATATGCACTTGAAGGAGGAGCATAAATAGTTTTAATTCTAGTATTTCCTAAAACAATATTTTGAATAATGAGTTTTTAAATTACTAGTCTTGACATTTTAATGGATGGATTTCATCCTGAGGCTCTTGAAAAAGCAGTCTGTTTAGACAAAGACATCAGTTGCCTTCCCAAGCTTTGTTGCAACTTTCTTTTGTGTGACTTTAGGAGGTGTTGCCGACATCAGCCTGGGATGATGGCAGGCCTCGGGTGACATGGAGAGGAGACGGGCAGTTTGTTGCAGTGAGTGCTGTCTGTCCAGAGACAGGTATGGCACCAAACTTGTTTGAAAAACCAGCACGTGTAAAGGGCTTCTTAAGCAGAATCTAGGTGAGGCAAGAACTATTTGTGATCTGTTGGCCAGTTAAAGCAAGGGTGAGCTGAGCTATTTACTTGCCCTTTTCTCTGCTCTGACGTTCTGAGAGCCATTTTATAGACATGATATTTGGAATACTTTCTTTGCAGTTTGGTGTCCAGTTCAGTGAGGCACCAGGAGAGAGTACTACTTTATAATTACTATCTGAACTGTTTCTTTCACCTGCTCAAGCTTTAAAAAATACCTGCTAGACTCTCAATGCCAAATGGATTAATCTGTTTGGTTCATATACCCACTGTCATTCATACTAGAGCTTAGCCTTGCACACTTCTTTTAAATACTGGTGGTACTTTTGCCTTGGTTTTGCCCTGAAGTCAGAGAGGTGATGAGCGTATGCATTACTTCTAAGACTGTAACTGATGTTTTCCATGATAAATACTACTTTTTGAGCAGTTTAAATGTGTTGGGTCAACATATCGGACGACATAAACCACACTGCTCTTCCACATGTTTGGGGTTTTACCTTCAGTACTTCAGATTAGGGAGGACTGTAAATTTATAGCAAGATTTTAACATTTCTATGGTGATAGCTGGAGGGGGAAATGATTATGACTGAACTACATCACACTGAAATTCCTAACACAGTTCCTTTAGTCACTTGGTTACTATAGGAGAACAGCCTGACACAGAGTAAGTTCTTAGCCCTTAAGGTGTACAAGAGAAATCTTCTTTTTACACATCTGCATTAAAATTTGCTCTTCTACCCTCATAAAATTAGGAAAAGTTTCTAAAAACTAGGAAAGTTTCTTCCTAGTGCTTTCTTAGACCTTTGTCTCATTTATTTCTCACCCTTAGGTGCTCGGAAGGTCCGGGTATGGAGCAGAGAGCTTGTGCTGCAGTCAACAAGTGAGCCTATCTCGGGATTAGAACAAGCACTGTCATGGAAGTGAGTAGTACCACAGTCTGCATGCCGACAGCAGTGTTGCTTGTATTCCCTGGTCACAGTCTTTGATCAGCATTATTTTAATTTCTTCAGCCTTTTTTGTATTTTTCCCAGAACTTGAAGAAATTTGCCCTCTCATTCAGCATGAGGAAGAGTAGCCCTCTAAACCCTGAAAATCCCAATAGTTGCATCACAAGTGGGAAGAAGGGGTAGATTCTTTGCATACAGTCAGTGTCAAGTGGATTTGGGCTCAGCTGTATAAAAAGAAATACTACAGGTTGTTGCTGTTGGACACAAAATAAGGAGCATGGATTCAGTTCCACAGCAGAAAGAGGATCATCAGAAGGTTTTTGTTTAGAACTTTCTGGCCCCTTTTATAACGTATTCCAATACAGGTTTAACATGATTGGTAAAGGGAACAACACCTCTCTAGTCCCATTGGTGGAATAAGAGAAAACACACTCAGCACAGCTGTACAGAATTGTTTTGAGAAAACCAAGTTATTTACAGAAATGGTCCTTGAGAGAGAAATGTTCTCAAGAGACTTTCCTTTGGAAACAGATCAGCCACTGACAGGCTGAAAACTCTCTCAGACTCAGAAAATCAGGTCCACAACAGGTTCCTTTCCTAGCGTTGACATTTATCTGGTCACCTGTGGATATCATAAGCTCTGATCTGTGATGGACCTATGACTGTCTGAGCAGTGCTGAGGAAAACATATCCTCTGCTGTCTTTTTCTTCGTGTCACTGGAAAAAATGTGAGATGACTGGGGTTTAAAATGACACTTAGTGATTGTGTAAGGAATTAATTTTCATTTGACTCTTTTTAAGGCCCTCAGGAAATCTGATAGCATCTACACAAGAAAAACCCAACAGACATGATGTGGTTTTTCTGGAAAAGAATGGACTTCTTCATGGAGAGTTCACCCTCCCTTTCCAAAAAGGGCAGGTCAAAGTAAGTTTTTTGTCTGGGCTTCTTTGATGAGAGTGTAATGGAGAAGAGGACTAGATCTCTTCCAGTTCTAGAAAGAGGTTTTTAACCTAATACTTTGTGCTTATCCTAATGGAAAAAGTGACCTGAAAAGCGAACAATGAGGAAGCCTGTGGAAAAGATGCAATGCACTCTGGAAGCCCATAGTACAAAGACATGTAGTAAAGGATGATTGTAGCCATGGGGTACTTCTGAGCTCTATATACTTTATACTAGGCAAATGATTCAAAAGTACTTTTCAGTATGTCAGCCATTGCAAGACTGAGGTTATATATCCACATTATCCCTAATAAGGGAAAAGCTATGCTAGGCCGTTATTTCAGCTTCTGTGCTTGGATGCTGAGAGGACTTTTGGCAGATGCTTCCTCAGTGTCAAGGAAAGCAAAGAGAACACTGCTGTCATTTTTGTGGCGTCTTCATCTGTGGTCTTCTCAGGATGCCTTGTCAGGACCTTTGCAATACATGAGGGCTCTGTTTGTTTATTAACCAGCACACCACTTGTTGTTGGAGCACCTCCTGGTCTTGTAAACTTTCTGGGAGCAAGAATATTAGTCAGAGCCATGTTTGTTTCTGCAGGTTAATGAAATGCTTTGGAATGCAGATTCTACAATCCTGGCTATATGGCTGGAAGACCTGAAGGTGGAAAACTCCAACCCAAACACTTATGGTGAGAGCACTCCATAAGGCTCTGCCTCTTAATGTTTGCTCGTAAATGTCCTTAGCAGTGGGTACTTACTTGGAGCACAGGAGATGCTATGGAGGCTTACCAGTGGCTTTGAGACTGCTGTGCTGGTGTCATGGTTTAACCACAGACAGCAGCCAAGCCCCACAGAGTTACTTGCCCACTTCTGCACCAGCAAGACTGGGGAGAGAATCAGGAGGGTAAAAGCTGAAAAACTCATTGGTTGAGATAATAACAGTTTACTATGAAAAAGCAAAAGCCACATGTGCCATAAAAAGCAAAGCAAGGAATTAATTCACCACATCCTATGGGCAGGCAGGTGTTCAACCATCTCCAGGACAGCCGGGCCCCATCATGTGTAATGGTTACTTGGGAAAAAAATGCCATCGCTCCAAATATCCCCCTCTTCCTCCTTATTCCTCTCACTTTATGTATGAACAACTCATACGTGTTCATGACCATGTTCAGATGTCACATGGTCTGAAATATCCCTTTAGTCAGCTGGTGTCATCTGTCCTGGTTCTGTCCCCACCTCACCTATGCATCCCCAACTTCCTTGCCAGCTTGGCATTAAAAAGACGTGAAAGACATTAGTTCTCTGTAAGCCCAGCTTAGCAATAACTAAAACATCACTTATCCACCCTGTGTTCAGCACAAATCCAAAACACAGTCCTGTACTTGACACTGTGAAGAAAATTAACTACTACACCAGCCATAATGAGCAGAACAGGTAGTTCAGTCTGAGTTCAAAGTATCTTCCAGGCTGCTGTAACTGGAAGTGGTACAAATGAAATACTAAAGGTCTGCGCCCTTCATTAAACAAGGGTACCGTCTCACAGAGGTAGCTCAGTGAATTTTAGGATTGACTTCTACACAGTGTGTTATTTTCTTATGCTGTGTGTTGTATGACACACTCATGGACTGAAGACTAGGAGTATTATTTTAATTGCACTTAACCCACCCCTAAGAAGGCCAGTGGTGGTTGGAAGCAGGGGTTTCAGCTAGGTCTGAAATACTAGTCCGTAGTAACTATGTTTTTCTATAGTTCAGCTGTGGACCACAGGGAACTATCACTGGTACCTGAAGCAAAGTCTACACTTTGGTAGCTTGAAGGAAAATCAGTTGGTTTCACTGCTGTGGGACCGAGAGAACTTGTACAGACTACATATACTCTGCCAGGATTGGCATTACCTCTTCTACGACTGGAGCTGGACTACAGACCATGGGCTCGGGGAGAATAGTCAACATACGGCAAATGTGGCTGTTATAGATGGAGGTAAGCAGTGGGACAGCTTTTCAGCTCTAGGGTCAGAAAAGGTGGGGAGACTTTTGTATTCAGTTCTTCTTTTAATTGTTTCTACAAACCTTTTAGGGAGGGGTCCGTGTAATTGATAGAAGCTTCAGGGGTAGCTTGTTGAAAATAACCAATAAGAGTACAGCAACCATTTTCCTGTAACATTATTTCTGCTTCTAATAAAGAATCCCCAGAAAGAGCTTCATTTAGGCATCTTGGATTTTCTTCTCTTTTCTTCCTCAGATAAAGTGCTTGTCACAGCCTTCCAGCATGCTGTGGTGCCTCCACCCATGTGTACCTATGAGCTCCACCTCCAACAGGCAGTTAATCAGGTTGCATTTCACACAGACCCCAAACATAGTGGGGACATGGCTGTCCTGGATGCTGATAACAGGATCTCTGTATACAGATATGGTGAGAGCATGTTGCAGCCTTGTTTAAAGAAACTTGTGTTCCTGAGAAAAGTACCTTGGGAGACTACTAAGGTGGTGGTCACTTAAATCTTTACACAAGACATACTTCATTTAAGTGTGAGTTCAAGCTCTGCTCTCATTTCCAGCAGTTTGAGTGACATAGAAGCGTTTTGGTGGTTCATTGGCTTTGTGAGAAGACAGTGCTTGGCACTTGACTATAGTCAAGTAATTCTTCTGGTAATATTCCCTTGCCTAGCTTCATCTTGATTGCAGCACGTGGTGTCTTGCGTAAGCTGCTCTCATGGCATGATGCTGACTGTTACTGGGAAGTGTCTGAGAATCTGTCTGGGGCACCCAACACTTCCCAAAGCAGTTCTATGTATTGTGTTGTGAGGAAACAGCTGTTTTATACTGCAGTGTTGGAACGTGACTCTCTTCCTCAAAGTGGGTGTTAATGACAATTACGTTTTGGCAGTACTAGTAGGAATGGCACTTCCTGACTTTTTTAATACTTCTATGTAGCATCTACTTTTTGATAAGTCTGAAGATGGAAGGGGCTCTCTTGGGAGGATCTCTAAATTCTGCTTTGTTCTTCTTTGTGTTTGCTAGGGCAGAGTACAGTGAATGACCCTTCTGTCAAGTTTGGAGCTGTGGGAGGAAATGGCTTTAAAGCAGCTGTGGAAACACCATACTTGGATAAAACCTACAGGTAATATAGAGCTACTACAGCTATAGTAGGGAGAAGAGAGTTGTAGCTGACTGGATATTTTAGAGGTCACAGCTCTGACCACTTTTCTCAAGGTTTTTAAGAGGCTGTCAGATAAAATGGTTTCATTTTGTTGACACTGTGTCTTCAACTAGTGCTGAGAAATGCCCTTTTACTGAGGTCTGAATCTAGCAGAACCAGTGACTGTTATTGACAGCACTGAGATATCCCTTCCTGTGCCTGGTGCACAAAGGAATGATGGTGTAGTGCTCAGGCCCATGATCACAAAACATGGAGCAACAGAGCTGCTTGCATGGCAGAGACAGTGATGAGATTAAAATTCCCACCATGCTCTCTGTTTATTCCTAGAGGTAGTTGGCATGGAAGCAGTACTACCTAGGGAAAACAGATGGACCTTCTAGGTCTCATCCTTTATCTCCAGCTCAGCCTGTAGCAGGATTCATGCTTTGGATATTTGTGTTTCTGCACTGGAGCCCTCCCAGCCATGATGTGTATTTGAACAGCCAGGCTATGCTCAGGAAGTCCTCTGCCTCTCTAGTGAGGTGCCCTACTGAAATCATGTCCCAACCTCTCTTATTTTGTGACAGAGTTGATGTGAGCAGCAGCAGCAATGAAGTGATGAATCCTCTGGGGCTCCGATTTCTCACCTGGCTGCCAGATGACACCTTCCTGGTTGTTGGTCAAGGTCAGCATGCTGCTCAGTCTGTCCTTCACCATCTGACTGCAGTGCCTCACGTAGCTGGAGCTGAAGAAGAATGCCTGAATTTACGGTACTGAGATCTGTCAGTTGTGGCTGAAGTCTGAGAACGGTTCTGGACAGTGCCTAGAAGGAATTAAGTCTCTTATTAGACCTGCAGCCTGGAGGCCATGGGTTATGGAATTTGGCTCTCTTCTGGGCAGGAGAATGAAACAGGTCATGAAGCTGTCTACTGGTCAACGTTTGCCTGTAGTCCTAGTGCCTACACCCAGCCTAGCAAGGGTGCATGCTAAACATGCCTGTATCAGTACAAGATAGCTCTGTTCCTTGGAATTAAAAGCACTTGTGGGAGAAGGCATGGCACATAACACTGTGAATGCCTCCATCCTACCCTTTGCCCACCATTATCAAGGTCCAGAAGGGGACCAGTAGCCATAGAAACTTCTGTCCTCCTTCTCCTCCTCCCCTGCTGGACTTTGTGGGGCCAGTTGATCTAAAACCAAACACAAAATAAAGCCAGCTGGGGTACAGAAATGTGGTTCCCAAACAGATTGAGAGAGCTGCTTTTTGCAGCACTCACCCAGCAAAGACAGAATGATTTGTATGTGAACTGTAGAAGAGAAAAAGGGTGTGTTTGCTGAGTGCTGCAGTGCAGAGTGACCAGCACAGTTAGGCAGATGCCTGTTGGCTGGAGTTGCTGGTGCTGTGCGGTGCCACTGTCACCTGACATAGGTGTGAGAAGACTGCAGAAGACCCTTAAGTGAACTAAGTATGTCCATGCTGGAGATGTGCATCTTTTCATCTGGCTACAAGAAAGGCAGGAACAAGGTATCTGCTCTTAAGTGTATCTGCTGTGACTGACGTTCTGTATTTTCCCTGTCTTGCATCAGGTTGTCAGTGCCTGTTGATGGAGAAGTGATCAGCCTGTACTGCAGCCCAGTGACCAGAACTGTAGCTCTGCAGCTGACTGATAGACGGATCCTAAAATACATGTGGGGTAAGCTGGGCACTGTTAAAATACCTGGCCTTAGGTGTAGTCACTAAGTATAGCTACAGATTTCTTAAAAGGCTTACGAAAAAATCTTGAATTTTAAAAAATGCTGCTTTTATGTTCCTCAGCTTCCAGAAATGGGGTGAAATTAGTGATTTGTGTCAGAATTCAATTAAAGATAACTTTATATAGATACACATGCATATGTTAATACAAATATGTACACACACAAAGTTAAGTGCTGACTGACTGCCACATCCACAGATCTCTCTCATTCCACAGTGGAATGAAGGCACTACTGAGCCCCTGGAAGTTACCACTGCCTTGTCCGCTGTGTCCTGGAGCTCTGTGCCAGCATTCCTACCCCCTGTCAGAGAGTGTAGCTTACTCCCAGTTCTGGTTTCCTTAAGATATATGTCATGTGGTTTTAATGTCTGAATGTTTGATTAGCTGGAAAACAATTGGATCTTCTTTGCTCTTTAGAGGCTTCTACTCCAGTCCTTGAGCCCTGGCGGAGTAGCAGTAGCTCTGCTGTGCAGTTCCCCTACCGTTGTGTGCAGATTTCCATCACGAGGATCAGTGGTGAAGTAAGTGAGACTGCGAGCAGATTAAATTCCCAGCTCAGTTGTTATCTGTGCCAAAAGTACCACCGTGGTCCTCTGCCCAGGGCCCAGTGATACTTTTTCATGATGTTCTTCATAAGGCCCGTTGCAGAGCTGAGAGCTTATCTTCCCTTACCTTCTAGAGCATTTCTGGTGGATTGCAGTTAACACCTGATCACCCCGTTCTATGAATACAGTGAATAATTTCATTTAAGAATGAGAAAATTCAGATTGGAAATGTCTAGCAGTTACTACTACACTCTTTTTTGAAAGGACTGTTTTGCTTTGTTTTATTTGAACTTAACCAATTAGTAAATATGGCTGCAGTTTTTTCCTGTTGGAGATGGTTTCTTGATAGTTCCTACAGCTTAAAGAATGACTAGCTGTTTTGCTGGTATTTTAGGGGTTTCCTTCCTTCAGTGTGCATCCTGTTGTAGGAGCTGCTTTGCTAGGCTCCTGAGTGGTAGTTTTCCTCGAGTATCCTAGACCAAGTGCTGCTGAATAGAAAAGCCTAGATTTCTAGGATGGCTTCTGCTTCTATTTTGTGACTGTGCAGTTACAGGGTAGGCAAAGCTGGATTTTCTGCCAGCAGTGTTTAAAGATGTTCAAGTTTAAGCCCTTCTGGAAGAGAGGTTGGATGACTTGCTGTCTTGGCTTCTCTAAGTAATTCACATGAGATACTTGTTACCGAATTGTAAGGTACTTCAATCCAGTGCTTGTCAGTGTTGTGAAAGACAGCAGATTTTGATGCTGATAGTTCATAGTTGTCATTATTTTAATTACAGGAGGTGATCTTGGGCCTCACGGATCGATGCCGGTTTTTTGTTAATGATGTTGAGGTACAAAACTTTTGTCCCTCATTTCATCCCCTTTTCCTCTGCCAAAGGCAGCTTCTGTATTCTGGTCTGAGGTGTGATAAACTTCTGGTTTTTTACAGGTTGCTTCTAACATCACATCATTTGCAACATACAATGAGTTTTTGTTGGTGACAACCAACTCACATACCTGTCAGTGCTTCTGCTTGAGGAACTTATCAGTGAAGGGTAAATATCAGCACCGGCTGCCTGCTGCTGCTAACTCGTAGCATTTGTCTTGGAAACACAAGATGTTCCCATTTTTCACATCCAAACCTGTTGTATTTGGGTTCCTCAAAGGAAGTGTTTAAGAGATGAGGGTAAGAGAGCTCTTTTCAGAAATCTACCAGAGAGCAAGGAGCTCAGGGAACTGAATATATATCACATGCTTTTCACAGGGAAGAGAATTTGTGCTGTAGTTGACCCTTAGACTGTTTCCAACAGCTTAACCCTGCATTCTCTCCTTTCCCTCCATGTCCAGAAGAAGAAGTGTGTGTGCTGTTTGAGGGTATATGGTAGAGTGGGGATCACTGTAGAAAGAGTTTCCGGTGGTGTCTGGCTATAAGAAGTGTGATGACCTTGGTAAAGACAGGACAACTTAGTGGTCCTTTACACCCTTCAGTGCTACTCTTATGTGGTCTATTGAGCTTTGTCATCCTGTTGTGCAGAGGATACACTTCTGCTTTGTGTACAGGTACAGTAGTGATTAGCACTCAGCAAGTTCTCACCCTGTCAGGAATTGTTGAAGATCACTGCTGTACTGGTGGCTTGGTTGGCCCAGTACAACCTTGCCTGGCTCCTACAACATAGGAGGTCCTTAATGCAGCGCTGTGCTGTCTGTGCCACATGTGCTGATAAATGTTGTCTTCAGCCCTCCAGGCTGGCCTGAGCAGTGCTGCTGCACCCAACAGTGAGACCCTGCGCAAGGTGGAGCGAGGCTCACGTATTGTCACTGTTGTTCCGCTGGACACAAAGGTTGTGCTGCAGGTCAGTGCTCTGCCTGTGTCTGCTGACATCAGGGTGTGCGGGGGCCTGTCACAGTGGGCATCTGGCCAACCTGCAGTGTGTGCAGTGCTGCAAAGCTGGTGCCTTACAGTGCTGCAGCACAGCACCTCACAAATCTCCAGCTGCCTGGCTGGATGCAGAGGGCTTTTGAGCATGCCTTTGGGAGTAGGTTTGGTACAGGCAGATAGGCATGTGCAGAACTGGGGGGGACTATTCAAGTTCCTAATGGCTGAGGTAGTGCAGTGATACATATTGTGGCCTCTCACCATGAATCCCAAGACTCACATTCTAGTACTTACTAGCAGGCCTCCATTAGCCTTGGTACTTATTTTTTTGCTGAGCTCACTCTTCAGAGATTCATAGAATGGAGAATGGTGTAATTTGAGAGGTACTTTTGGCGGTGTAGAGCCCAACATCTTCCTCAGAGCAGAGCTAACTTGAAAACTGGATCAAATTGCTCTGGATCATGCCTGGTTGGGTCCAGAGACCAGCCTTCTGAGGAAGGAATATTTCTGAACTGAGAGAATGTTCAGGTATTTTTCCACATGTTCCGCAATTTTCCACATGTTGAAATTGCATGTCCTCTGAAGTGAGCCAACAGGCCCATGCACTTGCAAGTAGCAGACAGGCCTAAGAAATTGGCCAGTTCTCACTTTTCCCACAATTTAGGCAGAGTAACTACAAGTAATTGTGTGGATCTTGTGTTGTAGATGCCAAGAGGAAATCTGGAGACCATTCACCACCGTGCTCTGGTTCTTGCTCAGATTCGCAAGTGGCTAGACAGGTAAATGGCACTGGTGTATTCTTGTCTTCCCTCCCCCAGTCTGTGCTGTTAGAGGCTGACTGACCTGGAAAAGAGAGAGCTAAACTCAGAGGAATTGACCTTGTTAGAGGGAACAAAACTGTTCTAGGGTGACCACTTAGAAGTCTAGCTTTCACCTGTGTCAGGTACTTCTCATTTCACCACTGAAGGGTTTATTACGTGTGCTGAAATTGTGTGGATTGGAGAAATCTTCATCTCCATTCTCCAGACATCTCAGCCACTTCAGGATTAAGCTGACTCTTTCCCATTTTTTACTGAATTCATTTACATTGAAATTTTCTGAAAGGGAAATTAATACAAAATGTAACACTCTCTTCTAATGGTGATAAAAATAATCTAAGTTCTGTATTGCTTCATCCACGTTGTGAACTGGTGTGTCTCATTGCAAGGGTCAGCAATGAACAGTATTGACTTTGCACATTTTACTGAAAGGCTGTCTACACAGCTCATTGTGTACGCTATTCTCATTCCACTGTTTCTGTGCTTGGCTCTAGTCAGTTGCCTTTATTTGCATCTTGTCCACTATGTAAACTGTCCTGTTTGACTCATTCTTTCAGGCTGATGTTCAGAGAAGCTTTTCAGTGTATGAGGAAGCTGCGAATCAACCTCAATCTTCTCTATGACCACAATCCCAAGGCAAGTCTGCCCAGTTCTCTTGTGTCGTTTGCCACACTAAACTACCCTGGAGTCAACTGAACAGTGCACTCAAAAGTGTAGCTGTCATTTCTGCTTTTGGCAGTGATGGCGTTTCTGCACTGCAACACCGTCATACGGACAGATCTGATTTAGCATTTCCTTCATCCTGTACTTTCAGAGAAGGTCTCTGATTTATTCTTGTACTTGATGTACGTGTTCTTAGTGTTCAGAATAACTGTGGTAATACTCTTGCTCATTTCAGGTATTTCTGGAAAACACAGAAACCTTTATCAGGCAAATAGATTCTGTGAACTATATCAACTTGTTTTTCACAGAACTGAAGTAAGTGTAAGTCTGCAAATGGAAGCATTTGTGTAATCAGTGGTGGTACATTATTTTGTCAAAATTCTGGCAACTCTTCAGTGTGGGTGCAAGGAATCAGAAATCTGGCATTAAGTTATAAAGGTTTGAGTCGGCTCCATAGTTTCAGGGATCGTGTATCTTGTTGGGAATTTCAGTTTTCAGGCAGCCGTTAGATTTTTGCAGCAAGTAATTAGTACATTATCTGAGTGCTTTGACTTCTCTGCTGGGTTGCTGTAGAGCAGTAAATAAGAACAGAGAAAGTTTTGTACCCTCATAAAGAGGAGCAAGGTGGCAGTGCATAACCTAGTCTGAGGCCAAGATACTTGCTTGGATCCTCAAACCAAGTCCCCTGACTCTTTTCTTAAAGGCTCAGTGATTAGACTTTATGGTGATGGTAGTTTCAGGACTTCTCAAGGTTGCTAAAGTCAAAAATTGTGTAGGAACTGGTGCTATCACTTAGGTGTTTGGTTTGATTTTCCATCTTGACCTAACCAGAAATAATAGCTAATGGCTCATTCTTCTGCATGGCTCAGTGGGTAAATCCATAGTGGATTTAGTAGAAGACAACTGTATTTTGTAAATCTTGCCTTCTGATATTTTTGTGCTACTGAAGTAGTTGTTTAGCCACTTTCATGTGTTTATTTTTAATGCCTCTCTTGGCTGACAGTCAGTTTAGACTGACAGATTTTTGGACAGCTTCCTATTAGTGTGGCAGTTAATGAGTAGTTGTTTTCTGCATACATTTGAGTTCCTTAACCTTACTGTCTTTGTTCTGGGCTATGTAATGGATGGTGCTCTTATTCACATTACCTGTTTTTATCTAGAGAAGAAGATTTCACAAAAAGTATGTACCCATCTCTGAATGGTAGCAGTAACAGCCAGCCACACCGGCATCCTGATCAGAAAAAAGTAAACCTCATATGTGACGTGATGAGAGATGCCATGGAACACATTGACCCTCAAAAGTGAGTACCTTCTTACTGTAGGTGAAGGAACCATTAGAGAGATTTCTAGTAAGTCACTGGCAGCAGGCAAAGCTGTACTTCACATCAGTTATTTGGCCCTAGGTTCTCTGAGGTAAGCTTGTGCTTCACAAAATTAATTATACCATGCCTTGCTCCTGCTGAGAATGCTGTCCTGGAAATACCTAATAATTCCACTGATAGCACACCAACATTTTACTACCAGAATTAAAATAATAGATGTAGGATGCTTACCTTATTTTTAGGAGATAGGAAGATTTTCATCTTGGTGAGTTGCTGACTGAAGCAGCTGGCCCTTTGTAAAGATATTAGCTATTCTGTTTGACACTGAATTACTTCTTAAATGATCAGCTCCATGTTCTTGATTGATTACATTTTTGGTAATCATTCTCCTTGGATGAATCAATACCAGACAAAGATAAAACCTGGGCAAATAGGATAAAAGCAGTGCCTGGTGAAATGGTGGTAACTATTGGCAGCTTAGTGTTAAACAGTGGAAAGAGGTGAGATGTGGTGAGTAGATGCTGAGCCCTAAGAGTTTAGACACTTTCCAGCAAACTGTTTCAGAAAAGAAAGCATCTGCTTGGCTGGGAAAGCTCTTTTGAAATAGTAAATGGGAAATGTATGGAAGTATAAATAACACCCTAGTAAGCTTTCCTTTTATAAGAAAGGCTATTTTTGTGCCAGATTTCATTTGGAAAACTATCCAGCTATCTGAATGTTTAGAGAGAGGTATGTCCTCTTTATCATGCTGGCTGGCATGGTAAGGAAGCTCATTCTACACAAAGCACACCTCCAGCTTTATGACATGTTTCAAAAGGCATGCTGAGTAGAAGAACCTTTCTGGTATATTCTGTTCTTTTCCCATGTTTGCTGCCTTCCTCTAGGAGGATCAAAATGCCTGAGCAGTTTTATTTTTATTTTTTTCCTAAGACATAAACTAGAACTTGCACAAACTGTGCTAAAAATAAGCTGTGTTTCTGCCTCCTCACTTTTTCATTCACTACTTCTCTTTCCTCCAGATACTGCCTATCGATACTGACAGCACATGTAAAGAAAAGTCCTCCAGAACTAGAAATTGCTCTCCAGAAGGTTCATGATCTTCGAGGTTTTGTATCAGAAATTCAAAAGTCTTGAAAATGGGTGGTTTGCAGGAGCTTTGTGTTAAGGAAACTTAGCTGTCCAGCCAAAATTGTTAGGGGGGAAACTTCCCCATCTGAGCATGCAAGAGCCACACTGGGAGTCACATTTGCGCCATCTAAGCTGAGACCATCCCCCACAGCTACATCCCCCACACCCACAGTCAGACCAGCTCAACCTCGTGTTTCTCACAGTAGGGTCTCAGACATCCTGATACTTAATATAATTTAGTCTCAGTGCAGTAACTAGCAGCTCCAGCTGATGCCTCTGAAAAAGGACCCTAAACAAAGGAATCCCTAGACCTGTGAGAACTTCTGTACCTTCACAATCGACCCCTGAAAAAATCTGGAGGTTCTCAGCTCCTGCTGAGGACATTGTCTCACTGTCTCACAGGTCTCTGTCCCCGTTGTTGTGCAAGGGGTTGGCAGTTCATACTGAAGCTTTCATCACCAAGAGCTCAACCTGCAGCTCTCTGTGCAGCTGCACCCTGAGATACTGCACTAAATGCCAAAAAACAGAAATGCGCTTGAAACCAGCTGTGTGTTTAAGTACAGCAGCATATCAACTACGATAGGCTGCTGTACATGCCCTCAGCTCACTTTTACCTAGATTTGCTGGCAGATAATCCCAGAGTTGGACCTATTTTCACTTTCCAGTTGGAACTCTTAATTCTCTCATCATGGAATAGGATGTTCCTATTCTGGATTCTGGTATTTCAAACTAGCAAACTTGGATGTTCCTATTCTGGATTCTGGTATTTCAAACTAGCAAACTTTGCCTTTATTCCATGCTGATGCTTCGAGTTCATCACAGTTGCATGCTCAGTGCTATGCTTGGGATGGTCCTTGAAGTTCCCCAGAAAAGGCAAAGTAACCCTTCTGCAAGACAGAGCAAGCTGTTAGTCTCATGGTCCCTCTCTGGTGTCAAGGGATGCTTGATGATGCATCCTTTCCTCACAGCCGGGTTCCGCTGCTGGGGGTGTAACAGGTCATATGCTGCTTTATCTTGTTGCAGAAAGCAGTACGCCAGATGTCCAAGCTGTGAGTGCAGAAGAAGCACTGAAGTACCTGCTTTTCCTTGTGGATGTCAATGAATTGTACGATTATTCCTTGGGGACATATGACTTTGATTTAGTCGTCATGGTGGCAGAAAAGTCTCAAAAGGTCTTGGCTTATAGTTCCAGCTAAGGAACTTATTTTTCTACTTTCTCAAAGGTTTTTTGTAGTCTGCAGATCAGCCTACATGTTTTCTTAGTAATGGCTCTCTACCTAGGCAGGATTCCAGTTGCTCAGAAGCTCTATGTGTGCTTGGGATGATGCTGGGAAAGTGTTGTGTCTCTGCATCCTTTGGTACTTCTTGAGCACAACTTTGAAAATTTGTGTTCCAAGTGAAACAGTGCTCTTCTAAAGCAGCAGGGCAAAGTAGCTCTGGGGAAGGGAGGGATTGATATCTGAAGTGTTTTGACTGTATGCCTTCCATTCTCAGTTCTGTATTCTTGATTCTTGCTTATTTAGTGGTTCCCATTATAATAGCATGTGTCTTCGTTTTAATGTGAAATCTCTGACCTGAAATGCCCATCTGCATCTTCAGAGTTTCCTAGTGTTTCAGCAAATTCTGCTGTCCATCAGTTAGAACACCCTATTTGTGTTAAGAAGTTTTATGACCTTTGGTGTGGGGAAGTTGATCAACTTTATGGCTGTAAATTTATAGATAATGATAGATAATAAAAAACAACATTTCATATGACACATAGGCTTGAATTTTAAATGTTATCATACTTTAGATACTGCTGAAGTCCATGTGGTAGCCTGGTAATTCAAGTTAGTAATTTCTGGCAAGAGTATATGCACAAATTGATTCTTTAAGATGGCTTATGTTTGGAAAAAAATGCATTTTTTTAGGATATTATCATACATTTTCAAATATGTGACTGTCTGTTGGTGAAGATGAGGGCAAATAAGGACTTTAGCAGATTAGCTCAACTGCAGTTTTTATTGCTCTTTGCAGGACCCAAAAGAATACTTACCCTTCTTAAATACCCTTCGGAAAATGGAAACCAATTATCAACGATATACAATAGACAGACACTTGAAGAGATACACGAAAGCTCTTGGCCACCTCTGCAAATGTGGTAGGTGTCCTAAGGAGGATTTCTGCAATGTAGCATTTCCATTTTGGAGAGCCTTTGGGGGGAAATAGCTAAAGAAAGAGAAGGATTGCACAAGATCATCTTCCCATCTGGTAATGCACGGTGAACTTTTGCTATTTGTTTTTTTGCTGTAGCTTGGTGCAGGAAGAGAGAAATGTTTACACCTCTGTGGTCATGAAGCACATGAAGTCTTATGTGGTTCCTGTACAAGTGAATTGTGCCTGGTTAATACCTCTGGCAAAACCTCAAGGAAGCAAATGCCTTGATTTTACAGCAGTAAAATGGGTGCTCTTCCACCCAGATGCCTCTAGTTGCTTCTTCATGTTGTGAACCCAGGCTGTCTGGGAGCCAGGAGGGCCATGTACTTTCTCTTTTATTTTTACAAGTAAATTATTTCTGCAGGCCCTGAGCACTTCTCTGAATTTCTGAACTTGGTGAAGGATCAGAACCTGTATTCTGAGGCCTTGAAGCTGTACCCCTCTAGCACTCAGGAGTACAAGGTGCGTAAGCTCGTGACAGTGCAGTGTCAAAGCTTTATATTCCCTTATGCATGTGTTTGTATCTTCTTAGCAGTTTGCATGAGGGCAGAAATGGAACTGCAGCTGCTTGTGTTCAAGTTCTGTAGGTCATTGCTATTCCAGTGTTGTCTGAGACCCTCTTCTGAGATAACAGCTGGAGTGACTCTCAGCACTAACCCTGTGGGACCTGGTCACCGATGGTTGTTACTCCTTTGATCCTGTGACTCACAGAGCACCTGGAAGTCCTGTTTCTTCTGCTGCACTATTTTGCTGTGTAACTCCTACAACCTCAAGAGGACTTCTCCCTGTTTTGACCTCTGTGTGGCTTGCAGATTTTGTGGGGACAATTCATTATCCTCAAGCTATTCTGAAAAGTGCTGGAGAACTTGGACACTTTCAGATGTGCTGTTTCCAAGTTTGTAGTGTCCCTAATTGGTTTCAGTGTTACTGAAGAACTTCAGCTTGTCCAAGGCTGAGATAAAAGTGCATTTAATATAATCTAATGTAGATACTGTAAATACACACAAGCCTTTGTACAAGGAGGAGTTGAATGAGAGGGGAAATAGTGAAAATCAGTCTACTTGCAACACAGTGAAAGCAGAAAGGAGTCTTTACTCATGAGGGAGGTCTGTTTCTGAATGACTCATTGGGAGTGTTTTATTATTTCCCCTGTATCCTTCCAGTCAAATCCACTTGTCTCTTCTTCATGGAGATAGTGAGCTCTGAGTAGCCTGTGCCTATAGAGTTACAGGGCTTTCGTGTTCCCTTGTGTGTAAGTGTTTGTTTCCTAAAGTAGGTTGGTTCTGAGAGACATTCTAACAAAAACTGCTCATGTGGGTGGGGAGGAAGGGTCTGGTTTCCTGCAGTGCATAGTTTACACAGTTTGGAGTTTACATTTGGTTTGGAGAGGCAGGTGCCTCCTATGTCACTTGCCGTAGCCCTGTGAAGTGACTCCACGTGCTGATCATCAGCCCTTGACTTGATATAGTTTGAAATGGGGTAGAAACTTCATGCCTAGAAACTCCTTGGAGAAGCTGGGTAAGAGGCTTTTGTTGATGGGCCCTTAATTTTTACTAATGGAGGACAGCTACTCACCTTACTAATCTTTCCTTTCCCTTCTTTTTTTTTTGTCCTTTTTTTTCAGGATATCAGTGATGCATATGGGGAGTACCTGATTCAGAAGCAGCTGTATGAGCAGGCTGCATTGATATTTGCTCGTGCTGGCATCTTTGCAAAAGCACTTGATGCTTTTCAGAGCAGTGGCAGCTGGCAGCAAGCCCTGTGCATGGCATCACAGCTTGGTTACACAAAGGATAAGCTGTCCAGCCTGGCACGGGACATGGCAGGTATGCCTTGAAGAGATGCAAATGTGCAGAGCAGAAGTGGCTGCTGTTATTTATGGTTCACTTCAATTTTTCCCATAATTCAATGAAAACCTCAGTATTTAGCAAATGAGAACAAAGATCCCATGTTTCCCCAAGGCTTTGTACATTTGCATATGACCTTTATTTCCCAAAGGAACCAAAAGATGTTGAAGCTGAATGGGTAGGCAACCCAGGAGATGCCAAGCAAACTGTGACCTCAGCTGCCCAGTGCTGGCTGCATTGTTCCCTTGCAGCTGGTTGCCAAACTGTTCTTCCGAATTGATTTGTTAGTTAACCTCAAGGAATGGACATGCACTGAAGTGTCTGACATTTCTGAGGCCTCTAGAGATTAACTGGTGCAAGTGCTGTGCCTATTCACCAACCTTAAAGGCTGTTGGATAATTTGGAGCTGCATCTTGTTTTCTCCTTGAAGCGAGCTAGGAACTAGGACCAGCTGGTACATTAAGCTGTGTGTTGTCCTAAGGAGAAGGTAGCTAGTCACAGAATTTGTGCTCACTGGCACATGTCATACATGAGGTGTGTTGTGGACGTGGTGTATATTTCAGCAAGAGAAATTTCACCTATTTCAGCAAGAGAATGGAGCGTTGTCCTGAATTCAGCCTTACTCGGACTTGGAGTTTAAGAAGGGCCACTTAACACGGGAAATACGGCTTCTGGGAGTCTAGTCTTCTGGAGTTGGATATTCCAGTATTTGCTTTCTCTGTCACTTAATGTGATTTAAATCCTTCATGCATTTAATGCTTTTCTGTGGTGCCCTTTTTAAATTGCAGCTCGATTTAGCAACTGAGTATATTTCTGAGCATATAGAAATGCACTGAGCATGTCTCAGTGAGTGGGATTTTCCTCTACTTTGTAGTTTTCTGGCACAAAATCCAGCTGTTTCTGAAAAGCTGAAACCCCACTTTTTCTTGTAGGAAAACTAGTTGAACAGAGAAAGTACGCAGAGGCAGCCACACTCCTGGAGCAGTACATTCAGGTAATGTAATCACCCTCCTGCCAGTGTCCCAGTAATGCCCAGTATCTGTCATTTAGATTCACCATCTGTGTTTTCTCTGTTATCCTGCACCACATGGACGCTGACAGCAGAACAGTCTGTGCCCTGGGCTCTCTTGAGGAGGGCAGAGCAAGCCTGGGTGATGCAGTGAGCAGGGTGGAGATAAATGCAGTGTCCCTGAGTTTTTCCCCTTGTGAAGCCACCCACACTTTGATATGAAAAGCTTTTGTCTAGGAGAGCTGAAACATGAGGGCTGGAATAAGGAAGAGGGAATTCCAGAGGCATTTCCCCTTAGTGTGGGAGAAGCAACGTAGTTTTGCTGAGTTGGCTTGTGGTTTTTGTTTTCTTGTTTGGGTTTTTATGTCAACACCTCAAAGCAGCTGGCATAGTAGTGTTTTCCTCTCTTGACTGGGGTACTGCTGCATAGAAATACCCACCTGAGTAGCTCATACCTGAACATGTATTACTAACATCAACAGCAAACCATGGTCGCTCTTTTCTTCTAGGACTATGAGGAGGCTGTTCTCCTGCTCTTAGAAGGGGCTCTTTGGGAAGAGGCTTTGAGGCTGGTAAGACATTTCAAAACACAAGAACAGAAGTGGAAATACATCTTAAGAGTGCAAAAACAGAGGGATGTGATCTGGGTAAGATCCTTAAATAAAAATTCTCTTCTTTCCCTGATCCAGATTCACAAGTATAGTAGACTGGATATCTTAGAGACCAACTTAAAACCTGCTATTTTGGAAGGTGAGTCTGTACAAGAATCTAAGATTTCTCTGTGCTATAGAGGCTAAAGAAGCTCTTTGATGGGTCTGTGGGAAATCACAGCACTATGTATGTATCACCATTCCGGTACTGGAAGGTGTATGGAAGGATACTTTGCTTCCACCTAATTGATGCTGCTCAGTTAGCTGCACTTGGCTGTCCTCAGTGCATCTTGAAGCCCTGCAGTGTCATGGGATCTTTTCAGCTTAGTCAGGCTCCTTTGGAGCTTTTCCAGACCTCACAGTCAAAAGCTGCAAAAGTGTCTGTGTCTGCATGTCCATGGTGAAGCAAGACAGTCCTTGTTCCAGAGCACATGTGGCAGCAGAGCTGTGGACCAGGAAAATGTCTACCTGTCCTGTAAGCTATGATGAGTAGCTTTTGGAAATAAAAAAATATTTGATAGCTTTATTCTCCCTGAAACAAATATTGTTTCATTACTATTCCTTGTTCTTTCTTTTCATGCTTTATGAGTTGAGGGATTTTTTTTTTTCTGGGCTTGTTGAAGGACTGTGCTTGTGTAAAAAATGCTTTTGTGTTTCTCTTGCACAAGTGTTTATGTTTTGACTTTCTTGATGATCAGCTCAGAAGAGTCAGCTGATCTTCCTAGATTCCCAGAAAACAGCATTTCTTCGCCATAAGAGTCGCCTGCAAGTGGTGCGAGAGCTGAAGGGGAAGGCCTGTGAGAGCCTGCAGGGTTAGTATTGAAGTGCATATGACTTTCTCCTGCATAAATAACTGTGATCATGTTTTTTGTGGTTTGTGTTTGCTCTGATGAAGCTGTGCTCTCCTTTAGCTTCAATGGGATCTACAGCAGTAAAACAGCACCTTTCTCAACCCCTCCTCACTCCATGAGTGTAGTTACTCTGTATTTTCAGCTCTTCCTTGGGTCACAGCTTTCATGCAATGAAAATGCACCTGTAAGCTCTTCAAAATGACAGAGCATTGTCTCCATAGTACCATCTTGGCTGTGTGAGACAGTGCTCAGAATGTCCTTCGTGCCAAGTACCTATAAACATATTCACCTGCCAGCTTACACAGGCTCAAGGAATTCCTCTGAAAACAGATTGCTTTGTCCTAGTCCAGACCTGCTGCACTGAGATTGTCATCCCTCTGATTGTGCTGTTCAATATCATGATCCCCACCAGGGCAGAGGAGTGGTGCTGTTCTCATAATTACTGTTTCTTCTTGTGTGTGGTGGCTCAGGGGAGTTGGGAGCTATAAGTTTCCAGTACACCAGCAGGTAGAATGAATCTGCCCAGCAAGCTACACAGATCAATCAGAAAGCGTGAAATAATTCTGACCTTTTTCCATACTGTGACAGTTGTTACCATGTTTTGCAGATTGTGAAGTGCCAAATTGCCCAGAATTGGAGCTTTTCTCTGAAACCAGCAGTGTTGTGACAGCCAGTGACATGAACAGCAAATACTCACACAGCAATTCAAGAATATCAGCGTAGGTATCTGCCTTCAGATCAGGGAGTGACATGTTTTGGCATCAGCATTCACGTGGTCAGCTTGCTCATACTTGACATGCTCCTCCTTGCAGCTGTGTGTGCCTTGGTGCTGTTTTAATTATAGGCATTTCATGGTTATTTTAACTCTCATTAGAAGGGAAAGAGCGGAAAAAGCCAGAAGCTACTAGTGCAACAGGAACTGGGTGCCTGGCAGAGGAGCTGAAACTCTGGGCGGGTTCTGGCTCCATGGGTGTTGGGCATATGGCCAGAATAGCTGGTTGTAGAAAGCTAGACACAGAGTACAGGCAGAGCCTCTCAAACATTAACAGCTTGTGCACATATCTTGTGTTCTTTGGCCCAGGTTTCACACTTGATGCGTGGGAGTTGCTACTAAATCTCATACCAATGTCTTCCCAAAGTGGTTGCTTGCATTGTTTTTGAGGGCTCTCAAGAACATGAGCTGCAGTGTGGGGTGGGGTGTGTAACAGGCTGGTGTAGTCTGTGGGACCACTTCTGAATTCCCTGGTTGAATTGTGGAAAAATACAGTTGTGGAAAAAATGTGGACTTTATAGACACTTTTTTTTTTGCGGACCAGATGTAAACAGAAGGAGAGTGCAGCCTTAGTATTCAGTGTCAGAGTGTGAAGATCACTTGGGAACATTATGCAAGTAGGCCTGGTCTGTTAATGAAGTTGCTTTCTTGTGATCATGGGTAGGAGCTGAGCAGGCTCTGGAAACGGCAGAAATTAAAATGTTCACAGCCAAGCACAGACCTTGGCCAGCAGTGTTTTAAGTGGATCTCAGCTTTGCCTGATAATGACTACTGCTTTGTGCTTGGATCAGCTCCTGCTTTATGTTGTAGACATGCTTTAACCCTGCTGGAACATGGAGCAGTCCTTTTTGGAGCAGAGAAACAGCCTGACTCCTGTCTTGTGTTCCAGGCCACTAAGGACATTGGTTGAGTAGCACTGAAAACATTGTCACAGCACCTAAGGTTACAGCTCCATCAGCTTGAGGAAGCAAGGACTTGAGTGACAAGTTTCATGTACACTGCTGATGTTCCTTCAGACTTAACCCTGCTAACAGGGGTTAGTTATCCTGTTGTGCACACTGTAACTGAACATGGTCTTTTCAGGCGATCCTCAAAGAACCGACGCAAGGCGGAGCGTAAGAGATACAGCCTGAAGGAGGGGAGTCCTTTTGAGGATATTGCCCTTCTGGAAGTCCTGGGAGAGAGTGTTCGTGCTGTTGAGAGTGTGAAAGGTAGGACAATTGGTGATCTTAATCCATGCTGCAGCTTGTCAAGATGAGGACAGCTAAGGTGGTGTGCCCACTCTTGTTCTTACTGTATATGCTGGGGAGAAAAGCTGCCTGTTCCACACAGTCATCTGTGTTGGACCTTGGTTTAGTCAACCTGCCTCTGTGCTCACAATAACATGACCTCTCTGCATCTGAAGCTGGGAACACAAAAAAAGAAGCCTTCTCAGTGCCACTACAGATTTATCTTTTTTTTGTTCTCAGACACTGTAAGGGCTCAGTAGGAACAGAACCAGTTCTGAGTTGCTGCTCTCCTTCCTTAGCAAAGAAATGCAGCTGTTGATTCATTATATCTGTCTTGATTGCTATTTATTGCTTCTGTTCCCACCTGCAGGAGAGATACACATCCTTCTGAAGCAGCTTGTGCTCTTTGGTTATGATGAGCAAGCTGGGGCACTGCAGAAAGTCCTGGAAGAGGTTTTGCAGTTGATGGAGACCTCAGTCTCAGAAATCTGGACTTCAGACCTGCAACAGAGCTCTGTCAGCCTGGTCTGTGCTCATCCACAATACCTGTCACACTCACTAGACAGTATCAAGTGTTTAGCTGTACTTTGCATTCTCCGGCAGACAGCCTAGAATCCTTCCATGGCTTTCAAAATCTGGGGGTTTTTTTCTGTTAGAGGTTTAGTAGATATTCTGGACAGGACCTGCCAAGTCAGTACACTCTAGATGGATACAATATGTAAAACCTACTGTGTTTCCTGCACTGAATGCCACATTGGTTGTGATGAGGTCTTCTGAGGCTTGTGTTGTCTTGTCCTAGTGGTGACTTGTTTTTGTAAGCTCCATCTTAAGCAATTTGTAGAATATGGAAACACTCCGTTCTTTTCTAGACCTAATGGTAGAAGTGTACTAGAGCAGTTGTTGTCCATCCTGGTCTTGTGAAGTGAAAAGCTACTGGATTAGTCAATTTAGTGTGAACCATGTATCATAAGGATAAATTACAAAAGGAAGGGTTATGTCAGACTTCTAAGCTTCAGCTTGATGCAAAATAAGGAAATCATAAGGGCTTTAGTTAGTTAGTTAGTTCCCTTCCAGAGTAAAAAAGTCTTTATTTCTAGTAAGTGGTTTCTGAGCATTTATGGTGAACACAAGGTGCTCCCCAGTATCTTCTCCCTAACTGCTGATTAGCAGGACTTTTAAAGACAGATTAAAATTGTTCTGTTTGACAGGGAACAGAGACTCCCAAATGAACTTTAAATATTGATGGTGCTGTAATGAAATCAGTCCTGCTGAATCATGACATTTATGGTGCTGTGAAGAAGCTGGATAAGAGTTCTGTGTCCCAAAAAGCTGTGTGAAAACAGTTCTGTCTTGCTGCCTCTGTGTTAACTTTTCTGAGACATTACTGGGCTTTGATCACACTGATCACTCTTTGATCCTGTTCACTTTGTACTGTGAGGTCTCCTGGTTTTGGACAATAATAGCAGAGTTTCCTTTGAGAGTATCTCTGCTTGTGCTTTGCTTTGTTCAGGTTGAAACATGGCTATTTCTTTTTACAGGTCTTGGGACCCAATTCAACTGCAAACAGCATTATGGCTGCCTATCAGCAAAAGAGGATGGTGCCTCCAGTTGTACAAGGTTAGTTGAGGCTCTGAGTTAAGTTTGGGTGTGAAATGTCAGGGAGGTGAGTGGGCTTGGAGTTTCTCCAAGTACTGCTACCTGCCATGAGTTGTATCAGTTTCTCAGCTGTGGTGGTTCCTTGCTTTTCCTTATGGTGTACCACCCTGGCTTGTGGCAAGTGAGCAGTTTTCTTAACAAAGTTGATTTTGCTCTGAATTTGTGCACTAAAACTGTCTCAGTTTAAAACTGTCTCCTGTGCTAAAATATCTCAACTGCTGCTGGGTTCCTGTGTGTGTAATGTCAGTCTGTTGTGAGGGAATTGAAAATATTATTTCCTAAGGAATGTATTAAATAATTATTCTTGTAACTTACCTGATGAATTTTTCTCTCTGGCTTTGGCAGTCAGGCCTGGCTCTTCACCAGACCAGGCTACAGTCTGTTGTGTCACTTTGCCATCTTAAAGTCCTTGCAGTGAATACAAAATTAGGGCTGAGAAACCTAGCAAAGGGTGGTCCCAACTCCCCAGTCTTCTGTTTTCCCGCTAGTCCTACATCCTCTTTCCCTGCTAGCCCTGAAATTGTGTGGGGAAATCCTCTGTTGAATCTATAGATGCGACCTGTCTAACCAAAAAGAGCCAGCTCACTGTGGTGCATGATGGGCCAGTGACACGTGAATGAATGGAGTTCTGCTTAGTGCCACTAATGGTTGTGGCTTTGTGCCTGTGCCTCCTTGTTCTGAACAGTAACACTTAATGATTGAACAGGGACTTGGTGTGCCCAGAGGTTTCCTGGTGAAAGCAGGTTTTCTGAGGACACTCTCCTGTGCAGCCTGGTGACCAGTCATCATAGGGAAATGGTAGATATCTGTAGGAGAACATTTTAACAGAGCAAGGGCATGATATTTTAGTCAAAGCCTGTCTGCACAACCCAGCTTTCAACCCAGACAACATTTACAAAGACAGTGTCCTTGGGACTTTCCTGCAGCAGCAAGAATGAGGAAAAACAATGATGATGTGTACAAGAAATGATAAACAAAATATATTAGCCAACAGTGGCTTGTTAAGCCGCACAAACCCTGTAGGACCCTATGAGAGTGTGCTAAAGTGAAGTTCACTTTTACCTCCATGAGGACTCCATGAATATTCTGAGCGGTTTTCCATTAGATATCGAGATTTCTCAGCATCCTTTGATTTAAGAAAAGTGAACAAAGTAGTTGACAGCTCTTGAAGAAACTATATTGCTGTTACCCCCTGTTCTGACGCTTGTTCCATCTGCCTTTCAGATCCAGAAGTACTGATTCCACCAAAATTCAATAAAAATCTACAGTGGAAACTGCATCTTCTCCAGTAACCAGAAGCCGAGGAATTCCTCTGGACTCTGAACTCTTAACTTTTCACATAATTTCATTATATCTTTGCAGAAGCCGTTGCTGTTCTGTTGTTTCTGATACACTGTTCTTAGGGCTGTGCGAGTGAAGGGTCCCTCTGCCTGGTGCAGGTGTGACTGAGACCCGTTTGGTGTCACACTTACGGGCACAGCCACTCACATCCACTGCAGAGGTGGCTTGTGAGGCTGGGGAGCAAAAGGATACGCAGCTCTGAAAGCTCCTACCGCTATTCCCCCTTCTGGATGAAGCAATCCCACCAGTGTTGGATGGGTTATCTTCTCTGCCATCCCTTCCTCACAGAGTTGATACCTGCCATGATGACAGGGCACATTTTAAGCACTTCTGCCTGCTTTAGAGAGCTCGCCTGTAAGACTGTACCAATAGCAAATGGCTGTAGTTGCTGAAAAAATTTTTTGTTTTCTCTGCTGAAGCTGGGTGTTGCAGATACCAGATTTTCATCATTGCTTTGTTACATCAGCGTGAATCCTGCAGTGCCAACAGCCATTACTGTATTGAAACTGGGCCCATTCACACCAGGGAGGGCTTGGACAGAGGAAAACATGAATAAAAGCAGGGCGGTGGCAGTGTCACGCTCTGCTGGGTAATACCACCCTAATTATCTGAGATCAAAGATAGTCTAACGCTGCTTTATGACACTGACAGATCAGCAGGTGTTCCCTGATAATGCTGTGCACTATTGCAGAACTATGTCATCTGGAAACTGGTCTTGTGCTGAGAATTAGGTTTTACCCCAGAATACTTCTGTGATCTGGTGCGAGAAATAACAGCAGCAGTTCTGGGAGCAGAGGAAGGAGACAAGGCTGGAAACCTTTCCATTGGTAGCATCCCCTTCCCGATTAATTTTGGCCTGGTAGCTGCAGTGTTCAGGCCATTTCTGCTGGGTGCTGCAGGAAAACACTGCACAAACAAGGTGCTTTACTGTATGTTGGGGGTGTTTAATGGCACGGCAGCAAGCTGTGTTCTGTGGTCCAGTGCTGCAGGTCACTGCTCTTGTGTGGCAAGAACTCCATTGAATTGGGGTGGCCATTTGGTCTTGCACCATGTTGTGCTGTCTTGGGCTTGCTGGAGGGGAGTGGTAAAAGCCTTTTGTCAGTCTGAAGCATTGGAGCATATCTTGTTTCCAGTTGTTCAGAGTTGCATGGCCTGTTCTGGGTTGTGTGGGGACGACTTAAACTTGTCAAATACTGTGACTACACTTGAAAGAGATTCTCCAAGAGTAAATAAAGCATTTTGAGATGGCAAAACACATGAAAGGCTTTCCAGGGCAAGACTGTTTCAAAAGATCTGGGTCTTCAAAATGGTAGCAGAGCAAAGTCTATGGTGCAATACAGAATCTGTCTACTAGATCTGGAGAAAGGGTTGATGAGGGAGTGCTCCTTTGCAGAGCACTCTGGCCCTGCAACTGAAATGTGACACACCAGTAATTCCTGACATTCCTAAATCTGATGCCAGGAAACGCTGAGGTCTTGCACAACCTAATCTGCTGTCTAGAAAGAGAACACAAGAAAAGGTAAAATTGCCACTGGCTTACTGAGCATTCATGCTTGTGCCAAAGTACGTGTATGATTTCTTTTGCTTTTCCATCATGGTGATGGTGAAAGCCAAAGATTCTTTTGTGTTAGGTGTGCTTTCTTGTTCTCCCATCACGGCAAAACCCTTTTAAATCTGCCATCCAAGTGAAAGACCAGTCTTCTAAATCATTCATCACTGAATTCTTACTGTCTTCCCCTACACCTTTCCTTCCCTAGTGTACTTGGAGTAAGGAGCAGTAGAGCTGGGAGCAGCACCGAGTGGCAGTGAGTCTTGAGGGTGGATGCCCTGCTTACTACTTCTGCAGTTGCTGAACCGTAGTTTCTTAGCAGCAGCTAGGAGTCAGCTTTCCCTTGATTTCTGCTGGCATGTTCTTTGCTTTCTTAGTGATGTATGTAATCTTGAAATATACTCAGCTTCAGTTACTGGCATTACAGACACATTGAATTTGCTCTTTTGAATTCTGTGGAGGCTCCTACAACAACCAGCAATGGAAGTAAGCCATTAATGCAGAAATACGGAGTTAACTTTAAAGATGTCTCAACCTCTGAGCAAATGTGGCTGTATGGAAGCCTGTTTCCCTTATTAGGTATTTCTCACCTCTCTGCTGATTAGGTTCATTAAACACAAAAGGAAAAGAAATCCCATCAAGTTCAGTAGGAACTTTCATGAACAGTAACACAAACAGTGTGGTTCATTGGGGCAATAGATTATAGGTTCTTAGATAGCCAGTGATAAACGCACCTGCAATATACAGTTGTATACAAGTGCTGTGTACAGGTGTTCCTGGGTATACTCCAATGGAGTCAGAGTCACAGACCTTTCCAAAGAGGCATCCCTGCTCTGGGAAAGAGATGAGCTAGACCCTGGACTTGTCTGCAAGGTGGTCATGTTCTCATCCTCTGCCTTGAAGGCTTTCCAAGAATAAATGTATTCTTTCTGGGAGAAGCAGAGATGAGATTACAGTCAAATATTCTGTAACTGCAGTTGTAAATGGAGAGGAGGGGGAGAGAACCACTTTCTGTGTCAATGAGTATTGAGAATTGCAAGGAGAGGACAAAGGATGGAACACAGCACTTGCACCACTCTCTTTTCCACCTGGATGGCTGCAGAGGCAAGGGCCATCTGGCCCTCCACCTGGTAACCTGTCATTCTATCACCTACCATCAGCCCACGTTAATCCTCTCACCACATTTCTCATGGCACATCTCATGGAAGGTCCTTTACCATGTTTTTCTTGGCTTTAGGCCTCGTTCCTATAACAATATTGCAGAATACAGCTCCAGAAGAGTTCTAATTACAGCCAGGGGTGGAAGGAAGATGCTTTATCATCACTGGCTGATGAGGATTAAGATTATGGTGCTGTTTTTAGGCTTTCTTCCAACAAAGATGTCGTATTGGTTGCTCACAGTCTCCTGTATGGATTTACCAGGTGTAGATGAAAGATTGGAGGAAGGCTGTGGGTCCCCTGCAGAGGCACACATGAAGTAACTTGTGACAATGTCTACATTTCCTGCCTTGGTTTCCTTCATGGCCTTGAGGCTACCCCTATAGGCAGCTACCCCTGGCTGCCCCTTGTTGGCTTCAGAGAGCTTGTACACTCTGCTGCCTTCCTGCAGACCTTTCCCATACAGTGGTGACCTCACAGCGAGTGCTGGACCTGCATCCATCCCTCCCCCTGGGGTTAGCCCTGGTGGCAGTGGTTCTCCCAGTGATGACACTGATTTACAACATCATACACAGGCTTGTCCTTCTCAATTGTGCTCCACATTTGAGTGTATGGAAACTGCCTCAGCTGCACCCTGTTCCCATACAGATGGATTGCAGGTGTTTATGCTTCACTCTGACCTGCCCTGAGAGGTACTAAAACCAAAACTCCACCCTGATGTGATGGGCCATGAGCACTGCATTTCACTGTAAAGAAGCATAGCTTCCCTCTCTGGCCTATGTCTGCCATTAGGAAGACCACAGCCCTCCAGCATTCACAACTGGCTTTGGTCCAAATTAGTTCCTGTTGCAAAGCATTAGCACTTTACCTCTGGAGCCAGCTGAAGCCCTAATTTGTGTCAAGAATTAATTCAGACTGGCTGTGCTTTTCTTACTGTTCCTTACTCCCTTAAGCTTTATTTTGTAATTTAAGGAATATTATTACTGATGTCAGCAAAAGTTGAATTGTGACTGGTGTTTTAAATTAGGTAATGGCCAACCCTTCACCTTACTGTACCCTGTTCTGGTGAAAGATGGAATGATTTAAGAAAAGATTTTGCACAGTGAGTCATAGGAGAATGAAAAAAAAGACCCAGAAAGGTGGGAGATGGCAAGGTCTTGCAGAACAGTTTTGAAACAAGTAGAGGAAACAAACAGAAATCTTGAATAAGATACTGACTGAACACTGCATTTGGCAATGTTCCAAATGTTTTACTGAAATTAATTAAATCACCTAAAAAAGCATCCTTTAGATGAACTTAGTTCATTATAATGTGAAAACCACATCTCTAAACAGGCACAATTAATTTGAAAAGCATTGTACCTTTAAATTGAACTAGGCAAAAGATTGTCCAATAGCTATTGAGTAGGCAGGTATTTAGACATCAGGTAAGTGCAGACTTAGGTATTTTGAAAATATCTCAGCTACACTGCTTGGCTAGAACTGCTGTCTCTGTGGATTCACCATCCAGCACCCATCTCCGCACAACCATGAAATAAACATGACCCTCTGTGAGGATTGGCCTCTTGCATACCAGGTTGAAAGAACACATTTTTGGGGACTACTTTACATCAGAAACATCTTTATTCTTTTCCAGCAACAGCAACTTACTATTTGCCCGATTTGAGTGGGTACAGCAATGTGCTGCTGCATGGGGGAATGGAAGAAGAGAACACTGTCTCCCCACAGAAAGTGTTAATGTTAGGAGCAGCATTTTGCTTGTACAGCAAAAGCTCTGTGCACTCTTACTGAAAGCCATTTCACACAGAGCATCTTTCTTAAGTCAGAAAGGACAAATTTTAAGGCTTAGGACAAATTTGAACTGTACAGACCAGATCGGGAGTCAGGAGATTTTTATTAGTACTGTTCTGCTGCTTCTGCAAGTTCACATCTTCACAACAATCAAATGATAAGAGGCTCACTAAAATCCTGGTTAGAGAAACAGTGGGATTAAACCACAGGATTTCTGTACCAGCCTCAACCTATGCAGACAAGTAGCTACAAATCTTGATAGCATTGTTACTCTGGGGAGCAGTAAAGCTGGTCATTGTGTATTACATTTCATATAAAATGTTTAAATACATCCTTGTACCCAAAAGAGATTGTTTGCCAGCCTTAGAGCCTGAGCAGTGACTGTCCTGGCACCCTGGTGAGGGGCAAAGCCCACTCCATAGCTGAGGGAGAGTTCAGCAGCACTGACCTGTCAGGCCTTTCAGTGGCACAGCAAAGTGGGGACCATCAGCTGCTGCTCCTTCCCCTCCACTGGCAGTACTTTCTGGCAGCCACACCAGTGCTTGCAACACTAACACATAGGAGGAACTTCAGTGGAAGGGAGAAAACATCAGGATAAAGACCTCTAAATAATTGTTTCCTTCTCAGTGGAAACCAAGATCTGGGCTTGGTTCAGCTCCTGAATTAAAATAAATCTTTTCATCCAAACAAAGCACTTTTCCCAGACTTCAACTCACTGACAGATTAGCGTAGCTGTACCATAATAAAGCTGCAACCAAAAAGCTTCAATTTCAGAAATCACTTTATTTATATTTTCAGTAGGGAGGAAGAAGAGGGCTTGTTTTTTTTGTTGAAGCTATTACTAAATTAGTATGCTGCTGTTTCCAGGCTACTTTTCCACACATTATATCTGCAATTCCAGTTAATAAACACACATTTCCATTAACAATTTGTAGTCTTTGTGTTGGCTTGAAATCTGAAGACAGACTGGAAGATGATTTTTTGCAAAATCATTTTGGCCAATGTTTCCTAAGATGTTCCTTTAACTGTGGGATTGTGGACAGCTGTTGTTTACAGCGATGGCATCTGAGGGGAAGTTTGAGAAGTTCAGAGGTATTGTCTTTCACCATCACTTTTCCCTTGCTTCTTACCATCTCTATCACATCTGGGGATAAAAATAAAGAGACCAGAGTATTGATACCATGCAGCATCATAAAACACATGACACTACTAATCTTTGTGCACTCTTTTGCATGCACAGTGTGTCATTGCTGCATTCTATTTTAAACCAGCCACAAAATTTGTTGACTTTTACTCAGTCCTACTCCTCAATGTCTTAAATTAAATCAAACTTTTCCCTTACTGCAATAAAATGTGTAACTTGTACATTTGTTTGGAAGAAAAATCCAAAGCCAGAACCTGCAAGCAGGATTATATGTTATGAAATACTTCTTCTAATCATTACCTTGAGAGTTTAAGAAGTAGTCTGTAGTAAAAGAATTCCAGTGCTTTTTGGTTTTCAGAGCTGGAGAATCAAAATCCTGACTGATTACATGCAAATGTAGCTGACTGAAAAAAAAAATACAATGGAGATATGAGAGAAAAAGGTTAATGCTTGAAGTTGTTCTGCATAAATTGCATCAGTTGCAAAGATGATTCAGCAGAGTGCCAGCCTTGTGGGTCAGTCCTGACCCTGTGACAGAAGAAACAGAGTCTGTTCTGGAAGCACTGTCTCTTGCCAACCATTTCACTCATAAACAGTCTGCATATTCCACTGGCCCCTCACTGCAGTCTATATTCCTGCTGATTGCCAAAAAGGGGGAGACAGTGGTGTTAGCAAACCAAAGGTTTATTACAGGTTTAGTAAAAAACCGAAGTTTGATTATTTGTAGAGGAATTGAATGGGACTTGATCAGGCTCAAAAACTTAATTCAAGAACTGGAGAACAACTGACTGCAGTATCAACTGGCACTTGGACTCTAAGGTCTGGATTTAGACACAAGACTCAAATCATTGCTCAGTATTTGGCAGGACTTGACAGGTCTAGGAGTCAGTCTCTAATCCCACACAAGTGCCCTGGGAGGGGGATGCCCTAGCACTGGCAGCAGTGCTCCTGTAACTGGGACTGGACCCCAGGCATCCCACAGCCCCAGGCCCCAGCCTCTGCTAGAGAAGCCCAACAGGGGTTTTCCACTGTGCCCAAGATGCCTGTGCATCAGGATCTATACAGCAGTGTGGGGCAAAGGACTGTACACCAAACTGTGTGTAGTGTAGAGGAGGACTGCCTGTTCCTTAGCAATGCCAAATCTCCTCCTGGATTTAACCCCCAATCTGTGTAACCGGAAGAACAGCATGTCCACCACATGACTCCTCTAGGTCTTACCTTGTAGGGGAATGTGTGTGTGGCTTGCTTCTCGGGCCACGGCTCCTTGGAAGGCCTGCACAACCCTGACTTTGAGTTAGCATGAGTCCTTGGCACAACATTCAAACAAAGATAAGAAGGAACTAAGTGCTAATAAGAAGGAACTAATGTGGCAATAAACAAGATGAGAATTCACAATGTAGCTAAACACAAAATGTAACTTCTGAGGCTCGTGTGTCATGAGCTAAACCAATAATAAAGTAGAAATTAGCGCATGAACAACAGCAACTATCCAATCATTACAGAACAAGTGTTGCGTGTTATCTTACTAATGCTATAAAACTGGTGCTGAAAGTGCAATAAAGTGGAACAAGCAGCTAACTCATACTGAGTCGTCTCTTGATTCCCAAACCCATCTCCTTCAATTGGCACCCAAACAGGGACCTCAAAAAGCCAGCACGCTGCCTGAGGACCTTATCAAGAGGCTCAGTATTGCAGAAATGCACTAAGAATCCAATGGATTCCAGAATAAGCAGAGAAGGGGATTCAACACAAAGAGCCTGAGAGAGGTAAAGAGGAACTGATGGCTGTCCTCCAAAGTGCCGGTAAGATTGCTGTCTCAGGCAATGGATAGAGAAGCAGCATTATCACTGCTGGCAGAATTTCTCGCTAAGCAAGAGGCCAGTGTAAGCACAAAAAAGCTCCAAGAGTTGTGTAAGTGGGCAAAAGAAAAGGGATTCATGCAAGGTCCCACAGAAATCTTTAGCTATACTGAGTGGCGTAAGATTGGAGATTCCCTATGGGATGCTACTATTGATGGCAGTAAAACTGCTAAAGAATTTGCTTCCACTTGGAGGAAAGTCATTCACACCTTAGATCAGTATCAAGCTGAAAAGTGTATGGCACTAGCAGCACAAAAAATGCTGGGAGGGGAAGACACAGAAGTGCCAGCAAAATCAAGCTCTCGCTTATTTACTGATCCTAGTCCTGCAAAAGACATTGAAGTGTCTATTAAGGCTAGTGCAAAAGAAATTGCCAATCAGGTAACAGAATCAACCCCAGTAATACCAAGTGCACCCCCCTTATCTCCTGTGAACGAGCAACACGACACAGGGACAGGGGGCAAGGCCTGTACATCTTCCCGGTACCATACAAAGGACTCCAAGGAAGAAAGTTCAGCTGATGAAGGTGACGAAATACCCTCCAAAGTCGAAGTCACGGTTTCAAAACAAAGAAAGCCACCAGATAAACTATTGGAAAAGATAACAAAGAAAACGGGCAGTCTGAATACCCGTGAAGGGCAGACAGTAGGTGATACGGTAATTACCACCTCAGAGGGAATGGAGATACGACCAGTTGAACCTCACAGTCACTGGTCTGGAGTAATCAGGGATGCTATTTTAGAAAGGCAATGGGAAGCTGCAGCTGCCTGTTCCCCACATGCTTATCCAGTGCAGCAAGTGGCTCTTGCTAATGGCCAGCCAGGAGCGCGCTATTCACACTTTGAGTGGAAATTAATGCAACAATTGCCAGCTACAGTTACCCAGCATGGACTCAATTCGGAGCCCCCCAAGCAAATGATTATATTTCTGCATCGAATGTTCTGTCACCTGACGATTGCATGGCCACAGAAAAGCTATTACTCACTCCTTCGCAATATGTGTTATGGGTGCAAGAATGGGAATCAGGCTGCAAGAAAGTCTTGCCACATCAGCCGATTGATCCTCTTCATGGCGCTACCATCGATATGCTGATGGGAAAAGGCACCTATGCATCAGCAGCACAGCAGTTGCAACTTCCAGCAGACTTGTATAATGCATCTGCTGAAGACGCAAAGCAAGCCCTCTGGAGGATTCCAGCTGGTGAGAAAGCACCAAGTTATACCACTATCAAACAAGGAATAAATGAGTCTTTTGACTCTTCTGTCAACAGGTTGGTCATCTCACTCAATCAAGCAACAGACTTAATTGCTGAAGTACGAGAGCAATTAACAAGGACTTTTGCATTCGAAAACGCAAATCCTAAAGCCAAAATGATATTAGCTACTCTTCCGCGCACAGCCGATTTGGGAACCATGTTAGAACGAATGGCCCACTCAGTATACCAACAGCAAGCAGCGTTTCTGTCGGAAGCTGTAGCAAGTGCTGTGAAAAAACAAAATGAAACAATGATGGATGTGATAAACAACCAGACCCAAGCTTTTGCTGCGGCTCTGAAACCTCTTGTGAAAGGGGGTCGTCCTCGACCAACGGGTGCTTGTTTTCAATGTGGAAAAACCGGGCATCTGCGTAAGCAATGCATGGACAATGTCTGATGGATTAACTGCCAATCCAATACTCACGCTACCAGGGCTTGCCGGCACTCGGGAAACGGACGGAAAAGTGCAAAAGGCAGTCTAGACACATAGACAACAGTAGCTGCCCCCCAGACGCAGAACTATGCCCCGCAACCACGGGTAGCTTGGGAATCGACCTGGAAACAGCAGTAGGGGTTACCCTTATCGACAACCAGCCGTAAAAGATACCTACAACCTTCAAAAGTCCAATTCACTCTTCTAAACATGGGGCATTGTTGATAGAACGTTCACTGGTGAGCCTAAAAGGGATTTTGGTGATAGTCATTGACACAGACTGTACTGGACACATTCAAATTATTGCTTATACACTGCAGCCGCCTTTGTTTATACCTCAAGGCAGTAAAATTGCACAAATAATTCTCTTTCAAAATCTTTTATCTGCTATGATGAAAGGATCACAACCTATGCAACCCATGAGAGGAGATGCTAGCTTTGGATCAACAGGACCAGTTGGGTATTCAACACTACGAATGCAAGATTGCCCTGTTCAAAAGACTACCATTATAACCGGAAAAGAACAAATAAATTTGCAAGCATTGTTAGATACGGGCATGGATATTACCATTATTTCCAGTAAAGTCTGGCGATACCAGCCACTTCAAGAGACAAAAATTGCTATCAACGGTGTTAGAAGAGTGTCTGCAGCTGAATCGGTCACACCTAATCCCCTAATGTTTGTACTTGAAGGAAAAAAGGCCGCCGATAGCAACAATACCCTTTCCAGAGGGTATGTTTGCCCTCATTGGTCATGAATGTTTAACCCAATGGGGAGTGGTACTAACTACGCCAGACTCAGCAGCCCCTGCAACGCAGCCAGCCCCATTACAGCTGACTTGGAAAAGTAATGATCCTGTGTGAGTGGAGGAGTGGCCGCTAAGAGAAGAACGGCTGCAGAAAGCACATGAGTCAGTTAAAGAACAGCTTAATGCAAGGCATATCAAACCATCAGTCAGCCCATGAACACCCCCATTTTTGTTATACCAAAGAAATCCGGAAAGTGGAAACTTTTGCATGATTTACAATAAGTCAATGAACAAATACAGTCCACGGGAACTTTACAACCAGGACTACCCTCACCAGTAATGCTGCCACAAAAGTGGCCGCTGTTAATAGTTGATTTCAAGGACTCCTTTTTTACTACTCCATTACATCCAGAAGATGCAAAGCCATTTGTGTTTACATTGCCTGCAATCAAAGAAAAGCCCAGTGAGTGATATGAGTGGACTGTACTGCTTCAAGGAATGTGAAACAGTCCCACCATATGTCAGCTGTTTGTTTCCACAGCCCCGCAACCAATACAAGAACAGTGGCCACAGGCCATCATTTACCATTATATGGATGACATTCTCATTGCACAAGAACAACCTTTTACACATAATCAATTAGAAACAATTAAACAAGTGTTATCCACTGCTGGACTACAAGTTGCTCCCAAGAAGGTCCAAAAAACAGTTCCATGGAAGTATTTAGGGTGGAGATTAGTGACAGCATAATACATCCACTGAAAGCAATACTGAGCTGCGAGCTACGCAGTCTTACAGACATTCAGACCTTAATGGGTGACCTCCAATGGGTACACACTGTCATCGGCATCACCAATGAAGATCTTGCTCCTTTGCGACCCTTATTAAAAGGAACTGACCCTGCTGCTCCTATTGTTCTCATGGTAGAACAACAATGCATTTCTCACCTTGCTTCTCTGCTTGTCAGCCACCGGTCTTCACAGCACATCTTAAATCTAGCTCTTTGCCTGCTCGTTACTCCACAACCCTCATCTGTGTGTGCCGTCATTGCTCAATGGCAAAGAAAAACAGGGGAGAGTACCTGGTCTACATTCTTGAGTGGGTTTTTGTATCAATTCAGCCCAAGTGTAGCCTACAGACCCAAAAGGAATGAGTAGGGGAGACAATTAAGAAGGGTCGTGATTGCACGGTTGCCATCTCGAGAAATGAACTGGCGAGTATCCACATTCCAATGAATGCTGCTGATCTTGAATGGACAATGCATCACTCTTACCCCCTTCAGATTGCATTATTAGCATATAATGGGCAAGTGTCTACCAAAGTTCCAAAAGCAAAATCATTCAAATGCTGAAAGATCATCTCTGGATTCAGCTGCCTAAACACTCATCAACTTCTCTAAATGAAGGACACACAGTTTCTACAGACAGCCAGGTGAGCAGCAATTATATGGCAGCAACAAGGATCTTGGACCTATCATATTTTGCACGCCGAACAAGAAGACTCATTTCAAACACCTGAATTAGCAGCAGTCTGTTGGGCCATGAGGCAGTGGACGGATTGTTCCCTGAACATAGTCAAAGATTCACTGTATGTTGCAGGCATCTTACAAAGCATTGAGGACACCTTTATCAAGGAAACTCAGAATAAATAACTAATGCAACTGTTTCAACAAGTACAGCAAGCTACAGGACTAAGATCGGCACCATATTGTATGATACATATCAGAAGCCATAAATTTCAAGAAGGCCTTGGCAATCATCTTGCAGATCCATTAGTTAGTTGGGTTCAGAGGAAAGCTCCTCTCAATCAGTTTGGGGCTGCTCATATGGCTCACGAACAGTTTCATCAGAATGCAAAAGGCCTAATGCAGTTTTCGCTATCGATTTCCAAGGCACAGGGAATTCTGCAAGCATGTCCATAATGCAGTCACCTTGGACCAGGGATAGGGATAGGGATAGGAGTCAACCCTAGAGGGATAAAAGCCCTGGAAGTATGGCAGATGGATGTTACCCATGTTTCTGAATTTGGCAGACTGAAATATGTACGTGTTACTGTAGATACCTATTTGAAATTTGTATGGGCTACAGCCTAGACAGGAGAAAAGAGTTTGCATGTAAAGAACATTTAACCCAATGCTTTGCCATTATGGGGGTCCCAGAGTGAATTAAGACTGATAATAGCCCTGCATATGCCAGCGACAATATTAGAAAATTAATGCAACAATGGGGAGTTGAGCATGTTAGAGGCCTTACAAACTCCCCCATGGGGCAAGCAGGAGTGGAAAGAACCAACAGAACCGTAAAAGACTATCTTAATCAATTTAAAAACATTTCTGACCCAAGAGAGATATTAGATAAAGCCCTTTTTGTGCTTAACCATTTGAGTGCTTTTGGAGATTGTCAGGATCCCCCAGTTGTCGTACATAGTGGATGTGTAAAATCAGGTGCTGTAGCTAAGGAAGTGTTTGTTCATTACAGAGAGCCTAAAACAGGACATTGGATAGGACCAGCTAAAGTCCTATTTAATGGCCGAGGCTCTATGTGTGTTGATACCCTACAGGACCGTTATGGGTGCCGAGCAGATGGACGTGAGCCGAGATCAACTGCATCAACACAGGAGTACAGCAGCCAGAGAACGAGAAAGCGGACAATGGCAGCTTGCCCTTGAACCCATAGTGAGAGACATCAATCAACTTCTGGGTGTACAGGTTGACTGTAGGGATCCACATATAGAAGGCACTTTATTTTCTGCTTTGAGACTATAGGAAGACTAGTGGGTACAGAGGGTCAGTGTTGTAAAGCCACACAAGATCTGTGGATAAGAATTGTGTGTGGAGGTTGTAAAAGGGATTTGTGGGCATTTCAGAGATCAGCACCTCAACGAGGGTGTGTCAGGTGTTACTGAGCAATACACCACATAACTCCACTTTTACTGCATTACCGTATATTTTAAATTGTTCTTTTACACAAGCAGAAGCTTTGGCACTGTGGGAAAATTTGGGCTTCTTAGAAAGAGCCAGTATAATATTTGAAATTCAGCGGGTAGCAGCTTTAGCAAAACTTGCTCAAAAAACAGGAATAATTGCAGTACAGTGTGGGAAAAACTTATCATTTCTGATACACCACACCATTTTACATGACCAGTGGGAAAGAGCTCAAGATGGTAATTGGCACTTTCATTTTAATAACGCTGCCCGTGATGACAATGGCCATGTAAACTAGAAAGACCATAGACCCACGGGAAAATGTGTGGGTTTCACTTGCCAGAAGTTTAAATACTACGACCTTTTGTGCCAGTCTGGCTACACCTCAGTCTCCCTCCATTACTTGTCTGATTGGTGTCACGATGAACGACTTGAGATGGGCTTTATTAGACAGGGCAACGCATGAAACTCAGGGCACTTTTAAGACAAGGCATTTAGGGAATGGATATAACAACTTTTCACAATGTATGGAGAATTATGGTATCTGGGATGATCGCCTCCCGGAAGGCCCTGAACCTCAAGAAATTGACATAGCAGATTCATTAAATGCCGCTTATTGTATTCACCTAAATGCCAGCAAAAGCCCGTGTGCAGAAGGCACTGAGCGAGGATGTGGGCAATCTAACATCACCACGTTGACAAGCCCACTTGGCAATTTTTCCCAGTGGTGTGCTAAAATGGTGAGGAATACATCAAACCCTGTATTTGGGACTCAATTCCCTCGTAGACTACCAACGGGTTATTTTTTAATTTGTGGCAATAGGGCATGGGCAGGCATCCCATTGCAACCTGTTGGAGGCCCTTGTACAATTGGACAACTCAGCATGGTGATTCCACACCATCATCCTAATAGAACACATCATGTCAGACGGAAGAGAGATCGTAGTCAAATTTTGAGCTCTGACTGTGATGATGATTTGAATTTATGGAATGCCTGGCAAGTGTTTTTTGCTTCTGCTTTTTTTACCTAGTGGTGGTACTGCCACCACTAGGGTGTATCACCATATACAAAAACTTAGTTGTTGGGTTGTGAAACAAGCAAATGGTACTAGCAGAGTACTTTCTGAATTAGCTGATGATTTGTCACAAGGGCAGCACGCAGTACCGCAGAATCGAGCAGCCATTGATTTTTTGTTAGCACATGGCCATAGATGTGAAAACTTTGAAGGTATGTGTTGTATGGATTTACAAGATCACTTAAAATCCATCCACAAAGAAATTCAAGAGTTTATCCATCATACCCAGAGAATAAAGGAAGACGTGGGATTTTTTGGGATTGATGGCCTAGCTAATTGGTTTGGATTGACAGGACGGGTTAAGAGTTTGTGTAAAACAGGCCTATTAATCATTTGCATTGCTATCATCGGACTAGCATGTATTAGTTGTGCAATATCCATAACGAAACACTTGCTTGTGAAAGTAACCAGTGTCATGGTTGTGCAAAAGGAAAACAGGGAATTGTAGGGGAATGGCTTCCTTCTTGGGCCACGGCTCCTTGGAAGGCCTGCACAACCCTGACTTTGAGTTAGCATGAGTCCTTGGCACAACATTCAAACAAAGATAAGAAGGAACTAAGTGCTAATGTGGCAATAAACAGGATGAGAATTCACGATGTAGCTAAACACAAAATGTATCTTCTGAGGCTCTGTGTCATGAGCTAAACCAATAATAAAGTAGAAATTAGCGCATGAACAACAGCAACTATCCAATCATTACAGAACAAGTGTTGTGTGTTATCTTACTAATGCTATAAAACTGGTGCTGAAAGTGCAATAAAGTGGAACAAGCAGCTAACTCATACTGAGTCATCTCTTGATTCCCGAACCCGTCTCCTTCATTACCTCATACTGGGAATAGCATGATAACCCAGTCTGAACTCCAGGCTCTCTCTGGCAGGGCACTGTTCGATCATTTTTTGCCCAACAGCATGCATATGTTCCAGGAGTTCAAGGTGGTCCCTGGTGACTGACTTCAGGCTTGAAATGGGGTCCCATGGTAAGATAAGCCAGTGGTAACGTGCTTTGGGATATTTATCCTTGATGACTACAGTCTTTTCATCTTTGTAAACCTTTGAAAAAACAAAGTAACTAGATTGAAAGTTAAGTACATTATTTCTATAAACACAATATTTAGTGGAGAGATGGTATCCAACGAGAACTTTTGCTAGAAGTAAGTTCCTCCAGGATAAGCACCCTCTTCCGTAACATATCCCAGATAGCTATAGAGAGGTGTTCAAGCATCCTTTTTCATATAATTTATTACAAAAGGAAAAAGTTTTCTGATCTTACTTTGTAGTAAGTTAACCATAGCTACAGGTGCGTATGAACTCTTGAAAATCACCTGGACTGAGATACCAGTGAGGCCTAGGGAACTCTAATTCCAACAGGCTATAGTCAAGCTCTGTAGCCACAAACAAAACCACTTGTCTGTGTACTTAATACAGAACACAAGGCTGAAGATATGTGGAGTGAAATCTCAGATGTGCTACCAGCAATGTGCTACAGACCTCCACCAGCATTACAAAGACAGAAATACTGAAGTCTGAGCTATTGCAGTTCATCCTACCCAGTGTGCTGCTTTGTAAGATCACTCACAAGAAGGGGAACAGATTCCTGTCCATCATGCCCTTTTTCCTGTCTTCATTTTGTTTTGCCTTCTGCAACAATTCAATGCAGCTGAGGAAGAGAAGTGGTTGGGAAGTTTGTGGACAGCAAGAAAGGTTGAAAACAATCACAGGTTGTGATGCAGAAGCTGTGTATTGTGTCTCTGGTCTCCTAGCAGTGCACCTGCTGATGAGAGATGGATGATGCCTACATCACCTCTGCTAATCATTCTTGCATGTTTATATATAAATCAGTCTTACTCTACAGGAAGGAAGATTAAAGTTCTATTGGTACACAAATCGTAAGACTGATTCTTTCAGCAGCAAGATATTTTATACACATCAAATAGTGTCTGCTCCTGCTGCCAGTAGGAACAAGATCACTTCCAAGTCTTTTCAGAAGAAAGAAATAAATACTGCCATTTAATATTTCATTAAAAAGAAAAGATAGGAGTTCTATTATTTGTGTATTCAGACTGAAACTACAACTAATAAAGCTAACGTTCACTCATAAAAAGCTATTTTATTTGTGCCTAACATTAAAAGAACGGTTTTAAAACCTGCTTACATTTTGGGTCAAGAAATCCCTGCTTTGATAAGTATATAGAATTCTGCGTCAGGGATAAAAATTAAGCTTCATATTTAAAAAGGAAGAATTTCCATAGTTTTATCATCCCCTATAGATAGACTCCTTGGAAAGTGCTAGCAATTCTAAGACAATAGGCATACAGTTCTCCTGTAAATCTATGCAGTTCAACACCTCACACTTGAATTTAATAAAAAAAAACAATGAAGAAATAGGAGCCTTCTGTTTAATTATCAGGTGAGGAACTGGCTCACAGGTTGGGCACAAAGGGTTACAGTGAATAGGGTGATGTGAGACTGGTGACCTGTCACTGATGGGGTTCCACAGCCCTGTGCGCTTCAACATTTCAGTAAATGACCTGGACACAGGACTGGAAGGAATAGAAAACTAATTTGCCAATGACACTTGATGACACAAGAAAACTTGATTGTCAATGATAAGTTGGGAGGAACTGTCAACTCCCTTGAAGGTAGGAAGGCCCTGCAGAGAGAGCTGGACTAATTAGAAAGCTTGGTAGAAGTTTAACAAGGGAAAGTGCCAGATTCTGCACCTGGGATGGGGCAACCCTGCACATACAAAAAGACTGGGCAGCAAGAAGCTGGAGAGCAGCTCCCTGGAATGGGACCTGTGAGTCCTGCCAGTGAGAAGCTGAACATGGTTCAGCAGTGTCCTGGCAGCCAGGAGTGCCACCTGTGTCCTGGCGTGCATCAGGCACAGCATCACAGCCAGGCAAGGGAGGGATTGTCCTGCCCTGCTCTGAGCTGGGGCAGCCTCACCTCAAGTGCTGGGGTGGGTCTGGGTGACACAATGGAAGGTATAAAGCTCTTAGAAAGTGTCCAAAGGATGGCTAAGAAGATGGTGAAGGGTGTTGAAAGGAAGCCATATGAGGAACAGTGAGGTCACTTGGTCTGTTCAGCCTGGAGGAGACTGAGGGGAGACATCACTGCAGTTACAGCTTCCTTGTGAGGGGACAAGGAACAGCAGGCACTGATATCTTCTTTCTGCTGACCAGCGACAGGACCTGAGGGGATGATCTGAAGCTGAATCAGGGGAGGTTTAGGCTGGATATCAGGAAAAGGTTCTTCACCCAGAAGGTGGCTGGGCACTGGAACAGACTCCCCAGAGAAGCTGTCATGGCACCAGGTCAGACAGTTCAAGAAGCACTCTCCGATGCATGGTGTGATTTCTGGGGATGTCCTGTGCAGGGCTAAGAGTTTGGTTCAATGATCCTGACAGGTCCCTTCTAACATACACTGTGACTCTAAATTATTTTCAGACTGAGAGTGATCATCATCTGAAGGGGCCCAGTGAAGCCAGGGGCAGATCCTGTCAGCTGACATAAAGGTGTGAAAGTTAAGAATTTGCTGGAAACCAGGAAACTGCACTAAGAAACAAGACAGTGCTGACTGCTGGAGAATGGGAACCTCTGTAGCTTGCTCAGCTTCAAATGATAACAACATTTTAGTTGGTTTCCCTGAGGAAATAAAGCAACTGCACAGCTTGCCTGCTGCTCTCCTATCAACCCTTTTGAAATCTGTTGGCCAAATGGCGCTCTCTCTGTGAGAGAGCTCAAAGATAATTAAGGCAATGACACTTTACAAAATCAGTACAGTAGAGACTCCCAAATTAATGTTACTACAGAGAGAGATGCAAGTATATTTCAGCCCTTATGCAGGACTCCACTGATTAACCAGATTGTTAAAGCAAACTGCAGAAGGACGAAAGCTCACACTTAGCTTTGCTAGACAGGATCTACTGTAAAGTACAAATATACAGCTCTTACCTGCATTTTTGGATCTTGCATGGAGCTCTTTAGACCCTGACTCCAGTGTCCTAAATGTTCCTATAGCACATAATGGGAAAAATAAATTATAAAATAATTAATTATATATTATATATTTTATTATCATTATTAAATATATATTATATATTTTAAAGGATTCAGTTAAGATCATTCATTAGTCTACAGCAGTACAATAGCCACACAATAACAGCTGAATGACAGCTCAATTATTTCCCTTCTATAAAATGCCAACACACCTGCTCCAATTGCCCCCAAAAAGCCACTTTTGAAAATATTTAATGAGGTACTGTGAAGATGGAAAGTTCAATCTTCCAAACATTGTAAATTCAACAACAGGGAGCTATAAACGTGTTTAAATTTAATAATTTGCCTGCACATGTCCTGGCACAAGACCATCTGCTTCAGGGATCACAAGAATCAAAGAAAGACCAAAGATCTCCATTAACTGTCCTATCCCATGCTGCTCAGCACAGAACAAAGTAGTTGCAGTGTGGAGCCTTATCCTTAGATGCATTGATTTTTTTACATTGTGCAGTGGCTTGTAGAGAAATCAAGAAAGGTACAGGAAGATCAAGCCAACACAAACTATTTCTTAACCTGGCTATTAAACACCTGCTGAAAGGTGTGCCTTGAGTGCACCTTTTTCAAAACAGATGTTTTAGCTATTCACATCAGCAATGAAATTCATCATATTCTTATAAAGGAAGACATTCATAGTGCTGGCAGGGAAACAGTGTGAGTCATCATCTCCCTGCTCATTCCACCACAAATCTGGTCCTAATAGAACTAGCCCAAGTCTACAAATGAAGTAAGTAGTTAACTCACAGCAACCTGAGACTAAAATTTTGTCTTAAGGGGTTTTATTTTTGTGCCTTCTCCTCCAGCACTGCACTAGTTCCAAATGCATTAAGGTCTTTTATTTTGACCATGTCACAGGGCTAAAAACTCCCTTTCAAAGATTCTGGCTGGTAACATTCACTAATGTAAACATGGTTCTGACATATGGAATGAACAAAGCAGGAGAAGAAAAAAAGCCCCGTGCAATTACAAAAAAACTAACTTGAAAACAAAAAAAGGCTCAGGTTGTTCTGTTCTCCATGCACTTGCTTTTAGATAACCACTCAAGAGCCAGCACAGTGTCCTTGGATGACTCCAGCTAAATGGAGCTCACGTGGCCTGTCCTTCTAGCAGAAACTGCAGCAGAAACTAGAAATTAAATCCTCATTTGCTACAGGGAAGCCCTCTCACAAACACCTAACCCTCAGGTCAGGTTAGAATGGGTACCAAGTAACTTTCTTAGGGTCTGGATGATGTCAGGAGTACATAACACCTCTCATGCCCTGTATACTTTGAGGATCTGTGTTCACCTGAGATTCCTGCCACCAGCAGAATCCACAAAAGTAAAAGACCCAGGAGAAACAGCACAAGTATTAATACCAAAACACTTGCCTTTTTGCTTGAAGTTCCTTCATGTGTAGATACACTGATATTGCTTAGCTTTGGATTTGTAGAACTGCCTTGTGTATCCACCAACTCCAACTTCATTGTTTTTCTGGGCACAAGCTCTTTATCATCATTCTCACAGCAGTCCTCACGTGGCATCTTATCTGCTTTCGGAACAGTTCTTCCAGACTCTTCGGCAAATTGTACCGTGTAGGGGTAAAGGTTATTCACAATATGCAGAACTTGGCCTGGCTTCATTTTCACCACCTCACCCTTGCCAATATTCACAAGATCAACACTAGTTGGGTTGACTCCTATCTTTGGTAGACAGAAAGAGGAAAAAATAGTAGAAAATGATGTTGTAAGTGGAATTGCCAGCTTCTGCCCAGTTCTCCTGGAATACCACTACCCTGGAAAGCAAATGCATTTTGTATTTACTGCCCACATCAACCTGCTTTAGCAGATCAGGCAGCGCAGTACCGTGGACATCTGTTTCTGTCCCAGTGCTGCAGTCACAGCTGTCAGCACACAACCTCAGGGCCTGGTGTCAAAGGCAACCTGGGTCTGCAGCAGCTACAGAGTTACAGCGTCACTTATGCTGCACTTCCCTCACATATCAGCAACCTATTAAACAACTAGTAACAGCAGCAACTATTTCTGTGGAGTAACGGCAGTTTTACTGACTTATCTTAGTGCAATCACACTGTGGTGTAGGCAGCCTACAGTGACTGCTTGATGGATGGATTTTGCCTCATCACGTGGGTGACGCTACAAAAATTAGGACTCTTCAGCAAAATGCTTTTGGTTAATGTTTATGCATGAAGCAGGCTTTAGGAAATCAGCTCTCTCCTGTGACTGTTTAATTCAGTCAGAGAGTATTTTAACAGCTTTGTCACTGCCATACCTGCATGCTTCACAAGATGGTACTATACCTCTCTCGGTATTCACTGTAATGAAGCATACACCTGATTTCAGCCAGGATCTCTTTAGTCTAGAGCTTTGCAGTTTCGCTCAGGTCAAGGATGCTTCCCATCAGCAAATGAAAAATCTAACAAGTGATCACTGGAACCTTCTGCCACACACCTGTCATCTGGGGAACAACTCTTCAACAGGTGGAGAAAACATATTAGCACCCTCCACCAGAAAGTATTCCCCATACTGAGATTCCAGTAACACAATACTGAAATCATGACTAGGGCTGATTTCTGTGAAAAACTGTCCTCAATACCTCTGCCAGATTCATCAGAAACCCATGATATGCCTGTGCTTAGTGGGCTCTGGAGGCATTTTGAGAGAAGACATTACCCCTCAGTAGGTAGAACATGTTGTTGTGCTGTCCACACTGGCTGATGCTGCGGGCACACAGACAAACACCGGCACCAGAAACCTTTCCCTTCATATTATTTAAGAGACACTGGGTTTCCTAACTGTGAGGGAGTAGTTACCTCCATCCATTCAGTAACACGAGCATTCCTGCAGTGCTGTCTCACATCCCATCCCTTCTCATAAGTAACCACATCTCTGGCTCTACCACCCCACTAACAAAAAATCTTCTAAAACTGCCTAGTCCCATTAACACAAGAACTCCAACCTTATACAAAAGGCTGCCTCAGCTTATGAAACATAAGGCTCAGGAGGAAGATAAGCAAGTTTAGTAGAGGAAGTCCAAAGTCTCTCAAATACAGCACCTGACCTGATTGAGGACTGACAACAGCATTCCCTGATACTGCAAGTCTGGCTGTCTTAGACTGGAGCATATCTTGAAGGAATTTGCAGTCTTTCATTGAGGTGCACAAAGAAAAAAGTTGACTTCTGAGGGACACTTGCTACAACCTCCCTTGGTGATAAGAAAGCTTCAGGTCCCTCAGACCCAGTGATCAGAATCATCACTTGGAGCATTTGTGGAGTTAAGTACAACTATGTCAGTAAGTATCAGAAATACTGTAAACCCATAAATAAAAACATACCTGTTTAACTGTGACATACCCTTTGTTACAGTCTGCTTTTAACTGAACTGGAAAAGAAAGAACAAAGTGTCATAAAACAATGTAAATATAAAAAGTACTCTGCTGAACTACCCAGTGTAGAAAACACTCCTCTTTTTGAAGATTTGTTTCTTTCTAGAGCTGATCTTTGTGAATGTATGCCAAGAATATTTCTGCCTCACCTCTTCTTTCTCGGACAGCAAGTAAAACAGAGCCAACCCATACACTGAGCCAAGAGTGGAATCACTCCAGAACAAAGGTAGATTCTGTTGATGTCTTATACATATTCTTGACATTCTTACCAGCCATTTGTGACAATCAGGCATAGAGCAAAACTGTGTCCAGAGTCTCAGAAGGCAGGGAAGGTGTGCAGTACTGTATAGGTGACAGGTGTTTTCATATATTCTCCAATATCGTATTATTTTATGCATAAAATAACACGTCATTTGGTGTAGTACTAGGGAGAAGAAGCGCTGCTCACAAAGCAGGTATGCAGGCAGTGAAGCACAACTTTGGGCCTGGGAACTCACATTAAGGTTCAATGCTTTAGTTTATGGAAGTGGACATCTTGTCATTGGGTGTCTCTGATTTTTTAGGTCCCAGAGATCTCTGTAAGTGCTTATTAAATAGGCTTGATGACTTCAAGAACCAGGCAACACTGCAGACCACACCGAGGAACAAGGCAAGCTCAGCTACTGCTGCACACAGAAAGCAGGATTTGAGCTAAATCACCTTACCTTGCTGCCGTGAACACTTTTTATCCGTTATCCCAGTCTCTGGGCCGCGCCCAATTACCACGGCTTCCAAGTGTGGTAGTTTCACACGCTGAGTGCATTCCTCTTTCCCCACGAGCCAGCACACGTGCATCACTGTGCTATAAAGCAAAACAAATAGTGTGTTACCAACACGCCACTTCCCGATGGCCCACCTTCCTGTAGAAGAGGGTCCATGAATTCTGCTGCCAGCCCATCCATTAGCTGAGCCAATTGTGCTAACTTGGTTCGTGTTCCTGAAATTCAAGGCAGAGCACGTCACCAGCACTTGTGCAATCTAAGAGCAGGCTGCTATTGAAAGAGCAATCCTGTATTCCTTCCTACACTGCCATACATTCTCGCATCCATATATGGGAAAAATCGAGTGAATTGATTGTTCCATCTGACAGAAGAGCCTAGACACAAAAAAGCTCAGTTTGTTTCCCACTGAATCAGAGTTCACCCGACAGATTAACTTAACCACCAAAAAAAGAGATGACGAGAGTCAGGACAGCTTCATCCAGCAACGATCAGCACACGGACCACGCTATGAAACCTTCAAGTTTACACTAATTTGACCCTGGACGGCAAAGATCCCCAGCCCTCACCCTGCCCAGTGCTCGGCGCTGTTCCTCCCAGCTCTGTGGTGGTGAGCTCATCCCGGCGGAAATCAAGGCTCCGTCCCCAGTGCAACACCGGCATTGCCACACACCCATTCCCGTAGGCCCCGTTCCCATGGCAACACTGGGACAGAACACCCCCCCCCCTTACCGCGCGCGCGACGTTCGCGCCGCAGCCGCCGCAGCCAATCAGCTGCTGCAGCGCGTCTTCCACGTGACCAGGTAGCGGCTCCCGCCGCGGCGCGTGGCCCAGCGCAGGCGCACTCTGCCCGCGGACACGAGGGTGGGCGCCGGGTCCTGGCACAGGCGCAGTAGCGTGGAGTAGGCCGGGCCGCAGACCGGCCTGTGCGGCGGCGCAGCTAGGCCCGCGTAGGGTGAAGGAAGAAAAGGTGCAGAGCAGTGCCGAGAAGGCGGCGGCCAAGCCGGCGTCCCATGCCCGGTGCAGCTCGGTGTCTCCGCGGGCGGGAGCCGCCCGGCGCGCAGGCGCGACGCGAGGCAGACGCTGGGGAGGGCGGGAGCCACCGCCCGCGCGGGGCGGGGTTCCCGCTCAATGCGGGCGGCGAAGGCGGGCTCTGATTGGCCAAGTGCCTTCCTCTCCCAAACAACCATTGGTGGGCCGCTCTCCCGGGCCCGGCGCGTGGCGGGGCAGGATTTCCGGGGTGGGGCAGGCTGTAAGGCGGCGGGGCTGCAGGACCGGCCCGAACTTTCCAGAAGAGTCGGGATCGGAGCAGCAGAGAGGGGGATCTGCGCCCGCCGCTCCGGGGGCTTCCTGCTGCTGCCGCCACTGCCACCGCCATGGTAAAGGAGACCACCTACTACGACGTGCTGGGCGTGAAGCCCAACGCGTCCGCGGAGGAGCTGAAGAAGGCCTACCGCAAGCTTGCGCTCAAGTACCACCCGGACAAGAACCCCAATGAGGGCGAGAAGGTCGGCGGGACGGGACGGGGCTGTGGGGCGGGCGGGAAAGGGGCGGGCGGGGGTCCCGCCGGGGGTGCTGCAGTTATCTAAGTGCCGGTGACTGTTCCTTCCTGTAGTTCAAGCAAATCTCGCAAGCTTACGAAGTGCTGTCGGACCCGAAGAAGAGGGAGCTGTATGACAAAGGAGGGGAGCAAGCTATCAAGGAGGGCGGCTCCGGCGGCGGCTTCGGTTCACCCATGGACATATTCGATATGTTCTTCGGCGGCGGAGGGAGGATGCAGAGGGAGAGGAGAGGTAACGTGTCAGCAGGGGTATCAGATTCTCTGAGGAGAATGCTGTAGATGTAGGAATTTAAACAGGGTTAAACTTAAGTTATAGGCTTAATCTGAAAATTGCAGGAAACTGTTGTGCCTTTACGCCTGAAACCCCAAGAGAGGGCGTTTGCGTGGTACGATGGCAGTTTGGTCTCATGTGCATTGTCTCCTGTTAATAGCTAACCAGATGTGTTCGGAGAACCTTTAGCTGAGTGTAAGCCCAGCTAGTAATAGACAGAGTAGGAAATGGAAGGGCAAAGTAGTTTAAAATGGCTTGTTAACGAAGGTACTGTAAATGTAGCGTCTAAAAGGAGCTATCTAAACAAGACACCCAAGATCCAGTTCAGTTTGTGAAACCTTTCTGTCTTCCTGCATTGTGCAGTGGAGTTAAGTTGAAGCTGCAGTAAAATGCTACATAGAACTTAAGCTCCGGTTTAATCACGCTGGGAAAAACTTTAAACTTGTTAAGAGCAGTGCTGATCCCATCACCTCTTAGTGCAGATCTGGTGAAAAAGGAAGAAAAAAATGTTTTGCATGGGAGTGTTAAGAGTGTCGTGTCAAAATACTTGGAACAACCAAGAGCTGAGCATTCTTTACAAAACTAAGCCTACAGCAGCTGAAGTGCTAAGGAGTGCCTGAGGATAAAAATCTAATTGCTCGTTTCTGGTTCCAGAAGGTCACCTGGTGAGAGGAAGAAATTACAGAAGTGCTGAAGATTCCAAACAGAGTCTCTCACTTGTTTGTAGGAGATCTGTTTGGTAACTTTGTTAAAACCAGAGTCCTGCATTGTAAAACTTGAATGTCTGAGGTTCTGTATGTTCTGTTACTGTTACTGTTTGTACTTTTCCAGGATGTTTCTCCTGACTTGAACAGAGCCAGTGTCATAACAACTGTTACCTAATACGACAGCAGCTGGGAAGGGGCTTTTGACCAATACAAGCAAAACAAGACAAAGCTCTATTGAAACAAGATGTTAAAGCCCAAAGAATAGGCTTATCATGGCTTGGCAGGGAGATGTGCAGACCAAGCTTCTAAACTTGATTAAATACCTGTGTTCTTTTACAGGCAAAAACGTGGTCCACCAGTTGTCAGTAAGTTTAGAAGATATGTACAATGGTGCAATGAGGAAACTTGCACTGCAGAAAAACGTTATCTGTGACAAATGTGAAGGTAATATTGAAACAAAAACTAAACAGAAGATGTTCTTAAAGCTTTTGGGGCTGGTTTTTTTTTCTGGTAGTACATAACCACTTCCAATTTTTGTTCTCAGGTCGTGGTGGTAAGAAAGGTGCAGTAGAATGCTGCCCTAATTGCAGGGGAACAGGCATGCAGATCAGAATTCACCAGATTGGGCCAGGAATGGTGCAACAGATCCAGTCTGTGTGTATGGAGTGTCAGGGGCATGGGGAGCGTATCAGCCCCAAGGACCGGTGTAAGAGCTGCAATGGCAGAAAAATTGTTAGAGAGAAGAAGATCCTAGAAGTTCATATTGACAAAGGTGAGGTGTCTTACTGAGGTGAAGTATTGAACTTGGATGTACTGAATTGACTCGCTTTACAGCACTAAAACAGAAGATTTAACAAATATGTGGTGTTGATTTGGTGAGTAACAGTGTTGAATTTGTACACAGTAAAATTGCTTATTGCTGCCTTAAAAAGAGTAGACTTGTTTCTAGGGAATGACTATCATTTTTAAAGCCTGGCACGTGACTAAGAATGAGTTCCGAAACTTGCATTATTGTAAGCAGTGAATTATTTTTCAGGTCCCTGTAAGCCCAGTTTGTGATCAGGTAGCCTAATTAGTTTTCACTGCCTGCAGCAAAACCCTGCAGGCTGCGATCTCTTCTGCTGTGTTTCAGTGTGAAGGGGAACCAGATCTGCTATAGTGATAAGGTGCAAAGACAGTGCTAAGCCTCTCGCTTAGAACTCTGTTGGTTACACAACCCTGTCAGTGCTGCTTAGCACAGGTACTACTTCCTTGCCTGGCAAAATTCAACTCAGTACACAAACCCTCAACATGATGGATGAATGTAATGGTATTGAGTGACAAATGCATCTCTGTTGAGGGGGCTGCCCAGAAGCTGGTGGGAGAAGTCTCTGGAGTAGTGCAGCTTGTAAGAGCAAGCTGACAAGTACACGGCCTTTACAGACTTGCTAACGATTATGGCCTGCAAATGTTACATTCAGCTTAAGAAATGCTTGAATTTCTAGGGGAAATCCTATTGTTTTACAATCCTGTGATTGTAAATAAGAGGACTAGAAGGGATATATTACTGGTATTTTGAACGTGGAAGGCTTATGAGAATGTTTTTTAGAAGGAAGGGAAAAGAGACTGATACAGCATAAGACAACTAGTATTTTTGTTAGATAGACTTCTTGTGTGGGTGAAACAAGTTTTTTAAAGGAGGTTTTCAGTCCATGGGGAATGCTTCTTGGACTTGGCAGGCCCAGATGATGTTTCATAAAGAGATGTGCTAAGTATTTGTAAAACTGAATAAGCTGAGTGGTCAGTTGCTCTTGAAGTGCTGTTTGTATACAGTGTTTCTGATTTCTTTTTTGTATTTGTGTGTATAATGAAAGCTGTTTTGATGATATTTCCCATCAGGACTTCATGTTGGTGGCTGTTTTGGCAGTACAGTTAAACTTGATGGTCTTGAGACATAACACTGAATTCAGGTTAGCACCACTAAGATCTGTTGAACAAGTGTTTAGATTAAAAAAAAAACAAACAAATGCTTCAATGGAAGATCCTGATGTTCTTGCTTAAAGATCAAGAGATATCTTGATACCTGCTCATGTCTATTAGAAGTGTTTGTTTGGGGTGCTTTTGTCTTAAAAATAAAAAAAATGCATTTTTTTTTTTTGCAATAGGAATGAAGGATGGTCAGAAAATAACATTCCATGGTGAAGGGGATCAAGAGCCAGGTCTGGAGCCAGGGGATATTATTATTGTCTTGGATCAAAAAGACCACTCTCTATTTACAAGGTAAAGACGTTTGAAATTCTCTTGTGTTGTGTTCTGTGATGTTTTTCCACGTGCTTTCTTGGTTTCCACTCATCTTGTATGTACAGGAGTGTCAGGAGATAGGATCACATGACTGTCACTCAGCCGTAAATTTGGGGGGTCAGAGGAGCTCAGAGGTGGGGGAACTATTGTGCAGCTAGTCTGGCCACTTGTGTTCTAATGAGCATGAGGTAATCTCCTGTGAGCTTTGGCAGCAAAAGGGGATAGAAGGCAAACAAAAGCAGTTACAGTTAAGAGTTTATAAATCTTTAATTTTAAGAGTTCATTTAAATACTGACATTTCTTGTAATTTTGAATATTTGCAACTGTTTCCTTGCTCTCAATTACTTAGCTCAGAAAATTGCCATTTAGTGTAGTCAACTGTTGTCTCCTTGACCTCGAGGCATGGAAGACTTGGAGTGTGTGCACATGTGTTCATGAATCTTACTTAGGACAAACATAGTCAGTGTAGCACGAACCCTTGTGATCAAATGTTTTCCCACACTTCATTTCCTGCCCGAGTCCTATGGGCAGGATAATTGGTGCTGTCTGGTTTTTATTGTGAAAGCAAAAGTGACTCGCGTAGCAGTGACCACATCTCAACTATTCATGTTCCCAGGCAATACTGCTCAGTGGTGCACGCCTCTCTTTCGTGTTCCTATTTGTGGAAATAGTCTGTCTGGTATATTTTGGTCCAGTTAAAAGCACCGCTGATGATCTCACAGAAGAGTGCTGCATTTGTTGTCTCACTGCTGCTGTTCAGAGCAGTTACAAGGGAATCGGTGGGTTTAGAGAAAGCACTTAGTTGTTTCAACACCAACCATTGACCTTGTGCTTGTAAATAGGAATGGTGAGCCAGAGGTTCTTGGGAAACCTGCAGCTGGTCTGCCCAGCTATCATGTATGGTGCTGAGCTCTTGAAGCTGGTGCCAGAGTTCTGTGCCAAGGAACACTGAGCTCACAGGTTAAGAATCACTTCTGTTTGCTTTGGATGAGCTTACTCAGCTGATTTTTCTTAACCTCCAGTGAAACCAGACACTGATTCAGATATGCCAAACTGCTCTCATGGTTTCCAGGGACTTGAAGTCACAATTCTGCTAGATTATTTTTGTCTATCCTTCTGCCCACTGCCTTCAGTTCTAGTGTCCTTCAATAACCCTTGATATTACTGGTCTTGCGGGGTTATGCTGAGGTTGTGCTCTCACAGAAGGGGGATGTTCCTGCTCTTCTGTCAGAGTCTAAAATTAGCTTTTTGTTCAAGTCTCCTGCCAGAGACTTTCTAAAAACAGGGTGAGTACTCTACGTTCTTTGAATAAGATTTTGTAGCCTTTGAACAGGTAGGCAACCATTAGCATTGCCATACTGAATCAAAACACAAACTAATTACCGCTGTCTATTCCAGATCCTTTTTGGTAGTTTTTAAAAGGTGCTTGTGTCATTACCCAGAGTGACCATCACCTGTTAAACTTCCCTGGTAATAAATCTTCAGAGTACCATAGTGCAAACTAGTGCAATTAAGAAGGTATTTATCTATACAAAGAAAGGAATTGTCCCAATTTCAGTATTTATGAGGCTGAGGGGTTTTTTGGGGGTTTTTTTTTTTGGTCTTTTTTTTTTATTGGTAAGGAGCAGTGATGTGAGACTGGATTAAGTGGGCCGTGATGAATTTATTTCTTTTCAATAAACACTTATAACACTTTAGATAGTTTGATATGATCATAATGGCTCTCAGAGTGGGTATCATTCTAGTAATTGAGGAGCCACATTAATATTTGGTATTCTTTGTTTAATTGCCTGGGTTTCTGTTATAATTGCAGCTTATTGTTATTTCCAAGCTAAATATTGAGGTTGGGTATGGTTCTTTTGCTGTTTCTCTCTCACTGTTACTGTTGTTGATTGGTTCTGCCTTAGACGAGAAGAAGATCTGCTTCTGTCTATGGATATTCAACTGGTTGAAGCACTATGTGGCTTTCAAAAGCCTATCACAACGCTGGATAACAGAACTATTATTATTACCTCCCATCCTGGTAAGAGCTGGTTTGCTTTCTGTTGGAAGTTCTAGCATACAGTGAACATAAGCTGGAAATCTAAAGGAACAGAAGCACCCCGTCTTAATGTAAAAGGGGGTGTGTGCTGGCATAAAATTCTTTGCCCCAGTCTGCAGTACAAATCTTAAAATAAAAAAGGATTTTTTGCATAGCAGTCAGCAGTATCTCTTTGTGTGACATAGTAATAGACCTTAGCTTATGGGCATACTTGCATCCCAAGGATATCCCATGAGAAATGAAGGCTGTGGGTGTCTGAAAACCACTTTTTCAGCCTTGGAAGTGATGGAGCACTTAATAAGCTTGCAAGTATGTTTCCTTTGTGAAGCATAACAAGATTACAGGAATGTAATGTAGACATCAATCTGCTTTCCTACTCAGATGTTACCAGGCAAGTACCAGACAGTAAGTTCCTGTTAGCATGTTGATGTTGCTGCCCCTAACCACAGTGTAGAAAGCTACATAAATATTGAAGGGAAAGTAAAGCTGCTTCTGTTCCCTTTTTTGGTAATTTAATTTATTTTTTTTTAGGCCAGGTTGTTGAGCATGGGGCTATTAAGTGTGTGTTGAATGAAGGTATGCCAATTTATCGCAGACCATACGAAAAGGGACGTCTGATCATAGAATTCAGGGTAAGTGTATCAACATACTTCCACAGCATTTAAGGACTGAGCATCCATCCAAAATTTAACCAAAAAGCACTAACTTAGTCAAGAAGAGATACAATAATCAGATATCCTGTTCTGGTAATTGTTCTTTACAATGGCGGGAACATGAAACTCATCAGAATTACAGTTCAAAGAGAAAACTTGCAGAACACTATGTGCTCAAAGTACATTAGGTACCAGAGGAGTTTCTTCAGCAACCTGGTGAATTTCCATTTGCTTTAGTTTATTCTTTAGTTTCTATTCTTTAGTTTCTTTTGTCCTGTAGGAAGGATGCATGAGTAATTTCAACTATTGTGCTAGAGCAGTAGAGTAGGTTGGAAAATGCTGATTTTCTTCCCTGGGGAGAAGCTAATGCTGGGAGCTGTAGTAGTGGGCCACATCTGCTACAGCTTAGAATGTATTTAACCACACCTCTCTAATGCTGACGTTTGTTTTTATATATATTTAAATATGTAGTTGTGTATGCTGTTATAAATACGTGGTTCTATGTGCTATTATATTACAAATATATACTTTTCTATGCTTGATTCCAGAGGGCAGCATGAGGCAGAAAAAAAGTGTTGATTGAGTTGCCAGAATTAGAAGGCAACTTTGTGCAGGCATTAAAGAACAGCTTAGTGATGTTGACTATTTCTTTAAACTGTGAACTGAAGTCATCTATGACAACAAAGCTGACTTTGGCAGATTCTTAACCTGTAGGTCTATTTGACCTAATAAAAAAACAGTTCAGATAGACTGGAGTAACCTTAGTTCTTGATGATTTCAGGTCATCTTCCCAGAGAGTGGCTTCTTGTCCTCAGATAAGCTGTCCTTACTCGAAAAACTGCTACCTACAAGGCAGGAGATAGAAGAAACTGAGGAAATGGAACAGGTTGAATTAGTGGACTTTGATCCATCTCAAAAGCGAAAACACCACTATAATGGAGAAGTGTATGAAGATGATGAGCATCAGCCTAGAGGAGGTGTTCAGTGCCAGACATCATAAATGGGCCAGTGAATAATTCTTGTGATGCTTGTTTTGTATGCAGTAGTGGATGAGTGAAGGACTACAAGCAGTTTGCCCTCGCCTCCTGCTATTTGTTGTTCTATCCAGCCATAGTTATTTCTAAAAGCATAAAGAAATAAACTAAGTAATTAAACTGACTTTGCAATTTGTATAAGGCTCCAGGATGCAAGCTGAAATGAAGTTGACTGCACTTCACCCATGGCTCTTGGTCCAGAAAATTCCCATACCTGCTTGTCTTTTATTCCAAACCTTGTAATTCCTGTATGTGTGCAATTACCCAGCCTTAAACTAAGATCCTGTGGTGTGCTTTTTAGGAATTCTAGATCTTATACTTTGTGAATAAAGTATGCACAAGTACTTATAATCCATGGTAAGATGCAGTTAAGTTTTCTACCAATTAGGATAATAATGTTTGGGCTTGTACTGCTGGTGTGTGTTAAATAGGGACTGGCTCTAATGCACCCACATGGTAGTTGAGGCTGACACAGATGTGGTTGCTCTTCACAGGCCCATTAAAGACATGTCATCCCCAAGCTCTCCATGCTATTCCACGTGAGGTCAGATAGTCCTTCTGGCACTGGTCCTGACCCCAGAGCTCGGTGTTGAGCTTGCTTTGTTTCATCAGTGACTCCCTTTTGGCTGCTGTCCTGAGCCACGCTGCCTGTGGAGCCAGTGGTTGCTTGGAGCTGCCTTGGCTACTGCACTAGAGGATTAACAAAATCCTCTAGGCTTTGTCAGCACACAGGTGGCTTGGAACGTCAGACTGTTGCTAGGTGAAGCTTGATTTCCACCTTGATTACTGAAATCAGATACCCCTTGGTGTGTTACGGAAAGCATTACCAGTCCTCTTAGCTGGGTATATGTGATCCTGCAGAGCAGAGAAGGCTAGTGAATACAACCAATCAATGCATCTAGGATGTTCTGAAATTAATGTATTGTGTGCATTATTTCAAGCTGACTCTTAAATTTCTGTATGAATGTTCTAATTATTGTAGATTAAGTGTTTCCAATATAATTACAAAATCGTTCATTGCCTCTTTTCTTAGACCAGATGTTGGTTTAAAAACACCACCCCCTTTTTAGACAGCTATTCACAGAAAAATCTTAAACATCTTCTTTCAGAAAATATGCTGAGAAGACAGGTCCAGATTTAACCTCTAGTGTGGTAGTTTAGTCTTGCTCAACCATCTGGCTTGGGATGGAGCTTATGCTTTCCATACTGCTTTGAAGCAAAAATGTCATGAGAAGAACTCATCTAAGTAGCTGTTGCGTGGCAGTACATGTGTTGTAACTTGAATTTCTGGAAGTTCTTAGAGAAACAGTCTAGCTTACCTAAGCATTACAACTTTGATTGTATAAAAACAGCTGGTATACCATGGATTTTGTACCTCAAATGTAGTCCCTTTCAGGTACCTACAGAACTGTTATCTTTCACCTGCATGTTTCACCTAATTTTTTGTTTTCTTTCTCAACAGAAATAAAATTCTGTAGGCCAAGTGTTTTTCCAAATTCTGCTTGAGTGAGCTCATCAGTAAGCTGAAAAATGTGACCTGCAGGTGCCTGTGCTTTATCAGAAGGGTGGTTTCTCTGAGTCAAGAGGAGAAACAGAAAGTAGTCCTCCTCTGGCTAGGGCTGACTCCCACACAGCTGGCTTGAGACTTAAACAGTAAAACAAACTACTTTTTTCAGCTTAATAAGCACCCTTGTTTTATTTTTTTCCTTAACCGCTAGATCAAAATGATCAAGAGCAAGGACAAACAACACTCCAGTCACAGCCCTGAGCATGACAATGGGATGTGATTTTGCTTCAGATGATTGTGTATTACATTAAAAAAAAAAAACATTCCATAGACTTTACTTCTCAGGAACACTAGTTTTCCTTTTATCACACCCATAGCTACATTGGTGTAGTTGAGATCATATTCTTGACGTATTCTGGAGGCAGTGGACAATTCTTCATGCTTGATGGGCCTGGTCCAGATTCCAGGAGAAGGGTGGCTGACCAGGAGATGCCTCTAGAAGTCTTAGCACAGCAGTCCAGAGAAGAACCCTCTGCTAGTGCAGGAAGGGCAGGTGGGAACACCACCAGGTTAGTATTCTGTTTTGAAATGAGCTGGTTACTGATTCAAAATCTGTGCCCCAAACAAATACTGGCAACAGCAGAGTAAGCTTTTGGCAAACAGCACTGGATGGCAAGAGCTAGTAGGACTTTGTTCTCCCGTAATATTCTGGGTATCACACATTAGAACAAACAGCTTGATGTTCTGTGCCGCTGAAAAATGAAGAGGCTTTTCTCTTGTTTGTTGCTTTTTGTGGGATACAGTTTCTAATTTGGGGAAATGAACAGAATGGACAGCTGTAGAAATTGAGTATACAGTAGCACAAAGTAGCTCTTTTTGTAACTACCAGTATAGTAACCTGACCTGTTGTGATCTGAGTTTGCAATTACTTCCAGTGTTTCAACACCACCTAATTCATATGATCAAGCTTATATTTTAGTCTATTATTATAGTCTATTACATTTACTCTTTTCACTGTGCAGTAGGCATTTAGGATTTCATTTTTTTCCCCATCAAACTAGCAGCTCCACTATTGCACAGATTTGCTGAACAGAACACCTACTGCAGGCTCGTTTAAGAGCCTACTCTCATTTTTGCTTCTGCTTTCAGAGCCCTTAGACTACAGGTCCTCTCCTTCCCATAGTTTTGAACACCTGCTATTCAGCAGCAGCAAAAGAGGTTGGCTCAGCCCGGGGATTGCTTGGTTTGAAAAGACAGGTGTCTGCTAAGAAAGGCAGAAACCTCCCTTGAAATGGAAACATGTAAACCTTCCCACCTCTGAACTATTATGATCTTGAAATCAAGGTACTCTCAGGCAAAGATATGGGCATAGGAATAACAGTTCTTTACTAGGAAAATAAAATAAAAATGCACTAGTTAGAAAAAAAAAACCACTGACAGAATGCAACCTGACACCCTGTTGATCAGGGTGTTGGTAGCAGTCCAATTAAATGGTGGCTGCAGTCCTCCTGCAGTGGCAGATGTGGTTCTGTTGAAGTAGTGATCCTGTAGAAGGGTGTAATTTTCCTCTGAAGGTCCAGTGGTGATGCAGAACATTCTGGACTTCCTCTGGGAATCCAGTGGAGAAAGGTTGACTGGGTTGTTCTGAATCTCAGATTATGTCCAGGTAAGAATGTTTGGTTCCTCCACCTGGGTGGAGCATCTCACAATGGGATGATGTAATTTTATCAGTTATTTATCAACCCATTAACAGATCCCCCTGGAGGGAGGACGGGCAGTGGAAGAGATAAAGAACACTGCCACATCTGGTTTTAACAGCTGGCCCATTAACAGAAGAGATAACCCCTGGAGGGAGGATGGGACATGGAAGAGATAAAGAGCACTGCCCCACTTGCTTTTAACAGATGGTGATAGAATACATACTTTTGGTTACATCTTGCATTGCAACCCAACACAGGGGTGTAAACTCAATCATCCCAAATCTGTTCTGAATTTGCAGTGTGATACAAGGTCAAGCAAGCAATCAACTTGCCCTATGATTTTTCGTTAACAGCTTCACCTGGGAAGACATGTTTGATTCCTGCTCAGAGCATTAGGAAAGCACACTAAGAAAAGTGAGGTTTGAGTTAAGCCACTCTTTTTGAAAACCCCACATAAACAAATACTAGGCTTATTGTTTTTTGGGGGGTAAAATAAGCACTGTTACAGTGCCCAAAGAATAGGACTTCAACTACCCTGGTGTCAGGAAAACACATTTTAAAATTAGTAGTAGTAGTAGTAGTAGCAGCAGTAATAATAATAATAACAATAACAATAATAGTAATAGTAATAATATAAAAGTAGCTCTACATCTCAGATAAGTGCTAAGTGCTTTAGGTCTCTACCGCAATGGTGCGCATTCCAGAGACAAAGCCAATGTGTCTACTGAGACAGCCTCTGAGGAGGCTGATGCTCCCACACAGATGAACCTGGTGAGGAAGGAGGTGTCAGTACAAGTGGTAAGTTTCAATGGATGCCCAGATACTTCTCCTGAAGAAAAGGCTGGTACCTGCACAAAGCATGTACAGATGGATGACCAGCTGCAACAGGTGGCTGAATGCCAAGAGACAGTCAGTTGGCTGTGTAGTATTAGAGGGGGTGAAGCAGAGATAGGTAAGTGGGTTCAGAACCACATACCTACAAAGGATACCACTGAGCCTGAGGCACCTTGCACCCTGGTGACCCACAAAAGCACTTCAATCCACTTCAATCTCCACCCTTCAACTTGCAGACGAAAAATGCAGATCTGATGCTTTGAAGGCTTTAGATGTCCATGAGCAGGGCAAAGAGAACCTCACCAGCAGTGTATCATGATTATTGTAAAAAACATCAGGTGGTTGTAGTGGGCACTGAGTTGTCCATCTGACAGCCTGATAGAGTTGTGAGTGGTACCCTGCCCTCCAGGAACCGGGATCCATGGTGTTGCTGACCCTGACCTGTCACAGACCACTACCCCCATCACTTCTTCATATGGATACTAATGACACCACAATCCAAAATATAGGTGGGATCAAGGAAGACTATAAGGCCATGGCAAAGCAGGTGAAAAACATCCCAGGTCATCCCCATGCCCAAGTGATCTCATCTGTCCACCTTTTTAGAGAAATCAGGACAGCCAGAGGCAGACACTGTGCAGATCAATGTCTGGGTTGGTGACTGCTGCCATTGAGAAGGTTTTGGCTTTTATAACTGTGGGTTGTGTTTTTATTATTTTTAGCCTGTTATGGGGGAAGAGTGTCTCCCTTGCTAAAACGAATCATGGGCAGCACACTGGCCAGTTGGGTGAGATGGGCTTTAAACTGAAGGACTTGGGAGGTAGGATGCAAATGTGCCATTGCATCCTCCTGCAGAGCAGGTCATAGCAACCAGTGCAGAGATGGATGTTCCTTAGCTGCTCCTGGAGCTGAGGACCAAAGCACAAGACACATCATGGGTGCTTATAGCCACGGTGAATCTTTTCACATCCCTTCCAGGAAACCCCATGCTTTGATTAAACCTGAAGTGTCTGTATACAAACAGATGCAGAATGGGGAATAAACAAGAACTAGAATGTAGAGAACATTTTAACAGAGCAAGGGCATGATACTTTAGTCAAAGCCCATCTGCACAACCCAGCTTCCAACCCAGATGATAATTCCAAGGACAGTGTCCTTGAGACTTTCCTGGAGCAGTGAGAATGAAGAAGAACAATGATGTTGTGTACAAGGAAAGGAACAAAATGTATTAGCCAACAGTAGCTTGTTAAGCTGCATGAACCCTGTAGGACCCTATGAGAGTGTGCTAAAGATAGAAATAAAGTGAAGTTTACTTTTACCTCCATGAGGACTCCATGAATATTCCAAGCGGTTTTCCTTTACTAGAAATACATGCCATGATCTCACTGCAATGGTGAGACATGGTGGGATAGCTCACATCACCGGAATATTGTCATGGATGAGTATGTCTTCTTTAGAAAGGACAGAGAAATGTCAGAGAAGAAAGGTGGTGGGAGTTTCTGCTTACATGAGAGAGGAACTGGAACATATCAAGCTCTACTCAGGGACAAATTAACAAGATAAGAGTTTATGGGTGAGTATTTTCTGGTGTGCCCTTGCAGCCAGGAGGATCAACCATGTCCTGGAACGCATCAGGCACAGCATCCCCAGCCGGGCAAGAGAGGGGATTATCCTGCCCTGCACTGGGGCAGCCTCACCTCCAGTGCTGGGGCAGGTCTGGGTGCCACAGTGTAAGAAAGACATTAAGCCATTACAGAGTGTTCATATGACAGCAATGAAGATGGTGAAAGGCCCTGAGGGGAAGCGGCTGAGGTCACCTCAATATGAGGAAGAACTTTTGAGGGTGGCAGAGCACTGGAATTAGACATAGACTACCCCTCTCTGGAGATATTCAAAAGCCACCTACTCTAAGTGACCCTGCCTTGGTCGGGGAGTGGATTAGGTGATCTCCAGCAGTTCCTTCCAACCTGAACAATTCTGTGATAATCAATCCAGGAGGCTCATGGAGTGCGTCAATTGATAGGGGAACTAACAAGGAGAGGTTGTCTACTGGATCTTGTATTCAAAACCAAAATGCTTTTTGGGACCGTCAAGAACAAAAACAGCCTTGGCTGCAGCGATCATGACATGGTGAAGTCCAGGATACTGAGAGGAAGGACTAGGATGAGAAGCAAGTTCTCAGCTCTGGACTTCATAAAAGCAAACTAACCTCTTCAAAGATCTGCTTAGAAGCACTCCAAGGGCTAAGGCTCTGGAATGAAGAAGCCAAGAAAGCTAGTTCATATTCAAGGCTCACCTCCCCCAGTGTCAAGTGCAGTCCATCCCTGTGAACAGAAAGTCAGGCAAAAATGGCCAAGAGGGCTGTAGGCATGCACAAGGAACTCCTGGCTAAACTAGAACACAAAAAGGAATCATCTGGAGGGTGTAGCCAAGGCTGGTATATTGGGTGGTACAGAGATGTGATGTGTGGGCATTTAGGGATGAAGTTAATGGAAGCTAAAGCTTAACTGGGTAACAAGGGTCTTTGTAAGTACAAAAGTGAGAAAGGACAGGGAAAATAGGGGGGCATTACAGAATTAGATGAGGCATCTGGTTAAACACAACATGGAAAAGGTTGAGATGCTGAGTTCCTTCTTTGCCTCAGTCTTATTTAATGACAACCTGAGCTCTCAGAATTCCAGAGATCAAGGGGAAAGTCTGGAGCTAGGGGGATGTACACTTGGTATAAGGATGATGAGGTCAGGGAAGACTTAGGCAAACTGAACATACACAGAACCACGAGCCCCAATAGGATGCACCAACAAGTGCTCTGGGAGCTGACAGATGTCATTGCAAGGCCCTCCTCGACAATCTTTGATAGATCACAGTGTTTGGGAAAAGTGCCCAAAAGCTGGTGGAAAGCAAATGTCACATCTGTCTTTGAGAAGGGCAAGATAGCGGGATTCAAAGAAATAGTCTGTCTACCTCACCTCAACTGCTTGGAAGGTAATGGTGCAGCTCAACATAGAAACCATTTGCAGGCACATCAAGAACAAGATAGCCATCAGAAGATGTCAGGAGGGATTCACCAAAGGGAAGCCGTGCTTAACCCTCCTGATAAATTTTACACTGCAGTGACTGACCTGGTGCAAAATAGAAGTGAGTATTTTGTCCCTGGACTTCTGTAAGGCACTGTCTCCCATAAGATCCATGCAGAGGAAGTGTTGAAGTAGGGGCAGATGAAAAGTAAAGTGGGTTGAAAACTGGCTGAATGGCAGGCCCAGAGGGTGGTGATGAGAGAAACAAATCCCGGCTGGAGGCAGAGCCCCAGGGTCAGTACTGCCTCAGGGTTCTGTAAGTTTGCAGATGGGACTGAAGAGGGAGAAGTAGCTGATGAAACAGAGGTTTGTTGTCTTCCAGAGGGAACTGGGGAGGCTGGAGAAATGAGCTGACAAGACCTTCATGAAATTCAAGGGGAAGTGCAAAGTCGTCCACCAGGGGAGGAACACCCCAATACAACAGCATTGCAGGGGGGCACTCAGCAGGAAAACAGCCAAGAAGGAACCTGAATGCCCTAGTGGACACCAAGCTCACATGAGCCATCTTTCTGGAAGGAAGGCAAAATGGGGTCCTGGTAGCCAGCAGTGGAGGGACACAATCCTTCCCAGCTACTCATCAAGAGAAAGGACACACCTGGAATACTATGTCTGGTTTTGGGTCTTCCCATACAAAAGGGGACAGAGTTGTACTGGAGATCAGTAAAGGGTCACAAAGATATTTAAGGGATGGGAGCATCTCTACCATAAGGAAAGCACTATTAAAAATATTTTGTCAAGATCCTCCCCTTTAACAGAATTACTAATTGCCTATGGAGCTTGTCAAAGACTTCAGGCAGGAAAAATAATCACTTCTTACTATCTAAAAACGCCCTTGCTTAGCATATCTAAGGAAGTAAAAAGCAACCTGGGAATTCAGACATCATAGCTCAACAATGAACCAAACACTACACGTGTAACAAAGGTACTGTGTGAGAATTCCAGCTGAACTTTTTATTTCCCCACACCACTAAAGACACAGACAAAATATTTAAAGTGGAACTAATTTATTAAGTTGAAGACAAGTTATTACTGTCTGAAAGATTACAGTAGGAAAGCATTCTACATGAGATACATGAGGACATAACACAGTGTAGCATAGTCAAAGCTACATGCATTTGATTCATCATTACAGGAAAAACCTCATTTTTCTGCATCCTAGAAAAGACACAGTCAGACTTTAGAAGATTCTGGTGCACATTCAGAATAGTGTACATTAGCCAGAATCTCTCAACAAAATATCATGTGCTTCAAATTGAAGAGTCTGCAAGTATCTTTTTATCATCTTGTGGGACCTAAGTATAACCTTAGCTAGGTCCACAGACATGAAATTTAAAAAAAAAAAAAATCATAAAAATAATTATTTAAAGCATTATCACAGCACTAGGAACTCAGCCTATGTAAACCAATTTTTGCATGTTTTAAAATATTGATCCCCTGGAGCCTGTTTCAGTTATAGCTGGTCTGAAAACATTTTTCATTATAGGAAGAAGGCCCCGGTTACAACTCCTTTTAGTCTGGAAGTGAAGCAAAACAAAAAAAAAAAATCCCCAAACAAAATCGACTGTATCTCACTGCCACATTAAGCAGGTTTACAGTCTGTATTAGGAAGTGCTGGCAGATGGGGAAGGATAGTTTCATTCTGAGGAAGATTTGTGACACTACTTTCCAATATAATTGGAAAAATGATAGTGAAAATTGAACACAGCAAAACCCAATGGCCTAGAAATGACCCCATCTTCTAGCTGATGATACATATCATCATGTGCATTCCAGGAAACTATTCCTGTTTCAGCAGTGGGGAAGACACAGCGTTCCATTCCACATCTCACTAAAAAAACCAAAACAAAACAACATTTTCCTGTATTCTAGGAAGTCAGCAACCACTCATAAGCATGAACAGCTGCTGGCTCACTGAACTTTCACAAACAATGTAGGAAGAGTATTGACTTCAGGAGGCAGAAAAAGCATTCTCACCGAAGTTGCTTCAACTACTCTAGTAAATACGAAAGTATATGAAATTAACTGATGCTGTATTTATGCATCAATCCACTCTAGGTGGGTAAAAATGTAATTCTCTGGAAACCCAAACTGAAAATTGAGCAAGTATCACACTCTGCATGTATTTAGACCTTGTTAAAGCACAAACACTAGTAACCTGCAAGTAACAGGCATGCTTCAGAGCTTGCTGAAAAATCAATCTATGGCTTCCAGAGCTTGAGAAGGCCATCTTCACTGTAAGTGGCAATCAGGTTCTGGTGGGGATGATGAGCAATGCCAATAACATCTTTTTCATGGACCTAGAGAGAAAGCAGAAAGATGCATTAGGAGAGTCTTGCTTTAGCAAATTCAAGATAAATATTGTCTTCAAAAAACAACTGGAGGAAAGCTGGACTGAAGGGTTAAGGTGCTTTGTGCATAGAGCAAATATCCCCCAATGTTCAATTCAGTCACTACAATTTTTGTGACACAGCAGTTTTTTGTTGGACAAGGCAGGGTTTGGTGAAGGTTTACATCCACTGAAATCCACAACATCTAAGTGTCCCCCATTAAATTTAGATATTCAAGCCAATATTCCTCTAAGTTCAATCTAAACCAAATTTAAACCCAATAGCTTTAAATCTGACAGTTTTTTCACATTCTCCACTAGCTGGAGCCTAGATCAAGACATGCTCTCACTCAAGGAAGTCTGAACCAATTCAGTCTTTGCTTGATGGATAAATATTTCCCTAATCTTTACAATTAAATGCTTCTAAAAAACACAAACACATTTTGTGGCCAAATGTCCTAAAATTTATTTTTACCAATCATGTCTGCTAGAGATGAAAGATTCCCCGGTCTGAGATTCCTCCCTATGGACCTCATAATAAACACTTATATCCCTCTGTTTAAAACTGTGGAGAATCTCAGAGCTTAAAACTTACAGTCAGAGTTCTCTCCAGCTTGCCTGTCACTGTGCTGAAGCAGTACAGCACAAAGTCTTCACCAACACAGTAGATCCATTCACCACGAGGTGAAAGTGCACAGCAGACAAAGTCACCACCTTCTCTCTTACCGGAGCTAAAACTTCTTACAATCTGTAAAGACAAACCCCCAAAAACATTTGTCAGCATTAAACAGCAGCATATCAGTACCATGTTTAGGGCAAAAATTTTTAGGAAGAAAAATTCCTTCAGAGCACAGATCTCTCCATTGCTTCAAGAGCTCTATGTGTTCTATAAACTTGAGTTCAGAATATTTTGTCATGCTAGCAAACCAGAGAAACCAGGTTTAACTCTGCTTGGATAGGTCTAGGTTATTAACTAGGTTTTCTACATTCTTGAAATGACAGAGAGACCTGAAAGGATACCAGAAAGATCACATACCTGTCCTTGCATATTCATGATGACAACTGTATTTGATCTGTTGCAAACAACAAAGTGTTCTGGGTTTTTAGGCAGCAGAATGACACTGTTCACAGTAATGTCTGTCCCAGCAGTGCTACCAAGAGACTTGAAGGTGTTGGAGCACTCTGTTGTCTTCACATTCCAAACCTAGTATAAAAAATAAGAACAATTAGTTTTAAAAATTAAAAAGAAGGAGCTGATATGCAATTGTTTCAGATACAGGAATCCCCACATTGCAGGACTAGAGGTGTCACAGTCAGTTCTGTGTCTAGAATTAAGCAGAACAGGCAGTAAGCACTGCACTTACGTCCCCATTTCAAAAATGCAGCAGAGACAGGCTCTGCAAGAGACTGTACACGGAGTAACAAATTGTCATTTTCCAATGGCTGCAACAATTGTAACAAAGGAGCAATAGACAGCAAGAGTCTGATGGTGGCATTTATCCTTTGTAAAGAACATCTTACCTTCACTGTGCCATCAGAGGATGCACTGATAATATAGTGGCCATCCTGGGTAAAAGTAGCTTCATTGACAAAGGAAGAATGACCACGGAATTCCTTTAGGGTTTTCCCAGATTTTAAACCATGAATCCTGTCAAGACAACATAGGTGAAAGTGGGTGAGCAATTCCATTCAGTAACCAAGTAGGTGCAGCATCAGAGTTATTGCATTACACAAACAATCAACACTTTCCAGATGCTAAGAGCTGCAGGAAAAGGGGATTTGATGAGGATCCTCTTGCCTGTTAAAATTATAACAGTGATTGAGTATTCTTCTAAGTATATTTGTTCTTACTTCTAACCTATTCTGCAATAATCCTTCAAAGAAAAAAGGAGAGAAAAGAGAAGGGAAAGAGGAAAGGAGAAAGGAAGGTATATTCACCTAAATTTTAACACCAAAAAAAAATTAACTATGTATTAACATTACTATCCAACATGTCTTTCCAGAATAAATGGAGTAATAAACCTCCTCCAAAGGCGTACAGCTGAAGTACAAAAGGCAAGAGATATTAAAAAATCCCACCCCAAAAACTCCAACCAACAACAACAAAAAAATCCCCCATCATCACATCAACCCAAAATATCTTTCCCTGTATCCAAACAGGATTTTCCCCAAGAGAGGCAGTGGCATCTTGAAAAAACCAAAACTGGACAAGGCCCAGAAGCCAGACTGTCCTAACTGAAAGGTTGGCTGTATTTTGAGAAGCATGGTGAACTAGAGACCCCTACAGGTACCTTCTAGATTACACTATTTTATATATAAATTGCTTAACGAGAAAAATCTGCTTTCTTTTCTCCCACACTGTAGCTCGCACATTCTCGGTTTATTTACCTGATTGTCTGATCAAAAGAAGCACTAAGAATTTGGCTGCTGTCTTTAGAGAAACTGAGGCATGTAACGCCTTTGCTGTGAGCTCGTTCAAATCTTCTCAGACACTGACCACTCTGGATTTTCCACACCTGCAAAGAAAACAGCAAATAAGTGATTAATTTGTTATGAGATCACATGAGTTTAAACATCAGAGACAATATATAGCTGTTTCTGAGCTATGTTAAAATTACTTTGAGTTTATACAGAATGGGATAATTACTGCTATTGCAAACTAATCTTTGTGGTCACCACCTCTACCCAACATATGATACAAAAAGATTTGTACCTTGATCTTTCCATCTTGTGCTCCAGTTGCTAGCATTTCTGTATCTCTGCTGAAGCACATGCACAGCACTGCATCATCCATCATCATGAAGTTATCTTGTGCCTGATACTTCAGATCCTAAAAAAAAAGCAGAAGATTCATTAGTGAAATCAAGGAATTCTATTCTAAGGCAAAGTGCAAAAGTATTAACATTTTTAACTTCAGTTTTATTTTACAACTTATTGTAAATCAGACTTCATAGCCTTGTAATACAGGGCTACTACCACTGTCACCATTTTAAAGGCAACAACAACGTAGGGAGGTCAAGAAGTTTTAACAGAGAGAAATCTATGACAAACCAAACAACTACACCACATAAATATTCCAGACTGATACTTTTATCACATAAACAGACAGGTTCTCAGGTTCACAGTCTTATGAAATTAAATCAAATAATCTCAAAGAATAAACTAGGCACTCTGGCAAGACAAGGTCATTCTGCGTGAAATAAGGAGTAACTTACCTTCCTAATCTTTCCAGTAGTGAAGTTCCATACTTCGATGAAGCCATCAACTGAGCCAGTAACCAGATACTGTCCATCTGGAGAGAACCGAGCACACTCCACATGCGACTTCTGCCCAAACTGTTTTGAAAAATAACATAAGCAAAGTTTAAAAAGCAATTTAAAAGACTCAACACATTAAAACAAAATTGCAGTATCATTCTGATGGTAAATATACAGTATCTTCTAGATGAATGTTCAATGAATTTCTCAAGATGATTCATTTGGAGTGTAATTTTTAGAGAGCGTTTGTTGGTTTGTTTTTGGAGTTTTTACGTCAATTTTTTTATTTCTAAATAAAAGTGGCCATAACAACTAAGTACAGAAGAAAAACTTCACTAGCCCGAAGAAAAATGTGAGATCATCAATGGCAAACTAAATGAGTACTAATAAAGCATTTTTAGCAAGTTGTTACAGAACACCACAAATCGATTTCCTAAGTTGCAGCACATGACTTTTGAAAAACAGTTAAGGACACAAGTACTTCCTTGTGCTAATAAAGAAGGGGACCATGCAAATTCCTGTAAACAGATTGATTCTGAATTGTGAAGTCAAAGAAACTATGCAGTTATCTTAATCACAAATACCATAAGCACCCAGTATTGTTAAAAGACCTAATCTCAAACTTCCACGAAAAAAGGTAAGATGATAAAGATGATAAAAAGATAAAGAAGATCTTATCTTCTGATAAGATAGGGAAAAAACACAGGTGGTGGGGAGAAAAAAAGCATTCAAAGGATTTCTTATCTCCCAACATAAAACACAGGAAGGAAAAAGCAACAGAAACACAAAAACAAACATTACCTTAATATGCCTGCTCAGCTGTGTGGGGAACTTCTCTTCTTCTACATCTTTCACAGCTGCTTTGCCTCTGAACAAGTCAATTGTCATACCCGGAGGAAGCAGGCCCTGGTGCTGCTGCCATTTCAAGGCCTTTGGGGGAGATGAAAGACACACCATTAGCTAGCAATTAACACAGATCTACAACATATTAAACACTGTCTGCCTGGAGTACCAGTGAATACGTTATGAGAATGAGAAAGGGCAGAAGACACACCAGAAAATATGCATTGCAGAATGTTATTCTCAAAGTGCATACTGTACTGCATATTTATTCTACTGGAAGAACTCTACTGGTAGAGTGATAACGTTTTCTACAACTGCTAAACCCTTACCACATAAAAAAAAATTTAAACTATGCCACATTTAAATTCTACTTTTATACAGCTGCAGAAACTCAGCTACATTGTAACTATTTTTACTCAGCAAAAACCTAAATACATAGGCTACTACAATAGTTTTCAAGACTCACCTGTCCCAACAATGCCATAAGACGAGATGGAGGCACCACACTGACTTCTCCAGCCAAAGCCTGTGCAATAGCAGCTCTCCGCTTCTCTTTGCTACTCCCATCTGGGTATGCCTAAAGAAAAGTTATTTTTATGAGACAATTGTTCTAATTTTTTTTTTCCCCCAAAAAAGACCTCTGTTGCTCTGAAATTGAAACCCTTTCCATATAAATTTTCTGTTAGGCTCCAAAAGAGCTGTTCTCTTTAATACCAACCTTAAAAGCAATGAATCATCAGGGTTGAGAAAGATCTCTAAAAACAGTCCCTTAACTAAGTTAAGTATTAACCTAACATGGTCTCACATAAACTTTCAGACCTATGTGACCAGTCAGAAATAATGCCTTGTTTTTACTGTTACTACATAGCATTATTTCTGTTCATATGTTCATAAGAGTTTTCTTCTGAAAGAGCAAACTGCAGATGTAATCCTGTGGTAGGACACAGGGCCAAATCCCCAAACTCCCAACTGCAGCACGTTTCGAAACCACTGGTCTGCTGCCTCACGATAAAGTGTCATGCAGTACTTCTCAAACACTTCAAAAAATGTGTAAAATCATCAAACTGTGAAACTGCACGTTCCCACTCCCCAAGACATGAAATAATGCCATGAGCGATCAGCAGCTTGCTGATGCCGATGGTCATGCAGAAAAGGTGTCTTAAGAAAGGCATAACATACCTCACGAGGATCAAAGTAAGACCTGGCCAGAAGGTTTTCGAGGTGGATGTAGCGCTCCGGCTGTGTTTGTTTCAGCATGATCATGGGGTCCGTTTGTCTGAGCAGAGACCTGGCAGCACCCAGTTCTCGGAGCTCGATCAGCTCCAGCACAACCTGCACACAGAGACAAAAGTCTGCATCAGTAAAGAGTTGGTGGAAAATACTACACAGAGCCTTCCACACGGACCAGAAGAGTCTGCAGGAACCCCGCGCTTGCTCACCTGCTCATAGAGATCGATGAGGGTCTTGTCGGGCAGTTTTAGAGACTGTATGGCCTGCAGCACCGTGTCCCAGTGCCCACTGTTGATGTCTGCCACGAAGCTCTCAATGCTGTCTACGGTGTTGAGGGACACGGTGGTCTCCTCCTGAAGGGTGGCGAGCGCCCGGTGGAGGCTGTTTTCCTTCAGGTACTGCATGATGAGCCGGATCACGCTGCGGGGGAGGCACAGCGCACGGTCAGCCGGGCCACCGGACACACGGGCCGCCCCTCCCGGGCCGTGGCACGGCCAGCACCGCCCGCAACCCTCGGCCCCCTCACGGCCTCGGGGCCGCGCCGAGTCTCGCCTCCCTTCCCCTGCGCCGCTGGGGCCTGGATCAGGGTCAGGGCCGGGGCCACCAAACCGCTCCCTCCCCGCTCCCCGGGCCATCGGGTCCTCCGCCACCACCCCGCGCCACCGCTATACATACTCGGAGGACTCGATTTCGATAGACATCTTGAACCACTGCTGGTGCTGGAACCGCTGCTGGTGCTGGAACCGCCGGTGCTGCTCGCGGTGCGTCCGCTGCCTTTAGGCCTTCCGCCACAACTCTGTAACTTCCTCTTCCCGTCCCTCCGTAAATAGAGCGCGCGCCCGCCAGGCCCCGCCCCCGCGAGGCTGACGTCACCCATCCGGGACAGCCCCCCCGCGGCGGCGGCGGGGCTCGCGCTCCCCCTGGCGGCGCAGCGGCGGCGGCGCAGGGGCCCCGCGGGTGCGGCCTGGCGGCTGCGCTGGCCCAAGGCGGAGCGCGGGCGGCCCTTCCCGCAGCCCCAGCCGGCCAGCGGGAGCCCGCGGCGTACCCAGCCGGCCAAGAAGGCCAGTGGCATCCTGGCCTGTATCAGCAATAGTATGACGGGCAGGAGGAGGGCTGATTGTCCCCCTGTACTCGGCGCTGGTGAGGCCAGACCTCGAGTGCTGTGTGCAGTTCTGGGCCTCCCAGTGCAGGAAGGACACTGAGCTGCCAAAGAGCAGTAGAGCTGGTGAGGGGTCTGGAGCACAAACTCTAGGAGGAGTGGCTAAGGGAGCTGGGGTTGTTCAGCCTGCAGAAAAGGAGGCTCAGGGGTGACATTATCACTCTCAACAACTCCCTGAGAGGAGAGTAGCCTGGTGGGGGTTGGCCTCTTCTCCCAGTGCAGATGAGAGGATGCAGACAGGATGAGAAGATGTGGTGCCTCAAGGCAGACGAGGGGATATTCAGGTCAGACATCAGAAGGAATTTCTTTACAGGAAGGGTGATTAGGCATTGGAATGGACTGCACAGGGAGGTGGTAAAGTCACTGTCACTGGAGGTGTTTAAGGAAAGACTCAGTGTGGCACTTGGTGCTGTGGCCTGGTCGACACGCTGGTGTTTGGTCATAGGTAGGACTCAATGATCTCAGAGGTTTTTTCCAACTGATTGATTCTTCGATTCCACCCACTGTCATTCATTGGGATCTCAGAAGATTCCCTGTGGTGACACAGGCATGGCAGGCTGCAGGTCAGGCGTTCTGGCAAAGACACAACAGTTGCTTGGCCACCTGTTTCTTTGCTTGTCAAGGTTTGCAGGTGCAAGTCCAAGGTGTCGCTTGCAGTTTACAAGCCTTAAAAAGCAATTGTGAGTTCTTCATCTCAAGATTGGTCATGTATGAAAGAATGACAGCGCTCAAAGCAATATGAGTAGGGAAAATTAATAGCGTGTCTTGGTTGCTCTAATTATGGATTAAGAATTGGAAAAATGCTCTGCTGGAAGGAGCCCTTCAGTGGTGCCTGGATGAGCACGAGAAGACAACTCACCTTGAAAAATTCATAAGGTGGCTCTGGCAGTCCATCTGTCCTGCTTGGACTCTAAGGCCGAAAGTCTTGTTGCCCTGGTTAGTGCTACAAGATGACTAAAACTCACTATGACCCTCCTGGCTGCACATAAGCTTCTTTGTCAGGAAGAGAGACTGACTCCTTGTTCCCTGGGCAGCACCTAGATCATGCTGCTTGCTCATGGCTTTCTGGCATGCAGCACTTCCCAGCTGCATCCAGTAATCCCATGATACCACCCAGTCTGATACCAGTGCTAGACTGCCAGTACACTGGGATGTGGAATCCACAGTTATCAGCCCCTCTTGGATGGACTTTTTCTTGCTGTTTTTCCAGGCATGTGCATTTTGCTAGATGAGCCATGGAAAATACAGCCGTGTGTGAGAAACTTCCTCCCTTTGCCAAGGAAAGCTGTTCTTTGCTGCCTCTGTCCCCAGAGTGCTTAAGAAAGTAATCCAATAGCATGAAGTTGAAAAAACAGCGAGGTACATGGCCAACATTCTACATTCTGTTGTTTCCTCTCTGTGATCCCAAATAATTTTTTTAACTGCTTTTACAGAGGTGCAATAATTACTTCAGGGAAGTATTGTTTAATTGTTCCAGGCTTATTTGTTTTCAATGACAGGTATATTTATGTTGTTTGAAGGTTGTTTTGAAAACAAGTCTGATCCAGACTCTAACAAAGAAAAGCCATAAAATCTAAAGATGGCAGCTATTACTGTACTGGCAGCACAGAGGAATCTGGCTCAATTCCTCAGTAAGTTCAGCTTGTGCTCTCTTTCTGCTCTCCCTCCAGTGTTAATGGCCATTAGCAGGAAAAACCCAACAGGCAGGCTACCTGGACTGAACTGTCCCAGTCCTCAGGATGGCATTTTTCTGAGAGGTGAATTCAGCACAGGAACACGCTAACAGACTGGACGCGTGCTGGTTTACCTAGCCCTCCTGTCCCTCCTTCCCTGACAGATGCAAAGGGAAGTGGGCACCCCAGCTGAACTTTCTTGTGCTCTCCATGAACTCCGTCTGAGAAAAGGGTCCCAATGCTTCAAGTGCTATGCAAGCACACAATAATTAGACTTAGACTTTGTGGCTAGACACAGCTACGGCCAGTCTGATCTGCTGCTGGCAGCAGTTTCCAGTGTCTGGAGACCTCCACAGATCTTTTCAGCCAACAACCACAGTTGTAATGCTCTGGCAGAGCATTACATAAGGGAAGGAGAGGTTTCCATTTTATACTTTGCCTCCATTGGGAAGTGGGTGCAAAGGGAAATAAACAGTCTTGATGCAGTTGGGTAGCCCAGTTATCTGCTGTACACTGGAGCTGACCCCAATCCTCATTGGGCCCAGGCCCATTCTTTAAATGAATGGTGAGCAAACACCTTGGCATCAACATTTTTAAGGCAAGATTTTTACCTTTCTTTCTGGCAGACAATTTAATAAAATATTTTTTTAATTCCTCCTGATTGAAAAATAGTCAGTTTCCTGCTTTCACCTCCTCCATGCATCCTGCCCTCTTACTTCTCTGGGAGATCAGCTTGAGCACCCAGCCAGGAGTGAGGTGTGCCTTATGTCAAACAGGTTACCAGTCTGCACTGGCTGTGGAGCAGGATCCGTGAAGCGGATGGGGTGCAGAATCACAGCCCACCCCACATCCATGAGGACATCACATTCCCCACCAGTTGGACATCTGCCTTCATGTGCAGCCGTCTGCTGCCCCACAAACTGCAAGGGTTGTTTCCTATGCTCCAGAGCTGTGCTATGGTACCAGGAAGCCACACAAGCTTACAGTGACAATGATGTCCTTTCCCTGTTCTCTGAATTACTCTGGTGATCTATAGTGAAGTTTGGTTTTTCTCAGCTTTCAGGCCAAAGGGCTGGAAATTAGTCCATCCGTCTAAGTGCATTTACTGTAGTCTCAAAAGAAGATCCACCCCTCTGAGGCCAGACTCAGAGAGAAGCTGTGCAGGGGAAACAAACCCTTTTGTGTTTGTGTTTCTCATTTCTTGAGAATACTTTTTGTGGATCTCTAAACCCCACCCCAAGACCAGTGTGTCTCACAGGGAGAGACCTGTGAATTGAGATTGATGTGTGGTTCCAGAGTTTTTAAACCCGTGTGCAAAACCAAGTTTTATTTGTCATTGCTGGTGAGGCAGACCACGTGCTGGGCCAAGTGAGGAGATACAGATAAAAGGACATTGTTATCCGATCTTCTGGGTGTCCAGTAGGGAAGGATGTGGAGAAGCTGGCGGGGGACTAGCAAACAGCTGCATGGCAGGAAAGGATGTGGAGCACATGATCTGCTGGCAGGAGCTGGGCTTGGCTTGCCTGCATGAGGTGAGGCAAGAGGGAGGTTTTTAACATCAGCCTATAATTGCTGGAAGGGTAATTCCAAATGGCTGAAGGCTCTTTGACAGCCTCAGCTGACCAAAGGAGGGACACCCTAGCTCTGGGGTTGTTAGTGAGCTGCAGTCACCAGCAGGTCTGGGGCAAGCACCAGGGAGGTAGGGACATTGAAGAGACGGGGGGTGGGGGTTTAGTTGGGGAGACATTGTTTGTCCTGAAGGGGGGGATTTTAATTGTGGCCACAGAAAGCCTGGAAGGGGCTGGGAGAGCCCTGTGTCAATGGGGCTTGAACTAAGACATTTCACCCCTCCCCCCAAGAGCTCTGCTGATGCTGGGGCCCTGTACAGCGTGGACCAAGCCGGCTTCATCCGACCATCAGCAGCACAGCAGGGAAGATTGGTAATTTAGGCCAGTCTCTGAAAGATACCCAGTGAAATGTATCTTGGACTAATTAGGCCTTAAGGCTCAGGAATTCAGTTCCAGTTGCCTGGCCTCTGTTTTGACCCCTCTTTCCTTTGAAGTTCATAGAGGAGAGGGGAAAGGAAATGAGAGGAGAGGCCCTGCTTTTCCTGTAAAATGCCTCATTCCTTATAAAATAGTTTGGCAAAAATCTCTTTCAGCTGGACAAGCTGAATACTTTAATACATGCCTGCAGTCATTTTCCACCCTTGTCTCAATTCCCCTGGCTGCTCCATCACTGTTCTGAATCAGTAAGACTGTATATGCACAGACAAAAATACTTCTCAAAGAGGTAATAGAGAAGATCTGCAAAGGCATGTTAGAGGGCTCTGAGTTGCAGCACTGTGTTGTTTCCTGGGTGAACTGGAAGCACACAGCACTATTCAGTACAGCGGTGCCTGCTCCAGCTCAGCTCTGGGTTTTGAGACCTTTCTTCTAGGCCAGCCTGCTGGGACACAGCTTCCAGCCTTCCCCAGGCTGTGAAGAAACCACACTGAAAATCTTCACTTCCATGTTAGCTTTGCATGAGGAGGAAAGCACCTCAGGGATGGTGACAGAGAGGCACATAGTGTCTCAGATATGTTCTAGGCACTAGGGATGTTTCAGAGCACAGAGGAGTCCAAAGCTCCAAAGGAAGGTAACTGTATTCCCAGTAATACTAAATTTCTAGGAGGTCTTGATAGGAAGGCATCTCTGGAGGTCTGCAGTTCAACTCCCCAGTCCAAAGCTAGACCAGGTTGTGTTCAGCCATCTTGAGTTCTGCATAGCTCCAAGGACAGAGACCTGATCTCCAAGTCATACCACCCTCAGTGGAGGAATTTTTCATTCCCAGTTAGAATGTGCCGTCCTGCAGAATGTTATCTATGCAGCATGTTTCCCCATGTCCCATCCTTGTCTGCCTCTGGAAGAGTCTATCTCTGTTTTTTCCATGACCACCATTCATGAAATGGATGACCCCTGTGAGAACACCCCAGTTGTCTCTTCTCCAGGCTGGAGAAGCCCAGTACCTGCAATGTCTCTTCATGCACCCTCTACTGCAGCCTCATCACCACTCCAATGGTCACTACTGGAGTCTTTCCAGTTCGTCAGTTTTCCTTGTAGGCCCAAACTGCAGGATGCAGTAGTGAGATGACTCCTCAGCAGCAGAAAGCGGTGAGCAAGAATCACCTCTCCTGTCCAGAAATTTATGAGTTTGTGTCTTGGTTTGGAAGACAAGCGTCTGCTAGGGAGGGCAGGAGCCTCCCTTGGAATGAAAATGTAGACCCCCTGCCTCCAAATTTCTATACTTTTGGAATCAAAGCGCTCTCAGGCAGAGGTCTGGGGATAGGAGTAACAGTTCTTTACTAGCACGTAGAACAAGGCAAACAAACAAACAGTAACTACGGCGTTAACAACAAATCAGAACCAGGGGCCCCGTGACAGCTTTCTCGGCTGAGACGGGAAGGGATGGAGGAGAGGCTTTGCTTCACAAACCCCCTCGGGCGGGCAGTGCCGGTGCTCCTGCAGGGCTCTGAGCAACACTCAGCTGGAACGGCCGGGATGAGCGGAGATCCCGGGCCGGTGGCTGAGGGCTATCAGCAGCTCTGCAGCGGTGGCTGGCACTGCCACACGTCCCGGCAGGACAGGGGTGCGAGGCCACCAACGAAGAGGGAAGAAGCAGCAGCAGCTCTGTCTGGGTGATGGCGAATTCCCTTCTCCTCACCGCAACATCTCCGAGAGAGAGAGAGAGAGAGAGTGTCCTGCTCTCCAGCCCAAGAAGCCAGCCAGCCCCCAGCTGCCTCCGCCCTCCTTTTTTCCTGCGCCCTTCCCCCCTGGGCCCAGCCAAACTCTTTGTGTTTCTCAAGCGCCCACTAAGTACCGGCAATCAGTTTATCCTGCTACTGATGGGTAAAAATTCCAAAGGTGAGCCAGAACAAAAGGAAGGACACCCACCCCTAACAGTCCATTCCTCCGCCTGCTGAGATCCCATCAGGTATAGGCCTTCCTCCTGAAACACAGCAACCGGTTGATATTAGTTAGGGGCTTTTTCTTATCTCTCCTTGTGTGATGGGTAGAAATCCCCTTTCCACCAGATGCCCGTGCAGTAATTTGGCACGGGTCCTGAGAACTGCCCAGAATTTCCGTCTCTCTTGGCCAGGGATCCAGAGAGGGCAGTAGGAGCTACCATTTCCCTGTAAAGTAGCCTTGCTGCAAAAGGCGACTGGTAGAGAATGTATTTAGAGCTAGTCATTCTTACGTTTCTTGAGAGGTTAAATGATGGCTCATACACCTACATTTAGCGCTCACTTGCAGTCCTTAGGCTGGGAGTTTTCATACCCAGTTTCATACCAAGCCTCCCCTACAGCTACAGGGAAGAGGACCAAATCCAGCTGCAGCAGGGGCTGAGCCCTGGTATGGATAAACAGCTGGTGGCCGGGAGTCTCCAGCTTGCCTCATGCTCTTCACGTTTGTCTGCATGGGGGTCTGCAGCAGCATTTAAAGGGCCATGCTCAGACTGCCCACTGGCTTCATCTGAGTTCCCCTGCCCAGCTGATTCCTGGCTTGGGCATCTTGGAGACACTGGCACCTTCCCAGGCTCTGAGGAGCAGCTGGCTGACCTGAGGCTGGTTAGGCACTGCTGTGTGGGTTGGTTTTCTGCTGTTTGCATGTAGAGGTCCAGCCCAGCTTGCAGATGATAGGCAGTCACTGGGGTTCCCAGAGAGGACAGCTTCCAGGTAGTGTTTCCACATGCAATTAGCAGAAAATGTCTGCAGAAGCCACGTATGCACTATGCACCACTGCAGGGGCACTGGATGCATTAAACCAATAGAGACACAGACACCCCTGAGTGTTTTTTCATCGAGGTGGCTGCTATGTTTCTAATCTTCATGGTTTTTAACTCCTAAACCAGCTTGTGATGTGAGGACACACAGGCATTGATTTAGGTGCATACAGAGCACAGGAGGCCTCATGAAAGCAAAATGTGGCATGGTCTACTTTGTCTGTCTCATCTTGTGGGGGGAGACCACGCTACAGACTTACGTTAGAAGCTGGATTTTCCAACCCATTTGAGTAATTTTAATGTGGGAGTCATGTCAAAACTTCAAGATTAGAAGAGAAATTAAAAATTAGTCTGAAAAGCTGTTATTCACAGACAAAAACTGATTAAAGGCATTTATCTTTCATTTTTAAGGACTGTAGACAAGGGAGAACTGTGAGAAGACTAATTTCTGTGTAACTGTGGACTAATAATGAGTAAGGACACTCCCTGCTGACGTTTGATAGGGTTGAGTATATGTAACTTGAAGACTGTGTTACACTTCCAAGCTATAATCTTGGGCAAGGCCCTTGGATGCTTTCACAAATGAGGCAAGAAGCAATAAAATGAACAGTAGAGGTAAGGAAGGGAAAGGAGTTTGTGGCTTGACAGGCAGCAGCCGTTCTTCAGGGTTAGCCCCGGTTTGCCCTTGCTTTCAGATCATCAGTACCAGCAAGACACTCAGCCTGCCCTCCAGGAGCAGTGGTCTCGCTGCTCTGTCACCAGTGTGAAATGCTTTTTGCCTGTGATGTCTCCACCTCTGGGTGTTTCTTGTGGGGCTCAGTGCAGAAGACCAGCTGCTGTCCCTGAGGATGGGCAGTGTCCAGCTGGAGAAGGGTGCTTTCTCCCAGATTAAGGGAGTTCCCAACAACCACTGCTCCTCTCACCCATTTGGCTAGAAGCCCGTCCAGGGAGGAAACTCAGCAGGCATTCCTTCCCAGATAGTGGGGGAGGGATGGGCTGACAGGAGGGACTGGCACCGGGACAGAGACACTGCAGAAGCCTGTACTGCTGTTTGGCTGTAGGGTTGCACGAGAGCTGGTGTCTTTCCTGTTACTTTGTTTGTAGCCTGGCCACAACAAACCGCAGAAGGTAAGGTACAATTGGTTGACTAGCATAGCCCTTCAACTACAAGTGATTTGGTTTTTAATCAACACCTGTAATGCAATCATGCAGCAGGGTGGCTGGATGAGATCCCTGAGTATTCTGTCTCTGTCACTGGAAAGCACACACACACATATACTTCACAAAGGACTAAAGTCAAACGTTTGAGAGTCTTGGAAATATCTGCTGGCACCCTCTTCTTACTGTTTTCATAGTCAGAACCTCAAGCCGAGCGGTGGAAGCCCAGCTCGTCCTAGAAAAGGGAGGAAAGCCAGCTATTTGCAGAAAAAACAAAACAGTTGCCTGCAGAATCCCTTCTAAGCCAATGTAGGAACACACAGCTGTGTGTGAGAGCTCCTGCTCTCACAGTTTGCACATATCTCAGAACAAAGACAAACTTTATAGGCATTCGCACTTAGGTAGGATTTTCTTTTATCTGTGCAACCTGAGAAGCTGTAGGCAATATCTAGTGATTTAATCTCAATTGTGTAGCACAGACCGTGTTTTACGCTTCATTGAGTAACTCTGTAAAGCACCTTCACCACTGCTTTTATGACCAATTTGTCTCACCTGACTGGTTTCAGATCCCCAGCAGTGCTCGTCATGAGTGCGGCGTCTGGGGGCTCCAGTTCATACCCCTCCATTCAAAGCGGGGATGAGTAATCTGAAACAGCTCAGTTCAGAGGTGACGGGCTGGAAATGTCCCTGAGGTAGTGGAGGTGAACACCCGGGGCACCCCTGGTGCACCTCTGTATGCACACAACTCCTCCTGCTCTCACCTGCTCAGATTGTCCATCAGCTGCAGCTGAGCCCAGGGTGACATGTAAGGTCGCATGAGACGCAGCAGCACAGAAACCAGCAGGGCCTTCTGAAGATCTCCTGCCCTGGTGTATGACAGGTCTCTTCCCAGAAAGATGTCAGGACAGCTGTGGCTTTGTGCAGCCATGTCCAGGAACCACTCCCCGGAGGTGGAGACCCTCTACCCCACCTGGTGCAGTGTACCTTTGCTTATGCAAGTTGTGGCAGCTTTGGTGGTGGATTCCTGTGCTTGCAGCAATGGCAGTAAGAACACCCACAATGCCTGCCTATGCTGAGGGTGTCTGAGGAGGCACACCATGCAGTAAGTGTTGGCTGTGAGTCTGATGTTTGCACTACAAAGAAAGAAGACCTACTGGAGACCTTTAAGACTTCCCAGCTTGGCTCTGCAAGCCCCTTGAAGCTGTCCTTGCTATGAGCACAGCTTTGGAGCTGCACATCTCCAGAGGTTCCCTTCCAACCTAAACTTTCACAGGATTCTGCTGTAATGGTAGGTGTACTTAGGTTTTATTTATTTTCCTCTAAACAAGAACTTACTGAGAACAAATTTGCCATAGCTGGACTACTGTTGGGGTGATAAGGTTGTACTTTTTTTGAAGGTTTTTCTTTAATTGCAAGTCCAGAAGAGCTTTACCAAAAGGACAGGTTGCCACCTGGTAACAGTCCACTGATCACCTGGGGCTTTTTGTGCTTGTTGGCAAAGTCATAGCATCACTCAACGCACAAAGGCCATGGATTTAACAGAGGATCCAATAAAGATCCCAGATGGTTACTGGCATCTACAGGTATGAACCTCAAGAAAACTTTGGCTCCTGTTTTGTACTCATTTTGTTCATAGCATATTTTTATATTTATTGCTTTCAGTGGAAGTATTTTTTTGCCAGGGAACATAAAACTCAGAAGTGCAACAGCACATGTCTGCAGAAAACAGAAATGTTATATGTTTCTCTCTCTTTCTCACACCACACACACATATATATATATATATATATGCAGATATATACTTACGTATTCTTTTTTTCTGGTTTTTACAGTGCTGGAAATAATCATTATGAGGGAGAGGCTGACATGGTGAAAGGCAGAGCCTTGGTCCAGAGGGATGTTGCTAAATGGGAGGACTGGACCACCAGGACTTTTAGACAGTTCAGCAAGCAGAATTGTCAGTGGCATCTGGTGCACAGGGGCTCAGGAGCAATAACCCTGAGCATTGGTTCAGACTGAGAAGTGACTGGTGGATAGTACTTGGAGGTAACTGTGAAAAGAGCTTGAACATAGGCCAAAAGTAATTCTCATTGTGTATAATGCAAACTGCTTACTAAGCTGTACAAAGGAGGACCACAGCCAGCCCAGTGGAGGGGTGTTGGAAACTCTTGCATAGCTCTGACTCCAAAAAGCTATTCAGGATGATAGATCACACGTAGGAGAAGGGATAATGATGCTGGCCAAGTTCAACTTTCTTCCAATAGCCCTCTGCAAAACTGCTGCAGTTCCAGGTAGTTAGACCAGTGGGAACTTAAGTGTTTAAGCAGGGAGACTGAAGTGTGCAGGCACACTAGCAGAAAAACAGCAGGCAAGATGTCTTGCTGTACATTAGGCACTGGAATGAACAATACACAGCCTGCTGGCATAGCCTAAATAACTCATTGCCTGGATGGGGTAGCTGTGTGAGCTGTGCTAGCGTGCAAGGTACCAGCCACACTGTCCTTTTTGCCTCCTCCCAGGGCCATCACTTCACCACACAGTATGCTGGTGAGGTAAAGGTTAGGTCAAGTCTTGCAACACAGCCTATTCTTCTCTCAGTCAAAATGGCAGATTTTTGGCACTGTCTGCTGTCCCTCAGCTTGTTCTTATGTTTTGCTGTTGCTAGGTGGCATTTTCTCTGAAGGCCTGGGGTCCTTGGCCATGACATGTTTCCAGTGTTGTTCTTTCCAATAGCACTGTGGTTCCTGCTGTGTGGGTTTCTTACTATCATACCATCTCATGTTGCATGAAGCAGGGTTTGCTGAAATGGCTGGAACAGTCTCCGCCCTAAGCTACTGGTGCAGCAGCAGCCATGGCGTTAAACACTAGCAGAATTAAACACAGCTTATGTCCCCTGAAGGGGGATCTTTATAGCTCTGCCCTTATTTTCTGTTGTAGTCCCAGAAATACTGTAACTCTGACTGCAGGGGTTAGAAATTTGATTTGTTAAGACATTGCAATGGCATTATGTCTTGGGTTTTTTCAGTGTTTCCTGGATGTTACTGGAACAGGATAATCACTTACTCATGTGCAACTAAAGACCACATGGAAGCTACTCACAAAAGAAGCAGCAGTTTCTTTGCTAACAAAGGAACTCCTTACTGTTTTATTTTTCCAACAAAAATTCCCCAAACATAGTAATTAAATTTATCCCTTTGTCCCGGTTTTTGTGTATATTCTCACTTACAAGCAAGCCTAGTGAAGGGATGGAAGACTAGGGTTCTTTGGTATTGTAATAAGATCCTTGGTCTGAAGCTTTTTCTGTGGGTAATTATTCTTAGCCCAAAAATGCCAGAATGGTGAAGGTTTTTCTTCTTTGGACTCTTTTGTCTAGTGTGTTCACATTACCATAGATGGAATACTTCGGAGAAGCTATGAGATTTCAGTTTAATCAGGTCCAGGCACAAATTTTGGACCAACAGCTAATACAGCAGAGCATCAGCAACATAAGTCTCCCCTCTGCACACAGATACAAGAGGATTCAAGAGCTAACCAGACATTTTTTGACAGAAAGATTTGCTCATACAAGAATCATCTCCCCTTTTCTCCTCTTCAGTCTTCCTCTTGTTCTCCCAAATGCAAATCAGTAACTTTTATTAACACCAGGTCTGAGAAACATTTCTGTGTTTAAATGTGAAGACAGACGGGTGTTTGGTTTGGGGGATATTAGTCAACCCGGAATGCATAATCAGCATGACTAATTAATTACACTCAACACATCCAACGGCTTGGGCATCCCTGGGTCAGGATTCCTAGAACTGAGAGACCTAAGAAGGAGCAGACCGGGGAGGAGTGAGCTTCCCTAGAGAAATTAAGCTTGGTGAGCTGGGGTAGAGTGGTTTACCCAGGGGCATGGCTGGAATTGAGGAGATGTGGCAGGAAGAAATGCTGGTGCAGAGAGACATTATGTAGTAGCTAAGCAGGTCTGGAGGACAGCAGGAACGGCTGTGTTAGGTCTCTGTCCCCAAGTGGGTCTGGTGTATGAGCTGGCCTGTGGTGGGGAACAGGGGTAGAGTGCTGCCTGGGGATGGCTCAGTTTGGGTCACACCAACGAGAGACACCCCAAAGGGAAGAGCCAGACCCTGCTGGGTCCAGACCTCTTTCTTCCTATCATCGTTCTGGAAGTGGAGCAGAAAAACGCGTGTGGGGCTTCACAGTCGCCTCTGTGCTTCTCCTATGTTTTCAGGCAGGACGCAGAACCTCCAGAAGCCACCGGGAAGCGGCGAGAGTGCGGGCAGGGGTGGCGTGCATTCAGTCTTCCCTAAAGGCTGCACCTGAGCTTCATTGGATTTGGGAAGTGTCCAGGTTACTTTTTCACAGCCTCTCAACCCTTGGAGTGATGTTTAAGTGTCCTTTTCTCTCTCCCTGCACCCTCACGTTTGCAGATGATTCACCGGCCCCTTGCCAGAGGCAGGCAAGACTAAATCAATCAGGTGTTAATGATCCACCTGCAGGCTGGACTTTTGCAGCCGCTGTGAACTAATTCTCTTTCTTAGTCACATCCCCAAACGGTGAAAAATTATGTCATCTGACATCAGATCGTCTGTCTCTCTGGGGAAGGCAGCAGGCTAAATGCTGAGACTCTCTCATGGTGAGGTGTGGCTGGTACCTTCAGCAGCCAAGAGAGAACAGTCACTCTCTAAGGACTGTTAACCCTGCATCTTTGCAGTATTAAAGTATCTTGTGCGATTTATGCTCGTTGCTCAGAGCTCCATCCACTGAACAGTTCCAGAGCTGGGGTGTCCACAGCCTCTCTGGGCAACCAGTGCCTCACCACTGTCACAGTAAATACATTCTTCCTAATATCTAATCTGAACCTGCCTTCTTTCAGTTTAAAGCCATTTCCTCTTGTCCTATCACTGTATGCTCTTGTCCCCCTCCAGCTCTCTTGTAGCCCCTTTAGGTACTGGAACGTCACCTCAGAGCCTTCTCCTCTTAAGGTGGAACACTCCAACTCACTTGCACTGTCCTCATAGCAGAGGTGTTCCATCCCTCTGATCATCTTGGTGGCCTGGAGTCAGTTCAACAGGTCCACATCCTTCCTGTGCTGGGCCCCCAGAGCTGGATGCAGGATTCCAGGTGGCTCTCACCAGAGCAGAGCAGAGGGGCAGATTCCCCTCCCTCCCCTGCTGCCCACGCTGCTTTGGATGCAGCCCAGGACACGTTTGGCTCTCTGGGCTGTGAGTGCACATGGCTGAGTGATGTTGAGCCTCTTGTCAACCAGCATCCCTAAGTCTTTTTCCTTGGCTTCAGTCATGGCAGTGGGAGGAAGAGTGCTGGGTCTTGTGCAAGTTATAATCCTGATTTTAGGGAATAGGGATCTTCCATGGAACATGTCCTCCAGAAACTTAGACAACCAGCCAGCACATACTAGGAGGCAGTGAGAAGAACAAACCAGAAGGGAGGTCTGGAGTGCTCTTAACACATCCCCTGCTCAAAGCAGGCTAATTCCAATGTCAGGTCCAGTTGTTCTGAGCCTTATCAATTTATGTTTGTAGTATCTCCAAGACCAGAGCCAGCCCTCTGGTACTTGTCTGCATCGCTTCTGCAGGGAAGCAGCTTTCTTTTGCATCCAAACAGCAGTTTTCTCTGTGCCAAGTCTTTGCCCAAATTATGGTAAACACATGCCTTTCCCACAGCCGTCCTCTTCCTTGGACACTCAGGGACAGCAGCGAGAAGTGAGGTCACAAAGCACTGTGTGCCCGCTGGGAAGGAGTCTTGGGGCAGGGAGGCGTCTGTGACTCAGCATGGGGAAGTAGCAAGGAAACCCAGTACGGGAGTGTGTAGTGGGGCTGGAGCTGAAACAGAAAAAGCACTTCTTGAAGCTGAAACCAGCCTCGTTTGCCCTCCTGCTGTGCCTGCCCACAAAGGGCTGGTAGGAGAGATGGTGTCAAGGGCAGGGTTTTCTCACTGTCTCCCTCAGGCAGCAGTGTCACAGTGAGTCTCTCCCTGCAGTTTCAGCTGCTGCCAGCGGGTTGGAGCTGTGCCTTCCCGGCAGGGGCTTGGTCCACAGCTGACTTTTATGCTGGGTTTTAAGGAGTTGGTTTGCAGAAGGGAGTATGATGGCATTTCAGGCATGATGACTATGGTTTCCATAGCAGCCTGAAGGCCTGAGTCAGCATCTCCCTCCTGCTGTGGCTGGGAGATTTGTTCCAGGCATGGCGCACGAAAACACAACACTGAGGCAGGCAAGGGTAGTATGTATAAGGTCTGAGCTACCCTGAGGGCAGGAAATACATCAAAGAGAGGATCAAATCAGTTTTTCTCACAGCTAAATGTGGCAATCCCTTTTGAAGAATGGATGTTGCCAGTGCCCACTTGAAGGATGAGTGCTTTAGTATGAAGTCTTTAGCACGAAGCTTCTTTCAGCTTCTTCCAAGCATATCTGCTTGTGCTCTTGCCATGAGATGGCTGGGGCTGTGCAAGTGTACAAAATGTTGTGTCCAGATATGCACTGGCTCAAACTTCATGGATGGCAGTGATGCCTTAAATTTTAGCTTTCATATTTTCCAGATTCTGTACTCCATTAGTATATACTCTGAACGTCATACAGAGCATTAGCAGGTTCTCTTCACAGTGTAGACAAAATAATCCTTTTCCAGCCCGAGAACCAAGGACACCATTGCATTTTCAGGCCCAAAAAGTATAAACAGTGAATTGAGGAGAGCCATTTGGGAGGATGGAACTTCATACCCTGAAGCTGTAATTGGACAATTAGCCCCAATATGGAAATGGACCAAAACGTATAAAAGTGTGAAGACGTGTGACCCGTCGTCCATCTCGGGTGTAGCCACGGCTGGGCTCTTGTACTGCCCAAGGTGCATCCTTTGAAGGGTATTTTAATAAATACCTACTTTGTTCTTTTAACACTCTCTAGCCTCTCTTCTAGGTGGCCTCCCAAGGCATCAGTAGGAGAGCTGAAGCATTGGTTTTCATGGTTTTCTCTTATCCCTTAGGCACAGAATGTTTGTCTTTGCTGCAATTTGAGAGCAGGAGTCACCAGTGTGAAGGACTAGCAAGAACCACTCTGAGCTCTTCATGTCCCATTGCAACTGAGGCCATACAGGGACCTGCAAATTATCATTAGCACCAGCAGTGCAAACTCTGCCTTCTGCATCCATAGGAGTCAAGAGGGCATAAAACTCTCAGGCAACTTACCATGAGCCCTGGCCTCTGATAATCTGCTTTTAATGAGAACAGTCAGGAGAAAGTCTGTCTGAAAAGGCAAGACTTTATCCATTCTGCACCCAACTATATTGGGCCCCTAGCCAGGGTATGCACCCGGTGAATATCCTCAGCATTCACTGTGGAGTGTTTGGGTGTAAGAAAAGATTCAGTGTCTCTGCTCAGGATGGCCAAAAGCAAGCCAATTAGAAATGGGAGAGACAGTTCCCCTTCCCTGGACTGGGAGAAGACATAACTACTCATTTGAGCACTGTCAGTCTTTCTGGCATTCAAGATAAGGTTCAATCTTACATGTGCAGCAAAATGTATTTTCTTCTGATGGCATTCTTCTGATGAATGCGTGAATGGATTCAAATTACCAGCTCACTGTGTCCCCCTGTACAACTCCAACAGTGACAAATGGCACTGTAAGGATGTGGGAAAACCCCCCAGTGTTTCTTTAAAGTGCTTTATTTTGAGACCAGTGAGTGCTGTGTAAACACTGGTGTGCTGCAAGCAAGCTGTGCTTGAAACATGAAACTCCTCTCAGAAAGGTAATTTGCTTCCTCTGGGTGCATCACAGAATTGCTAGCAGGAACCAGCTCAAATTAAGCACAATGTAGAAAAACCAGTCCCATGTCCATCCCCAACCCCCTGCCGTTCTTGTCTGTGTGTTCCCTGTCCCTCTCCACTGTGAAGAAGTCGGCACCTCCTCCTAATTGACCCTTGCCTGGTTTCACACCTCCTGTGTCCAAAGGTGTGTCCAGACTTTGAACTCCTGTAACCTGGAAACAGTCTCCTTGCCCTGTCTGCCACTGAGAATGTCTATCCAAAGCAGTTACAGAACCTGCCCTTGGGTCCAGAACAGCCCAGGCTCCTGTCCTCAATACAGCCACAGCTCCCAGGACTCATCAGCTGTCTCACAATGTATTTGTAAATCTCTGTGAATCTCGTGTACAGTGAACTAGCATTAGTGAAGCTAATTTATTTCTTAGAGGTTGCCAAAACAAATGTTGCAACTCAGGCTTTCTCTGCCATAGCATTTTGGTATGCAGGATTGTGTTGGTTCTCTTCTATGCACCGACACTCCTATAATGGGGTTTTGACCTCTAAAACTACCCAGGAGCTGTGGCACCTCCGTAGCCCAGCAGTTTTATTCATTGTCGTGTGCTCCAGAGCAGATGTCTTCACTGCCTTTTTATTTACAAGGACCTTGCAGAACCCCATGTATGAACAGAGACATAGACAGTTCTCAGGACAATGTTTTGCCAGGTACAGTAGGCCCAGGGCAAGATACACAGAGATGTTGCTCTATACGCAGTGTGGACCCACAGCACTGCAATAGTTTGGGCAGGGGAGAGAGAGTGTGGGTATGGCCAAAGGTTTTCAGCCTCTGATCCAACTCCATGCTACCTGGCTTTTTGGGTGCTCTGTGAGCTGTTTGCCAGCAATTTTTGCTCACCCATTTGGGCCAGTCTGCAGTTCAAAGGACTTTCTCTTTTATTTCCTTACTTTCAGGATCTTTCCTGTGGGTGAAGCAGAAGTCCACAGCCTGCTGGGAGCAGTACAGCTCTGTAGCAGGCAGATTTTGGGGGTCCTGACAGCAGTGCCTCCAGTCAGTCTGGCCTGTAGACATCTGCACCATCTTTGCTGGTATGAGGTGTGCACTCATTGCACGTGCATAGTGACAGACCTGGGTGTCCCTCCTTCAGCCTGTCCAGGATCTCACAGGTGGGGATGAGTTTTGCATGTGCTGCAGCATGGCGCTGTCCTGTGCATTAGCACATTCTGTGCCTTCTGCTCCCCAGAACCTTGTCAGACAAGCCCCTGATCTGTGATACTGATTTGCTTTCTAGTCATGAGAGCTATTGCTGACATCAGGCTAAGGTTAAGAGCACATCTGCTTAGCTCAGTGCCAACAGCCCTTTTCCCTAGAGTCCTCTTTTGGTCAGGATCTTCCCTGTGTGCTTGGTTTGCAGCTGTCTCTTGAGGGGACCAGGACACCAACCAGCTTTCCAGGGTTGAAAAGCATACAACTGTGCCACAGCAGCCCCTTTCCTTCCCTTGATTTTTGACTTCCCAGAATGCGGTTTTCAGCCCAAAGACTACTCTTTCTGCCAGCATACTCAAACACAGGCCAGAAGCCCCCACCTAATCGCTGTCTGTTCTCTGAAACATCCATGCTCACAGACTCACCTGTGGTTGCATGTCTTGTCTCAAGCAGTACAGATATGAATGTTTTAGTTGGTAAAACATGAAATACCATATGGTGGCCACCAGAGAGAGCAAAACATGCCAAAGGGCTTGGCAGCACTAGTCCCAGATTCCTTCTGCTGAGCTGCAGTACTTTGGCCATAGGAGGTAGTTTCTCCTTCAGTTCACACGGTCCTGAAGCCAAGGCAGAGGCTGGGAGTTGGAACAGCAGGTTTGGAAGGAATTAACTGCTTTGTTGTGCCACCACTGCTGTGCAACAAGGTGCTGAATCACAGAGGGCCTGTAAGTGATGGGACAACAAAAACAAAAACTACATACTCAGCAGCTGCCAGACTGGGGCATTGCTTCCCTCAGGCACCCCCATGGGTCCACATGGGCAGGGCACCCTGTCACACAGACTCACCTGTGACTGCATGTCTTGTCTCAAGCAGTACAGATATGAACACAGATCCAGGGCAAGTGCAACTTCTGCCACCACACTGCTCCTGCAGCCTCAAAGATTTACAGCCTGAAACTGTTGCGGAGAGGAATTTCCAAAGCAAGTATTGCTATTCAAGGAATGCAGTAGGGGGAGGAGATAATCACAACAGAGATAAGGAGAAGTTGGTTGATTTGACAACTGTGCAAGTTCTTCTGCCTCCTGGCTTGTTTAGGATGAAACTTCAGCCCACCCCCTCTGCCCCAGAGGGTAGGTGGTAGCTGCTGCCTTAACATCAGCTCTGCTGGTGGGGCTGGGGAGGCAGCTCGGAGGCAGATGCAAGGGAAGATGAAATACAACTAGAGTGGTCAGGGTGGTAGAGGAGCATCTGCTCCCTCTCAGCTCTGCAAATGAGCCAACCAAGCTCCTCTCCTTTGTAGCCATCCACACTGGGCTTCCTCTGGCTTTTTGATCACAAGGCTCTTTCAGTAAGAGCACGTGCAGGTTTCAGGCATTTCTGTGGAAAGCCAAGTAGCTGTACTACACTGTCACAGGGATTTTGTGGGCTTACCTGCTTTTCTTCCTGTCTTGAGCTATGTTGCTCTCAGTTGGCAAGATTCCCTGTCTCACCACCCCTCAGGGTCCAGCTCTGTTTAATGTCTATCTGGGACATGTGGCCCTGCTCTGGCAGACTGCTGAAGGCTTTGTGTAAGTGTTCTTCTGGAAAACATCTGGGGTCCAGGGTCTTGTTCTCTCTTCTCAAGGACAAAGAAAAAGCTGCATTACTCTTGGCTTGGAGTTTAGGAAGAATTTGTTTGCTAAAACCAGATGTCTGCATCCATCCACACTGGGGTTTTGCACCTGACATTTGCAGAGGGACTGTTCTCTCACTGACGGGTGTCAAGGGATTTGTCAGAGCGGAGGTCAATATCCCAGGACTGTGCACATCTGTACCTTGGAAAATAAGTGCTATGAAAAAACAGGTTCACTGGCTGGACAACTGCAGAGGGACAGAGAGTGTTTGGCAGGTGGATGCAAGGCATTCACTTAGCTGTCCCAAACACACTCAAGTGATGAGGCTCATACTGTGCACATGGAAACTAAGGAATTGCCCTGAGTATTGAGACAACCCTAGGAATTAATAATTTCAGCCCTTTAAGGTGAAATTATCTACCCAAAGCAATAGCTTCAAATTTGCAGTTCCATCTTGGCTCAGAGGCATGCTGTTTTGCTTGTCCAGCCTGTGCCATTTGAGCATACTGTTCACACTGGTCATTTTAACTCACTGCTTTTCCAAACTTGCTCATCACTTTCATCTCCTATGAAACACTTATGAGTATCTAAAATATAAAATGCAGTTGGAGTGGAGTCATTCTTCCTGACTCCCGCCAGTGTCCAGCTCTGCAGCCTGAGCCCTGGCTTATAGTCTTGTTGCAAGAGACATTGAAGTTTCCTACAGAGTTGTCAAGGCCTCCTCCCCAGAGACATACCCAATGTGAGGGAGGAGGACAGCAGAAACTTTTAAGGCTAGGGGGGAATATTACAGCCTTCTCCCTTTTGCTGTGCTGTACCTCTGAACAGGGCTCAGAGACACTCTTTCCCTCTTGGATGTGCAGCACAAGGTTACTTTTTGTAGCACTCCTTGCTCATTTCTGCAGTTCTTTGAATATACATGTGTCTTTGTTCCTCTAGAAACACAAACAGAAACCAAGTGCTTTGCCTACCAGGGCTGTGCACAGAAGCAAAAGCTGTGTGTTTCTAATGGTGTTACCCACTTTCTTACAGCTGGGGGTGGCATTATCCTTATTAACTGCAGCACAAGGAGCTCATGGTGTTACCCACAGATACGCTTCAATCTCTCTGCAACACTGCTTTCCAAAGCAGATCTCACACCTGATATTATTTGCCTCCAGTTACATTTCTGTAATTTATTAAAGTTTATTTCACCAAACTGTAAAGATTTGGTTAAATCCAGAGCCTCCTGGAACAGAGACACGTTATTTGCCATGCAACCATGTTTCTGCCATCTGCAAACTTCTTAAAGGTTTTGTAACAGCTACTTTTTGAAAGGTCACCAGACCATTTTTAAACTCTTGTTTCTTTTGTATAAGGCATGGGTCTTACCCAAGCATCATGTGATATTAAGTGAAAAAATGCTTTGAGGAAATCCGATTATATAACAGAAACACCATTCCCTTTATTGGATTGAAGCAGTAATCCTGTACTGCTTGATTTCTATTCTTTTGAGTTGTTTTTGTTTTGTTTTAAGGAAGAAAAATAGAAGAAAACGAGTTTATTTGACAGTACTGTGCCTCATGTGTGACTGTGGTAGCAATCCTCTGCCTCTTTGTCGATCATTAATGTCAAACCAACACTTGTATAAGGTGCCAACTGTTCCCTTACCCTTACTTCTTCTATCTTCATGGAAATCCAATGCTGGTTTTCATTCTTCTGCAAGGAAAACATTGATTGGATGGAGAGCATGTGGGTGCAGGAGCACCTGCAAGTGACAGGAGCAGCCACAGGGTGTGCAGCCATGGATGGCATCTGCATTAGCTGACTACAGGTTCCAGCTGCTTTCCAGACCACTTCAACCCCCAGGATAGTGTCAAATATTCAACCGCCTAAAGCAGGATATACTGAAGCCATTAAAAATAGTCTTTGTAAGATAAGACCTAAAACATCCTGATAAAAAGAGACAAAGAGCAATGAGTATTTCTTAATGGTTCCCAGAAGAGAAGCAGAGATGAAGAAAATAGAGAGACAAGAGATCACAATCACCATCAGCTCCTAATAAGGACCAAAAGTCAAGACTCAAAAGCAGCACACATTTCCTGAGGTAACAACACAGGAGCCATCATGAGACCTCAGATGTGAGTGTCCCTTTAACTCTGCATCAGTATTCAGTGTCCTTGCACAGACTGCTTGCATTTTGGTGCTTTCATCCTGGACAGACTGCTCAGATGCTCTCAGCTTGAATATTCTTATGAATAAGAGGCAATTGGCTTAGTTTCAAAGTAAGTACTCCCTCTTCCCATAGGGTCCCACAGCAAGCTTTGCTGTGTTGTTGCAAGATGAGCTTTGGCTCTGAGATTTCTGATTTGCTTTTTTTGCCATCTGCTGCTGTCACCTGGGGCTCCAGGAGGAAGGACATTGCTGCTGCTGGTAACAGTCCCAGCCTTTACACTGAAACAGCGGATGCTCAGCATACCAAGACCCTGTTGTGGTGTGTTATACATGTTGCCAGCTCCTCATGAGTGCCTGGTGTGTGAACTGGCCTGTGGTGCCAGGTGTCTCTTGTTATTGATGTGTGATGTAAGCACGATAGCAGCAGGGGCCTTGAGAGTTTTGGAACAGACCAGAAGCAAAGGATCCAGGACTATAAATAACTTGCTGGCAGTGGGTTAGGTGTGCAGCCTCAAAAGCTGGGCAAAGCCTGTGTTAAGTATTCCAAAGAAAAGCAGCAGCAGCTGAGCAATGAGAAACACATCTGAGCAACAGGGTCAGGGTCAGGCACCTGCTGCGGTGTGGGAAATACCTGCCAGTGCTGCACAGGAAAGCAGGTGGAGGACAAGGGCTAAGAGCTGCCTAGAACCTCAGACACCTTGAAGAAGTGCCAGGATGTGATTCTGGGGGCCTCTGTGCCACAGCTGTGGGGCTGTGGGTAGCTTTGCTCCACACAGCTCTGCTCTCCTGGCAACCACATGTACCTGAGGTTGGAAAGGAACTTTGGAGATCATCTGGTCCAAGCCCCCTGCTCAAGCAAGGCCACACAGAGCCAATCACCCAGAACATGTCCAGATGGTATTTGAACGTCTCTAAGGATAGCTATTCTCATCATCTGCCTGGTTTCAAAATCCTTTTGAGCTGGCAATAGCGGGTGCATGGTGCCGTGAGTGTGTCTGAGCATAGCTTTTTGCGCCCATCTAATGCTCCAGTTCTCAATGGGTTTAATGTGTATGTGTCAATGTGTCTAATCATGATTTTGGGCAGTATTATAATTAGCTGCTTTAAAGGTGGGCCAGTGGCAGTGGTTTAGGCATGCTGATTTTCAAAGCAGCTAATATTGGAGAAGTAGACTCTCAGGCAGAGAGCCACATCAGCCAGTCACAGCCCTGCTGCTTGCAGTAGCCAATACTGACTCTTATATTCAGCTGCCCTTTACATGTTAAATGCCCTCTCCACCTCTGCAATCAAGAGGGCATCTTGTCCATCAGGAATTGTCACGGCAGAGAGATCACAACTTGGAGGGCTTCTAAGTAGATCTCTCTAAGAAATCCCAGTTTCCATTCCTGTTCTCTGTTGTCTGGGCAATCCTTGTTACATCAACAAGGTATGCTGAGACCTTGTTTATCCAGGATTCTTGCTGAGAAGTACTACATGGCTCCTGTAAATTAGAGGTAACCAAAACACAGTCAATTGCAGATTGTGTTTTCTAAGGGTATGATGGTGATTTAGAATGATTGTGACAGGGAAGGACCCCTTGCTCAATCCTTTTACTCAAAGCCAGTGAAGATCAGAATTCACACTTTATCATCACTCAGGGATTTGTTCAGTTGAAGTGGAAGCTGTAGTCTTCCTCCTATTGTTTCAGAGACATCCAACTTATCCCCTTAGCTTTGTGATCTCTCACAGGTCTCCTGCTTAGACCTAAATTTGGAAAAACACCCAGGCCTGATAAATATGTGAGGCAAATTTCTAGCAGCTGGATGAGAAAGCAAGTTTTAGAGATACAGGCAGAAAGTCAGTGTTTTCCACCTGAAATGAGCAAAACTTGGCCATTCTGCAGAACATCAGATGTTATCTACCTGAACTTGTGCAAAGAGTTTGACACTGTCTCACATGACATCTCTAGAAACCGGAGAGACATGGATGCCCCAGTCCTAGAAGTGTTCTGAGTCAGGCTCAGGAGGCGGCTCTGAGCAAACTGGTCTGGGGGAGGGTGTCCCTGCCCATGGCAGGGGAAGTTAGAATTAGATAGTTTTTAAAGGTCCCTTTCAACCCCAGCCATTCTGTTTCTGTGGCATTCTGAGGCTGCCTCTGTGGACTTGTTTCATCAACACATCCTACCTTACCTGTGCCATTGATGTCCTTACACAGCCTTTTCACTTCCTTGTGCCAAGCACATGCCCAGACACTGATGATTGATGAGTGGATGCATTAAATTCATAAAGACCCCAGTGCCAGGGCTGACCATACCACTGCCTCCTCTGTAAGAACACATCAGATCTGGTTGTACTACAGTCAGAAAGACAAAGAAATTTGGACCACAAACAGAAGAATGATGTCTTTTCCCTTCCAGCCCCGGTCTCTTCTCTGGCACATCTTACTCTTCCTTGGGCCCATGTATCTCTTACAGTATTTCTGGAAATTGAGAGAACATGCTGCAGAGCCATCTTCTCCCACATTGCTGGAACACATGCTGTTCTGGGGTGGTGTGACCTCAGACCCCAGACCCCCTTCATGAGTGCTGCACTTCACTGTGAAGACTTGTCAGCACATTTCCCTTAGAGGGGTTGCTAAATCCACATGGGAAAGAGATACAGTAGCTATGACTTTTAATTTTGTTTCTGTTCCAGATTGTGTTTTTGGAAATAAAACTGAGGCATTTGCTAGGTGGGGCGCTGCTGGAGGGATGATTTTTCAAACTCTTTTTCATATAGGAATGAAATACCAATGTTTTGCACTTTTTAACTAAGCTGTTTTTCTCCCTCTTGAGAGAAAGTTGGAGGATGTGGAAAAAAACCCAAAAAACAACCTGGTCAGTGAGCTCTTAATGTGATTTCCTACAGTCAGCAGCACTTCTGCATGCTCCCAGACATGGGCTTAGCAGGTTTGCCAGCTCTGGATGAGTTGGACACAACCTTGGAAAGGTTCACAGCTCCTCCCTTTCTCTCTTGCAGCACAGCAGATGGTCACTGTGTAAACACCATGCCAAATTCTGATTAGTAAAATATAGTGTAAAGCAGGTTTGTAAGGCACAGGCAACCATGCAACTCCCTGCTCTTTCCTTGGAAGTGCCCTGCAGGCTTCTCCAGGCTTTTTGGCATTGTCCATGACCTTATTGCAGCAGTGTCCCTTCACCTGGGGACACTACACTCCTGCTACTCTGCTGGCTCTGGCTTGGAGCTCCTGAGGGGCAAGTTTATTGCTGTGTCAGTCACACCGCCCAGGAACCACTGATCAACCCTTGGAACCTCCCAAGGTGGCAGTGGCCCCAGCACCTCAGTATGCTGTCCCAGGACTGCATCAACCCCCTTGGGAAGGTTTTCTTCACCATGTTCATTCTGAATATCCCAAGCCTTCCCCTCTGCAGGAAGATTGGGAATTTCACTAGAAGTCTCGCTTGACTAAAAGGGCACTTCATGTAGCAAAACAATAAATAAAAAACCAAACCAAACCAAAACCAACAAAACAACAACAAAGCAGCATGGAATAATGGGAAATATGACAGGCAGGAAAAGAATGTAGTAAACATGGGTACTTAGAGGTGGTATTGAGCGTGGCCAAGTTCCACCTACAGCTCAGACTAGACAGGATCATTAAAGGTAGTACAACAGGACCCTACAGGGATTCTAGAAGTTGGGCATGTCTACTGACAGATGGAGGAAACACTATGGTACTGGACAATATAGAAAAATACCACAATGATCAATGGATTTTTGTAGCATCTTCAGAGGCAAAGCCTGCTTCCAGATCTCTGCATTCACCAACTTGGTTTTGGAAGTAGGTGGGATGACCAAATGCGAGGCTTAAGGACTGTTCAGGGAAGAGAATAGGATAGATGACACTAACCCAGATAAGTTTTCAGTTCATGTTAGTGAAGCTGCCGTCAGCCAGGGTGGAATATCATGGCTAATGGGAAAAGGCTGAATGAAAAACCTAATATAATGCCCACCTTTAGGGAGCGCAAGGAGAAAGATATGTGAAGCAGCAATAAATAGTACCTCCACCCTTGTGTACTAATTACAAAATGTAATTACAAAATTATTGTGAGCAATACCTCTATCCTTGGAAAAATCATGGAGCAAGGATTCTTGGAAATAATTATCATGCATGTGAAAGGCCAGAAGGTAATCAGGAAAAAGTCCACTGGTCCAGCCTTTGGACTTAACTCAAACCCCTTATTTTCCCCACTTAGCTCATCATAGCAAGGTTTAGTGCAGACTTGGGATGTCACCACTGACTCTACAGAGATCTTTGTGCACTCATCTGCATTGCTGGTAGTTATATTTAGAGGAGTGGATGGATAAGGAAAACAGGCTTCAGGAGTGGGGTTGTTGCCTTGGGTTGACAGAGAACAGAGGTCTCATATGAGTGCAGTGTCCCTGAGTATACAGACATCCTGCATGTTGGATGCAGTCAAGTAAGAGCTGAACCAGCAATCAGCAGTGCTGTGCTGAAACACAAAGAAAGAACAAAGGACAAGCACGCCTACTTTAGACTCCTTCCAAGAGGGTGAAAAGGTTTAGCAAACTCCAGCTTAGAACTTTTCTTCCTTTTAACAACAGCTTCTTTTTTTGTTGTGGGTTTTTGGCTCTTTTTTCTCCCTGTGGGCTGGAGAGCAAGAAAGTGTAGCGGGGTAAACATGTGGGATAAATGCAAGAAACCTCTACTCCCTCATCCTGGCTCTTGGCAGGCAGGTGGAGCACAAGGTAGAGAAAGATCTGCTAGAGCAAATATGGTCTTCACAGCAAGAGTCAAAAGATCATTTACCAGCTCCATGCTGATCTGGTCCAGGGAAGCCTTGGTAAGTAGAGGGGAGGGGGGTGAAATCCTGGTGACACTTCTCAGGTGCTGCTTTCAGCAAGGGATGTTTCCACTCATGGTTTATTCCAGCCACTGAGCCTTACCCACACAGGGTGTAGAGAGGAGGAATGGCTCCATACTCTGAGTATGGAGCAGAAGTATTCTACCCACAGAATACTCCTCCCCTCTGCAGGAGGAAGTGGAAGGTTGCTCCCAGACTATTTTTCTGCCTGTAGATGCCAAACTTGGAAGAATAAAAAGGTCACACCCATGATTCTTGTGCAACATTTCAGGGCTCGAGAGTTAACAGGAGATGCAACAGGGACCACCAAGCCTGCTGCAGCACCCCAGTTTCCTGGCAACTTCCTTGTAGTGATGGTCCTGCATTGTCCCCAAAGCCCTCAGAGGCAGTTGTGAAGGGACACAGGAAAGCAGGCAGGGGTCACTGTCCTCTTCCAGAGCCCTCAGTCAATATGGTTGTCAGAACATGCCTGCAAGCAACTGCAGGAGCTTGGTGATGTTCTGCCCACTGTGCCAGCCTAGGCCCAGAGGCTGGTACCTGGTCTCAGCTGGAAACAAGCCCACATTTCCCTGGAGAGCACTGGGGAGCTCATGCCTAGCCTTAGCCACAGTCTGGCCAGAAAGATCTCTTCCACAGAAACTGTTTTTTGTGAGAAATTGCCAAGGAACACAGGCAAATGTTTGTACTTCAGTTTCCCAGAAATTACTTCTCAATTTTCACTCTCAAGCCAAACCCACAAGCACTCAGGGAGCAAGCAGTGGCCTGTTCCCCCAAGCAGTCACAGCCTGAGCGAGAGTTTGCATCCCCTGCCTGGTTTCAGGATGGATTGCATGCTGTGCCTCTACTCGCAGATAAAGGAAACACCCTACAGTTTTTTGCTGTCATCTGGGGACTCTTAGGTCTGTATCTCTAACAGGCAAAAATTTTGCAGCACAGTGAAATTAATTCAGGGGGCAGCCAAAAGGAGGAAAAGCTGGAGAAAGTTAATGCAAGGAGATTAAGGCACAGACTAGTTCATCCCATGAGCCAGAAACCCACCGAGACATAAGGGTAATCCAGAACAATGTTGCAAAATGTTGTAACCGAAAATATTTTATTTGACACCAATAGTAAAGAAGGAACATTGGATTACACATCCCTTGATATATAAATGGTAAGAATGCAAAAGCAAAACCATCTACAGGAAACCCAAATGCAGCCCAGTATACAAGTAGCATCCTAGGGAAAAGCAGCATATCAGGACCCTCCCTCATGCTAACAGGCAGTCAGTCATCCCAAAGAATCCAAGCATTAGCATTTCCTTTGAAGCTGATTTTTCTGGGTTTCAACCGTTAGTTACAATCAATATGACTGAGTGTTTTCACCAGTAGGGGAGAGGAAAAAATACCACCCACCATAGGACACAGTCGGAATTGGCGGCTTCTGTACAACATGAGTGTTTGTAGATGTGGCCCCTGAAAATCTCAGGGAGAGAAATTTCATGGCCAGGTTGAGTCAAGAGCATTTAATGAGTTTGACTGATACAGTTTACACAAAGACAATGAGATCTAGAAATCACAAGTCAGCACCAAAGGGCAACATGAGCTACAAAAGGTGGCTACAGTTCTTTACATGGCTTGTGGCTTTAGCAGTGGAAGAGAAACTACGCGGCAGCTTCTTGCCGTGCTAGTATCTCTCTGCTGAAAACAGTTTTCAGGTTTCCTGATTTTCCAGTTTCCATTTCTTCCCCCTTTCAAAGCACATGTTGTAGAAACCTTTGATTTCAAGAGCCAGAAACAAGTGCTCATCCCACCTCCACGACATTGAATAGTTTCGGCACACAGCCAAACAATGAGTTGTTGAACTAACTTTTTTCTGTCAAAGAATCTCTCTGCAAGGAATGCTGCCAGCATCTCCCCCACCCACCTGGTAGCAGACAGACACCACGACAGTTGAAGGTCCCAACTCTTTGACTTACAAAAGGGCTCAGCACAAAATCGAGGTGCTCTCTGCAAAGACAAGGCATTTTAAAGTGCAGCCTTGATAAATATTTGGTTATCTGCTGCTAGTTGTGGGAGTGGGGCCCTCCTTCTAAGGCAGCTTTGAAAAACAAAATTAAAATAGTCCTCTCCTGCATCTCTGTTACTGCTACAGACTACACCCATGCCAATGTTTTACAGGAACACACTTGACCTGATTTCTGTAAAACACATCTTCTTGTACTCCCTTGCATCTTTAAGACCTGGAGCCTGATCTGCCATAAGGACTATTGTATTGTATATTTTTTTTAATGCAATGATAAGCACAAAGGATAAGCTCTTAACCACAAGCCTCCTCCCTTGCACTTTGCTCCTGCTCCATGCAAGCCCATCTTTCCTCAGCTCCCATCATGACTAGAGCAGCAAGTCTAGCCAGAAAAAGCTTTGAACCAAAGGAGGTGAAGACTTCTCCAAAGTGAGACTGAAAAGGCATCTAGTAATTAATGTCTCTATGCATCCTGTGAGCCACTGCTGGCCTAAGAAGAAATGCACTGTTCCCTGGTTCCTGCAGGATCCCACCCCTGCAGTGCAAGGGTTCAGCAAAACCTTCAGGACTCGAAAAAAGTAACAAAAAATCAAACTAAACCAAACAAAAGGGGGGGAAAAAAAAAGAAAAAAAAAAAAAAAAGGCAGTGCTGAAGATGATCCCCAATACAACAAGTGTCCCTGATTTTAACAACCTTCAGCACAGGCCAAGGAAGTGCAAATTGCTGTAGTCAGAGCTGGTGGCGAAGTGCTCACCAGAAGGAATTCAGTTCTCAGTTCTGGCTGAGAGCTTTAAATCACTTGGACAGCTCCCTGGGTGTCAGCGCTTGAGGCTTTCATACAATACACGGTCAAGGGGAGGAAAAGCAGCGTCTGTACAGCTGGTGCCCTGGTGCACTGACAGAAAACAGTACTGCAGAATGTGCATGCCCCTCAAGCCTGAGACAATCAGAAGGGAGGTTCCAGATAGAGGACACACATTGCAAACAGGCTTTAGGCAAAGAAAAATCATTTGGATGTCAGCCCTGCTGTGTGTATCTCAGCACCGCAGGAGATTTAATAGACAAATACGCAGAGCAAACAAAATACATAGCTTATATATAATGACGCACATAAAAAGCCTACTAGTCTAAAGATAAAGGAGGCTTTGAATCATATCCTATTACGCTGCACCCTACTTTAATCTGTTATTAAATATACTGCTTATGATACACAAATTATTTTTAAAAGTTATTAAAATGTTACAACAACAACAGTAATAAAAGATTTCAAGTTTTATGCACAACCTTGCAAGAGAAAATTTTGGTTTTAGGAAGCTTCAGACAACACTTACGTAGCGTGTTAAGTTCCTACCACTGCTAACAAGTGTTAGCAAATTTTAAGGCCATCATTTATTTGTGCAATTAAATGAATCTCTGTTTCATGAAAAAAAAGAAACAACACCAAAAATCCACCCCTCTCTGAACTCCTTTACCCCCCAAAAAAATCCCAGGTGGTGTTGTGCTGAAGGAAATAATCATATTATTCATCATATCCAGAAGTAAGGTTATCTGAAGCCAACAGTTTTTAGAGCCCATCTGTGCAGCTCCCACCCTATGCAGGGAGCTTACCCACAGATTCTGGCAAACTGTCTCAACTCACTCAAAGCCTCCTTTGAGACTAAAAGTAATAATGACATTCATTGAATCCAGACTTGATTGTTCAACACCTGCTCTGCACATAGAGGAGATGTTTGTTTTGGTCACTTTGAGAAAAAACTTGTATTATGCTGTCTCCATTAAAAAAAAGAAATCTAATGCAAAGCGTAAACTTGGACAATTTTAGCAGCATTTTACAGTCCTTCATAAAGTAAAACCAGGAATGAATTAAAACGTATGCCTGCATGCACCTCACTCAGAACACCAAATATCATGGGCAGTAATTGTTGATACATCACAGTCATAATCAGAAAGATTTGAGTCCAGCAATTAATTCAACATGGAGAGTACTGCAGCAAATAGATCAGATTCAACATTTTCTGGCAAAGTAACTATTTACAACTCGTATGTACAGCTTCTGGACTTAAAAAACAACAGAGAGCTAGAAAGTTGTATAAAGTCAAGTTTGAAATTTAAAAAAAAAATTTAAAAACATCACTTGTCCAACCAATTGGGAGACACTTTGGCATGCCAAAAGAGGCCTTTTTTTTTTTTTTTCTTTTTGGTTCATTGCAACTGTTATAAAACCAGCACATATAATGCATCAGTGAGGCCAGATACCCTGGGTAATATAGGCAAGTCTCTGTTGTGTCTCTGATGTTAGCTATTGGGAGAGCCAATATCCACTGTGATCTTTGTATAGAGAGGGTACTTGTCAGTTCTTAACACCTTGTAGGACAGTGTATTTAAGCCGTCAGAATTCATTGTCTCCCGTGTGTGAGCAATTCGGTCAAACCTGCAGGAGGGGAAGAAAAAAAAGTGGGGGAGAGGGCAGAAAAACAAAGAAAGAAAGGAAAAAATCTTTAAACAATCTGATCTTTGCATGCCTTTCAGGCAGCATCCGCAGGTGTTTCAAGAAAAACCTGAGTATCAGTGCCATAAACTCCCAGATTTGGCCAGCCTGAGCAGTGAGCCAACGCATCCCTATGGGGCCAAATTTTAGCTAGGAAGAAGCAGCCAAGCTTTTAAACCACACAAGTCCTTTTCCAGCTCTGCACTGGAAGAGCAGAGGTTTATACCCCAAAGACAAGCTGGAAACAATTGCTCGGAATCTAATTTTCTGCATTTAAGGGGAAAAAAAAAAAAAGAGGAGAGGCCTTCTTGCCATAGTGCAATGTTGGGGAAAAGGTCTATAATCAGATAGTCAAGTGGCAAGGGGCACGGGTCAGCTTACGGGGCAGGAGCAGAGAGCTCAGACAGGGAGGAGATGGCTGTAGCCTTTCCACATTCCACCTTTCCACATTTCTCTTTGTACAAAGAGAAAGCCAAGCAGTCGGAGCAGCAAGGGCAGGAGGCACCCCTAAACCTGCTGTGGGACAGGGTGAGACACACCTCTCGGGGTTGGGTTCGTTCTTCCTGTCCCGGGAATGCCGGATCATTCTGCACTTCCCAATGACCGCATCCGGACGGGATATCCCCATGCCTTTAAACACCAGCCTGCAGAAAGCAAGTACATTAAACACCCAACGGATGTGGGATGCTCTGCCACACCTTCCACAAATAACCACTGGTTTCACCTACTTTTTTTTTTTTTTTTTTTTTTTTTTTTCCCGGTGGGGATGTTAGTAATGCACTTCCAAGCTTGCCAACACAAGGAAGGAAAGCCAGTCCTTTTCCACACAGACACTTTACCTACTGTGCAGAGTAGAGACCTCCCCCTGCCAACACCAAGGTAATTCACCACACACTCACACCTCCATCTCCTCCAAACAACACCCAGCTCCAGGCTGCAGACTCGAATTTGAGTGGGAGTCATCTAGTTTTTAACCCATCTGGATAGGAACCAGAGGAGCACTTATCTTTTGTGACATGAAAGCTGCAGTGCTGGGGGAAATGGAAGTAAATGGTGGTGAAGCAGCATAAAGGAGACGCATGGTAAGAGTCACAGTGGTCCCAGCTGGGACTTACCAGGTGAGGGGCAGCCCCTCTTTCTTTGCAGGCTCTCTACAAAGCACCTGCAGGGTTTTTTCATGGATACCAGTGATGAAAAAGTACTTGGTGTCTTTTTTTGCCTCTCCCTTTTCACTTCTGTGGAGCATCTTTTGTTCCTCAAAACCCAAGTGCCCCAAAAAGAAAGGACTGCCACCTTGCTATGAATGCCCTACTGGAAAGTTGTCTCACTCTTAGTTTTTTAATAGAAGTGCAAAACTTCAGGAAGATACAATTTTTTTTTCCTTTTTGAAGCACTCTTCCTTGAAGCCCAGAAGTGCTCAGAAGCCCCAGAGAAAAGATCACAGAGTGGTTTTGTCACTGAGAAACATGAAGAAGTCTTCCAAATGCAAGCCCCTCATGATGATTTCTCTCAGTGAATGCTGTGGATATGTGAAGCTGTAAGGTAGCATAACCTCATGTTCATCCTTTGCCCTGATCTTCCCAGCCTGCCCTGTGAGAACACCTTCCTCCTCTCCTGCAGTTCCGAGCCTTGCTCAGCTTCCTTCCAGTCAAGCTCACGTGGCTCACAGCACTGTCCAGAGCTGCTTACAGCCTGACAAATGGAACTCTCCTGGGAGCAAAGCAGTCTGCTACAAGGCTGCAGACCCAAACAAATCTTGGGCTGCACTGGGCAAGGTGGGTCAAGGTCTCATCCACCTTTGGTTGCACATCCTGAATCCCCTTCTCTGAGTCACTGCTGGGAGACCCAGAAGCATGCTGCTCCAACCAGTGCACTGCTGTGGATGCTGTTGAGGCTACAGGGAGAATGAACAATGCAGGGGGAGAGGGCAGTGGTGTGACTCTTCCGACTAGACCCCTCCCCACCGCACCTTGGGAGCTAAGAAATGGGGTGCCAGCACCCAGCAGGAACATGTTCTCACTGAGACAGTAGGTTGCCCACACACCACCCTCATCTCCTGCCTGGAGATACCCCCATACCCAGGTGAGAGCAGCAGGTCTGTGTTCATCCTCACCCTGGATGCACCCCAGGAAGGATGCCAAGGAAGAAAAATTATTTACCTGTTATAAATGTCATCATCTTCACCACCCCAGCCCCAGTAATTGTTTGGGAACCCATTAATCTTTGTGAACTGCTCTTTGCTCAGGGCAGACACACCTCCAAAATACTGATTGTAAGGCAACCTGGAAGCAGAGAAAAGAGCAAATTAGAGAAGAGGGGCTAGCCAAGCAGCAGCCTGCCTGCCTGAAAAGAGCTTGCCGCTGCCCTTAACCCAGCCCACACACAGCCAGCACCCACTGCAAGGCACCTTCCCGCTCCAGGAAGCAGCCAGGTGTTGTGGTACCCTGGACTCCGCTGTGAGAGAGTGAACTGGTGGGCTCAGTCCCAAATATATCTGAGAAGTATTTTGCAACTGGAAGTAGCTTTAGCCTTTTGCTAAGCAGTACACTGTCCTCAGAGGACAGGCTGAAATGCTTATCACCTCACTGAAGGTGACATGAATACCACAGGGGTGGCAAGAGCTCAGACATTGGATATGCCACAGAACCTTCTCCTCCTGCAGCTCTACCGCTCACCTCCACACTCCCTCAGTGCCCCAAAAAGGAAGCTTACAGCCCAAAGCTGAGCTGGCACTGTGGTCTTGCATACAGAAAGCCAACTAGCTCCCATTTGAAACGAGACAATTCACCAGGAGATCAGGGACAGATGACATTCAGACCCAGAGCATACAGAGAGGGTCCACATAAGGATCATCAGGACCTAGTACAGACTTATCTCTGCTTTAACAAGTAGAGGAATCCCCAGGACCAGGCATTTCTGTTTTAAGTTTCACTTCAGTGCAAGAAAGAACTGCAGATGCTGCAGTGCCAGTGGCAGTCCTAGTAGGGCTTGGGTCTGGAGTAGAGACATAGTTGGCAGAGTAGGGACCCTGCCAACACCACAGGGTGAAGACCAGTCTCCACTTTATAGATAAGCTTTTAAACTCCATCTTAAGATTTGGGACAGGGAAAAAAACAAAACAAAACAAACAAACCCCCAAAAAACCAAAAACCCCAGACAGAAAGAGGAAGACACATTTTTGTTCTGAACAGCTGACCCCAAATGTATGCTGCAAGAAATTTTGCTCTGTGCTGCTCTCATGTACCAGGGCAGGTCTCTCAGTGGCATAAAACCAAACAGCCAAAAAAATCTTGTCTTGCTCTTAAAATAGTGTCTGATGCAGTCTTTTTAAAGCTGCACATAATTCTCACTGTGTGAGAATGTCTCACTTTTCAGACTGGGTGGAAACACTAGCTGTCTTCCAGCTTCCAGACTGAAACACAAGAAGGGATATGTGGGCATCTGCAAAACGAAGGGTTCTTAGCTCTTCCTCACCCTACATTTCACCTTCCAGAAGCTGTGAGCTTTAATAAAATGTACAGCTGCCTTTCTCTGCCTTTCCCCCCTGCAGCCACCCGCTCCCTGCAGGGCCCTGCATGTTAAGACAGGCTTTTGGGAGAGATGCTTTCCCATGCTTCCAGTGGTGGGCGGGGATGTGTAACACTGTGCCTGCCCTGCTAGGCTGGCACTGGTATTAGGAATAAGATGCCACTCTGAAAGTTGTCTCACCGAAATCCAAATTTATCCATGGATACAGAGAGGTGACGTGGCTGGCTGTAACATTTGTAGGTGTTCCTGTCATCCATTGGGATGAGGTCTACATCACTAAACACAAAGCAATCATAGTCATACTCCTTCAAGGCTTCTGCAAATCCAATATTCAGCAGTTTAGCACGGTTAAATTCTTCTTCTCCATCCTAATTTAAAAACAAATAGAAACAGTTAAGTGACTTAAATTTGGCAGTTGACATCAGCAGTTCCTTACCTGTTGCCAGATGCTGGTGTTGCTGCAGAGGGGTGGCATGCCTGTGATGGACTGAGCTCGAGCCTGAGCACTGCCCTTGCAGCACCCATGGCATGTTTGCAGGAGGCCTCCATGACCCCAAATGCTGCCTGCAGGACAATGAGACTGGGACAGCAGCAAACCATGGGGGCAGAAAAAACGGCTGAGGAAAGGCTGGACCCAGGTAAGATCCCATCTTTTGGTGGGAGCCCCCAAGAGGGCAGGTTTTGATATGATACTAAGCAATCCCTATGCTCCACCCCATGCAAAGGCATTTAAGGATTAAATTTTCTTACACAGGGCAAGCAGGTGGGGCTTCCTGAAGCAGCAGAGAAAAGAAAAAGAGGTGAATTCCTCTGGAAGAAGAGATGCTTGCTACAGAGATGAACGTTGGCAGTGCTTTAGCCTGAAAAATGGACCATGAAAAGGACCATGAGCCAAAACCCTGCTGTGGCCAGAGTTTCAGCACCCTCCTCCTAAGCTCTGCCACAATGTGGTTGTGAGACTCTGCTGAGCAACATGTGGTCACAGGCCAGACCTGATCTGCCAAGTGCGAGACGGCACCGGGAGCCAAGGTCTGATGCTCTGCTGCTCACCTCTGACCCTCTGCCAAGCCCTGAACAGTCATGAACACAGAGGAGCAGGATGCTCCCTGGGCCCTGGGAAACAGGTCTAGCATGTGGCTGTGACACACAAGCCTTGGTTACTGCATGGCAGGCCAGCACAAGCTGCTTCCTGGAAGGGCTACGGCTCGAGAGATGGATGCTGCCACTGCTGCAGTGGCACATCCCCTTCTCTGGTGCTTTTCCACCACTCTTCATCTGTCCTGGGGGCCTTGATGGGAAAATGAAACCAGGAAGGCTCTCACCATGATGGGAAAGACTTGAAAAGAGCTGACACTACAGCAGGGCAAATTTATCCCGGGGCAAGCACAGCTAATGAAGGGACTGGCAGAGAGCAGGGCAGGAAAATCTTCACTTTCCTCCTCAAGCAATGAAGCACCTGAGGAGAACCTGTTTGGCCTTTTTCAGGCAGAAACATTTCAAAAGCACATGTGGATCTGAGCACATGTAGAGGCTCGCAAATTGCTGAGTACTTTGGAAAACCTAAATGATCATGCCCAAAACCCAAGAATACTGGTAGTTTGAGAGTAAGGATTTCCAATCAAAGACCCCACTCTGCAGCAGCAGCTTCAAACTGACACCCTGTACAAGGGAACAGAGCAGGTAGAAGGAACCTCATAGGGCATGGCTCGGAGACTGAAGGTTTTTGCTGGCCTGGAAACCAAGACTGCCAAATCCATTCTACTTTTAGTGAGAGTCTCCACACTCTCTGAGCAGTGTCAAGACAAAGGACTTCCCCCACGGTGCAAGTTGTCCCCTGACCCTGAAGAACCCACACCCAGCATGGGATGCAAATCATCAAGGATGGATAAAATACTGTGCCCGAGGAGCAGCAGCTTGAAACACCACATTCTCTGTAACAGCTTCACCTGGTTAATAAACTATCATTTTGGTAACTGTTTAATCCAGACTGGTTAATATATCTGCTGCTGAAGAGCCAATGCAGGTTCTTGAAACAGCCCCAAGTATATTCCAAATGAAGGTTTTAAAATGCAAGTGTCAAACCAAAGTTTTCAAAAGCATTCCTCACCTGCCTTGGGCATAAATGACTTCACAGGGAGGAGTAAGCTTTCATGGAAGAGGATCTGAGCAAATTCTCAGCATCCTCACCCAAAACAAAAGAGTTCACACAAATAATAAGGTGGTGGGTGGACGATCACCATCATGCATAAAGCAAGAGCAGTCTGAAAACTCAAGTACAGAAAATGAAGGCAAGTGGAACAAAGAGGCTGGGGAGAGGAAGCAGCTGAGGTCATGAGATTGGAGGGTGCAAAGTGTGCTGCCCAGCCCCAGCAATCCTGAGGTCCCACAGCACTAAACCCAAACTTGGCCCCAAGGTTCTGAGTGGGACTTGTCCTGGTGCTGGTGCAAAATGCAACGGGCTCACGCCTCAAAGCAACTGCTGGGGCCAGTCTAGGAGAGCAGCCTCATTTCATACCCTTTGGCTGCTCTTTTCCTAATGAAATTCAAGGCAAAGGGCACTTCACACTGATTTTGTTAGCAGCAGAGGCTCAGCTGTAATTAACCAGTGCCTTCGGGTAGCCTCTAACTCTTCTGGGTGACACATGAGGATTAAGGTGATACAAAGAGCTGCATTTTTAAAACTATCCCCAAAAAACCTCAAAGCACAGAGAGTTTTGCACCAAGAGCCTGCAGGCTCTTGCCTTTCCTGCCACCTCACCCACAGGACTCTAGCAGAGCTCACACTGGAGCCCTGTGCATGGAGAGGGTCAGGACACAGGGCAAACACTTCATGTGGGCATTACCACTTTCCTCCCAAGTGGTCACACAGCTTCACACTCAGAAATCCAAAAGACGAGGAAGAAGAGAATCACAACCTACGCAAGAAAACAAAGAACCCTCTCCAAGCCATTTTTCAGTAACTTTACAGTGAGCATGTAGCTCATACAGCAAACTTTGCAAGGCTGTTATCAGCTGTGACTGTTTTGAGGGCAGAAGGCTGGTTTTCTGTCCCAGAAGGTATGTGGGGCTTTAACACAATGTACTGGAACAAAAAAAGACTGACACGAGGTTTGCTTTTTTGCAGAAGCTCTGTTTCTTTACCTAAGGCACTGGCATGCATGCGGTATCTCAGATTCAAATCTCTCAAAACTCGCATGCATGCTGCAGGCTGCCATCTCTGACTGATCCCAGACATTTTCGAAAAATAGCCAAATAAACCAGAGCTGTGAAAACTTCCTTCCAGGTCAGCACAGAGCACAGTAGTCATCAGTGACCCTTGAGAAACTGAGTAAAGCACAACTGAAAAAAAATCTCCATCCCTTACCTCTGCCTGGTAGCTTGTCATCCCATGAATGCTGTTATTTGTCACAAAGAAATGGATTAGTTTGGACTTGTTTGGACAGAGAAGCATTATCCTGAAGAGTGAGGCAGTGCACAGAGGACTGCTAGTTTGACAATGCAGTCAAGCTCTAGACATAGCTTCTGTGCTTCCCTAGGCTTTCAGACAGAAAATATGTAGTCCAAGCACATTTTTGCTATTTTCTTTTTCCTGACAAATTTTCCCCAATGTTCTCTTGTCCTGAAACTTAACCCATTTCTAAGTATAGTGCTGGCACTCAGCACCTGCTTCTCACTCCTGAATTAATTCTCTCTGTCATTCCCAGAACAAACTGCTGCCTCAGTCCTGCAAGGTCCGACACTGACTTCTGCTTGCACCTGGAGGCGAATGATCAGCCTGAGCAGAACAACATCCAGGCTTTTTTACTTCCCATCTCTTACCTCAGCTGAATCTGGTTTATTCAGCCAGACCTTTTGAAGGAGAGTTCCTTTTTTTTTACTGCTAGACATAAAAAACTGAGGTTTTTGAATCGTTACTCTAACTAAAAGGGTTGCAAACCAGCAAGAAACCATATGTCCTGACTTTGTTCTGCCTCCCACATCTATAAAGGAGGCAGCTCTGTAATTCCTCACACAGAGAGCACAGATGAAATGTGGTTGCATCGCTTTCACCTGAATCCTTCACTCATCAGATCTCAGGGAGGTAATGGTGAGGATGTGTGTTTCTAGCCAACAAGGACAGAGCCATCACCTGCCAGTGCTAGCTAAGTCAGGGACACACTGAGACAGCCTGAACCACACACACTATTCCCATGGGAAAGTCCTTCCTCCAGTGGACTTGACCAGATGGAAACAAATTTCCAGAGCCACAGAGAGATATTGGGAGATACTTAGGTGTTTCTCTGTTACAGGGTGTTTTGAAGCCTCAGCACAATTACACTGGGCTGTGGTAGAGAGCAGCCACAGTAGAAACCTGCCTCCCCCTGCCACTGTAAGTGTAAGCAGGAGCTGAGCACAATTCTCTCCTTTGACCACATATCTGACACCCCCTGCAAAGTAACATGAATAAAAGTGATGCCCCAACCACTCCACACTCACGCACCTCTCTGGAAAACTGCTACCAAGACACTGCAACTAGCACCAGGAGCCAGTGGAAAACGTTTTCCTGAAAGCTGCCTGGTTTTCAGGAAACTGGCTAAGTCTTCCCTTTCCCAAACTTTAGTCTGGCTGCATGGGCATTTGCATGGGCTGGAATGCAGTGAGAAGATCAATTTCCCCAGACTCAAGTATCCGCGTGGCAATGGCCGCAGGCACGGGACAACACGCGGATGTGTGGGAGCGAGCGATGCTGAAGGAGATGCTGCAAATTCATCACTTGTGTGGTATCGATGGGCACTGGCAGAGCACGTCCAGCCGCATGTCCTCATCTCAGATTTGCCTGAAAAATCCTCCAACTGCTATTCCACACACTAGGTTTGGGTTTTTCTAGGGGTGGAGAGTGCAAGGTGAAACGTAATACATTATTTTCCACTGGCTCCTGTTACATGCCAGACATTTTACAAACATTATCCCCCTGACTTCAGCCAAGTGCTACTCAGAGGCATTCAGGCACGCAAGAACAGCATGGTGGAGACACAATGGACTCGTGACAGAAACACATTGCGCTGAAAGGAAGAAGTTTGACATTACCAGTGCAGCAGTAGCAGGGCTCAGCGCTCCTCTTTCTTTCTATGAGATGCGGAGCACAGAAGAGCATGTAGGCAGCGTGTAAGAACCAGATCACACAGTAATTCTCCTTGCTTCAGTGATTGCTTTGATATAGACAGGATTAACAAGTAAAGGTAATATTTCCCCGCTAGAAGGAAAAATAAAATAAAATAAAAAAAAAAAAAGGAGGGCAGATGCAAAGGGAAGGACAGACAAGAAAAAGAGAAAAGCAATTGTCAAGACAGCAGAGAAATAAGACTGTTTTCCTACTGTATTTCTGGAAGAATCAATACATTTTCTGCATCTCTCTCTATTCAATGTTCCCACTCACCCTTGGGAGATGCATCCTGTGGGTTTACTACCACTGACCACTCCACTTCTTCTGGACACAGCTTATTAGAGGCATGCAGAAGGAGAACGTTTATTTTACAAATCAAGTGGTCTTGCTTGATTTGCTTTACAAATCAAGTGGTCTCTCACTAACCTATATTTGCTGGATGTGGCCAGGGCATATATACCCTGTGAACTGCATTTCACTCTCATTCAAACTATGCCCAAGGGATGCACCTGAGAAAAAGTATTTGCTCCAAAACCTTCTGAGAGAGTTAGCTGTAAAGCACATAGCCCTAGTGCTGGAGAACAGGACCACAGAAGAGGAGTAGCCAGCAACACAGGCCAGTGCAAGCCAGCATGCATCATCACAGCAGCAGCAGGGACTCCAATTGGGCTTCAGACACTGCCTGCCCTTAGGGGCACCGCTGCACTTCCAGCTCTTCACAATGGAGGCGATTGCTCTCCCACGAGCGATGCCCCAGACCACCTGCAGGCAGCTCTCACAGCTGGCTGGTGACTACACCTGCCTGGGAAAGCAGCAGCCCCCACCGCAGGACCGCTGCTGGACGCCACGCCACACTCTGGCATCCGAGCCGTGCTCAGAGCAGGGAGGCACCGTCCTGGCCCTGGCACCACCTGCACCCCCTGACCAGCAGGGTCTGCGGCCAGCCAGCCCTGTGGCACCAGCAGCTCGCACGGGCAAACGCTGCACGTGCAAGGAAAGGCAGCCCGAAGGATGGAGGGGGCTGTGGCTGGCCCCTGCACCGCAGCGGCTCCAGCTGCTCCTTGCGTTACGCAGGAAAAGGGCTCAATTTTAGGGCACAGCATGCCAGTCTGCATGCTGCAGAAATGCCTTGTGTCCTCAGCAGTGTGGCTGCCAGGCTGCAAGCACAGACAGATGCAGACACTGAACCATCTTGAATGCTGTGCTGGGGAACTACTGCTAATTCCCCAGAAATCTCTTTTGTCCTGATCTCTGGCACCCTGGAAATGAGCAAAGTAAGAGAGATCGTAGTAATGGAGCATCAGTTTTCTCTCTCAGGATAAGTCTCCCCCTACTTTCAAGTCTGTGACGAAATTCATCGCTTGGGTGACCATTTTAAATATTCATGGTGTTTGATATGCCCAAACACACCAGCTGATCCAAGTAGAAGCTTAAGGAGTCAACGCTTAAAGAAGCATGTTATTTCATCTCAGTTTTTACTGAGCTGAGAAAACAGGATAAAAATACATATTCAAGAGGGAAACTGCAGTGGAATTGTCCAGAAGATGGTCTCTGCTGGGGCTCTCAGAACTGCATCTGCCCTTTCACACTGCAGCTTGTACAAATGCCTGCACATTTTAAGGCTTTCCAAGGGTAAACAACATTCAATTATTTAAACAACATTATGCTATAAATTAAGACAGCTTGCCTTGAGTGTAATGTGCATTTTTACACCTTTCTTTTTTTAAAAGGCAGATTGAAGGCCACCAGATATCAAGGAAAAAAAATCCCCAAAATCAAAAACTCCAAGAACTGCCCCATGATTACTTGTTCCTTTTCTATTCCCCTGAAGACAGCCACTTACCTGCCCCACTGCCACAGCTTTGTTTTCTCCATCCTGACTTTGTGCACTAACATGAACAGAAGGTGCTTGGTAAGGTGAAATCCTACACACTTAGGGTGCATCTACTACCAACCCAGACATTAGACATCAATTTGTCACCTTAAAAATCCCTGCATGCCATTCCTGCAGCAGTTGGCAAAAAGTGACAATTGGAAAGAGATAATTAATTGGGTCATGCTATTAGGAATTCTTTCCTCCTCAACAAGGGGTTTCTTTAAGCAGAAGCTCTTAAGAGTGGATTGTACCTGAGCAGAAGCGGGGATCTCAGGTTTTCCATTAAAAGCACCGAAGCAGAATTTTTCTTCCTCTTCTTTTTCTTTTTTTAAGCAACCTTATTCCTGCCTGCCAGCCTACTGCTTTTCAAAGTAAAGCAACCATTCCTCTATTTTAAGGGGCACAGGCATTGTTGTGAGAGCTGTATAAAAGCTTGCCTCTAGCATCTTACCTGGTTGATAACATATACTCCATAATCCAGTTGCTGCCTTTGGAGAATTGGGTGCAGGTAGTAGAGCCAGTACTTCAGGTGCTCCTCTCGGTTCCTGAATGGTATGATTATTGCTACTTTCTGAAGTGCTACACAGTCCTTCGGAGTAAAACGACCCCCTGCTCTGACCTCTGGGTTTATTCTCGCCACTTCTTCCAGGTTCACAGGCTGGGAAAACTCCACACGTAGTGCACCAACTGGAAGAGAGGCATAACACAAAGCAGATTAACACACACGGTCTATTTCTCTGAGCACACATCCTTTACACACATTAGGGTTTTGGTTGGGTTTGACTTTTAAGAAACAGAGCTTTTGGTCCCAAGACAAGCCCATCAGTGCTTGGAAGTACTGAAGCTTGGACCGTCTATACCCAAAGGAACCTCACACCACCAAGTCAGAGCAAACCCACACACACTGTGGCCTCTTGGTATCAGAACCCAGCAGAGTCACTGACACTGACACCTGCAAATCCTACTACAGTCTGTGTGGCCAACCAAGAGCTGTGCTCCCATTGCCGCATGCACCACAAAACCAGTGGTGCCTGAAGTATTGTCCTCTGGGCTCTCACCCACCCCATGCAGCCCAAGAGTCAAGTACCTCAAAAATAGTTCTGCTCTCCTACCGACAAAATCACCTATGCCTAGTCACATGCAAAGTGAATAAAATCCCCTTCCTGTTTTTCTTCTTAGATATATTTTCAGTGTTCTGTAGACACGCACCTTATTTATGAAATGTTCTGTATTAGAAATGCTAAAAAAAACCATATCCAGATGTGCATTCATATTGGCAATTCCTGCAGATGGTTCCAAAAGTGGCAGGTTTTGAAAGCACTGAAACAGTCTGTGTCAAAACCAAGTTAAAAGTGAGAAGTCCAGGTGGCACCAGACAGGACCCTCACAACAGCCAGGCTGGCCCTTCTGTTTGCTTCCAGCTGCTCCAGCACCAATGGAGTGACGCACCACAAAAGCCTAAGGAAGTGCCTCTCCTGCTGCCACGTCCTGCTTCCAGCACCAGCCAGTCAACAAACTGCTCTTGGCACACACACTCACCTCCTGCTAAATCCTCTGCAGCAGTGGGGTTGCTGAGGACCCCCTGCATAAGGCATAAATCATCAACCATAAATACCAGTCTGGGGATCACCCCTTAAGGATCTGGCTGCTGTACCCTCCCCTTCTCCTCCATTTGGGCGTGCTTGTGTGTCCTACCTCGCCAATGCTACCGCCTCACATTTGTTGCAGAGACCCCCAGGCCCCCAGGTGGAGGGTACACTGCTCTGGGGGAGCCCCTTGAGAAGGGGCACAGGTGACTTAGAGAGCTCAAAAACGCAGTGGCCATCACAATCAACCTTGTGGATTCCACAATACATGACTGCTAAAAAAAGCAGAAATAATGCTTCAGACTCATGGCACATTCCCAGGTTATTTAGAAGAAGCAACTGTAGTTTGGTTGTGCTGCTTCACTAACCTGTGCTCACTCAACACTGGGGAGGACTAGGAGGAGACTGGCCAAGCTGGCAGAGGTGCTCAGTGGCATGCTCAGGGAAGCTTTGCTGCATAGTGCCTGCACAGTGGCTGGATGCAAAGGGATCTCCTGACCTCTGCATTTTGCACTGGTTAAATGGCCAAGTTTTCCTCTCACAAGAGGAGAAGGCAGTGACTCCTCAGACTCCAGGGGCACTGGGATCAGTCTGCCCACGCTCCCAGCACTCCAGCAATTCCCAGCTGCACCCTCTCTGCCCCATGGTACAAGCAGGGCTCTGTGGATGCCTGCCCTGCAGCTGCAGAGCCAGGGCCACAGCCTCTCTGCTCTGAACTCTAAGTGTGGCTTGCAGGGAGAGCTCAGAAGGTGCTCTGCAGCAAGAGGAAGAAGCAAAAATTGGAGGAACTGGGGCAGGAAGGAACTCACAGTGGAATGACCGGGACTGGGGTTCAGTGCTGACAGGAGAGGGAGAGAGTACATTCTTTCCTCTGAATTTGGGGGCTGCTTCCACACCATGGTGGAAAGCATTTTCCTAAAACAGCCTCTGACCCCAGCCCACTTGCATACACACTTCACCCAGCTGTCCCTGTGCCCATCAGTGTCACTGCCATTACGAGACTAGCGCTCAGAGTTAGGATGATGCTACACTTTAGTGATTTTAAAACAGCAGAGGGTATTGCACTGGGCATGGTTCACCTAACTAACACCTAACAGCCAACAAACGGGATTATGTTGGATGTCTGTGCCCAGGGACTTTATTTTCCTATCCTTCTTGCGCCTGGCTACCAGCAGCAGGACCCAGCGGGATGCTGCAGGAAGCAGAGGAGCAGAAGCAACACATGCCCTGGTGGGGCCCTGCCAGCCCAGTCCATTGCCAGGCACTGGGTGTGGCTGCTGTCCCATCAAACAAGCCCGTTCCTGTTGGGACACGCTGGGCTCTGGGCTCCCAGTTACTGGACTCTTCTCCCAGTTGCTGCTCCCAAGAAGCAACTGGGAGCCCCGTCAGACTGGAGAATGCTTTCTGGTTTAACAAACAAAGGTTCTTTTAATGTCTCAAACCCACTTGGAGTAAGGCGGGAGGAAATGAAAATCTGCCATTTAGGTGAACTTACAGAGGAAATCTCCCACTGGTGACTTGTGAGCTCCAGCTGGGCAAGGACAGCCAGAAGCATTTGGAGCTGCAAACGGCGTTTTGCTGGCTGGCATCCAGCAGCCCCCCAAGGCAGAACATAGATCGCTCATCCTGCCAGCACTCACTCTTGCTTGCCTTACAGAGACTGGAACATTGGCACAGAAAAGATGGGAGCAGAAAACATATTCATTGTAAAAAGCAGCTGCAGAAGGCAGAGATTTAACAGTTTCATAGTCTTGAAGGGCACTGGTGAGAAATGATCTCTACTGCTCCAACCCCCAGTTTAATGCATCAGTTTTAAGGGCAGCACACCTTGCAAATACTGTGCTGAAGGGATACAGCCAACATGTAGGCCAGTGAGCAGTCCCCCAGCACCAGTGCCATCCATTCGTGGCATGGCAGCCGCTTCTGAGACAGGCTGGACACAAATCGCTCAGTTAACACATTCACCAAATACAAAAGCAGAAAAAAAGCTGAATAGACTGTTTTGAAATACAGAATGACTAGAACAAACTCGACTTCGTAGAGCCATGTGGCTGACACAAAGCAGCAGCAACATACCACCCACTGCAAACTGATGCTTTCAGTTCACTTCCCAAGCAGGACAAGGCTATAAAGCCAAATCCACAAACACAGAGGCTTTCCAACTGGTTAACAGAGTCACAGTTCCAGCTACTAACTTAAAATAATTTTCACTGAAATTTGACTACCTGGATAGCAAGCAGCCCCAGGGCTGCTGTTTCTGAAGGATGCTGACTCAGGATGTAATCTGCAATGCCAAGAAAATGTGCAGAAAGTCTGCTGCAAGTGCTGTCCCACCTGTCAAAGCTGTGTCCCTATCCATGTTCCCTAGGTAAACTTTCCAGCTCGATTCACTCCATCTGAGTCTTTTCTGATTCTGTTCTGACATAGGACTGACTGCCTGACATAGAAGTCACTGTATATGGAGTCCCTCCTAAAAACACAGGCACGACAGCGCTGTGTGGACATGCAACTCTGCTCACCCATGCAGCCCTGCATCTGTAGGCAGATGCTGGTTGGGCTCAGCATCACAAAGCTCCAACAGAGCAGCTTCATGAGCCTCCACTGTGTATTTTTAGCAAAAGAAAACCTTGGAAACATAAACAAGCAACTTGCAGGAAGTTTTCAAAAGAACACAAAAGCACAGCATCACATCAAAACATTTCAGAGTTTGTAAAAGGAGGCTTTAGCTAGCATTGGAAGGGTAAGAGAAAGATACACCAAAAAAACCCAGCCCACTCCTGCCCCTCACTTCTGACCCTCGGAAGCATTTCTGCTCACAGGGAAGGTGCACAGGAAAAGCCAGGGGCCATCATGCTGCTCACAAACAGGAAGCAGCTTCTCACACAAAGCAAAAAGTGAGGCTTGTGAAAAGCCAGAGGCAGTGCTGGAGCCCCAGGAGCCTGTCCCACAGCGCCAGTGATTTTGCTGTCCCACTTCCCAACAGCCACACCTGCCACAACACCTAAACCTCCTGCCATCTGAGGCTGCCAACACACAGCCTTCCTGCTGCCTTCCTGCTGCTCATCCTGCTGACCCAAATGAGAGGACCCTCACACAAGCAGCCCAGAACCCACTCAGATGCTAGTATAAATCTAGAAACTGTTCCAGCCTCCCTAGACCAAAGGGAGTGATCTAGGGAGACTCCAAGGAACATTTTCCCAATGCTAGAAGTGTTGGGAACACTCAGGTAGCCATGTCTCACAGGGCCAGAAGTGTACTCGTGCATCCCTACCGGGGCTGCAAACGGGATGACACCACACTCCATCCAAGAAGGTGGGAGCAGGTGGTACAACATGGGGCTGCTGCCACAAAGGGTAGCCCTGAGGTGTTCAGGCAGGGGAATCCTATTCTTCAGAAGGGCAGTGCAGCCACGGGAGAAGGAAACAGGAAGGAGGGAACCTAGTCTCTGGGACAGGCTTGAAGAGCGACCCAGCTGTTTGAATCACCCTCCTGACAGCTTCATCGGGAAAACAAGCAAAGTCCACCTGCATGCTTTAAGACAGGCATCAATCTCAGACATTTAATTTAGTGAAAATTAATTTAGTGATTTTTTAGTGAAAATTTAGTGAAAGCAGAAACAGGTAGTAGCAGTTGGAAAAAGGCACTCCCTGAACAGAGCCAGAAAGAACATTTCCATCACCCTGGCTGAGAAGCTGGGCACTGCTCTCCATCTGCTGAGCCGTGTGTGCACACCCGCGCTGCCACACTCAGACAATCCTCACACCAAAAAAAGCTGGAAAAGAGAAGCAGAGCTTGCAAGAGAGGAAAAAAAACCAAAACAAACAACCCTCTCTTTGCAGGGGCCCAACAGAAAAGGGAAGGAAGGGCCTATTAACCACACCAAGCCAGCCTCGGCTGGGAAAAACAGTTATCAGCTCCACCCCAGACAATGTGAGAGCAAGTTCCCCCACCCCAGGCTGTGAAGCAGGGCTGGACCCCAGCCCCACAGGGCAGCTCCAGGGTGGGCAGACAGCTGCATCCCACAATTCAGCAACAGAGTGATTTCTTCTTAAGGTCATTAAAATAATTTCCCGTCAGCTAAACTTCAGAGCTGTGCCAGCAGCTTTTCAGATGGCACCAGAGAGACTCAAGTCGTGGCTCAGGCCCATGACAGGAGGACAGGGTAGCCCTCATGTCCCTTGCCCATCTGGGTCACCCAAGTAGCCATGTCCTGGCATCCAACCCACTGGTCAAAATGGCCAACTGGCTGGCAGCCGCTGCCTCTTGCTGCCTGCAGCCATTGCTCCTCTAGGAGAGCTCAAAGAAAAAAACTCCTTGGGTCTTTCTAGAAATATCCTACTCACAAAACATGCCCTCCCAAGGGCTGGGATACTTTCCACTTGGCTGATCTAAGCTTGTGAAGCTGCACACCCCCACAGATGTTAGCTATGTCAAGGCAAGGGAAGCCTGCTACATGGGCTCCTCTCCTGTCCTGGGCAGGCTCCTACATGGTCTGCAACCCCAAAGGGAAACAGGCTGAAAAAAATGAGGATGCATCACATGTGCGGGCAACATTGGGTCTGCCTGATTAACTCAGCAACTATAGCCAGAGAAAAAAAAAATTTAATCCAGTCCCCAGCACTGACACTAGCACGTGGCATCTTTTGAACAAAATAAAATTTAAAAAAAGGGAGACAGTCTCGTTGACGGAGGGTACTTCTGGGAGAGAAGCAGAGTCCTCCTTGGTGGCTGAAATCCAGTGCATGCTCATTGAGGCAGCTTTGAACAGTCTCCCTTTGAGCCAGGCAATCTGCATGTTATTAGCTCTTCCCACCCGCCGTAAAGTTAAATACCAGGCTCTCTAACAGCAAACTACAAACAAACACGGATCAGAAAAAGGCTGAGCAGACATCAGCCAGAAACCCCCCACTATGCAGCAGGATGGGATGTGTGGACAAGAGTCCACCCAGGCCAAGAGGCACCTCAGGCACGTCTCTGCCAGTGGCAGCCCCAAATCACATAGCAATCCCCCCCAGCCCCTCTCCCGTGCCCCATCCCATCCTGCCTGTGGCATGCGGTTCCAGCACTGCCCTGGGGCTGGGGTGTGCTCCCCAGACAGGTGGGGGAGCGCTGGGTGCCAGGTGGGGTGGAGGTGTGTCTGTCTGGCTGGAACTCTGCCAGGGCTTGTGCACCCCAAAAGCACGGGCTGGTGTTGGCGTCAGGGAGCGCAGGAGGTGAGGACAGCAGGAGGGCATTGCATGCCTGGAGAGATGGCTGCTGCTTCATGCGCTGCCCTGGAGCACACAGGTTTGTGGAAACCCATCCCATAAGGCCTTTACAGGGCCACTTCCAGATTCAGCAAGACGAGTTTGCAGGTAACTTGTTTTTGTGCCCTCAAAGCAAGTCCAGTGACACCCCAGTCGGGGGAGGTGACAAAAGCAATTCTCTTTCAGACAAACATCTGCAGGGGCTTGGCTGCCCCAAGCTCCCTCCAGTTCAGTAGCAGCTGGAAGCCTGCTGGAAAGGCTGTTTGCCATGCCCCTGGCCATGGCCACTGCTCAGTGAAATTAGCACCTGCACTGCAAATGCAATCCACATCTGCCTAACCAGACACCTGTCCTCGCAGGCAGGGGCTGCACAAAAGAAAACACTGATCCAGTTGGGATGGGCTGAGCAGCAAGACCTTCTCCAACCCAGAGAAACAGGAGCAAGCTGAACACTGACACTGCTCCATCCGTGTGCCCCAAGACCCCAAACCTCTGGCCCCATCACTGCACTATTGCTGTGGACCGGCTGGTTTTGTCCCCAGAATGAAAGCAGAGAATGGTGTGCAGGAGGGAGCAGAACAGCGGCTGCAGGATGCTGGCTGGAGAGTAGTGTCCACTGGTGAGGAAAGGAGGTGAGCAGTGGAGCCCAGCACCTCCTGCTTGCTTGTGAGGCCACCAGACCTTGAGCACCGCCCTGCTGAGGAGTGCACTGCCAGCCCCCTGCCCTTTGGGGTGGGGATGGCCCTGAAGACAGGGCCAATGTTCCCTATCTGCCAAATGAAGTCAGACTAAGATGCTCCACACCAGAGGAGGAAAGTGAAAGAGCTTAACTGAATTCTGTGTCCAAGTGCAGTTTTGGGAGCTGCAAGTTATCCATCTCTTTCCAAACATAAACTTGGCCCAATTTCTGAAGAAACTAGCTATTGCTTCGTATCAATGCTGGCAGAGAAACAAGCACGTTATAAAACACTAAAGACAGAAAACTTTCCTTTTCTCCTCCATCTGTTGTGCTTTGTCCCTGAAACAGCTGCTCTCCAGCACAGCACCTTTCCAAGTTACTTTGTGAGCCTAATTAATGCTCCTTGACCTCCACTCTGGCCAGATAAGAGGATGCTAGTGATATTCTCCTCACAGAAGCTGCTCCCTGCCTGCCAAGAAAGCCTGTGCTTCAGAGGTATGGCGTGCTCCCAGCCACACAGATATATAGCTGTGGAGCTGTCGGTGGTGTTGCCAGGATCACACATCTGCTCCCTGCCAAACATCTTAAGCATATTCTTTGGAGAAGTTTAACAGTTTCTCAAACCCTCTTTTGAAGCCAATAAAGTTTAGCAATGCCTCCAGCACCCAGGCAGGCAGGAAGGAGCAGAGACCAGCTATATAAAAAAAGGTTAAAAAAAAAGGCAGGTCCAGATGAGAGAGGAAAGGAAGATGCTACACGTAAAGCAAATGTTTTCTCCACTGCCTGGTATTACAAGTGACCACACAGATTCAGAAGCCTCCAGTTCCTGGGGTAGAAACTCACCACCGCAAGATGAGAGCCTATGCCTGTAGGTAGGCAATTTGACAGCATGACCAGACTCCAGGCATGCCAAACATACCAAATCCCTCTGGCACTGTTTAGAAATCTTCCTACAAAATGGTGGTTTAGCACCTCTTACGTTTTCTCCCTCTTGCCCCAGTTTTGTCCTGCTAAGATTCTGCCAGTGGTAAAACATCTTCCACCTCTGCACCACACAATGTCCACATATACAGGGCCTCAAACTCCATTATTTATGAACTCAATCTCAGGCAGCACATAACCTCTAAATACTTCTGTAATACAGACACCAAACATCACTGCTGATTTTACTTTGAGGCTACCTCAAAGCATCAGAAAACCCTCATCGCTCATCTTCAGCATCAACAGTTTAGAGCACCTGCTTGTACTGACTACACAGGCATCAGAAGGAGTGCCTATTGAAAAAATAGCCTGTGTAACAGGTTCTCTTGTCCCGGAGTGACAGCTGTCCAAAGGAGTTTTTTTTCTTTCAATCCTTGCTTTTTTTAATACATGGCCTCACTAACATGGAAGTGGGAAGCACCAGCTTATATCCAGAACTCTGACACCTTGGAGAAGCAGTTTTTTTCCTTGTATGCCCAAGATCCCCAAGCTAAAGGCCTTGGGGGTGCTGCTGGGTGAGAGGCTGGACATGACCCAGCCATGGGCACTCCCAGCCCAGAGAGCCAAACGTGTCCTGGGCTGCATCCAGAGCAGCGTGGGCAGCAGGGGAGGGAGGGGATTCTGTCCCTCTGCTCTGCTCTGGTGAGAGCCACCTGGAACCTGCATCCAGCTCTGGGGGCCCAGCACAGGAAGGACATGGAACTGCTGGAGTGAGACCAGAGGAGGGACACCAAGAGGATTAGAGAGGTGGAGCACTCTCCCTGTGAAGACAGGCTGAGGGAGTTGGGACTGTTCAGCTTGGAGAGCACAAGGCTCTAGGGAGAAAACAAAGCTGGTGAGGTGAGGGACTTTCGACAAGATAGTGACAGGACAAGGAGCAACGGCTTTTAAGTGCCGCATGTTTAGACTATATGTCAGGAAAAAATGCTTTACTGTGAGAGTGGTGAGGTGTTGGAACAGGTTGCCTGGGGAAGTTTTGGGTGCCCCATTCCTGGAAGTATTTGTTCAAGGCCAAGCTGGGTGGGGCTCTGAACAACCTGGTCTAGGTAAAGGTGTGCATGCCCACACCAGGGAGTCAGGATTAGATGATCTTTAATGTCTCTTCCAACCCAATCCATTCCATGGTATTCCAGGAAACAACCTGGGAAAAGGAGTCCCTCTCTGGTGGTTTGTCCTTTGGACAATTCACTGGTTCATACATTAACCTACAGTTTTGCTTGTCAATATCGGTTTATTACTAGTGTACAGGGTTATCAGCTTTCTAATCTTGTATCTGGGCAAGAAAAGCTATTAAGACAGACATGTGACTGCAATATTTAATACACCTGGATGAACTTTTCCAGTAGATGCTCATGACAAAAAGGGCAAATACACATCTTTTATGTTTACCATCCCAGCCACACCTGGTGTCTAAATGGGGGTCAGAATTGGCTAAGGAGACAGTTAAATAAACTAAAATAACCTCCATAAACCCATGTACTCAGCTGGGCAGAATTTGAAAATTACATCCCTGAAATACAGATAAGCTTGTCTATGAAATTCTGCTTTGCAGACTTCTGGCTGCTTTAAAATGAGCTCTTTTGTAAAGGGATATTTCAGCCAAAGAATTTGACCTCTTGTGCACACCCTCCTTAAACCAGCAGGCATGCAACTACCCCAACACCAAAATACAAAAACCACATGGAAATGGTAGAAGAAATACATTTGACTGTTTTGAAAGTGCTCAGGCCAACACACATACTACTTCTAGAGAGCAATTTTTTATTAAAAAAAAAAAAAAAAACCCTAACCAAAACAAATACCACAATACTGTTCTGCATCTCCTAAAGAATGGAACAATCTGGGGAATGGACACCTGCAGGAAATACCTGGATTTACTTGCTTTTGGGCTTCTCAGAGAAACCAGAATTTCTCGGAATTCTTGACATTTTACTGCAGCAAGCAGGCTCTGCTGCCTTATATCCCGTTTAAGATACTCATTGGCATGCTGCTCTAAACTGGAGCATAAATCCAAAGTGCTTAAATTACCTTGTATTAGAGAATTTCATTGCTTTTAAGGACTTTCAGCTCAAAGCTGAATTAAAGTATTACCCCAGTCCTGATTTATTCTTTTAAATTATAAATAATAGCAAATGAACCGTAAAAGCACATTTAAAATTTGGCAGCTTCTTGTAAGAGATTAAAACTCATTCAGCTAATGCATTTGTTGCAGAGCCAGACAGCAGGGATTGTAAACTACTCTCTCAAGACTGCTGGGAAGAAAACTGTGGGCCTCTGCAATGAGTACCTGGCTATTTTACCATTCAAAAAGCCTGAGCAGTTCAGTCACACATATCCTGTGTGAGTCATCACATGCTTCCTAACAACGATGGGGGAGGGGCAGACAGGAAATTAAAAAACTCAGAATTATGTATGATAATAAATGTCAGTTTATTGAGGAAATGGAGTTATTGGAGATACCTGTTCCCGTCAGGGCACTTCCCCATGGCTTTGGGAATGCGGGAATCACAGGACGGCTCCTGCTTTTCATGTTCATATTGATAAGTGAGTTTTGAGCTCAAAAAGGAGCATTTCTGAGTTCTGGGTGGGGAAATTACACGTCAGAAATGCCCACGAAGTTGCACACCCTCTATTCCTCATGGTGGCGTGAGACGCTGATCAGGGCAGACTCAGCTCTGACCAACATGTGAGGCATGATACAGTTGCTTAACAAATGCTGTTTGCTACCAAAATCTGAAGAGAACGGGGCGGGGGAAAAAAAAAAAAATAAAAAAAAGGAACAAACAGTTTCTCACCTACATGCTAGCAATAAATCTTGACACTGTGATGGTGCCAGGCTGCATGGGGCTGTACCACCCACAAGTAACACCACCTGTGGAGGTAACACAGCTAGAAAACATTTGCCTACTGTACCATAAAGAGCTACTTCTCCCGAGGCCCCGTCGATCTCTTGAGCATCTGTAACCACTGCCAGTAGCTGCATATGGCCTTTTGGCAGATTCAGTGAACTGCACTGAAGATGCTGCAAAGATGATTTAGAGCATATTAAACGATACTCTAGCAACTATCTCCAGTAACACTTCGAATCTTGGGGTCACTAAGAGCATTTCTCTAAACTCCAGGCAGCTCCAAAGCACATGACTCACTCCTGACAGGATCAGACTAAGTGGAGATCTTTCAAAGCAAAGCCGTATTCATAAAGGGTTCCCACATCCACTCTCTGAGAACAGGCTTGCACAGCCACTTTCAGCGTAAGTGATGTAGGGGGAAAAAGTGAAAGATACGAATCAAAAACAACATAAAACACAGAACAGTTTCTTTCAGTGACTTCAAAACTACCTTCCTAAATTAACAAACCAGACATTTGTAATTCAGATGCATTGATCCATAAGCAGCTGACCAGCAGGCACCAGGAGAAACGACGAATTTTTTGTTGGTTTCGTAAACTGAAAACCACAGGTAGCCTTTCTGAAGTCTCGTCCCCTGTTGTGATCACTGCTAACCGAGGTACCCATGGCCAAAACGGCACACTTGGTGGATGAGGGAGATTGCCCCCGGACTGAAAGGTCCAATGTGTGGCCAGGCTACTGTCAACTGGGATGCCAGCAGGTCATGGTAACAACCCTACCGACAGCACAGGAGTGTCTGTTCATGGAGCAATTACAAGCAGCAAGCTGGGTGGAAAAGCCTTCTAAAGGGACAAAAAAAAAAATCTGAGATTTCCCTTGTCCCCAGCTGTGCAATGTGACAAAGCCAGCAGATCAAAACAGGTCCGGGTCATCACGGAGTAAAAAGGAGAGCACAGGATCCTGCCAGCATGCCAGCACCCAAGCGGTCGTGGAAAAGGCCTATGGGGAGCACAGTTCCAGTGCAGATAAAACACACGCCAGGCTGCCACGTATCACGGTACTGCTCACAGGACTGAATACGTCCAGTGGAAAGCGCCGCTGGGATGCATAACAACTGTACTCACGGCCCTGCCTCACAGCCCATTTTAAACCCGTGCCGCTCATTCAGCAGGTCCGCGGACACAGAAAGGCTGCGGAAAGCCTGCACAGCGCAAAAAGCCCCGCTGAGCCTTCCCGTGGCATTGCGCAAGAGCAGCATTTTGGGTAGAGTTCCCAGAGGAAATTACCCAACCTCGACGATAACCAGAAAGAAACCTAGCCGGGCGGTGTGGGAGCGCTTCCCGAGAGCGGAGGCTGTCTCCGCTCGCCGCCGCCGTGCCTGCGGCAGCATCCGCGCCGCGCTCCCTCTGGCACCGGCTCCCCGGGGATTCTCCCACAATCCCCCTCCGCCGGCGGCAGGCGCGGGAGCAGCCGCGCCGCTGTCACCCCGCGCCGCGGCGAGAGGCGCCCAGGGACGGGCGCACCGGGAGCCGCCGGCGGCCGCCCGCGCCTCCTCCCCCGCGGCCCGGGCGGCGTCGGGCACCCCCGGGCGGGGAGGCGGGGAGGCGGCGGGGCCCCTGCTCGTCCCCCCGAAACCCTGCCGGGACGGCACTCACCGAGCAGCGGGGAGGGCTCGGGGCAGGGGCCCGGCGGCGGCGGCGGCTCGGCGGGCGGGGGCCGGGCCCGGGCGGCGGGCGGCGACGGGCGGGAGAGCGGCAGCGAGAGGTTGGCGGGCGGCGGGCGGCGCGGCGGCGGCTCGGGGCTGCCCGGCGGCCCCAGCGCGCTGCCCGCCAGGTAGTAGAACAGCGTGGCCGAAAGGTGGAGGGCACAGAAGACGACGAGGAGGCGGCAGGCCCGCTGCAGCGAGGTGCCGGGCAGCGACGGCTCCTTCATGCCGCTGCGCTGGCGGGGAGCGCCGCCCGCCCCGCGCCGCGCCGCCGACGGGGGACGGGGCCGGGGCGGGGGCGGCGGCAGCTCCGCCCGCCGGGGGCGGCTCCGAGCCCCGCGCCCCGCCCGCCTCCGGAGGGAGCGCCGCAGAGACCCCCGGCGCTAGCCGGCTGCGGCAGCTCCTCCCGTGCCCGGCCTCCCGCCCGTGTTCCCCGAGCCCCGGGGCGCGCAGCCCCGCCGCTCCGGCCCGCCCCGGGGAGCGCGCTCCGCATCGGTGGCGGCGTGCGGGAGCGCTCGCTGTAGCAGCCCCCAGAAGCGCCCGCCTGCAGCAGAGGGTGTAAGCGGCAGCAGCGAGCTGCTGCGGGGCGGCGAGAGCTACGTTTGTAGTCATGCCCCTTGGAGGGGCTGCACGTTGTCTGCGCTTGGAGCACCTCTGCACAAACTGCAGTTTTCTGTCAGCTCGGTGGAGCTTGTTCTGGTTCGTTTCCTGCAAAGGACTAGCTTTTTGCTAAATGTACCACAGCATCCTAGGAGCGCCAGTGGCAGGGCCTTCTGGAGGTCTCCAGTCAAACGTCCTGCTCGGAGCGTGACTACTGCCGGCAACAGGTGAAGTCAGTGGTTTTGTCCCACTGCGTCTTGAAAGCTGCCCGGCATGGCAATCTACACCTCTCTGGTGCCCTATGCCAGAGCTGGTCCACTTTCCTGAGGAAAGATTTTCCTCATGTCCATCATCAAGCCAGTAGTAGTGCCTGTGCAAGCAGGTCTGGGCACCATCCAACTTCCCTCAAAGTTACACGTGTTTCTTATAACTGGTGAGTCTTTTAGCCTGGAAAGAAACCGCCCTGGTTTTACAGGAAGAATCTATCCTGACTTGGCCGGCAGAGATGATGGGGGAGGTTTTATAGCGTTGCCCTACTGCATGAGCAGCAGGAGTCAGGAAGGCAGTCCTAATCTTGTTGCTCCCGTGGGCGCTGCAGGCATTTCGCTCACAGCTGACTGGAAAGTAATCAGTGGGACATCGGTGACTCACAGGGTGATACTGACAGCTGACCAGGCAAAATCCTGCTCGTTGTCTGGCAGACTTACATGTATCTGGGCTTCAGAGTGCTTCAGGTACACCGTGCGACGCTCAAGTGGTTTTCAAGTGCAATAAATAACCCCTGTTAGTAGCCCTTAAAGCTGCTGTTGATTTGCTCTCATGAAAGCAAAGCGCAAGGAGAAAGTGAATCTCATTCTTCTCATTGGTTAAAAATACTTTGTAAAACACACACACACACACACACACACACACACACACACACACACACACACACACAGACTCACACTCCTGTGCTTGCATGCTACTCCTACTTCCTCAGCCCTTATGGATATGCTGATTTCAGCAGCCTCTGGTGCTGCCTGGTGGGCTGCCAATGTGACAAGAATGAGCTATTCTGCTGCCAAAGTGCATAACCAGAGACATCTGCTTCCTCTTTTCTGTTCACTTAGATGTTTCTTTCTGACACATTCTGCAAGTCAGTCCACTTATCATCTTGTACTTTGTTTAATCTTGATGTTGTGAGCAACATGACAGAGATGCTGGTGTCCATGACACTATAATGACACCATCACTGATGGCACTGATATTCTCAGTCAACATTCAAACAACCATCAGCTCAATAATTGCCTTCTTCAATGCGTAAACTTAGCTTTCAAAACCTTCAGGCTCTCCAGATTTGATCTTTTACGGATCAATTGGTAGAAGGCATCCCACAACGTGAGCCAACAGAAAGTCCATTCTTCAGAACTAGCAGGTCAGTCCAGAGTTTCCACTTGTGCTATGAAACTTGTCTTTCCCTTCTTTCAGTTTTGAACTGTGCACCTGTAAGGAAAGAGGTGCATTGTGAACCAGACCTCATCTGTGACTCAAGGAAGAGTCAATTCGATTTCCCGTGACACTATTACATATGCTATCTTTCAAATTTGTCTAGCAATAGCAAAAGAAATGACAGTACAGTGTTCAGTATAAACATCAGAGAGTTAGGAAATGTCTAACACGTTTTTCCATGGGTCCACTGTAGCTCCCCATCATGAATGCCTGCCATGTTTTACATGAATCCTATAAAAAATTGCCATTTTTTCCCTGGGACCACTGTCTTGCTTGGTCTCAACATGTCTCTGGAAGTAGAGCAAGGCTTTGTGATTAAAGAAGGCCCTGTTGCTGGAAGGGATCATTCACACTCTGCACCACTCAAGTGTGCAATGATGTGTGAAAGGGTAAATATAGACTTATACATCCAAGCAGGTAATGAACACCTCTTTTTGGCGAAGAGGCAAGGTGTCCTAATGAACCCATGATCAAGGAAAGAGGAATATAGGCCTTGCAGGAGAAGTACAAATGAGCTTGTGTTTGTGCAAGGTCAGGCTGCTCACTCTGCATGTCAGCCCTCTCCGGATTCTCACCATTGAGTCTACACTCCAGTCCAACCAGTAAGGAGTCCTTGGAGATCTCACTTTTCCAGTCACACCATAGTCCACTCCGACCTCATCGTGTTGCGATGTTCTTTTTTGGCAAAGTTAATTTTTAGTCTTCTTCACCCTACCAAAAAAAAAAAAAAAATTACTGCTAGATTATAATGCTTTGCTACACATGAATACATCTGTCCATCCATCATGCCTAATGACTTGTAAGTCTGATTTTAATCAAATTTGGCAGTTGGAAAAGATTGTAAACATCTAAAATACCTGCCAAAACAAGCCATCAGGGTGCAACAGAGTGAGAGTTCACCGGTAATGTGGCAAGACATTTGCAGTTAGGCATCAAAGGATGAGAAGAAAGAAGAAAGTTATAAGCCCCGTATTCTTAGAAGAAAGGCAAAGTTCTCAAGGAGCATGGCAGAATCCAGGAAAGGGTGTGAATATGAATCAAATGGGAAGTTCTCAGTCAGAGAGCTCATGGAAAGCTTTCCAGGTCTGTGCAGGGGTCAGTATTTTAGCCAGAGCAATAGCATCATGTATTTCCACTGGGCAACCACTCCTCAGCTGACAAAAAAGCATGTGTTCACCACCAGCACTGCAGGGATGTACCCACATGAAAATGCAGTGCCCCACAGCAAAACATGGCCCATCTGGGCATGTGTTCTTGTGGAGCTGAAGGTGCCTGGGACAGTGGCGGGGCAGTAGCTGTTCTAGCCCTTCTGGGTCATCCCTCACAAGCCCCTTTCTGGCCAGGGAGGGCACAGAGAAGCACAGCCCCACAGCAGCTCTCCTGTCTGCTTATTCCAAGCTCCTCATGCATCATGTCAGCTTCTCCAGGAAGAGTGGGAGTTTGGGCTTGTGACTTTGCTCTTCAGCATGGTCGTGGCAGCCCTGAGCATCTATGGGACAAGGGCACACATGTGTGAGCAGACCTGGATTGTGCTGGGGTGAAGCCCACAGCCCTGGATCACTCACAAGACCAAAAACTGTGCAGTGCACATCTCCAGGGCATGAAAGTGGTGCCTGGGACAAGCACAGCCTGGGCAAAAGTGAAGCAAGAGGAGAAGATACTGTCAGGATTTGGTGCCTGGCCAGATGGAGAGGGCTTTTGCAGAGTGGTGGGTGGCAGTAGAGCCATGCACTCTGTGGTGTGTGGGGGTCCATGCCAGGGTACCCTGGGTCGTAGGTGCCCTCTGCTGACACCGTGCTCCCAGGCACTGGCAGGGAGCCCAGGCACTGTGGAGCTTCCCAGAAAATCCAGTGCAGCTCTCTCCATGGAAATGCTGCTTCCAGGGATGCCAGCAGGACAGAAATAGGCTCCTTCTCCAGCAGTGTGGGCTTGGGGACACACACCCTCTTTGGTATCTTTGTTTCTTGGATTTACAGGACCTGTTAAAGTGGTCTGTTAGCTTCCCATAAGGCATAGCTTTCCTTAGTATCAAAACTGCAGTAACACAGATTAATGATATTGGGAATTTGTTTTGGCTTATTTATTTCAGAGTGTACCTGCAGCCCAGAGAGCCAATTGTACCCTGAGCTGCCTAGAACGAATTGTGGCCAACAGGTTGAGGGAGGTGGTTCTACTCTGCTCTAGTGAGACCTCACCTGGAGTGCTGTGTCCAGCTCTGGGGTCCCCAGAAGAAGAAAGACATGGACCTGCTTAGAGTGTAGTCTTGAGGAGGCCATGAAGAAGATCAGAGTGCTGGAGCACCTCTCTTATGAAGACAGGCTCAAAGTCTTGGGGTTGTTCAGCCTGCAGAAGAGAAGTTAGGCTTCTCTTAGGCTCTAGGGAGAGCTTGAAGCAGCGTTTTGATAGTTAAAGAGGACTTTATAAGAAAGATGGGGGTAGATTTTTTTTTTTTTAATCAGAGCCTGTAGTATCAGAAGGGACAAAGCTTTCAAACTGGGTGTAGATTTAGACTGTACATGAGGAAATAAATTTTTTTTCAGTGAGGGTTGTGAAACACCATAACAGGTTGCCCAGAGAAGTTGTGAATGCCCCGTTTGTGGAAGTGTTTGAGGCCAGATTGTGTGGGACTTAGAGCAACCTGGTCAAGTGAAAGTTCTCCCTCTTCACGCCAGGGGGTTGGACTAGATAATCTTCTACAGGTCCCTTTCAGCCCAAATCTTTCTGTGTTTTTTTTTCTATTGCTCCCTTCAAGGCCTGCAGAAGCCCAGGGATATCCTCGGTGCCTGTCTCTTGCTCGCTGACTCTGGGGCATGCTGTGTGGATGGGCGGGAGGCAGCACCACGCAGGCACATTCCTCTGTTCTTTCTTAGTCGTGGCAGCAGCGCAGAGCAGTGTACTTGCACAAGGCAGGGCCACCAGGCCAGGGCATGGCTCCGTGCTGCCTGCAGCTCACCCTGCTGCAGGGACATGAGCCTGAGTGTCACAGTGCAGCCCCCTGACCCCGGGATCCTGCTCCACCAGGTCACTGCTTGCTCCTGTGTGTGCTGGAGAGCTCTTCTGCCAAGGCGCTGGTTTAGGAGGAGGATTGGGAAGGGCTGACTTCATCTGGAGGGACAGCTGGCAGCAAAGGAACAACCAAAGAGAGGCAGAAAGCTCTGGAGATCCAGTCGCAATATCCAGCTGCTTTTTGCTGAGAGCCCAGAGGAGACAAATCAGGAGCAGCACTGTCTCCATGGGAAGAAGTTTCATGAGAGACCAGGCCACAAGATTTGTCTACAATTTGCAATGATTGTTACTTGAAGTAAAGACTTGAAGACTTGAGCAAAGTAACTTGAATCATCTTACGAACCTGGAAGTCCTTTCGCACAGTTCTGCTGCCAGCATTACACTGTTTCTGTGGGGTGTTTTTGCACAGCCCAGCAAGTTGGGAGGGGTCCCAAGCAGCCCTGATACAGTGAGTGTTGACACAGACCAGCTCCTAATCCTAACCTCTTTGTCTCCTGAATGATGCTGGCTGGTCCTGTTATGGACTGAGGGTCTCCCATAGCTGTGACAGGAAAGATGCATGAGTTTGTACCTCCTAACCCCGCCCTACCAGGCTTATTCTGCCACTGATAAATGGAAATTATTCGTGCTAACTAAATTGTAACTATTTGGAAAGTTCCTATTAGAAGCAATCAAGAGAATCAGTGTTACAAAGCAGAGGTACCCCTTTACAGGAGTTACATGTTGAAATTAGGATAAAGGATGTAGTTTTGAGATAAGTAATGTCCCAAGACTAAATCGATGGATAAAGTTGGAACAACTTTAAGCTTCAGGCCTGAAAATTATAAAATGCAAGACTAATTAGTGAAACATAACGCTTACTTACATAACACAACGCTTAGTACACACGCACAGACCTGTGAGGCCATCCAGAGGACAGTGAGGATGAGTGTAAGCCTTTGTCCAAAAGACCACCAAAAGAAGACTGGAGACCTCCTAACAACAAGTGAAGCACACACCAGAAGAATAGTGAGGTAAAATTAAAGAATTGGAAATAGGAGGAGACTTATGAGGAACATTAATGAATATATATATATAAGCATACAGTATACAAGTTTAGTTTAAATTGTTTTGTTTTATACATGAGGCAGGGTGAGAAGCCCCCCCTGTACCCCAGTCAGTTTTGCTTATGCTTTAATCATACTTAATTACTGGCAAGCTATGTTCATACATATATATGTATGTGTGTACGTACATATATATATATCTGTGTGTGTGTATATGTATATGTGTGCATATATATATATATATATATGTATGAATATATTCATTAAATTGTACTCTTTTACTAAATTGTATTCCTTTTATACCAAATTGCTATTCAATCTGCTAAATTGTATTCTTTTACTAAATTGTATTCTTGTATTCTATTCTCTAAATTGTATTCCTTTTTCTTGTTATTAAATTGCTGTTAATTTAATAGACCTAGTTGACTAATTTGAATTTAATTTATAACACCCCTTTCCTATCAGTTGTATCCAGCCCCGTGAGGTGTGCATCTTTTTAAACACATGGTGCTAAGCTGTGCCCCGTGTCTCAGGCCCCATTTTGTGTGCTTGCCTCAGAAGTGAAGAGACGATAATCTTCTGCAAGAGGCATAGAGTCAGGTCTGCCAGAGCAAAAGGAGGTGCCTGCAAAACTTTGGTTGTGCATAGGTTGAGGAGAACAAGGGAAAAAATTAGCTTCCCCTGCAGAAAAGCTCATCACCAGACAAGAAGGCATGTTCTATACATGCAGCTACATTCATCTAAGTGAAGGAAAGTGAAGAAGTGAAGAACTTCCACCATTTCTTAGTTACAGTCTTTGACAGCTTTTATCCAAAAGTTTTCTTTACCTGCTTTGGGGTTTTTGATGTCATACACAACTTTTTTTTTTTTTTTTAATAAAGTTAAATGGGCCTTGCCAAAATCTGTCTCCAAAGCCAGCTCGCATTTGGCTACTGCTGCACACTCCCAGTTCCTTGCTCATCTTCTGTTGGTTTGGGTGGTTCCTGCTGTAGTGCCTAACATACAGCCTGATTATTTGTCACAGAAATTTAATATACAAATCACACAAATCCATTCACTATAAGGGTGCTCAGCCTTTTTGGCTACCAGCAGTGCATTTCTTCTCTATTCAATGCTTTGCCTCCCTGGACAGACAGCAGCAAGAATGCCATCTGTCCCGAGGTGCCAGGACTTGGCTGGGCCCTTGGACAGTGCATTTTCTGGAGGAGAACCTGAGATGGCAGTTATGCTCAAAGGTAGGGCTTTTGCCACTGTTGAGCTGGTTTTACCTCACTGTTCCCAAAGGAAAAAATTTGCATTAGCATCTGGCTACTTAAGAGTAAGCTGCTTTCAGGACTTCTAGTTCTGCTCTGATCTGCCGGTACACATCTAGATAATCGCAGTGCTGGAATAAAAACCAGGGCTTCCATTAGTTAACAGAGGATATCGCTGTCTCAATGCAAATGAGGTATCTCAGAGACTACCAAGTTCTCTCTATGACTTTTAAAGAGAAATGAGAGCAAATGCTGCAGGAATGTGTTCCAAGAAACAGGATGGATTTCACTGAGGGTGATGGTGCACTCCTGTTCAGTGCTATTTGTTTTGACTCCCTCCTGGTGTTAATTCATATATACCCAAGTAGTTAATAGGTCATTTGGGAAAAATTACACCTGCACAGTGGGTGGGCTCTGAAGTCAGAAGTTGCAGGCAACATCAAGGACACGTGTTTCTGCTCTTAGTGTTGATGCGTAAACCTGCATCTTCCTTCTCTGGCAACTTAACTAATGGGGAAATGCTGAGCAGTTTGTGTGCCTGCACATTCACTGGATAAACAGAACACTAGAGAGAGTTTTATTCCCTGTTTTTTCTTCAGAAGGATGCTGCAGATGTGTAGGAGAAGGTGGAGACATAGCAATGTTAACCAGTGTCAGTGTGGAGAGGTGGCCAGGCATGAGTGGGTGACCCTGCTGTCAAAGATCTGTGCAAATGCAGCATCATAGAACAGCATCCCCTCAAAATGCAAGGAGAAAAATAAAGACTTCCCCAGGATTCTTGCACTGTGTCCCTTATCACATTGATTCCCTCTGGGGTGTCTTCAGGGACTCTTGCACCTGGCAGACTGGGAAGACCAGGTCTCTCCTGCAAAAGTCAAGGGACCTCCTCCATAAAAACTCACCAGGAGCAGCTGTCACTTTGAAGGAGGGAGTTGGCATATATGCTACCTCTTTTTCTCCAGTGTGGTGCTAAATGCAGGGTGATGACAGCATTCAGTCCCACACAAAATGGAATTAGCAACACTGTTCTCAGAAGGTATAAAAACCCGGGGCCCAGTACAGATTTATTCATTCAGAAACAAACTCAGAGGAAAAAGAAACTGAGATATCTAATTTTTTTTGTAAATTACAGTGGGTGTGAGTTCCCAGATAAACAAGACTGAACATTAGCATGCTGGAGACAGCATACCTACTGCTGCTGCCAGCACCCAGGTTATCTGTGTCAGCTCAGAGCAGGAGGGGACAGTACTGCAGCAGCAAGGGAGCTCTGCCTACCCAGCCCAGTCACACAGCCTCATCCCATCCCTGACACCAGCACTCGGGCTTGGCCAGCCTTGTGCCAAGCTTTTACTGGGCAAAAAGTAAATCTGTGGTTTTCTGCTGTTTTATCTGCTGCACTTGGGATTTAGTCACCCAGTCCTCAAGTGTGGAAAAATGCAGGTCAAGGCCATCCTTAACCTGCCAAGGAGCTGCAGAGAATTTGCAGACTGCAGATGCATTTAGAGCATGTCTTTAGAGCAGAACAGAGGCCTGAACAGGCAGTGGTCAGCACAAGGGAGATGAGAAGTGGGTGTCCTTAGATCAGGGCAAGTTGCAGCAACTTCTGCTCTACTACAGGTGTGAGCTGCATCAGGGGAAGGAAGTGTGCAATAGTTACTGTACAGTCTCACTCGGCAGGAAGCTCTAGTCTGCTCCAGATTGATGCCACCTTGACTCAGACTGCATCTCATGAGAGTGCCAGCAGGCAGGATTTGTCTGTGTACTCACAATCTCGTGTTCTCTCAGCTAACAGTGTCACAGGGTAATTATTCTACCATGAAAGAAATAACAAACACTACTCAGTGCCTGACATATTGCATTATTTACTCGCAGTAATAAAAAATATGTGGCCAAAGGCGTGGTCTGAGTCCAGAAAGTCTGGCAAAATTGCTGGGATGTGGTGATGGCTGGTCTTTGTCCGAATTACAGAGTGAGATTTCAGGTGTTGAGTTTTGGATCCACGGTATATCTAAGGGCAAACCTCTGGTGGTCACTTGCATCTCTGGTGTTAGTTTTGGTTTTGGTTTTGGGTTTTGGTTTGGGTTTTTTGGGATTTTGTTTGGTTTTTTTTATACAAAGGAGAACAAATAACTCCTTCTCTCTCTTGTGTAGAGACCTCAGAGTGGTCAGAGGAACACAACAGAGACTGTTATCCTCTCTACAGAAAGCATCTAGATGCAGAGAGTAAGCTAAAGATGAAAATGAGCATGGCAGTTGTCCTTCTCTTTTTGCCTTGCCCCAACGTGCCAAGGGAAGGTAGATGGTGGGCTCTGGTTTGGGCTGCATAAGCAAGGCAGTGCTTTGCTCTCAGGGTGCTGCAGTACTTGTGGGACCCCAGTGTCTGCTGATACGCCAAAACCCTGGGAGGAGCAGCAGAGCAGGACTTAAAATATCAGTATGGGTGCAGAATGTGAGAAGGCCGAAAACAGCCATGAAATCCAGGAAAGGCGACAGATAACAGCAAGGAAACGGCAGGTGCTGGGTGGAGTGGTGACGACACCAAGGCCACACCGCTGATAAGGGCACCAGGCAGACTGGGGCAAGAGCGATGTGACGCAATCCCGCCTGGCCTGCTGCCATCTGTGCCCGCTCAGATGGAGAGCCTGCAAACAGAGCTACAGTCCCCTAGAGCAGAGAGGTGTAACTAGGGCTTATGATGTGATGAGCAGTCCTGTGTGAGTGCATGGATGTGGGCCAGGGGGTACCACTGGTGTGGCACAGGCACAAAGGCGGAGGCAATGCTGAGAGCGAGCAGGCCCAAGACTGGTTTCAGAAGTAGAAGTCCACTTGTTGCCACTGTCGCCAGCAGATTTTATGTGTCTTGCTGCTGGTGACACTAGGTCTCCAGGTCCTCAGGCAAGCCCGGAGCCTTCACATATCCCCATCCTATGTCTTGAATCCTTCTACATCACCATCTTGCTGGTGTAAGCATAGGGAGAAAATGCAGAGCCAGCTGGAGCTCCACAGCCAATGTGAGGGAAGCACCTACCAGAAAACCTCCTGCCCCACCTGAGGAAGAATTTCCCCACCTTTTCTTTGAGGAGTACAGTAGGCAGGACTCTCATTAGGGGTTGCAAGTTTGTGCATGGCAGAAAAGCTTGAAAAGACAAAACAGCTTGCAAGAGGTTATTTACGCTTTGTCATCTCTTAGCATATCATTCTAATCTGCTTTGTGAAGGCAGTGGAATTTGAATACCACTGAGGAATGAGACGAAGGAAGATCAAGCCTTATATCAGCCAACAGCTTTCCTACAGCACCACTGCTTGGTGCCTCCAGCACAGAAAGGAAGCAGACATTTCCTGCCACCCTCTATCCAAGGAGAGGGATCTGGAGTACACAACAATGTGTTCCAGCAGCACTGTCCCAGCCTGTTGTTCCTGCACTGCTGCTGGCGTGACCAAAGAGCCAGGCCATGCTTGGAATCAGAAGCATTGGAGGTGGCACCAGAGGCATTTGGATGGGGTTTTTTTTGTAATAAAAGTTTTGAAGAAGATGTTAAAGGCCCGAGATAGCCCTCATCTAGAACTGTGTAGTGTGTTGGTGTGTGAGCAGTTCACAGGAGGGTTCTGTGTTGTTTATGTTGTCCAGTTTTGGCTAGGACCAGATTTGCCAGATGTGAATCTAAGGACATACATCCGTGTGTGCTGGAGACTGACAGCTGCTTGTCCCACGGACCCAACCTGCTGGTGGCAGGGTTCTTTAGGGCTCACCCAACAATCCTTGTGCACAGTGAGGCTTGGTCAGGTACATGTCCCACTGAGATGGAGATGTCCCACCTCTCTGCTGGTTTGGGTTGTTCACCTTTTGGGGTAAGGTTTCTTTCCTGACTCCTGACCTGATCATCTCAAGGCTACAGTTTGTGACAATTGCTTTTTGTTCTGTCATCTGGCACCACCAAAAAGAGATTGGCTCCATCAGCTTCCCTTCCAGCAGTTTTAGCCTGCTATCAGATCCCCCTTGGCCTCCCTTGTACTAGACTAAACAAGACTAACAGGACCCCATGTGCCTTGGGAACAACTGCTAATGCTGTTAAATATTTACTTTAGTTGAGGGATTTCCAAAGTGGAATAATAATGAAAGCCAAAGGTTATTGAACTGTGTAAACTCCGTGAAGAGGGAATATAAAACGTGTGCAGCTGCCTTGGCAGAGTGGAGGAATATTTCTGCAAGGGGAACCCTGAGCTGGTTACGTGGCCACTTCCCAAAACCTGGTCATAGCCCTGCTGAGTTGCATGAACAAACCTCCAAGGAAAGGATGCGAGCAGCCTCTGGCAGGGCCCTTAGCTCTGTGGTCACAAGGGATGCTCAGGCTGTCCCCTTTAGTCTCAGACAGACAGGGCCAGTGTCTATCTTCCTCTTGAGAAAAAACATCCTAAGCACAGTCATAGTCAGATCCTCAGCAAGTGGAAATGTGTGTGCTCGTGCATCTGGAGCTCTCCCAGCCTGCTGGTGGTTTCTGTGGGGCACGTACCCCTGCTCACCCCTTGCACACATGATACATCCCATCTGCTGCCATGGGGAAGGTGACTTTCTGTCCCTTCTGGCCCAGACATCATTTCAGCAAGTCTGGCCCAAAGGAGTTTTGAGTCAGCATTGGTCTTACACTGACTTTATGACCAAGTGGTCTTCTCTTCCATTCTTCACCCTTCACCTGATTTTTTATTTTTTTTTAATTTTTTTTTAAATTTTTTTTATTTTTTTTATTTTTTTTTACCAAAGGCAAGTGGGGACAGATGTAGAAGAAAAAGCTTCTAAGAAAGAGCAGATAAGAATGCTCACCTTGACACAAAGCATCCAGGCTTTCAGGCAAAGTATCTGGGACATCCTGGGGTCATGATGGTTGTTGAAAAGATGGTGTTTCTTGTCACTGAGGATCATCTCCAGCCTCTCTGTCCCCTCCCTGCTCTGTGTTCCACCTCTGCGTATTTAATCTGGATATCCATGCACACAGCCCCCTTCCAACACCCTGAATCTTATGATAATTTTGTTCTGTCAATCTCAGCTGCAGCCAAGGTGGTGAGGTGTTAAACCTCCTCTATAAGGCTCCTCTAGCACAGGCAGTGACTGCACCTGCAGCTCCGTGCCCCAGGCAGCTGAATTTTGTACCCTCTAGACCCTCTGTGCCCCCAGCCTGTCCCATCCCACCCAGTGATTCTGTGGGCTTGCTGCAGCATGGTGACAGGCCTCCTGTTGTGTTTGGGATCCTGACCAGTGAGTATCCACCTGGCTGGGTCTCATGGGATAATGCTCATAAGATAATGCCACAGTGCCACCACCCAAATCAGCCTGAATTTCCCGGCTTTTCTATGTCTAGTCTCACAACTCAAGTGGCGATCACATATGAGGAACAGCAGCTGCAAAGCTGAAAGGATGGTTTGGGTGAGATACATTCAGAAATAGCTGGCTAGAGTAAGCAGAGAAGAGCAGCATTGCCCAACCCTGATGTGTTGGTTTTGCACAGCGTGGTTTTTGGTAGCAGGGGACCACAGAGGTGGCTTCTGTGAGAAGCTGCTGGAAACTTCTGCCATATCTGTCAGAGCAAATCCCCGATGGCTCTGAGGATGGACATGCCACTGGCCAAGGCTGGGCCAACTGCAGAGGTTGGCAATGCTTCTATGATGACAAATTTAAGGAGAAAATCAAAACAAAGTGAGGTGCACAGTGTTAATTCCAGCCAGAGAAGAGGAGGAGGTAAGGATGTGAGGGAAACATGGAGACACGAAGGTCAGTGGAGAAGGAGGGGCAGGAGGTGCTGGAGCTGAGGTTCCCCTGCAGCCCCTGGTGCGGCCCATGGTGAAGCAGCTGTGCCCTGCAGCCCCTGGGATCCACGGGGGATGCAGAGATCCACCCACAGCCCGTGGAGGAGCTCATGCTGGAGCAGGTGGATGCCTGGAAGAGACTGTGACCCCATGGGAGACCCGTGGAGAGAGGGGCCCTGCTCCCAGGCTGGAGCAGCCTGTCCTTGGGGGACTGCAGCCCATGGGAGGAGAGCCACATCACAGCAATCTTGGGAGGACTGCTGCTCCTTAGATTTAGAGCCATGCTGGAGAAGTTCACAGAGAACTGTCTCCTATGGGAGGGACCCCACAGTCTCACAGGGGAAGGGCTCCTCTCCCAGAGCAGCAGAAGAAAACCTCAAGTGCCGAACTGACTAGAACCCCACATGCAATCTTCCTGCACTGTCAGTGCAGGAGGGAAGGGTTGTGGGAAAGATAGGTGTTTTTAAGGCCTTATTTTACTTCTCATGAGACTCCTCTGTTTTTGTTAGTAATAATTCACTTTGTACCTCTAAGCAGAGCCTCTTTTGCCCTTGGAGTGTTTTCTGCCAGTCCTTATTTCAACCAATGAAGCCTTCATTAATTTTTTCTCTCCTCTGCCCATCTGTAGCAGGGGAAGGTGAGTGAGCGATTTTAGTGGCTGCCTGGAATTTGGCCAGTGTTAAAACACAACACTACAGTGTAAAGGGATTGTAAAGCAGCCTCTGGTGCTGCCACCTGAAGCTGACAAGTGGGAAGCTTCAGGGGAAAGCTTATCTTACGTGTGAGAGTTCCTAAGTGATCCCTTAGGGTGTACAGTCCAGCTGCTCCCAGCAGGAACAGAGCACTGCTTTTCCCAGTGTTCTTGAGATAAGGCTGTGCCCTCCCCTATAAAGGCAGCCAGGAGCAGAGCAAGGTGCATGAGCAGGTCTGCCTGAACCGACCATGACTGGGAGAGAGCTGCTGCTGCTGCTGCTGCTGGCAGCAATGGTGACTCTTGTTGCTGCCGGAGGTAAATCCGCTCTGCTCCTGGAGGCTGGTTCATCAGTGGTGGGTTGGGAATGACAGATGGATAATGGGATGGAAGGAAATGCATGATAGGGCAGAAAGACCCAGAAATTCTGGTTTGGAGAGGAGGTGAGGTTAGGGCAAACAAAGAGTGGCAGCATGGTGAGGAAGGACGACAGGAGCAAACACACTGTGCCTTCTTTACTAGCAGTTTGTGGCAAGGGTTATAGGCTGGTTCGTCAAATATATTGCACTTGGGACTGGTCTGGGAGAGGCAGAGTCCACAATGTGAACAGGAACCAGGCCCTGGGAGGACAGCATGTACACTGCGGTGGCAGCTGCTGCAGTTCCTGCCTCCATGAAAACTGGCAAGGCTTTTCAAGAACAGTATGTGCTCAGCATATTTACATGGGAAACACCTGTTTGTAGGTGCTGGGAAGTCAGGTAGGGTGGTCCTGCAGCTGCCTGTCTGTGGGCCATTTGTGCACTGCACAGGTGGGCTGTGAACTGTTGCAACTGTTGTTGCCTGAGAAAAAGGAACCCACCAAATGCTGCTCTCCCTGGAGATGGCATTGTCCAGCTGTGCAATAGCACCAAGCCTCATCCCTCTGAGGATACCCCATGCCACGTGCTGCATTACATGGTTTCCCATTTCCTGAGGTGTGTTGGATGCTCCCTGGAGCTTCTGACCCAGAAACTGGGAGAGAGGGCTGTTGGGAGATAGTTTAGGGGGTGGGAACAGCCATTCACAGCTTTGTCCCAGCCAGCTCAGCTGTGGATGGAATCTTTGTACTGTGCTGCTGGCAGGGAGGGGTGGGAGTAACATGCAGCAGCAAACTGATCGCCCCTCATGAAACCCACAGAGCTGACTCAGTCCTGGATGGGCTCTGCAAAACACTGCCTTCCCTTTGGCCTGGACGTGATCCTCTGTCAGTATCTCCTGCTTTTGCCATCAGGCACAGGTGTGCCAAGCTCACGGGTCTCTGCTTTGTTTCAGGGGCAGAGCTGAATGAAGGGAGTGGCCTGAAAAGGGTAAGGGGCATCTGGTTTTCTTTGTTCATGGCTTGAGACGGGTAGGCCTGGTGTGCCTGAGGGAAAGATTTCCCAGCAGTCATCCCCAGCCTCATGGCAACTGGTGTTCCAGCACCAAACCTACACCAAGCCCAGGCCACAAGTCCCACTGAGAGATTCAGTGGCCCCTGCTCCTCTGTGGGCACGCACTGCTCCAAGAGAGAGGGAACCAGTTTATCAGTGGCACCTGCTCCCGCCTGAGTGTTCTGGGGGGAAGAAATGGGTGCTGCTGGCACTGAAATGTGTGCTGTGGTTTCTCCTTTCCAGCCGGTGTGTGAAAACCTGGTTGACCTGCATGCCTGCCCCCTCCTGTACTTGCCCATCTGTGGAACTGACGGGAATACCTACGCCAATGAATGCCAGCTCTGCGTGGAAAAAATGTAAGCTCATGCCCTTGGCAGGGACCTCCTGGGTCTAATTTTGGCTCTCTGAAAGCAGGTGCTTGTGAAGTACAGTGATTCGGGCTCCCCAGAACTTGGGGAAAGCCATGGCAGGCTGCACTTGCATGGCAAATAACACAAGCCAAGTGCTGGGCTGCAGGAGGGAAGGTATGACCAGCTTGCCAAGCAAAGCTGCGAGGAAGTGCAGAGCTGTACCCAGCCAGTCTGAGGAAGGGGGTGCCTGGGGGTAGCCAGCAGCAGCCTACAGTTGCAGATGGGATGAAGCCTCAGTCGTCTTGGTGCAGGCAATACAACATGGAGCAGCAGCTACAAACAGCAGCCCCAAGAGGTGGAAATGCAACACAGACACCAGGTCAAATTGGTGGTGCACCACAGAGGTGTGAGGGGGATCTCCATTCTTGGGGGTGGTGGCTGGGGCTCAGAGCCATGGCCACCACAACCTCATGCTAGGGACAGCCCTTCTGTGAGGTTGGGCTGCAGACACACCACCAGGGCCACAGGCCCTGGGAGGACACATCCATGAGCCAGGACGTTGCAGTCACCTCAGCTCTTTAGACAGGAAAATGAGCAGGTCAGTTTTGTAATAGTCAGCTCCATTCCCCTTGATGGAATGCAGCCAAAGTATGACTCACAGAATGGGGATTTTTTTTTCATCTCTTAACTCTTTTTTTCCCATATTACTCTAGGAAAACCAGGCAAGACATCCGAATTTTGAAAGATGGGGAGTGTCAAGATACCTGAGCTTTCTGAAAGCTTTCCTGAGCCTAAAAACAGGTGATTAATTGATCCTGTGTGCTCTGTGCCGATTGCACACTTAAGCTAGCTATGGTGAATAATAAAATGACATGCACAATCTTATTTCAACAGCACTTTTTTAATGCATGGCTGGAGGAAAACAGTGTAAGCCAGTTCCCACCAAGGGTTACTAAAAGTGCACAGTAAAAACAGTAATTTGAAATCCACATAACAAACCGCGGTGCTCTGCATAAAGCATTATTGCAACCACACTCCTGCAAGAAAAGCCATGGGGAAGTAGCAAGAAACACACCAGTCCTGATGTAGAAGGTGCTGAACAAGCACAATTTTTTGTTTGTAGAAGGCCATTTAATGAAGGGAAAATAAAGTTTCTCTGGCACGGGAGAAGATGACTCCCTGGCTCCCTAGTAAACTGTTTCCAAAGCTGATGTAAATTGAAAATAGTAACATCTGCACTTCTCATATTAGATGTTATTCTGCTTTTTATCTAAGGCCCTTACATAGACCAATCAGCTCAGATAACTCATGGGAGCATAGAAAGAGCATGAGCAGAGATGGTGAACACTAGGAATCCCAGATACCTGTATCAGCACTTGAGAAAAACCCCAAAGTGAAGAATTTTCACATCTACGTTGCTCCTGGTGTCAGGGCCATCTTTGAGATTGTGACAGGGCTCAGTTCTGCCAAGGTAATAGTGTCAGTGTGCATCAACAGTCTTTGGGGTTTCCTTTGCTCCTTCCTCTCCCACTTCTAGCACATGGACACAACTCACCTTTCACAAAACACCTACAACAAGGCCATACAACTTGGGCAGGCAAAGGGCCCCCTTTGCTTACAGAGATCACACAGCTTATGCAAGACTTGCCTCCTTAACTCATTTTAGTCCTGTACCAGATCTCATTTTCGTACAGAATTACCAGTTGAGATTTCTGATCATCTTTGAAGAGTGCTTCAGGGTGAATTGAAACCTTCCAAGGACAGTCTGTGCTCACCCACATGAGATCATGTTGCTCTGACTTGCTGCCATACTAGTATCCCATGCAGCTCTCATTTGCAGGCATCTGAGTAGGAGTCCAGGGTCCACCATGTGGCCAAGTGAGCTCCCCAAAGTCAGTGACCATCCTCGGAGTCTGGGAGATGTGCCAATATCTACTGTGACTATTGTGCTTGGTCAGCTGGAATTCACCCTCTCACCCAGTTCTGCACCTTGCCGGAGCCACCAAGTGGGACACCCATAGCACCACAATGCACAACAAAGCCACTGCTGACAGATTTAATGCTGCAGCTGGAAATAGTATTGAGGAGCATAAAACAGATGTGCTCAGTCAGATGGGTTGTATCCACTGCTTTCTGTCCCAGAGGTAACTGCTGTCATCAAAAACTTTATTGTCCTTAGAAAGTTCTCTCCAAGGCTGAAAAGTCCTAGCCTGACTAGTTGCTCAGGGTTATCCAGAGCTTTGATTTTCTCTGTTTTCCTTTCCTGGACTCTTTCCATTTCTGCAGAGAAGGGGACACCTCTCCAGGACTGCTGCCATTACCTCTGCATTTGTCCTAAGGCTCTGCAAACCTGTTTGTCCCCTTCCAGTCCCTAAATAGCATGGAAAAGATGGTCTGGCTGTGTGCTACTCTCTGTGTTGCCACGTCTTCTCTGCAGACCTTATTGTCTCCCCTGCACCATAGGGAAAGGCTTTGGTAGGGCTATGAACCCCAAAACACATCCATGGTGAACAACACAAATGTATATGCTCACTCCTGTCCTGAGGTATTCTGCTCCTGCTGCTGCCAGCTCAGCCACAGGCAGGATTTATTTGGGCAGCTCTATCCCAGTTTTCTGCCAGGGCTGAGGGGAAGGTTATGCCCAGCTTAGCATAACTGGGGATCATTCTCCCCTGGGGTGGGCAAGTGTCACCAGCATCTCAGCCCCACACCATGGCCAGCTGCACTGGCAGAGTGGCTACAGCCCAAGAGTGTGTGTGCTGTGTATGCCCTGAGAGCCACGACTATTTATGTGCAGAGGCTAGGAAAAAACAACACAGACCATCCAGAAGCTCTTCTGAAGAGGGAAACCACATACCTCCAGCACAAAGTGGAGTGTTTATTCAGAAACTGTGGAACTAAAGCACAGAGTAATAGGCCAGACCTGCAAGGTCAGAGCATGGGCAGCCACAGGACAGGATCAGTGTTGACTCTACACACAGCAAATTCAGAGATACTCATCCTCCTCTGGGATTTGTGGATTTGGCTGTTTATTTCACATGGCTCAAAAGCAAGTGGCAGACCAATGGAAGGGTGAAGGCAGTGATTGAGCACTACCACAGACCTCAGGTCCTGTGCAAGACCAGCCTGGTGCAGAGAGCCTGACTCTGAAGCCAAACAGATCTGTGTCTGGCAAGGTCAGGTGAGACTCAGGAACCAGCTGGTGGACAGCAAGATGCCTGCAATGCCCTGGTCTGTGCCAGAGAGTATGCATCTGAACTCACACTTTTGTGTATACTTTTCCTGTTCAATTTATCTGTGTGTTTCTCATCTTTTCATGCTTCAGTCAAGGCAGGAAAATAAATGTACTATCTACTTTCACAGGCAGCACAGTTTGTCACACAGAGCAATGAGTAGTCGCTCTCCCAGAGCAGTGTGTTGCAACCAGACAAGTTTCCTCAAGTCAGGGAGTGAAAGACAAGCCTGCAAGTTGATTCTTTGTCATTGTCCTGTGAGACAAAACTGGGAGAAGTGCCCTGACACCCTGTAAGAGTGGCAGCAGCATGGTTCCCACAGCTGCCCACGTTGACCAGGGCTGATCCATGACTGCAGGGATATGTAGGTCTCTGGATAGTGCTTTGCAGTAGCTTTGCCAGATAGGGGCAACAGATACCCTTGAGGCTCACAAAGACCTTTGACTTACACATAGATCCAAAGCCTGGTGTTGTGTCTGCAGTGAAAGCAATCCCACCAACGGCAGGATCCAGCCCTAGGAGTGTTTGTCCCTTGGACAAAACTTTTCTAGGATATTTGTGTGTTGAAAGCTGTGTGGGGGCAACGGTGAGATGTCCCCAAGGCTGGTGACGTTCCCCTACCGAGCAGCTCCAATGACATTTGAGGAGTCCGTGACACTGGAGATGCTCAGGTTGCTGAACACTCAGTTGACGTCTTCCAGGGCCTCACCTAGGAAACTGGATGCATTAGTGGAAATGGCCCAGGGCTAGCTGAACTGAAATGTGGAGAGAAAGGGGATGGAAGCAGCACTTGGAACACTGTAAAGTGCCCAGCTACAACAGTTCACGTGGTCAAGACTGGCCAGAAAATTTAACGCACTTGTACAAATTTCTCTGCAGCAAAGGGGGTGCAGCTTTGGCCACATCTCAGTCCCTCTACTTCAGAGCACAGACAACTTGAAAGTAGGCGGTGGGGCCTGCAGTTTCCACATTGCTAACCATTACCAAAGTTTTCTGTGGGATACTGAAATGGCTTCCTTGGCATTTAAAGTAATTTACACTCAAAGGACAAGTGTCTTCCAGGTATTTCCTTCCTGAGATATGCAAGTGCAAGCTCTGTAAGATTTTAAAGTCCATCTATTCCATTAAACACCTCTATAGAATGGGGGGCACAGTGACGTTTTCTTTTACAAATGCTCCCTTCAAGGTCGAAGACAGATGAAATGGAGAAATATTCACGGTATTGACTCTGCAGTGTCTTATGGGATTGTTTTGCTGAGTCAAGAGCCACTTATCAGCTGTCACCAGGCTTTGGGGTGACTGAGTAGATGTCGGTGTGAGAAGCTGAGTGAGCCGCAGCCTGAGCACGTGCCCAGTTCCCATGGAGCACTGAAACACGCAGGGATTTCCACCCTTCCTTTTGTGCTTCATGCCACCTGCAAACAGCCCAGAATATAGAATCATAGCATCATTTAGGTTGAGAAAGACCCTTAAGACCATGAAATTCAACCATTAACTGCCATGTCCCACAGGAAACCATGTCCCTAAGCACTATGTCTACACATCTTTTAAATACCTCCAGGTACAATGATTCCACCACTGCCCTAAGCAGCCTGACATCCAACCTAAACCTACCCCAGAGCAATTTGAGGTCCTTCCCTCTTGTCCTATTGTTTGTTACTTGGGAGAAGAGATGGACCCCTACCAGCCTACAATCTACCATCAGGAAGCTGTAGAGAGCAGTAAGATGTCCCCCCAGGTTCCTTTTCTTCAAGCTCAACTCCCCCAGCTCCCTCGGTCGCTCCTCAAAGGACTTGTTTTTTAAACTCTTGGCCAGCTTCTTTGCTCTTCTTTGAGCATGCTCCAAGAACTTCAGTTTCTCCACCTGGGATGGGGCAACCCTGGGTGTGTGTATAGATTGGGAAAAGAAGCTAGAGAGCAGCTCCATGGAAAAGGACCTGGTCTGTGGGAGGCTGAACACGAGTCAGCAGTGCCCTGGCAGCCAGGAGTGCCACCTGTGTCCTGGGGTGCATCAGGCACAGCATCACAGCCGGGCAAGGGAGGCATTGTCCTGCTCTGCTCTGAGCTGGGGGCAGTGTTGGGTATAAGAAAGACATTGAGCTCTTAGAAAGTGTTCAGAGGAGGCCAGCAAAGAGGGTGAAGGGCTTTGAAGTGAAGCTGTATGAGAAGCAGCTGGGGTCACTTGGTCTGTTCATCCTGGAGGAGACTGAGGGGAGACCTCACTGCAGTTACAGCTTCCTTGTGAGGGGAAGAGGAGGGGCACACACTGATCTCTGTGGTGACAGTGACAGGACCTGAGGGGACGATCTGAAGCTGAATCAGGGGAGGTTTAGGCTGGATATCAGGAGAACACCTGACCATATTCCATAATCTATCGTAATACCAATTGAAAACCTTAAAGAGGTTCTTCACCCAGAGGGTGGTTGGGCACTGGAACAGGCTCCCCAGGGAAGTGGCCACTGTACCAAGTGTGTCAGAGTTCAAGAAGCATTTGGACAATGCTCTCAGGCACATGGTGTGATTTTGTGGTGTTCCGTGCAGGATCAAGCATTGTACTCAATCACCCTGCTGCATCCTTTGCAGTTCAGCATATTATGTGGTTCTGTGAAAATGAGTTTTTTGTAAAGACGGACACAAAACCAGAAACAATGTTCAAGGTCTGATATGTTTGCCCCTCCAAAAGCACTGCCTTTGCACAGTGAAGTATCCTGCCAGGATACAGTTTTCAGACATCTGCATGACCAGGTTGTCTCTAGGGCTTTGCGGCATCACACAGTTCTGGAACATGGACACCCTCAGCAGCTTGGGACACCTTGTCTTCATTTGTGACTGAGTTACAAGAAACTATTCTGTGAATGACTTGGTAGCCCCACATCTCTTTATGCCATCCATGTTCCTGGCCCACCCTCCCATATCAGAGTCTCCCCATATCTGCACTGCTGCCACCACCCTGTCGCTTCTTTTGGGGCTGTTAGACATACCCCACCTCTCTGGAGGTACCATGTAATCTGCATTGGACACAGGGCAGGAGCCCTAGAGTAAAGTGGTAACTCTGGGGATAAGAAGAATGGCAGCAGAGATGACCGCAGACATCCAAGGTTACATCTTAAGAAATTTACATGCATGAAGTTTCAAGCTCTGGAGCTTCCAGGGACCTAGAGAGAGATCCTGCTGAGAGCACAGGATGTACACTAAAAATAAAAGAGACTGGCAAAGGCTGGAGGCAGCCAGATCTGCTCATCCCTGAGGAACTGCTTTCCTCAGGGCAAGCCCTCAGACTTCTCAAGGAGATGGGATCATCCCTGCGATGACAGTCAGGTCCCAGAGGACCTAGGGGTAGACATGTTATCAAGTTCTTCTACCACTTTTGAACCACTTTTGAGTTCATGGGGGGCAGGGAGGAAAGGGATTAGGGGCACTACCACCTAACCAGTTCATAATTGTCTCATGGAGAAAAGTGCTGATAGCAGCTGAGTGCACTAGAAACTGGCTAAAGAGGTATCTCTGGTCCATCAGAGCTGTTACACACAAATCTTGAACTTTTCTGTGCTATCCTGGCATAAGAAACTATAAAGGCAGTTTTCAGGAGAGGTCAAGATTACCCCTTCATCTCACATGCACTGATCTAGGGGCCTGGCCATTCCCACAAAGCAAGGAACAGCCTCTCAGTATTGAAGCCACTGTAGCAGGGAGCAGCTTCCCCTTTGCAGCGATTCTGGCCCTGCAGATGGTCCTGCAGAGGCTGCACAAGCCTGCAGGGCTGGGGGCTGCAAGGAGCTACCAGCAGCTAGGAGCAGCCACTTAAGGAAATCATCCTATGGGGGCAAGGGAATAGCTGGGGCTTCCCACTGGTTTTACTGGGGCTGCCTGTTGCCATCCTGCTTCATGAGTGAAGTGCTTTGTTCATGGTCCTAATCCACAGGGTCTGGAACAAAGAGTCATTAGGAAGTCCTCAACATGCACAGCCAGGCTGGCATGGATTTATTATTCTGTCTGGATCCCAGGAAGGTGGTGCAGCTCTTGGACAGGTAACATGACTGTGTCAGTCTCCATCCTGAGGGGTTTCCAAAGAATATGACAACACAGCCATGCTGACCTTGTGAAGCAGCCAGTCCTGCCATGGAGGATGTCCCTTCCTACTGCTTGGATCATATGCAAGCACCTTCAGACAGCATATGTCCCATTTCAGATCTCTCAAGGGGTCCTTAAGGACTAACATGTCCCTGCATCTCGCTCTGGAAAGCAGCAGTGAGGCAGTGCCACATCCTGCCCTGCCATGTCCACTACAAAGGAGACCTTTTGAGTCACAGTTTAGCAACAGTGAGTGTAAATTTCCTATCTGAAGTGGAATTATTTGTAGTATAAAAGCATTAACATGTTTTGCAATCCACACAGTAGATCCTGGACAGAGACTCACACACCTTTGCACTCTGATAAGGAGAATATTATTACCCTCCTAGTGGCCTGGCCAGATAAGAGGTTTGGGGCGGGCAGTCTGCATTTTTTTCAAGCTCTCATTATGCTGCACCAGTAGCTCCAGATGCTGTTTCCAGGGAACTAAGCTGCTTTCTAATTAAAACTGCAAAGAGCAATGGAGAGTTTAGGCAAAGACCATGCTTCTTTGGACTCTTCCCTGCCACCCTCTGCAGCCTGTGAGGAGTATGCTGTGCCAGGTAATGATGAGAACATTCCTAACTTGAGCTTTTGGAGAGAGGAGAGCATGATTTTTGTTACCAAGTGTTTCTCAGAAAGAAACTAATAATTATTAGTCTGTGCTTGGGGGTGGAGGATGCACATTTAACTGCAAATATGTGTCTTTTTATATGTTACGTTTCAGATCACAAAGGCAGAAGCACATATAAAGACTTTTCAACTAAAGTCCTTCAGAGAGCATCAGTAGATTGTTTGCAGACCAGCAGTACTGCCTCCTTGTTTTTATAACTTGGTTTTTCTTTCTCTTTTCATTCAATTTCTGTTTCTTTGTGTCCTCTAGTAAGTTTATTTTCATGAGGATGCATATGTTTTACTGGGATCTTTCCTGCTTAGTGCTGACAGGTGACAGCTTTGGAACTGTTGTGGGAGTGCTTTCTTGGACAAGTTAGAAGTGAATGAGGGGTGTTTTCTCAGAATGGACTGGGAAGGAGGCTGATTGCAAGCAGCTAAAATTACTTTTACAGCTCACAAGACATTTTGAAAGGAAAAGAGAATCACCTTGGCTGCAAATGGGGTGTGCAAGGGATTATGTATTTCAGTAACTGAACTGAGGCCCTGTGCAGATCATGCTACTGCAACTCGTAACCTCATCTTCCCAGGGAGTTCACTGCCTTTCTTCTATGTGGATGGCACACTCATCTCCTGCTGGCTGAGCTCTACTGTCTCTGTTACTACTTCATGTCAGGGAACAATCTCCCAGTTATCTTGGAGTTATTCTCAACTTCCCTAGCCAGTGTCCTGGGCAGTCAGATGTAATTTTAATAGTTGACTCTGCTTTGATGAGGACATTGAAGCACAGACCAACATAAATACTCTTCAAACTAAATTTCTGTAAGATTGTTATCATTAATTATCAGAAGTGTCTTGTGTAGAAGTCTACTTTGGGCAGAGACTGGCTCCTGCTGTCAGTTTTGCATTGTCCTGTCCTGGACCACAATTTTTCTTGCATGTAATAAATATGTGGGATAAAACAGCTGTAATCCCAGCTCAGCCTTCAAAGTCTTTCTCACCTTGACACTTCTACCATCTGATCAAGAGAATGACAAAATGACAAATTTTCACTGATTTCACTACTTCAGTGTGCACTGAGGCTTTTTGTGTGGATCTGATTACCTCTGGAAGGAGCAGATCATAGTTTTGCTTTTCCACTCGTGTGAATTTTGTTAAAACTATGAAAATTAATTATTTTGTGATCTCTTCAGTATATGTTTGGGAATTCCCTCTTCCTCAAGGCCTCAGGGAAGTAGTGTTGCTCCCTTTGTCTCCTGGGATTGGGTCTCATGCTGCTTGATTTGAGACAATTTTTTATTATCACAGTTTAGAGTCTATGCTAGAAATCATCAGGGATTGCTGTCTTTTAGGACAAAGACATAGAGAAGTGAAGTCCAGACCTTTTTTCAGGCTGGTCTTTGCCTTGGGAAACAATTTGGAGCCCTTTGCATCCAATGAAATGGACACTGCTTTCCCTGGCCAAAGAAGGCATGTCAGAGGGTGACTGGGATTTGTGGAGTGCTCCTCTCTGCTGGTGGCAGTATGCAACCTTCCCAAATAATAAAGCCACTGTTGGAGCTTTTTCACATCAGTTTGTCTTTATTCAGCCCTGTCACAGTCTTCCTCACAGCTGCAAACCATCTTGAGGCTGTCTGTGTGGTGTTTGGGGCCAAGCAGCCCCAGCGGTGTGTACTAGCCCTGTCTTGGTCTCTGGCTGGATCACCATTGCCCCACAAGGCCTCAGCCCAAGGCACACGAGCATCTGTGTGGGTAAGGCTGTGCCCTCTGGCTCATCCTTGCCCCCACAGAGCTGTTCTTTTGTGAAGGGCTGTCTGTTCTGTGGGTCAAGGCTTTCTCCTTGGTTGTTAGATAAACACCTTAATTTCAGTGGTAGCCAGTTCCAGCTGTCTGGGAAAAAGGGTAACAACAGAGCAAACATGAGGAATTACCTTTCAGTCTGCACCAGTGTTTGATCAAAGGCAACAGGCCCCAGGTCTCTTGCAGTAGGGGAGTAGGTTGGACATGGGTCACCCCACGGAATTGTAATTGGAAATCTAGAGTAATTGTCAGGCTAGGAGCCTGGGAGTTTTGGTGTCATCAAATCCTGAGGCCGTGCTGGAAGTACAGCGCTCAAGTAGTTACATATCAAGACCTCTTGGACAACAAAAAGCATGGCCTCTTGCATCAGTGCTCTAGTACCAGGCAGGGAGGGATCAGAATGTCATGTTAGCACTCACTTTATCCTTGTAGATGTCATCATAACCCGTCGCTTGAGAGACCGGGAGTTGCTCAGGAAAAGAAAAGCAGAAGCCCTGGAGAAAGATTCAGCTCACTGGGTTCTGAGGTAAATCTTGCTTTCTCTGTCACATTGCTTTTGTGGTGCACTAAACCTGAGCCCAGACATGGCCCAGCCCCTCCACCCAAGGACAGAGCCATCAGTATTCAGTGGGGAAAGGTGACCTGCAGCCAGCAGCTGCTCAGGGTTTACTGAGTTACTGTGGGGAGAGATGCATGGGGTGGTATCAAGCAAACATCAGTCATAATGTGGGGCTGAGGAAAAACTTGTTGCCCAAGCTCCTGCTCACTGCTGCAGCTGCAGGAGGCTGTTGTGCAGGGCTTAGGAAGGGGCTGCAGAACTGCAGCTTCTGCCAGGAGGAACCGGGTCACAATCACAACAGGGGGACCTAGCAAAGCCTGCCTTAGGGCAGAAGGGAAAGTCCTTTGTCCTATTCCCAAGTCATCATCCCTGTGAAATCCCCTGGCAGAGACTATAAGACCGAACAGCAAAGGAGAGCCAGAAGAGCCAAAAGAGGACGGGGCCGTCAGGCAGTGGTCAAGGCTGTCCTGGAGACAGAGCCAGGAGTGGACCCCCAGCCTGACCCACAGGAGAAGGCTGAGCCAGTGCCCTCTGAGCCAGTGCCCTCTGAGCCAGTGCCCTCTGAGCCAGCACTGCCTGAACCAGTGTATCGACAGCAGCCACCTACGCTGACCATCCAGAACATGGTCGGTGGGATGCAAGCAGTGGCAACGGAAGAGGAGCTGGCAGACGGGAGCTTGGACCCTGCTGGTGAGTTTCCACAGAGCTGCTGGCCCTGGGGGGAAGTGCAGTGCTGCCTCTTGAGGACTGTCCACCTCATCAACAATGATCCCACAACATCTCCAGGCCATGGGTCCCTACCCCACAAAACTTGGCAAGCTGAGAACGGGTCGGGGGGATGGTGGGACAGAGGGGACAGACAGCTCTCTCCAAGGCCAGGGGAGTGATAACAAGTCCTCTATTGTCAGTCATTGGAATGGGGTTGTGGACCTGGTCCTTAGTAACTCCTTGTCCTAAGAACACTTCTGTGTCTCTGCCAAGAGCCATATTAGGGCTGGGTGATATCTCTGTGGAGATCTCTTCTCTGTGGAGAGAAGATGTGTTTTTTTGTGACCAGAGGCGGTTGTGGGAGCCAAAGTCCAGGTGTGCTCTGTCCACAGTCCATCCAGTTTCAGGACTGACACAGGGATGGTGGGAGAGCAAAGTGGGCACTGGGACAAGGGTGGGTGCCTGCAGGCAACAACACCTTTGAAACCGGCCAGGACTGAGGCATGGAGGGCACTAAGCTGGTCGGAATGGCAGGCTGGTGTCTGGGCTCAGAAAATCCATTTACAGCTACCTTAGCAGGAGTTGTTCTCAGATCTGGCATGGGAAGAGTAGAGTACATTCGCTTCAGCAGTCAAACATGCAGGTTGCTTCACAGCCAGGAAAACTTAGGATCTGCTTCAGAGGAGGTGACAATCCTCTGACCCTCAACTACTGCATTTCCAGCAATGTCTGTGCAGTGGGGAAGAAAAGGCCTGTTGCTGCAAGGCATGTGGTGCCCTCGTGCCGTGGAAAACAGCAGCTCTGTGTCCTGGGCTCTGGGGTGGGTGTCCAGCCTCTAGACGTGAGGTCTTGAAATGGGCCACCATCAGCGTAGTGGTTATTGCCTCTGGCTTTAAACCTGCCACTGCTTCACCTTCTCCAACTCCCCTCCACAACTAGGACTGCCCTTGAAAAGCAGGCAATCCACCCTGAGATACCTAGCATCTTCTTCTCCAGGCAATTGCAGGAGACTGGCCGTGGGGCTTTAACATGGGGATAAATGGGATACCCTCTCATGCAGAGGGGCAACGCATGAGAGCCCCCCAACATGAAATTATCTGTCTCTTACATGCCTTATAGGTGAGGAGGATGTGCTGAAACCAGCAGAAGCAGATATACTAGAAGAGTTGAATACTCCTCTGGGAAAGGACCACCAGGACAACGAATTTAACGCACATATTCTGTATTAACTTTCTGATTACTTGGGGATATTTTTTATTTTGACTCTTGCCTCACCAACTTGATAAGTATGGCAAGTGATTTTGAGCAGCTGCTTTCTGGGGATTCATAAAGCCCATACTCTCCTTGTCACTCTGCTTTCTATGCTTCTTCCAGGCTAAGGAGGCAGCCCCTAGGGAGTTGCCTGTGGCTCGTGAGCCCCCCGCTCTCTCTGCAAACAAGCTGTTTTACTTGGGCCCATGGAAGGCTCCACGCTGCTCTGCTATGCTACAGTTCAGTCGTACAGCCCAGCATCCATCTGTGTTCCTGAAAGTCATTTCTTATTTGTGTGAGTGGCATTGCAGAGCTAGGCACCCACTGTGATTTTTAGCCAACTGGAGAAGCCCAGCTTGGGCTTTTTACTGCACCCTATAAACCCCAACACCCTTTGCACCATTATTTTTAGTCTGAAAGTTTTTCTCATAGCCTGTTTTTCTCTGCAATAAACATCTTGCTTTCCTAAAGCTGGAAATAGTTTTTGGTTTTAATTTCTGGGCACCTTCACTCGGATCTTGTAAGACAAACAAAACATGGTTGAAAATGGCTGAGTGCATTGGGCTGAAACTTGGCTGAATTATACACTTTTGTCAGGAAAATGCCATTGGGGCAAAGACAGGAGACACTCTGCACAGTCATTGTGTTCCTGTCTCCCTACTCTTCACACAGGATTTCTCCTGAAGCCAGGAGGTAATGGGGCACCCTGTGTCCCTCCCCATGTTTTGGGTTTTGTCCTTGTTCCTGTACATAGCAAGGGAAGAGACTTTCTTACATTTCTGTAATATCCTGACACAGAGGGTCCTCTTGAGAAGGTCTGAAGGTCATATTGCCATTGTTTGGCTTCCCAAGGGCCTGTCTCCCAGAGCACAAGGCTGGCCAGGCCCTGAGGGCACCCTTAATTTGGGGGACTTTTTTTATGGCTCTAGACATATTGCTGCTGCTGTCCTAGAGCATTCAAGGCTTTGTGTCACAGCATGTGTGACATCTAACTGGTGACACCAGTAAGAGGCTCTACAGTGACAGGAGGGACACCCTTGACATCCCACCTCTGCTTTGGTCCCAGGGACATCACATGAGGAGCAAGTGTTTGCCAGCTCTTCGCACAGCCTCCCCTCGCTGCTGTCCTGAGCTCTACAGATACACTGCCAGAACCCCTAAAGCACCTGGTGGGTGTCAAAGCAGAAAGCATTCAAAACAGAAAGCATTCAGCAGCACCACACCAAAGCAAATCCAGCTCCATTCCCCACGGGCAGGAGGGGATGGAGGGACGGGTTTCCCTGCACAGGTATCCTGTTTTGGTCTCCATAGACGTATCAGCTAACATGAGGTTTTGCTCTCCCCTTGAGTCATTGATACTGGTGGCAGCTGAACAAGATCTGTCAGCTTCTGCCATGCACCACTCAAACCTCACTCGCAGCCCCGAATATCTAAGGTACAACAAGAGAGCCTTGTGGAAGCCCTGCAGCATGGGAGGAGCTTCTGTCTGGGAGGTTTGCTCTTAGACCAAGGCTCTGGGGGAAGGCAGCTGGAGCTGCACTGGCCTGAAGGGGAGCCAGGGGCTGGAGGTCATGTTATGGTTGAGCAACATCACAACAGTTGTGCTGGGGTCCTCCTGCAAGTGTGGTGCCCACACTGTGCTGCAAAAAGGCTGGGCTGTATCTGCTGCCAGGCAGGCCAGGGGACCCTTCCAGCTGGTGGAGCCCCACAAGTGCCATGGCAGAGACCAGCAAGAGCCAGTGGCCCTTCCCAGCTCTCCAATCCTCTGTAGTGCTGACAGGAAGGGGGAATCGCCCATGCTGCCCCCTCCACATCTGCTGACATTTAGACTCTCTTGGCTTCCAGAGCCCTTTAGATTTTGGGGAGAAGAAGCTTCTGTGGGGGGTTTAGACTCATCTTACAGCTCACATCAATCAAGGAGGGTGCAGAACAACTCCATTCCACCTTCTCCATTGAGAAGTGGAGCTGTAAGAGGTGGTGAAGGCTGGCAGAGTGAGGTGTTCATGAACATGGGGCAACACTCACTCTTGAAACACACATGGGCAGTAGTGCTTCCCTTGCACTGGAGGAGCTGGGGGAGCTCCCTGAGGGCAGAGTTGCGCAGGAACCAGAGCAAGCATCTCTGTGGAAATGCCTTTGGTGGCTAGGAAGTCCTGGAGTCATCCCAGGTACTGCACACTCTCTCTAAGAGATGCTCGTACTCTGTCTTCTTTGGCAGATAGCAAGGAAGGTGCGTGCAAACAATAAATCTTATCGCAAACTAAACAAGAGAAAGATAAATCAACACTAATTCACCATGCACTGCTCCTTTCTCTGTTGAGAGGACAGATAACAGAGCTCTTGCTTACACAGAGGGGGTTCAGGTGTGAAGCTGGACTCATGGTGGTCCATGTGCCCCCCTGAGTTAGGTTCTGCTGCCTGAATGGAGCTGGGGACAGGCTGGTAAGAGCAGCTGTATCTAGGTAGGGAGGCTGCTGTTTTGCAGGTGTAACAAATCACCTTCTTCCTCTCTTCCTCCTTCCTGAGTCCAAGACAGAAGTCTTTACCTAGGGCCATTGACAGAGAGTCCAATAAAGTAAAAGGTGCCCGACACAGTGATCCTTGCTGTGCTGCAAAGTGGCAGAGCTGCCTGAGGCTCCTCCAGAATGCTCTGACCTGCTCCCTGAGGCATGCAGATACATGTTGTGGCACACAGCAGACACAACCACTGTGGTTGTCTCCTCACTAGTGAGATTCAGCATATCGGTAAATGTCAACTGGGCTGCACTGAACATGCTCCTGTGAGCTTTTCTCAGGGCTTCAGGTCCTGTCCCCCACACCGCTGCACAGCACAGGAAGCCATCCTGAGTGCTGACAGTCATGACATGACAGCTAAGGAGAGGAAACCTAACATCATATCCTAGAGAGCCAGACTGTCCTCTATCTGTGGCAATATCGTTTCAGGAAACATGCTTCTAGCTCTATGGGACAAGGGAGGCTGTTTGGTTTGTGCACCCTGGCTTCCCACTTCTCAAACTGCTCTTAATATACGGGGCCCCCCACATCTGCTGAAAGTCAGGGGTAATTTGTGGCAGGCTGCTGCTCATAGGTGATGTTTTGAACCAGAAGGATCTTCCTGTCCTTAGTAGAAGTGAGAACATAGCTAAGCCTCAGCAGAAAGAAGTGGGCAAGCAGCTTAGAGCCAGAGGCCACCACAGGTCAATGGAAGCCATTCCATAAGTCCGTAAGTGCCTGGTCTTGCAGCGATAAGAAAAATTTGCTGATTAATTTACTAATATTGACTTTAAGCAGTAAATCCTGGAGACAGCAAATACCCACTCCCTCTTTAGCCACCACTTCCTGCTCAGAGCTTGTTAGCTCTGCTCCTTCCCATCCTGTGTTCACCACTTAAATAAATACCTCTCTAATGCTGCCAGGGCTGCCACAGACCGGAGCTGTGGGTCCAGCTAGGCTCACCAGTGCTCCACCATGCAACCTGACTCTCCTGTTTAACCAGGAAATCGTATAACCGTAGAAAAACTTAAGTGAGGAGAGATATCTGGAGACCTTAAATCCAACCCTGCTCACAGCATGGCTAAGTCTGACCAGACTGCCTCGGGCTTTCTTCAGTCAAGTGTTGACCTTCTCTAAGACATGAGACACATCTCCCTCTTGTCCTCATCCCAGGGCTGCCCCACTTTCAAGAAAAGCATGTTTTTCCTTTATGTTCCACATAAGGAACATAGGTTTCCCTCAGCACAGCTGTTGCTCCTTGCCTCTTACTCCATTTTGGTGCACTTCAGAGAAGATGCCAGCTCCATCTTCTCAGTAACCTCAGTAAGAGGGTTCTCTTTCAGGCTGCAAGTTACACTCCATGCTCAAATACTCTTCATGAGAACAACCCTGATTCCTTCAGCCTGTCCAATGCACCAGCTCCCTGCCTTGATGGCCTCAGCTGAGCTCCAATATGAGTGACTTTCTTGCTCTGGGTTACCCTAACTGGATCCAGTGCTCCTGCTGTGGGCTCACACAAGGTGGGAGAATAGTGACTTGTCTAAGTCCACGGCCTAGAAATTCAGTCCATACAGATGGATTTGGGGTGCTGAGGACGAGCTGTGCCTCTGTCTCCCTCAGAGAGCCTGAGGTTTTCCCTGACAGGACACAGAAAACACAATGAAACCAAGGTATCACCTGGGAGGTAAACAGTGTGATCTGTGCTTTGCAGCCTTACTAAAGGCGCTTTTATCAACTCCCTCCTCTACGGACCATCACCCTGGGAATGCAGGAGAGCGCTGGAACGGAGCTGGGTGCAGTAGTAACCACAGCCCCTGCACAGGGCTGCTGGCTGGTGCCGGCAGGGCCGGCGGGCTGCAGGCGCGGCTCTGGAGCGCGGCTGTGGAGCGTGGCTCTGGAGCGCGGCTCTGGAGCGTGGCTGTGGAGCGCGGCTGTGGAGCGCGGCTGTGGAGCGCGGCTCTGGAGTGGAGCGCGGCTCTGGAGCGCGGCTCTGGAGCGCGGCTGTGGAGCGCGGCCGTGGAGCGCGGCCGTGGAGCGCGGCTCTGGAGCGGAGCGCGGCTCTGGAGCGGAGCGCGGCTCTGGAGCGCGGCTGTGGAGCGCGGCCGTGGAGCGCGGCCGTGGAGCGCGGCTCTGGAGCGGAGCGCGGCTCTGGAGCGGAGCGCGGCTCTGGAGCGCGGCTGTGGAGCGCGGCCGTGGAGCGCGGCCGTGGAGCGCGGCCGTGGAGCGCGGCTCTGGAGCGCGGCCGTGGAGCGCGGCTCTGGAGCGCGGCTCTGGAGCGGAGCGCGGCTCTGGAGCGCGGCTCTGGAGCGCGGCCGTGGAGCGCGGCCGTGGAGCGCGGCTGTGGAGCGCGGCTCTGGAGCGCGGCTGTGGAGCGCGGCTGTGGAGCGGAGCGCGGCTGTGGAGCGGAGCGCGGCTGTGGAGCGGCCCGTGTCCCGCTGCTCCGGGCCAGCCGCGCCCCGCGCTCCGCGCTCCGAGCCGCCCGGCGCGGCCGGCACCGCTCCCTAGCGGCAGCGACCGAGAGCTGGGCTGAAAAGGAACGGCTTGAAGATCAGCTCTTTTCCCCGCTGATTGTCCACAGACACATCCAACCTGGCTTTGAGCACTTCCAGCGCTGGGGCATCCGCAGCTTCTCTGGGCAACCTGTGCCTGTGCCTCACCACCCGCACTGGAACTTTTTCCAAACAGCTGATCTAAATCTACCTTCCTTCACTTCAAAGTCACTGTCCTTTGTCCTAGCACAAAGGCATTTTGACCTAGCCTGTCCATGGCTTTGATCAAAAGTCCCTCTCCTGTTTTCCTGTAGGCCTCCTTCAGACAGTGGCAGGTGCTATGAAGTCTCCCCAGTTGTGTAAGCTCTTCCTGGATTTAAGTCCAGCTCCTGTTATGGCAGAGAGGTACTGTATCTTACATCCAATTAAGCAGGAAAGCATGAAACCATTTCCCCTGGTTGCTTCAAGAGGGTTTTTCTTTTGCCTTTTCTCTAGAAGGGAAGGGTAGAGAAAACTTCCACTAAAACAAAACACAGACAAAATGACCCAAGAAGGAAAACTTTTTTTTTTTTTTAACGAATGTTTCCTGCATAGAGGTCAAAGCCCTGAATCATGCTGTTTCCTCCATGAAAAAGCCACCAACATCACAGTAATACCCAAGCACAGCCTCTTACACCATGACAGGGTGTCACTTCTCACTTAGGCATTTATTCTATACACACTATACACACTATATATACAGTGTGTATTCTGTACAAGTGTGCAAAGTTGCTCTTTGTGCCAGCATGGGCCACACCAGACTCTGTAGAGGCAGACCCCCATCAGCCTTCCCGTGCCCACATTAGCTCACTTCCAGGTGCCACATGAGTGGGACACCCTCTCTGGTCTCTGGCATGGCAGCTCTAGGTAGTGGAGACAGCTAAAGCCCAACTCCAGCTACATAAACTGCCCTCCAATTACAGCTCACAAAGCTCTGGACTCCCTCCAAGGTGCTCTCTCCTGACCAAAGGGCAGCTGCCTTCCCTGCCTACTCTTTCTCATAGGTTCAATCCACTTGTCATTTTCAAATGCAGATAAATAATACCTGTGAGTCCCAAAGCTATGGAAGAAGACTTTCCTATTTGCACTTTGGTAACTTTGCAGATTAAACTACCTGTTCCCATCTCATTCATCGCTCTCCAGGCAGCTTGGGCTGTTGACAGGGCAACAGCTGCAGAATTCACTATCCCTCAAAAACCCTCAGGAAGCTAGTCACCACCCTCTCAGCAGGAGAAGGGGCAACATCTGCCATCATCTTACCCATGTGCAAGCCAGTTCATCATCCTGAGGTGTGGAGTTGCCCCTGAAGACCTGTTACACCCCCTGCTAGCTTTGGTTATTGCTTGATGAATTGTTCCTACAGATGTTGCCATTGCATAAGGTGAACACAGTGTCAGCCTGCGGCTGCGGGAACTCCAACTCTGCAGCCAAAAACACTAACTGGCCTGGGGTGCAGGAGGCAAGACCAAGCATTTCTGGTGCTGCTGCCACAGGACAGGCAACATGTTTCCTGCAGTAACACCTCCTCAAGCTGGCCCAGCTCCATGTTGGAGCAATCAGAGAGTAATTAATGCCAAACACGATCCCCTTGCCCATCTCTGAGCTTCTGTTCCTCTCATGGGTAGTAGTCTTCCCTACCTGTTCCTTTTGCCAGCAGACACATGGCTGGGATGCAGCTTCATGCATCGATGTCTGGGGCATGCTGATGGCCTGACAGGAGACCCTCAAAGCAGACTGGTGGCTCAAGGGGTTGCAGAAGTTTGATACGCTACCTGTGGCTTGGCCTCGCTGACCCGTCCCTCCTCCTTCCCTCTGATGTCTTCAGCAGCCCAGCAGACCAATGAAAGCCAAGGTAAGACAGGGTGAAAAGCAATGAGCACCACATGCCATGCATCTCGCCCTCTATGTCTGCCAGTCTCAGGAGTACAGGAAAGGCTTGAAAGAGTAAACTCAGAGACACTTCATTACAAACAAGACAAAGGTTTATTTCCATTTCAAGTGAAGTAGAAGTGTAAATTTAAAAAAAAAATAAAATCTCCAATACAGAATATAATATTCTCCTAGGCTGTACAGTCCACTTCTTTCTCAAAGTCTGCTCAGGGCCTGACTGTACCAGAACTTGGGCAGAACAGGAACTGAGAGGCTCCGTCCTTTGAGGAATGAGCACTTTCAAGCCCCTCTCTCTTCTTATCAGTGCTCACATTTAAAGAGTTTCCTACAGGTTTACAATCCAGATTTATTGGACTCTTCTGACAGAAATCAAAAGAGTAGTTTGGAACCTAGACTAAGTTTGCTGAAAGGAAGGCTCTCAGATATTTACAATAAAACTCACAGAAATCAATTTTTTTTCTTATTCTTGGTAGTGCCCAAGAACTGTACAAGCAACGTGCCAGACAAAAACACATTGAGATACACATTTAACATATCCCCATGGCACAGGCATACACGGATCAAACTTTCTAACATATCCCCTTGGCATATCCCCATATCCTCACAGAGAAACCCAACCCCAAGGCTCCCCAAGGGCACAACAAGCATATCTTCCCCAGTCAGTGGTCAGGCAGTCCCGTGTCACACGTGGGCACTGGGGCGGCACATCTCAGCTCCACAAGGCACAGCCTGGAAGACCCGCAGTGTCCAGCGCACCCTTGGCACCTGAGCCTACACGACAGCTCAGAGAGGTTGGAATAGCCACAAAACCTCAGCAGCGCTGCTGGGAAGGGACTGCTGGAGTCTTCAGGCCTGCTGCAAGCTGGAGGTTGGAGCACTGCCAGCACTAGCAAAAGACAGGTATAGCTTTGTCTGGTTTTACTTCAAAAGCCTCAAAGCACAGACCGCACACAGATACAGAGTCCCTTGAATGCCCCAGTAGCTCTTCACAGTTCTGCCCAGGGTTTCTTGTTGTTTGTGACCAAAATTTAAGCAGTTTTTGACCATGTCTCAGGTTCTTGATGCAGCAAGCTCATCACTGTACCTGCTGCAAAAAATTAACAACCTAGATATGAGCAATTTCCCTAGTTTTTAGGTGTAAAAGATCTGGAGAGAAAGAACAAGCATCTAGACCTTCTCTGCGAACAACACACAACTGAACCTACTCAGTCTGTGCATTCTAAGTCACCAAGATCTGTCAGGCTTGTCCTTCAGACACTGAGTTTTGCTCCCTGAACTGCCTACAGATGCTATCTGAGCTCAGAAGCATCTTCCACAAAACCTGTACCATCACTGGTGACCTATTTTAGTTTGAACTCTAAACCGGCAGGAGGTCTGAACAAAATGAGAGGAGAGAACAAAATGAGAGGAACAAGGGCCAGAAGACATCTAGGTTCTTCACTCTCATGACCAATGACAAGATTCATGGAGGCATGAAGGCAGGTTTAGGTTGGATATCACTCCAGACAGTGGCTGAGCACTGGAACAGGCTCCCCAGGGAGCAAGCACCAAGCCTGACAGAGTTCAAGAAGCATTTGGAAAATACTCTCAGGCACACGGTGTGATTCTTGGGGTGTCCTGTGCAAGGACAGGAGCTGATCCTAATGAGTCCTTTCTAACTCAGCATTGCTATGATTCTACGAAAATTACCTGCTCCACATTGATAACTGCTTCTACAGGAAGGAAAGAAAGCATTAAAAGGCAGGGCAGCTCTCCCAGCTACCCCCAAATGAGCAAGAGGTTGGTATGGTTGAGGTCAAGGAGGTCAAAGTGACACAGTCCAGTCCTTGCAGGCAATGAAAGCCAGCAGCTATCAAAAATACTAGAAGCTGGCACAGCCAGGTGTACAGATCTTCTTCCAGATGGTGGAGAGTTGGTAGAGGTGTTAGCACAGCTGCTGGGGATACCTGCCCCTGGCTGAGAGATCCCTCCAGGGTGGTAGCAGCTTCTGGATGTGCCAGGACCAGGAAGAACAACGAAGATACAACACAGTTCTTCAGAAAGGATAGGAAGGGAAAAATCTGACTGACTTCAGCAGACCAAAGAGTCGAGTAGTGCTTACACTTGCTGGCTCTGCCCGCCCTGCACTGTCTTTGTACACGGAGCAGCTTCCCCAGCTCTGAGTAGGGACAGCAGCTTCCTGCAGTGCCACCACAGGCAGGTCTACACAGACACAGGGCAGTGCTATCAGGTCAGTCTCAGCCTCCGAGCCCAGGAGCTGGCTCACCACATGCTATCCTGGGCACTCTGAACCCTTGAATCCAAAACTCATCTCCTACATCACAGCCCTGTGGAAGGCAGACACACAACTTCTCCTGCCCTCCTTCTGCAGAGGGCTTTACTCTTCTCCACACCAGGCTGTGCTGTGAGGACACCCAACCACCTTCCTTCACTCCATTTCCTCTCTCATGTCCCACCTGGATATGCAGACCGTAGCACCAACAGGAAGCAAGGAGGCTGCTTCTACAGAAATTTCTTCCTGCTGAGGACCTCATCTGAAAAAACGTAGAGCAGAAGGTACAGGTGTCTTGATGGGATCAAAAGCTCATTGCAGCAAAGCACAGCAGTATGTTTACAAGAGACAGTAAACATGAAATGAGATTAGAGAAGTGCTAAATGGAGGGCACAAGGAGAAACTTCTCCCCCACAAGGACAGCCAGGTTGCCCAAAGAAACTGTGCTGTCTCCATTCTTGGAGGTGATGAAGACTGAACTACATAGGACTGAGCCTACTGGTCTGAGTCATAGCTGACCCTGATTTGGGTACCAGATTGGAACAGAAATTTCCCAAGATCTTCTCCAACCTGAGTTATACTATTATCTATACCCTTCTCGACCTTCTCACCAACCTCCTCCAGACCCTGGATACACAGGTTCCCCACCTCCATGGGAAAAAGGAGCTGTGTAAGGACCCCTTGGAGCAGGGCTATGTCAGCTCCCTCTACACCCACAGCCCCAAGCAGAGTCTTGGGCATCCACTACTGCCCCAGATCTCCTTCCAGGGTGGTGAGATCTGTTGAGAGGGGTATGCTTGAGTTTCCCCACACATCTAGTTTCAAGCTTTTGTCTCACAGACATTCCTATTAATTGTTCCCTCTCTGTATCTTTCTCCAGACTCTTTTCCATCCCAGGAAAGCTTGAAAGTGGAGCAACTGAAGATGAAAAGGCACTGTATTCTGCCTCTTGTGTTCCAGAAACAAAAGTTTTCTCCTATATATGCCAATTTTTCTAGACTACAGACAGAGCTGGGCTGATCTTGGATCAAAGTAATTTAGGCTGTAAGTACCTCCACAGACCTCAGGACAGGTCTCCACTCAAAACAAGTCCAAATTTAATGTTGGCTACAACTTCAGAGGCAGATCAGGCTCCATCCAATCAAGCTGGAACGACCTCCAAGGGCAGAGGTCCCACATCCTCCCTGTGTTCGTCTTCCAGGGGCTGGGCATGCTCATGGCAGAAATTTTTGTAGTTCCAATCCCACCACAGTTCCCATCCCTGCAGCACAGAGCACAACATCTGGAAGGATGTGACTTGATGCGTTTTTCTGCAGCCCTGGCATCCAAACCTTCTCCAGCCTTGGCCACACCGCTGATGTAAAGCCCAGGGATAAAGCAATAGCCATCAGGGACATGCCACCACATCAGCGCCACGAATTCTGCTTTTACAGCTTTGCCTGCACGAGGCCAGGGAATGCTTCCTCCTGCCTCCCTCCTTCACCTCACCAACAGACATTTAACTCTCTAAAAAAACATGTCATCAACAGCAGAGATACTTTTAAACGTGAAATCTTCCTGGGTAGACCAAGCGGGGCCCAGTTGGGTGTGCCGGGAGGGTGGGAGCCTGTCAGGAAGCTTTGAGCACCTGCCCGAGGAAAGGCTACAGAAGAGGAACAGACTGCTTGCCCCATCCAAGCACTTGTGAGTCCCTCGGACTTTTCTGCCGGGAGCGGACAGAGCTGGACAGGACACCCCAGGTCCCCAGGGCTGACTGCGACACTCCTCGCCAGGTAGCCCGGGCAGATGGCAGAATGCGTAGGTGCAGCCCAAGGTTCTTCAGCATCTTCCCGGGCAGCGCCGGGAGCAGCCGTGCCGGGTGACCCCCGCAGTCCGCCGTCTCCCGGACTCCGGTCCGCGCTGTCGGGCCTCTCCGGGATGGGTCAGAGCGCCGGGACGAACCTGTCGGGGCCTCCAGGGTAGGTGCCGTGCCGCGGTGCGGGCTCGGCGGCACTCAGCTGCCCTCCGGCGCCGTAGGCGTGGGGCAGCGGCGGGTAGGGCGCGGGTATGCCAGGGGGGCCGGGCGAAGAGGCGGGCAGCACGATGCGCCCCGACGGCGCGTACAGCGGCCCGTGGCCCCCGGGCGCGTAGGGCCCGGGAGCGGTGGGCAGCGGGGCGTAGGCGTGGGGCAGGGCGGCGGAGGAGCATCCCTGCGCGGGGAAGGCGGTGGCGAAGGCGCAGGAGGCGGCGGCGGGTGCCGGGGGCAGGTCGGCGGGGGGCGGCGGGGCGGGCAGCGGGAGGAGGTGGCAGGGAGCGGCGGGGCGCTCGGCGAGGAAAGCCGGGTAGGTGGAGAGGTCGCTGCGCTTGAAACGTTTTCGGCGGCGGAGGAAGGACCCGCTCTCGAACATGTCGCGGGCGTGGGGGTCCAGCGTCCAGTAGTTGCCCTTGCCGGGGCGGCCGGGCTCCCGTGGCACCTTGACAAAGCAGTCATTGAGGGTGAGGTTGTGGCGGATGCTGTTCTGCCACTTGCGGGGACTGTCGCGGTAGAAGGGGAAGCGCTCGGTAATGAAGCGGTAGATGCCCCCAAGCGTCAGTCGCCGCTCGGGCGCCTGCCCGATGGCCATGGCGATGAGGGCGATGTAGCTGTACGGCGGCTTGCCCCGCTCCGCCGGACGCTTGCGGCGCCGCCGCCCGCCCCGCGCCCCCGCCGCCGCCGCCGCCGCCGCCGCCGCCTCCTCTCCCGGCGGCACCGCGTCCGCCTTCAGCGGCGGCGGCGGCGGCGGGGGACCCGGCGGCAGCCGGCTCTCGGCTGTCATGTGGCCGTCGGAGCGGGTCCGCGCCGGACCGAGCCGAGCCGAGGAAGCACAGCGCTCCGCGACCGCGGCTTTTATGCGGCGGTGTCCGGCGGCTCCGCGCCCGGGCGGCCGGCACTCCCCCTGCTACGCCCCGCCGCCCGGGAGGCGCGGGCAGGGCCGGGCGTGCCGCCGCTGCCGCCGCGGGTAGGGGCAGCGCCCTGCCCGGCACCCCCTCCCGTCCCTCTCCGCCGGTCCCCGTCCGGCCCCAGCGCCGTCGGGGCACAGCGGACCCGCCGCCGTCGGGGGCGCTCAGCTCCGCAGGGCAGCGAGTGGAGCGGGTTCGCCGCCGGGATCCCGGTGCGGGTGTCCGGGCACCGCGGGGATTTGACGCGCCTCCCCGCAGGGCTCGGCGCCGTCGGGGCCGGTTGCGCTGGCGGCCGCGGGCCGAGGTGGCAGCGATGAGCGGCCGCCGCTGTCGGAGGGGATGCTGCCGGTCCGAGCGGGACGGTCGGCCCCGGGCAGCGTTGCCCAGGGAGCCCCACGCTTCTTTGAGGAAATCAAGCTGTCGAAACAAATTAGGCTGGAAAAAACCACCCGGTGACAGATCTGCGTGGGGAGAGGCAGTAAGTGCGGGCTTAGGCTAGGCGGTTTGCGTTCAGGGCTGCTATGTAGAATGCGCTGAAGCTGGGGACCTCCTAGCTGTTACCCAACAGCGATTTGGCACATGGCTAGGCTCTTGTGCCCCTGGTTTACCCCTGAGCTGACCTGCTTGTCCCTGATCCTTATGCCACAGGACCTCACAGGTCCAGGATCCAACCAGGAAGGATGCCAGGCTCTCCACAAGCTAATGCTGGGACATACCTGCCAGCTCCCTCACGTTCGCTCAGATACTTGGGGCTGAGGGTCAGATCCCAGCTGAGTGCACCAGCTGGTGAGGAATGCTCGCCTAGGACTTGAAGCCCTGTAACACACACCCACAGGTCTGGGGACAGCACAGCCTCCTCACCTGCTGGTGTGATGTTCCTTGCAAGCCAGAATATAAAGGAGATGGCAGGACGTCCTAGAGGTGGGATGGAGAGTGTCTGCAGGTGTGCACAGGCACACACGTGTGTGAATGGAAGGGTGCACATGCACAGGTACCTGGGTGTGCAAGGGCACTGGTGTGGGTGTGAGGATGTGAGTGAGAGCTTGTAGGTGTGCACTGGCAGGCGAGTGTGTGTACAAACACATGCCAGCACGCACAGGTGGGTGACTGGACCCGAGGCTTGCATGTAGGCACGGAGCAGATGTGAGCAGATACGTGTGCAGAGGTGGATGTGCACAGGTGTGCAGGTGCTGTGCATGGCTGTACACCGGATCCTGCCCATGTCTTGGTGTCTCGTGCCAGTTTTTCCAGAACTCCAGTCACGAGTGCACTGCTGAGTCTATCTTTGTAGGAGAAGCTTTTCCAAAGCCCTCTTGGGCATTACAGAAATGATTTTTAAGGGAGAAAGAGGAGGTAAGAGCTGCTTATCCTAGTGCAGCCTTTGGAGGTGTCCAACAGAGTTGTTGAGCTATTTATCTGCTTGGAGAAAAATCCATGTGTGTGTGTGTGTGTGTGTGTGTGTGTGTGAATGTGTGAGAGAGGATCCATTTCCGTACAGCAAACAAACCCCAGCTCTGCTTTCCAGCTAAATAAGGGACTTAGGAGTCACTGGCTACCTGCTTATCTTTGTGGCTTCCCAGCAATCTGGGAGATAGCAAGAAGTCCTATGGAGCTAGCAGAATAAACCATGAAGTGGCACTTGCTGTGGACCCACAAGTGCGTGTCGTGTGTCCAGTAGCTGGATGCAGACACTGGGCAGTATTTCAAATTACATGCTGCAGAGTTTGTTACAAGAACAAAAAATCCTGTACCAATACCTACATTCTTGAAGTGCACAGCAGACTAGGGTAGTATTACCCTGTATGAACCAAAACCCAACTCCTTCAGTAAGAAGCTGCCTCACCAGTAAGGCTCTGCCTTCTGGCTCGTGGGAAGCTGCAGCTGGGAATGGATTTTCCTGTCAGATATTCCAAAAGGCAGTGATGCAGTTCAGTCACCTCTGGGGCTGTGTCTCTCTGTGCCATGCCAACTCCGTGCCTCCAGAGGGCAAAGTCAGATCGTGCTTCGCTTTCCACTCGTAGAGGATGGGGAATGAAAGAGGTGTGTGCTGAGGAGGGATGGTGTGCTGAACAGCTGCTTTTGCCCTCCCTGCTGGTGATGAAAATCCTTTCCCAAGTAAGCACTTTCCTTGGCAGAGCCCAAAGCAGAGTGAAATGGATACCCAAACAGCATGTGCTGGCTCTTGTCTCTTCTCCTTTCCACATCACACAGCTTAAACTGTGGTGCCAGTATTTGTGAGTGGAGTGGGAGTTGTATAACATGATGCCCTGGAGACTACTCTCAATCTGGTATTCTCCATAAACCTATTTAAAAACACTTTTAAGTCTCTACTTTGGGAGCAGGAGCATGTCCCATTTTAAGCATTGGTGTCTCTTTTGAGTAGCAGTTCCCATGGGGAGGGAACTATGGGGAACATGAAACTCCAGCTCACCCACTTGGATCTTAGATTGCAGATCTCCTCCACCTGTAAGTCAAGTGGTGCCTGTTGCTGGAGCAGAACAGTTGGTGTTCGTGTTTGTGAATCATTGTTTTCTCTTTTGCTTCCATCATGCTGGAGGAGGGACAAGAGTAAGTAAGATGGAAAACACCATGCATTGATTAAACCTGTTCATAATAGAGTTCATAATACAATCAAAAATGTATGATATCTACGTAGTATTACCCATACCAAATCTATCACTTGAACTTTCTTTTGGCCTCTGGGACAAAGTTTAGAGTTACCGTATTTTCTGTCTAAATTTCTCAGCTCAGATCCTGCCAACACTAAGGTCTGCATCCTTCAGCTGGACAAAGAGGTCATTGATTGTGAGACCACTGCACCGCAGAGCTGTACCATGCACGAGGGCACTGTGCCTTGGCCTCTCAAGAATGGAGTTTATTAGTACTGGTAGCTGCTAGAGAATTACCCCAACCAAAATCCCATCTGCTTGGATCTCCAGAGCAATTTCCACCCATAGAAGAAATCCAGTTCACTCCCCACACATCTGTCATATTACAAACCACACCACTGAGATCCCTCAAGGGTAGGCTATGGAGACACCCTGCTCTTCGTGAGTCCTATGACCTGAGCTGCTTCTTCCACTTCAACCAAACAAGGTGAAGTGGACACTAAATGTGTGGGCAGCCCCTTCATGTGCAACACATTGGTAGTGTTGTTTCTACATCAGAATTCCTCTCCTCTCTGAGGTGAGAAAAAGTTTTACCTTTGTGCCCCAGGAACAGCAGGGCTGTATTTAATGTGCTCCAAGTTAAGGGTCTTAATGTCTCCAAGTTAAGGCAAAATCAAAATCCCAGATAATATTGGCTGAATGCAAATCAAGTGAGAGCACATACCCATGGCACAGCCACTACCCCAAGCTCAGCTGTCTATCATGGAATGGCAAGTTCGTGGTTTTTATTGGCTGTGTGTTTGGTGCCAGGACCTTGCTTTTAGAAGTGTGGAGAGCATCAGAGCCAGACACATTATGATACTTTGTGACAAGGAGCTTAACCCTACCTGCAATTTGTGGTTAAGATCTGAGAGGGGACCATAAGCCTGAGCCTTCTGGAATAAGACATGTCATGGCTTGGCATCATTCATGCACTTTCAGAGCACATTCCACGAAGAAGTATCCAAAGTGACTGATCTTAAGATATTTTGCACCTAGCTGTGGTTAACAGGAGACAAGAACAGGGAGGTGATTGCATTTTGGAAACACTTTGTGGCTAGATTGTGATATGGGGACCAAGCCTCTGGGGGAGAATGATGTGCCGCTGAACATGGAGTATGACCATGTGGCAGAAGAAAGGCTGGAAAACAACATACCACAAGGATACTGCATATTTTCACCAGCTGTTCACTTGCATAGTGGGGGTAAAATTTCCCCTTCCATCAGTGGCCTGGTTGTTTAGTGTCAGTGCTGTTTTTCCAGATTACTGTGGCTTCTCATCCATTGTTGAGTTTTCTATGGGAACTTGGGGTTCCTGGGGGGAAAGAATTGCTTGCTGAATCACACAGATATAGCCAGGTTCGTGTGGGAGACTTGAGTTAGCTGTTGTGGTCATTCTTCTGTAGAAAAAACCCAAAACATCATGGTGGCATTAAAACAGTCCATGTCTCAGACCAGAAATTGGGGCAAGAGCCATGGGCAGTCTTAGTCTCCATCCAGCATGGTTCCACCTGGGCAGGGCACCAAGCATGCTTGACTGACAGCCCAGCAGCTCCCCTGGCTCTTGGAGGGAAACAGGATCTGCAGCAGGTGAGCTGCAACAGGGGCAGGTGCAGGTGGGCAGGGCAGGCTCTCTCAGAGCTGAACACCACCTCTGACCATTCCCTTGGGACCCTGCCCCACTCGGGAATTCGGTGTGAGCAGCAGAACGGCAAAAGGATTGGCTGTACAGCGTGGGAGATGGGCAGGATTGGTCCTCTAGCCCTGAGCTAGAGGGAGCAGCTGACACAGGAAGAGGCAAGGCCCCAGCCTCGAGGGACCACCACAAAAGGGAGCACCACAAAAGGGAGCACAGGACTGCTGGAAAGCTTGGGGAGCCCAGCCAGGGGAAGATGCAAGTGGGGCCTTGCTGCAGAGGCTCTGGGGAGCACCGTGCACGGGGCTGGACACGAGCCAGGAGTGACTCTTGCGGCAAGTGAGGTACACTCTGTACTGGGATTCCTGAGGAGGAGCACAGCTTGTCAGGCAAACCGAGGTCTGTGCCAGCACTCCTAAACAGTTAAACATGGAAGCTTGCTGTGCACACTGGCAGTGAGAGCCTCATTTAGCTCAGACATGGAGCCACAACATGAGGCGATAGAAAACACCTCATGTGCTGTGGGCAGCAAGGAGCAGGCACCTTCTTAGTGGAAGCAGTGTGGATGCAGCCTGAGCTGGATGGGCCATGACATACTCATTTGTTCTCCTGCTGAAGGAGAATTTAGAGTTGGTTTTCAAGAGAATAAGCTGCCCATTCTTGCCTTTGCATCACCAAGATATCACTGGGACTAGCGCAGATCCATCAGATGCTTCAAAAAGGAGGAGCTCGCTTTTTCTGGAAACATGCAAAGCAGAGTCAAGCTACTTCTATAAGCTGAAAATCACTTGCTATCCTTTTTGGGGTTTTTTTTTTTGTTTTTTTGCGTGCAGGTGTTAGAAAGTTTGCATGGCTCTTGTTCCCCTGAAGCCTGTGAATTTCAGCACCTCATGAAAATCTTCCGGATGGGTATCTTTGAATAGCTGTCAGACATAGGTGGCATGGAAATAACTTCTTCCTATTTTGTCTATCAAATGCCCTATTTGGGCAGTCATTCAACAGTTTTGAGAGGCTGAATCTCTGGCAGGATGAACATATTGCTGCTCAGTATTTCCCAGGTACCCTGCTGGGACCGGTGTGCTCTGCTGTCTCACAGCAGGTGTCACTGGCATCTGACAGAAACTCCTACTGAGGGCCCTCAGGGTCAGAAGGACCCTGGGGCTGGTGGACAGGAAGTGTCACCCGATGAGAAATTTTTTTTAAGACAAATTACTATTTGCCAGAGTAGCAATTCTTCACAGCTGTGAGTGAAGCATGATGCTTGATAGACAATGATAGAATACAGCGGTTTAGAGGGAATTGTTAATTGTTTGCTTTGGAAGCTGGGAATTAGTGATTTAAGTACAATTAATTAATTATTTTCCACATTGTGAACAAAATATATTTTAAAATATCCTGCTTTACTTCAAAAAGCTATGTGGAAAGAAGTAATATTTGTTTTCTGTTTTCTTTTTTGCAGACAGAACCACATCGTCCTGGACACTGGCTTTTTCTAAGTCACATTTAAGCGAGGGATAGAGAGGGGACAGGTCATTGTGGCCAAACTGTAAATTTCACAGTGCAGGTGAGAGAAATTTCTTGGTGTTCTCTGTTGGCAGCGTTCCTCATGTTGTTTCACCCAAATATGGATATTTAAAACTCTTAACAAATTGCAGTGGCGATGCCCTATAATTTACTAACCAATTCCCTATCCCAAGACATGCCCTGCACTGTGGTCCTTGCAGAGCGCTTTGCTCGTGGTCACAGACACTGCATCAGCCAAGGAGGGAGACAAAGGGAAGGAGCAAAGTAGATGGGAGCAGTGGGGTAAGACTGGGAACACACGAAGGAGGGGAAAGAGAAGTACCGTGGAAAAGCAAGGAATGTGGAGAGAAAGGGTTGGGGGTGGAGCTGGAAGAATATGAAGAGCCTTTGCGGGAACACTCCTTGGGAGGTTTGTTTGGTGGAGAGGATCTTGTACGGGTAGACAGAAAAAAGCTCACTTAAGTTTGATCTCCTCTGAATCTTGGAGTCAAAGGCTCTCAGCATCACTTTGGTACAAGCGAAAAATCATGAAAAGTAATGTCACAGCTTTCTAGGACTGGTCTACACAGACCACGAAAAGGTGCTTTTTTGTTCCCTTTTTTTTTTTTTATTTCTTTAAAGCAAGGAAAATCACTGATTAAACTGTACTACTGAGCATTATTAAACAAAACACTTGTTGCCCTTCCCTGGAAACTGCAGCTTTTAGCATGCTTTGCGTGACTCTACTTGATCAACAAAAAATAATCTGTTTTAGTAGGTAGGTTCAGGCACCTACCTACACTTTTTGTGTGCCAAGTTTCTTCTTCGGGGTTTTCTGGGGAAGCCCTTAGCGCCAAAGCAGGTCAGAGGCAGGGCTGGGGAGCAAAGACATGGGGGTCAGAGCCTGCAGCAGGGATTGCAGGGAGAGACAAAGGCACAGCCACAGCGTGGCCCTGCGGCTGGAGGCAAAACTCCCAGCTGGAAAACAGCTCCCGGTTAAAGCTGAGTAGCCTCTCTGCGCCCTTTCCTGGCCTTGGGCGCAGCCAGGCGGATGCTTCAGGCTGGCGAGCGTGTGTCAAGCACTGACTGGGGAAAGCAAAGTCGTACTTTAAAAGGCAGAAAAGCTGCGGCATTGTGCGCGCATTGTGTGTGCCCGAGCAGCGCCCAGCGCACCGCTGGATGTCAAAGCACGCCCGGCAGTAGGGAGAGCCGTGAGTACCGCTGCTTTCAGCCGCCGGGGGTTGATGCTGATGGGGGATCGGTAGGACCTCCCCCCCCCCGCCACCCCCTCCCACCGTAATTCCATGCCTAAGGGATGTAAATAGTCTTTATTTAAAAAACAAAGTGTAAAGTGGGGATAGTTCGAGCTTATTGGCACTGGCGGACAAAATCTGAATACTTTTACAAAGAGCCCCTGTTTTTTTTTGCCTGGGCCCCTTTGTTCTCCTTGCCTCTCTCTGACCCTCTAGCAATCACCATGGTAATTACCAAGTAATGCCCTATTTACAAGTACCTTCCGAAATCTGCTGGAGTTTTGCTTGAGCCTGTAATAAAAATGTTTCTCCCCAGATGAGAAATCGGGTTATTTCTCAAATTCAAACTTTCTGAAAAGGCAGTGAATAGCTGGCATCCTGCTGAAGTTAACAGATCTGTGGGGATTTACACTAGATAAGCATCTGCCCAGCGTCTGCCCGAGGCAATACCTCTAACCAGAAGTGTGTAGGTCGTGGTAATCGGGAGAGAAAGAAGTGGTTTTATGTTTTGTGCTGCTAATAAAAATAGGCAGTGCACTGCATGTATTTCTGAGGACAGCAGAAAGTTTTCAGCAATCTTTCTGATTTTGGAGAGTCTGGTCTTACTTGCTGTGTGACCAGTTGGTATTTCCCTTGTGAAGCCTGTGCCATAGGACAGGTTTCCCAAAGAGGTGGTGGGATCTCTGTCTGTCGGGCTGTTTAAAATTTGACTTGGTCGTGGCCCTGAAGAAGCTGATCTAACCTGGGTTATAACCATGTTTTATAGGTTTGTGTTGAAGAAGAAACCTTGTCATTTCTGCGGTTCTCTCTGTTCCTGTGCTAAAAAACACGATTTCCAGAAGTTTCTCTCAAAACAGCTCATGTCCTGACAACGATACAGGAAAGTGATCTGAGAACACAAGGAAAGGACTTCTCAAAAACGCCAGGTGCTTAGGTTTTCTTTCTTCCAGCTGGCTCTGATAGTTTTGCTTATGCAGTTTGGGTATTCATATGCAAATCACAGATTTGCCGACCGTGCTGGACCATTATCAGAAAACGGGTCTTACAAGAGATTTAACAATAACTTCCAGGATCATTTCGTGTTTGGGCCCTGGAAAGGGAAGCAGAGCGGCATCATTTTGAGACCTTTGAGATTCCTTCCGCTTTACTCTGCTCTGAGACAATGCAATATTTGCTGTGTGTGAGTGGCCTGGTTTTGGCTGGGATGGAGTTAATTTCTTCAATGGTGGCTAGTATAGGGGGCTGTGTTTTGGATTTGTGCTGGAATAAGTGTTGGAAACACAGGAATGTTTTTGTTGCTGCTGAGCAGGGCTTGCACAGAGCCCAAACCTTTGCTGTTTCTCAAGCACAGGACCACAGAGGGGGCTGGGGGTGCATGCGGAGTTGGGAGGGACGTTGCCTGGATATCTGATCCCAACTGACCCAAGGGATATCCCACAGCATATGGTGTCAAGCACAGCCTAAAAAGCTGGGGGAAGGAAGGAGGAGGAGGCGCGGGGGGGGGGGAGGTTTGGAGTGATGGCGTTTGTCTGACCAAGTCACCGTGGGGCGTGAGGGGGCCCTGCTCTCCTGGAGATGTGAAACACCTGCCTGCCCATGGGAAACGGTGAACAAATTCCTCGTTTTGCTTTGCTTGTGTGTGTGGCTTTTGCTTTACCTATTAAACCACCTCTACCTCAGTTTTCTTGGTTTTGCTCTTCCAGTTCCCCCCACCCCGTCCCGCCGGGGGGAGTGAGTGAGCAGCTGCGGGGGACGCATTGCTGGCAGGGGTTAAACCACAACAGAGTGTCTTTATTACTTTAAAAAACAGAGAACAAGGGAGAGGTGGAAAATTATATGTGAAAATAATTTTTAAAAATACCGTTTCTTCCTGTAAGAAGTGTTTGTTTAAATGTGAACATAAGAAAAGGTCTGAGGGCAGGGACAGGCTGAGATCTGCTTCCAGTAAGTGAGCAGAAGACTCTCTGGTCCGGACAAGGTGCTAAGCACAGGAGGTACAGGGCTGACCTCTGCACCCTGCAGAAAGAGGGGGCCTCCAGCCTAAATGCAGGAGATCACAGCTAGGCTCAGTGCAGCTTCCCTGATGCTCAGAGAGCAAAACCAGCGCAGTGCACCCCACGGGCAACACACGGTGCCCCCGTTCCTTCCCTCCGGGGTGTGGAGCAAACCAACATCCCTGCGTGGACCACACTGGCAAGGGGGAATAACCCAAAGTTATTAGGGGGCATTGGTGCATCCCCTTGGCTGTAGCTGCCAGCCCAGTGCTGTCAGCAACGCTGTGCCGTGCTGAGGGCTCTGCTGTGGTGGAGACATGGGGTGGTTCTTGCTGGTTCAGTGCAAATAGCTGAGCACTGAAAGTAATTTCTTTCATTCACTTCTTACACATCCTGAATGGGGCGTGTCAGTTTTTTCTCCTCAGAACTAGTCTGGGCAACACTGAGAGAGGAGTAGAAAAATCAGAGCTAATCCTGCAGGAATGAGTCATTCTGGCATAGGATTTGCAGAGCGAGATGAGAAGTTCAGGTAAGACAAAGGGAAATGGAGGCTGTAGTAAAACTGTGGTTTGGAGCATGACAGTTAAACTGCTATGAAGTCAAAGTTGGAAACCCCCTCCCAACAAATTGCTGAACTCAAAACCTTGGCAGTGTCTAGAACAAGTCAATATTCACGCACACTAGTTGCAGAAACTGAGGTTCTTTCCCATGGGACCTGTTTAGGTTGGATTGTTAATTGCCATGGGTCTGGAAAAGAATTACTATTATTTCATTATTATTTTTAATTAAACACAAATAAAAATGGCTGTCCTTTTAATGTTGAGCTTTGAAATATTTTCTGCATTTTTTAGCCAGGATTACACTGGCCAAGTCCAAACAGAGAAGCACTGGAATTCTGACAAAGGTTTAAGGTAACTTTCAACCAGATTTCTCTAGCAAGGACAGTGGAGTAGTTTGGGTTAAAGCACAAGCCCAGCCTAGCTATCTGGGCCCAGGAAAGGAAGGCTGGGTTTCTAGAAGCTACAGTAGGCACAGAAATAATTTCCCCCTGCCTCCTTTAAAAGTCTTTTAAATACTTTAGCTTGCTTTCTTCACCTGGTATCTTTGCAGACACATCCACCAGATTGCCGACCCGTAGCTCAAGAGAGCTCACCTCCAGAGCACGAATTAGAGGAAGTAATTTTTCCATTATTATTTAAAACATTTCAACGTGTAAAAAAAAAATGTTGGTGTGATTACAGCAAAAAGCTAAAGAATCACAGAGTCACAGAGAAGAGGACACCTTCCCACCCCAGCCTCTCCCACTCGTTAGTAGAGATGTGACACTTGCAGGAGAGTTGTACACTTAGATGAGGATAAAGACTAAGTTTTAAAGGAAGATATTTCTGAAATGCCCAGAACATTGGCAGAAATGTGGTAGCCTTTCAGTAGATGTAGGTCCTGTTCCACAAGCCAGGATGGGAGAAAACCAGCTGACCTTTATGAACAGACCAGCTGAGACCTGCTAGACCTCTGGGTGTTTATGCCTGGCAGGCAGTGAAATGTTGGAGTCCCTGTGGCAGGCCTTTGGCAGCGACAGTTTGTGTGTCTTGTTGCTCTTTAGACATCACCGTGGGCAGATCTGAGCAGCAAAAGGGTCTGTGGCAGCAGCAAACGGAACAAGGCTTGCTGGAGCTGCGAGCCCACCATCCTGGTGGGGATGGGGATGGGGATGGGAATGGGAATGGGGATGGGGATGGGGATGGGGATGGGGATGGGGATGGGGGTGGGGATGGGGATGGGGATGGGGATGGGGATGGGGATGGGGCCCAGGCGAGGCCAGCGCAGGCTCAGCTGTGCCTCTGGCCAGGCTGGCCCAGCTCAGGGCTGCTGTGCATGCCGGCGCATTCTCCCGGGGATTAGCCCTGCGAGGAATGTGGTGCCGGAGGAATGTCTTCCCGGTGCAACCTGAAACCCTCGCTCTGATGCAGCCTGAAAAACAGGGTGGGTTGTGGCAGCTCCGACAGTGCCATGACCCCTGAGATTGGGGCTGGGGGTCATGGGAAATAATTTCTGGTGTTTGGACTTGAAAAACCTGGACTGGAGCAGTGGCCTTGCATGCTGCATGTCTGGGGTGCAGGCAGCATCCCCCAAGAGCAAAGGACCACAGGTGCGGGCACTGTTGGCAGACTTGGACTCGTCTCCCTCTACATTCTGCCAGTTTCGTGGCACCAAGGTCCTCTGCCTCTACACAGCTAGCTGGGCAGTGGTTATGGGGAAATGGATTTTTCTTCAACACTCTGGGGCTTGAGGGCTCTCGCCCCTCCCTGATACACCCAGCTGCTTGGCACAGCTGTCCATGTAGATGCTGACCTAGCTCTGGAACCACCAGTGCCCTTATCAGCGTGGCATCAGGAGGCGTGTGCTGCTGTGTGCTCTTTCCTACACCACCCCTTGGGCAAAGAGGGTGTAAAGCCATGCTAGCTCTAAGGCCAGCTGGCAAATCCAAAATAAAACTCAATCCACATACGATGCACATTCCTACTGATTCCTTCACCGAGTTCAGCTTTTCCCCACATTGCTTGCTTCAGAGACTGACCACAGCTGGCTTTTTGGTGCCAAGCCTTCCTCTAGCACCTCAAGCACACAGCTTGTATGGCAGTCAGATGGTGCTGCCTCGTTCTCCACCTCGTGAGGGGTGTTTCAGCACTGTGTGAGTCTCCAGGGCCAGGGCTGGGTGTGGAGGGAAGCGTATCTCGTGCGGCTGCTGTGCACAAAGCTGTTTTCCAATGAGCTCATGGCCGGGTCAGCGCCAGAACGAGGGCAAATGGAGCGTAGAGAGGGTTTGCACCCACATGCTGGCCTCATGCAACCTGTATTTGGGACTTAACTTCTGATCAAATTCCTGCCAGGTTATTGCTCAACCTCCTTGTAGGGGCAGGAGCCGTGTGTACTAGATGAAGGCATTTGGCCTCATGCAGCTACACAACAATATCTTTTCTGGCAGCTGCTGCTTTGGGTTTTTTCCCTTCTCCTTGTCTGGAGGGGCTGCCAGAACCCCCTGTGATGACTGGGGATCCTCTCCCCTTATGGGCAGTTCAGCATATTCCTGGCAGCACCCAGCTTTGCCTGTGGCTAGCCCAGCAGATAAAGCACGGAGCAGAGACTTAGGAACTAGTCCAGCATTAAATATGCTGGGACCCTAAAGCTCAGAGCTTCCTTGTACTCCTGCTTGACGTAGCCATGTGAGATTTCCCAGCTGCCCAGCTCCTGTCTCGGAAGCTGAACACCAAGGCAAAGTCCTGGCTAATACTTTAGAGACCCTGTGAGATAGAAAGCTGTGCATTTGGCTCATGATTTGTGTGAGCCCACCTGCAATCCTTTTGTGCTACAAAGACCTGGGGGCAGGTAACCTGCAGAATGAGGTAGGAAAGGAAAGAAGGAAGGAAGCTCTGAGGGCACCACAGAAAAGCCGCAGCAGACTCAGGGGGTGCCATTTTTGTCATGGGTAGATAGAAGAAACACTGTGGCTCTCCCCTCCTTGAAATACAGACAGAAGTTGTTGCAGATGGCCATGTGCTCTGGGATAAGCCTGTTCCTTGAGCAGGGAGGTTGGACCATGTGACCCACTGTGGTTCCTGACCCCTTCTGTGATTCTGTGATTTTGGAGTACCGAGCAGCACAGGTGGTCCTGGGACCTGCTGGTGACAGGAGCAGCTGGACTGAGCTGCCCCCTTACATCCCTGGCCCCAAGCATGCCAAGTACTGCCAGAAAAGAAGCAGAGGCGGACTCATACTGATCAGCAGAACAAAGCCTGATAGGGTTGGGGGCACAGCCACAGAGAGGCTGAAGGAATGGAATGGGATGGCCCCCAGAGGCCTCAGACAGGTCTTCCGGGGCAGGTCGTTGTTGTTTTGCTCTGCCATTCCTTTACCATTAAGAAAAGGTTCTGCATCAAAAGCATGGCATGGAAAGCATGGCATCACCTTCCCTTTTTGCCCTATCTTCCACCAACAGAACAGCAGTGGCTGTGAGATTGCGATAAACAGTTTTCCATCTCCTGCAACTTTTGTCCCAAGGAGCCTGAAACCTGTAGATTTTCACCCAAGACCCTCAGCCAGTTCCTGGCATTATCCTGAGCACATATTCCCTCTGCTCAGCTACTCTTTCCTTTCTGTGAACCAGAGATAATGGCTTCCCTGGTCTTTCCTCTAGAAGGTCTGGCACACCGGGCAGGTACTAGGTAGGAAACATCTGAATCCACTGACTCATTACCACTCAGGCCTTTAAAATGTTCCCCGCACAGCGGACTTTTCTCCCAGAACCTTTCCCAGCCTTCTGGGCACTAAGGATAGATGGCACAGTGCCGGAGGAAGGCACAGTACTTTCCTAAATGGTGCCTGAGGTTCTTCTCCATTTTTTTGGTTTTCATAATATTCAATTTCTTTGATTTTTTTTTTTTCCTTTGTTTGTTTATTTTGGAAGCCTAGAGGCCTTTCAAGAGAGGTCACATAGGGAGAGAGGGCGCAGAAAGACATTTCTTTTTGGTTTTATTCTGAGTCAGAGTAGGAGGTTTGGTGCAGAGGTTTGTGAAAGTACTTGGAATATATGTCTGCTGCTCAAATAACTCTCTTGGCCCAGTGATGGAAGCACATGGAGCTTGGAGAAATGTCACATCTCCCAGGCACCTACACCCTGTGTAAAGGTGCAGGGCAGGTCTTGGGCAGATGGAGAGCACATTACCACTATTTGAAGTCCTGGAGCTGAGGTGGGAAAGACCACCTGGTCCCCTTGCTCAGAGCAGTTCACCAGGGGTGCCTGGGACCTGCAGCCCACAGGCATCTCCCCCCACACCTGCAGGAACAAGAACAGGAGGACACTTGGGCTGCCAGGGCCTTCTGGCCTTGTGGGTGGCTGGGATTGATGGCAGGTCCTGTGGACCCAGGGCACAGGGGGGTGACCAGATTAGCAGCAACACCATGAAATGCACACTCCTATGCATAAGGATGAGTTTAGCAACAGTTCAGCTGTTGCCATTTAGCAGGCATGGAGGACAGCAGCTAGCACTGCTCTGTGCACTCACACATCACAGTGGCACTGTGGCAGCTGCTCAGTCCCTGAAGTGGCTGGAGGAGTACAGCAGTGGCTCTTCTGCGTTGGTCAGCATCATCCTCCTGACCAGGCAGAGCTAGTGTGCACTGCAGAGGAGCCAGACCACCCCACCACGGGCTGTGTGCTGCTCTGGGCCTGGAGGAGCTCCTGCCTCTTTCTGGCAGGACCTCCAGTCACAGTCAAAATAGCACAGGGCTCTGAGGGGGTCACCTGGCAGTCACAGCTGCCCCTGCCAGAAGGGATCCATTGTGCCCGGCGTGCTCAAAAGACTTCTGGAGTTCTGTAAATGAAACCGCCAGTGCATGAAATATGTAAATACTCGTCTGAGCAGTGATGCTGACCCTTGGTCCCTCTTTCTGGCCCACTGATCTTTAAATAGTTTAGCCTTAATGGAAAGGGGGTCTGACACCACCTCCTTATGCCCTCCCACTAAGAGGGCAACATGTAGCCTGGAGGAGCAGGAATTGCTCTGTAAAGGGGAGAAGGTGGGAAAGAGTTGTCCATGGGCAGAGAAGGAGTTGGCATGGGAGGCCTAGGGGTTTAGGAGTGTGGGTTTAGGAGGGAGAGTGCTCTCCCTTTAGGAGGCAGAGCAGGAGTACCCTGGGGAGAGTTTCCACTGCAGACACGTTCCTGGGGTTCTCCATCGCCCATCAGAAGCTGGGTCCACATGTCTGCTCACACCAAGAGTACCTCAGGCACCATGTGGCCCAGCAGCTGCAGGGGAAAAGGCCTGGTTTGGGGCTGAGCTGGGCTTTGACAAGGGAATGTGTGCACAGATCAACGCCTGAGGTTTGTCCGCTGTGCTCAGGCTACATTACCAGCAAGCTGCTGAGTAACTTCTGGGTAGCATGAAACAGTATTTCCCAAACCAGCCCTGCCCATGATTCATCAGAACTCTTATCTTCATCGTTGGAAAGCTTTTGTCATTTTAATGAAGAAACAACTTCCTGCTGCTGGATGGGCGATTACCCAACACAAACTGCAGATATTCAAAGGGAAGGGCCTGTGATCCATTAGTTGGCTAAGGGCTATTCTTCAGCCCAAGAGCCAGGATAATCCTAGGTGGGAACATCCACAAAGGGGTCAGCTGTTAAAGGAATTTAAGTGCCTTTACATTGGCATCTAGAGCCCTGCTGGGAAGCTGAGCCCTATGGAAGACCTCCTGTGACCTTTTTCACAAGTCTTGGGGGAAGGCTTCTAAATCACTGAGGCACGTCTGAAGACATCGCTCTCTGTTTTCTCCATCACTGGGCTTTCAAACAATTGCATCCTTGTCACACATTTGTCAAAGAGAAAGGGGGAGATGAAGAAAGAAATTTCAATAGTCTCAGGGCTTTGCTTACAGCTGTGTTAATGCTGAATAGCACGCGGAGGTGGAAGGGATATCCTGAACAATGTCTGGTCTCCAGGCAGAATCCGTTTCCCATGACAGTGCCTTTCTGAAGCAGGAATGCCAGCATGAAGCAAAACTTGTTAAAGTAGTAAAAGAAGAGGTCTCTATTGTGTCCTGTGTGACAGAATAATCCTCCCTCAAGAGCAGACTGCTGTCTTTTTCCCTCCCATCTGTGAATTTTGGCTTCGATCAACTTCGTGATTTTCACAAGGTATAAAATTAAAATCCTACCTCTTAAAAGCAACCAGCCAACCCTGCAGGATCTTCCCACAGACATGCCCACAACTGTGAACGTAGTTTTCCTGTACTGACTAAAATGTCTGAGAGCATTAACCTGAAATAAGGTTTCCTGTTAGGAGTTGCATTTGATAAGAAGAAACAAAAATTTTCAATATCTCCATCCATTCCACTGGTCAAACATAATTTCCCTTTCTCAATGCTTTATTCGCAGGTTCACTGTGTTCCTCAATTTTCTCCTAAATTTTTTTCTTTAAAGCTTTCCTTTCTGAAGTACCTGTGAAAACCAGCAGACAATTATTTAGACTTACCAAATGAGCCAAGCTATCTTGCTCCTGTCTTTCCAGCTCCTTGTGCCCTGTGTTTGTCCCACATTTATGTTCTGTGTTTGAACTCTGGATAGGGTGTCTCATCTCACAGCTCAGCCTCTTAAGGGTTGTATTAATAATTAATCACAAGCGTCATCAGTATTGTCAATATATCTATACAGGGGCTGAATATACCAAATTAAAAGTGAAACAAGGCCTTAGCAGGGAAACAGGGCTGTTCCTTCCCCCTGTTTTATTTCAAAAACTACTGATTGTCATGTCCTTTCCACTTTTTTTTTAATTCCAGCAATATTCATTGGAGGTTGTTCATAGTATGCCTGTGATTCTGCCATCAAAGGGAAAAGGATTTTTTTTTGTCTCAGGATGGAGAAAATCTTAGTAATTTGTCTGGTACTTGTGTTAAACAGTCTTCACTGGAACAGAGCATCTCTCCAGGTCCCTGACCACAAGGGAAATGATGCACATAGGGGATGCCCAGCTATTGGAACCCATGCTCTCAGCTCAACAGACTTCATAAAGTATCCTGGAGGCAGAGGTTTCTAATTTCACATGCCCACAGTGAGTGCAAGCCCTGGACACCAGCCACCACAAAAAATAGTTGTCAGAGGGACTGGCTAGGCTCATGGGCAGTCCCTGGCCAGGAGCCACTGGGCAGGAGCGTGCTTCTGGTGTCCTCATATTGTGAGGTGAGGTGGGTGGCGGATCCCTAGCCTGGCATATTTGGAGGGAAGTTACCATGTCAAACACCAGTACGAGTGTTGGTGGGACCTTCACTTTGCTGGTAAATGCTACCTAGATTTGGCTCTGGCACTTGAGACTTATGTGACTTGTTACAGCCTTTGAACAGAAGCAAAGCAATTCCTCCTAAATGTCAAAGTTACACATCTCCAAATCTGGTAGCAGCTCTGCACTGTTTACTTAGGGATTTCTTACATTTTTGAAACAGAAGTCCACCAGCAAGCACTCAGACTGTGCATCTTGGTTACCAGTTCATCAGTAATTTAATTATGTAGCCTTAAGATTCAGACTGCCTCTTTCTGAAAGGCGTGCTCTAGCTGGAGCAGGCAGGTTTAGCAATCCTGTACCACAGTCAAAACTGGTCCATTTAGCTCCACGTATAGTGGTGCTCATACACAGCCCCCTCACTGCACACTGGAGCACCATGATGCCAGACAAGCAGGTCTGACAAACTGACAAGCGGCTTTAATCGAAAAGTGGGGAGTAAAAGTTCCTGAAACTGCAAACAACACATTTTGACATTTGAAAAAACCCACAGCCCTCTGAAAGGAAGAGGAAGGCTTCCTTTTGATCCAGTTGAAGTGAAATAAATAGTCTGACACATCTGCTTCCATGCAGTCAGAAACTTGCAGTCAGAAACCTCCCTACACATTTGTGTGCTGAGAATAGGTGTTCTCTTCACAGGGAGAAGAGGATTCAGGAGAAGCAAGGTGAGATATGTGCACCATCTCTCAGGGAGGGTGTTGTACAAATTGTTCTTTAAAAACTCTTTAATTGCCAAATCCTTCAAAGTGTGGAGGGATGCAGCTTCTGATCATAATCCTACCATCACTCCTGTTGTTAAAAGTGGGCTGGTCTATCTGTAATGAAGAGCCCATCCGTGATACTCTCTTAATTTAGAGCTGCTCAGAGAGGAACACCCACTCCCATGGCTCGCCTGTGGGCTGAAGTGGTTTCACTGAATCCTTCTTAGGCATTTCAGTGAGTCCCCACTCTCCAAAAATTGCTGAGAGTAGTGCATCCTCTATGTGTGGGAAGTGTGGCACAAAACAGTGTGTTTGCGTGGGTACCAGTCCACTTGTGCTTCCATCAGCTGTAAACTTCACAAGAAACAGCATCTTCTCCTACCTAGGTCTTTGGCTACTTCTGAGCACTGCACCAAGAACAGATGTCTGCTGGATCAGTGTCAGGAATAGTCAGGAAAAGAACTTTCCACAGAGTTATTTTTTATCAGTTCCTTGCTTTTTAATCCATGTGACAAGTAGATCACAGATCTTCAAGGGATACTTATTAGGCACCTAAAATGAGATTAAGTGGACTGGCAAAGCCATTTGGCTGCTATAATTATCATCCTCCTATTTACATTGCACCTTTAGCTGAAGTTTGGGCAGGACTGATGAGAAACCAGGATCACTCATGGGTGTAAGCTAGTGTTAGTCATATTTCCCCGATTTCTGCATGGCTGCTGCAGATTTCAGATGGGAGCCAAGCAGAAAGGAGATGAAATTTAGTGCTGGTTCCTCCAGCCCAGGCTCTCTTAGGCGGTGAAGATGTTTCAGCACTTTTGGGGCAGTTCATATGTCATTGGGGTTGTTGTAGGTCTTCATATGTGATCTCTTGGCCACCTTCACTGCACTGCCTGTGGTTCCTGCAGTTTCTTTTCAAAGGATGGGGAACCCGTGTCCCTCTGAGGGGGATAACCTCAGACAGCTGTTGCTTGGCTCCGTTTATGTGAGTAAAATGCCATGTGTTTTGATGGAAGTGATATCGAATAGAATCTTCTTAACAGAGTTATCCCACTTTCACAACAATGTCAGGTGATGAGGTAAAAAGTACTGAAACTTAGTTATAGATTACAATTTCTTTCATGGTAAGACGGTTTTGTTTGAAAGGAGACTGTGTTGCAGTGCGTGGACACAGTCCCTGTGCTGCTGCCCTAAGGCTGAACAGTAATGGGAGCTCAGTTTGAGAGGGAGTTCCTAAAATCAGTGTGCCTGCTGCACTTAGGAGAAAGGCACAGGACTAGTGCCAAGCTCCACTTTGTTACCCCTGGGTTCATTAGATAGGTACAAGAGTCCTCAAAATTTGTCCAGAAAAGTTTGCATTTGTGAACAGAGGGCTTGACTGGAAAAACTGAGATGTCTGACAGAGAGTATGTCAGCAAGCAGAAGGGATGACTGCACATGCATGGGGGTGTGTGCATAAATTTTCCATTTACATAAGGAGGGTTGGCAAAGGCTCTCTGGGCTCTAGGAGAGAGACCCAAAAGCTCAGATGACATTTGCTGGAGAGAAGAGAAAGGAGCCTGTGGGCAGGCCTCAAACACATGCAGTGTATTTAGCTTGTCATCATTCCTGATGCATTTTGGTTGTGAGGGGAGAAATCCTTGGGAGAGGAAGGCAGCTTGTGCTTGTGATACCAGGCAAAAGTGAAAACCAGCTAATGTACTGAAGTACTTGTAGGGGGGTGATAACCCCTAAATATGCCTTGGGTGCAAACTCCCTAAATTTAAAATATGAAAGAAGTGAAACAATTTGTTTGATACGCTCTTTGTAGCAGCCAGGATTAATCTATGTGTGTGTGCCACTGTGCTGGGAGAGCCGCCAAAAAGAAACTGGCAGCAAATCTGTGGTGACCAGACAGAGCAACAGCCTGGGATAAGACAGCATCCAGCCTCAAGGACTCTGGGAAAACAGGTGAGGAGAGCTTGGAGTTACTACGCTTCAGGAGAGGACTTGTTACTCATTGTGTCCCATCTCTCTGTTGTCCGCTTCCTTTGTCTCTTGTGGGACATGATGCATAAATAAAGACTTCTGAGTTTAATGTCCCTGAGACTGAAACCAGCATAACATCACCAGTCCTAAAATCTGATTTTTGTCAGTGTTGTTGCAAGCAAGAGATGCCAGCTACTGGGTGCTCCAGACACCTGAGCAAGGCACTGGGCTAGGACAGACTCTGCTGCAAGTGAGCATGTTGTGAGCCCCCCTGGCAAGGTCTTCAGATACCCGTACTCTTCCAGTGTTGTCCATCACCTATGTCTGTTGCCCCCAGGAAACCACAAAATCATCCTCAAACTCCTTCCCTCCGGTTTCTGTCTCATAGGGCTGAGATTAGAACATGTTTCAACTTAACATCCTGCAACATTGCCTGGCTTCTCTCCCAAGGAAAAGGTGTGGAACAGACATTTAGAGAGGTCTAGGAAAGGCTCAGGCAGAGGGGGAGCAATCCATCACTTTGTTGAGAGGAGAGTTCCTTTCAGAAATGGCAAATCCTTTGTTAAAAGGTGATAAACATGGGGTGTGGGGTTTTTCATTAAGAGTAGTTCAGAAGTTTTGTGCAGAATTTGTTAAATACCATTTACAGTTGGAAAACAAATATTTAAAGACTAATTAAAAGAGGTCTTCCAGTGAAGCTCTAATTCAGCCTTCCACACTCATGGAGAGCCACTTCCCAGTGGACTGAGCTAACTGCAACTAGGTACTGCCAGATGACATCCCAATGGTGCTGTGCTCTGCAGTTTCACAGGGACAGCTCACACACAATTCTGCGTGGGGGGATCCTTGCCTGAGCTGTTCCTCCAGCTTGCTGGTGACTCACAAGCATGAAAGACAAAATTGAGAAATATGCTGCCAGTGACAGCTCTCGTTACCTCCAGACCATGTCTGTAAGCCTCCAGAGCCTACCTTGATCATCCCAGCCATTCTTGATCTCTCACTTGTCTGTTTACCTCCATCCTTCCAGAGGTGTACAGCAATGCCATCTCTGGCTAAAGCCTTATCTTTTTCCCTTCTGGGTTTCTCTCCCAGGAAAAAGGATTGCACCCAGTTCCTTCCTGAGGAGGTAAGGAAAGCCAGGCCCCTCTGCTAGTGCCTCTTACACCACATAAGCCCAGGAGAAGGCCATCTCTGCTCTGCAGCAGTCTGTGGGCTCAAGGCCTTATTAAATAGTAGAGGAGCAGAAGTACACACCTACCACAAGGTTTCATATTCAGCCAGTTAGCTTCGACAACAGCTTTTACCTGTGCTCTCTGCAGCAGAGAAAACCTACCTAGGTTTGCTGATTTTCATTCCATATGCAGCCTGTAGTGCAGCATCCCACTGCAAGCTCAGCGGATCATTTCCAAGTCAATGGAAACTTCCAGCTGAGCCACGCTCAGCAACTTCACTGCTGCTTCTCCTGCTCTGCAGAGCCCTTGTTTCTCTGTGCTCTTTGTGCCCCTTCTCACCTGTGCAGGACATGGAGAAATCACCAGCAGCTGAGATCGAAGGCTGTTTTGGCTGCTGCATCATGGCTGTTCCTCCAAATGTGACAGCCTTTGCTATAATAAAAATCAAACACCACTAGCATGCATGACATAGTTTTTTAACATATGGCCATGAGGCACCTGTGGTGAAAGGTTTAGTTTTGCTTTCTGAGGCCTCCATAACAGTCATCAGGGGGATGACAGGAAGGACAGCAAAGAAGGAGTGTGTGGCACTTCCCTTCTCAGCAGGAGGCATGTGCATACCTGCATCCCTATACCTCCCCAAGGCCCAGCCTCCATCCTCCCACAGGATCTTGTGCCACATATAGTTGCTGCTCATGGGATGGAGAGATGCCTCAGAAAGATTGCTGTGGAGTTCCTTGGAGAATTGCAGAAAGGTTTACATCTGGTGGTCTTAAGCCCAACTACTTGATCAAAGCAGTGCTCACAAAAGCTAGGTCATGTTGCCCAGGGCCTTACCCCATCTGTCTGGAGAATCTCCAAGGACAGAGATCTCCCCTCTTCTCTGGTGCCTGTCCCAGACCTGCACTACTCTAATAAAAAGAGATTTTTTTCCATGTGTCCAACGAGAATTTTCCCTGTGGAAATCTGTGCCCATCATCTCTTGTCTTTTCCCCATGGACCTTAACAATAGCATGTGTCTCTCTCTCCCACGTAAACCTGTGGGACAGTGGACTGGATGACAGCAGCCTGGTACCCTCTTGACCTTCTCCTCCCCAGGCTGAACAAGCCCAGCACCCTTCTCTTCTTCCCCTTACTGTTTATTTAGCTGTGCGTACCCTCTCAGACATCAAAGTATTTTCTCTCCTTTTTTGCCACATCTCCCTTGTGCAGTTATCTCCTAAATGCCTCTCCTGTTGTTGGTCACTCAAGTGCAAAAGGATTGCTTCTGACCACTTTCAACAAGAAAGTGAACCTCCCTGATGAAGCAGCCCAGACACCCAGCCAACATCCCACCATCAAGATCAATGGAATTGTGCTGCACAGAAGTGGTAATCCCCTGAAAAAGCTCACTTAAACTCCGTGTAGATGTCCTTGGTCTTTTATTTCTGTCCTTCTCAAATTCTCTTGCTGGTGCTTAGCTCTGAAGAGACACACGGCTCTCAGGGCAGCAGGCTGCATTACCATCCTGAGAACACTCTGTCTCCAGCAGATCCTCTTTCCAGTCTCCACTTGCGTGAGCTGTTGAGTGGTTAAGTGTGGATTCAAGCCTCCTTGTCATAGCTGGCTAGGCAGGCATTTCGCTGGCGACACCGGGTGCATCCTGCTGGAGAGGTGAAGGCCCTTGAGTCGACTGGAGTGGGGGAGCACTCAGACCTCAGGGGCTTCTCTTTTCCACTGTGCTTGACTTCAAACTGTGCTGTGGCCTTAATCACACACGGCTTTTGTCTGTGACACAGTAAGATACAGTGTGAGACACGGCCTCTCCTGGACCACAGAAGGACTGTTAAGACTGTTTATCTACAGCTGCTTCTCCAGGACGAACCACAAAACATACCCTAGCTAGTGAATAGGGCGATTTGGCAACAAGTTGAGGGCAACTAGTTTCTGCTGAAATATCTGGAAACCCCCACTGCCACATGGACCAGGCCTCCAAAGGCTATGGTTCTCCATGATAACATGCTATAACAAACTATCATGATGCATCCTAGCAACCTAGGTACGAGGCTGCTAAAGACTGTACGCCAAAAAATTCCAGGTAGTTGCTGATGCCAGTCTCATGTCCAGACAAATCAGTGGGAAAACCTGAGAAAGACATTTTAATGTGAAAACCGTGCCTTTCTCTTCACTTTTTTTATGCAGGCCATGTTTTGTGTTGCTTGATTGTCCAAGGAAAGAAAAGCACCGAATATTCAGTGAGTAGATCTAATGTGAAAAATGTGTTTTGGGGGGTGCTTGAATGCAATTGAATAGGGAGGCAGACATGCTCTGCAGCGTGTTGTGGGTGTAAGAGGCAGTTGCTGCAGGTTTCTTGCACATGCTGTGGAGAAGGTGGTGCAGGACTACAATGTATTACAGAGGAACACTGCTCTTCTGGCTTCTCTGTTTCCTAGGCTCTGTCCTCTTTTCTGTGGTGGTTATTTTTTTTTTCATTTTGTGACTTCAGGAAAGAAACTTTCTTTGAGAAGGTCTTGAAAACTCAGAAACATGGACATTTCTAAACTTTCCAGTTAAATATTTACTGTCCCAGACAGAAAATGCTTCATTCACCAATAGTCTGAATGCCCCCACCTGGAAAAGAGTTACAGAGCCTCAGAGATCTTTCAGCAAACAAATTCCTTCTCATTACTGACTCTGTGGGCATGACTGCTCTCAGAAAACTTGAAAGTCAAGCTGCTCAGGAGTGCTGCCCATACATGTTTACCTTGTACTCCAGCTTCCCTCTTCAGACTAAATCAGGTACTTTTTGTCTGGTTTGCCTAAACAAGTACAGCCGAGGAACAAATGCTGGAGCATTCCTCGGGGTTCAGCCAGGCTAGCCCTGGGTTTCTGACACTCATTTCTGTATGATTCCTGTAAGCTCCAGGTTAACCAGCAACACCTGCACGCTCCTCAGCACCACACAGAGATATCAGAAATGCTTGTATATGTGTATTTTTATGTGTTTTTTTAATGTTATTTTTTATTCTTGACCTTACTCCTACACCTTGCTTCAGGCTTGTTCTCTCACCTGAAGTACTGCTGACATCTGCAAAAAACTACTTTTTAACCCGAGGTCAGACTGTGGGCTGCCCTGCCTGGGGAAGCAGGCATCTTAGGCCTTGAACTTGAGCTGCCTGTCTCTGAGAGACCATGGGGCTAAGCTGGAAGTTGCAAAGGTGGCCATGAAGGGCAAACCATTTCTGTTGCAGCCTGGACTGGTCCTGTCAGGGCTTCACAGGAAGGAGCACAACCCCGTGGTTTCCACAGAGGTCTGGTCACCATCCCCTGAGCATAACAGGCTGAAAGACGCTGCATTCAGCAGGAATAAATAACTTTGCAGTGTGCTGGGTGGAGGACATGACTGCAGTGTGATGAGAATATTCAGAATATTGAATGCGAGAACTGAAATCAGTGCCTGGGCTAAATGGGCTAAAACCACCCACACCCCAGCTAGTGAACTTGTGAGCAGTGAGTGTGCTGCGTGTTAACAGTTTCAGTGTAATTTCAAAAACTGATAGCAAATGTTTGTCTCTCTCAGCAATCCAGTGTATTTCATTCCTCAGATATTAAGTTGTACTGACATATTTCACAGCATCACAGGGAGAGCCTGTGTATACTTCTGCTCAAATGACTACTAGAATTCATACCTGATATGATTACTGTGCTATTGGCTGGCTGGAGTACTCCTTGGGAGAGATCTGGCCTACAGATTTTCTAGCATTGCTCAACAGATTTTGCAGCATTGCTCCACAGTTAACATATGGAGCTTGTACCTATACTGGAAAGCAAACGGCAATACTGCAAGCAGATAGTCATGTACCTAAGCCAGACAGGTTTCTGTGCAGCTGATCAGTACTTGGAGCCACAGCATCATGACTTCCATGGTCAATGCCTTTTGAAGGAATGAATGCAAGAGGATTTTGTCAGTAAAAAGATAATAAAGGCTGGGGGAGGTGGGAGTAAGAGAGAGGAAGCCAAACTAATAAAGGAGAGAGTGGACACATAACAGAGAGGTAGCATGCTTTATGTACATATTTGTTCAGTACTGGGAGGGGGATCAGTATGGAGGGTGTCAGATGAAGGTGCTGCCTAAGTGCCAGGATGAAATCCTGCCTCTAAGTATCATTTTCTAACCTGTACTGAGTCCGGATGTCCATTACCAGTTGACCACAAGGTCCTCTTCTGCCCACACTCCTGCTGCTTAATGCCTTGCATGGCAAACAGCACTTCTCTGCCATGTGGGCTCCTGCAGTTCCCTCTTCAACATGGGAGAGGACATGAGCCATCATTGCAGAGACCAGTTCTAGTCTGCATGAACAGACTGGTACATAAAGCCATAGAAGTATTAGAGTATCTCCAGAAAAATCTTTGTGTTCTCAAGGTGGCCACAATTCCTGTGCACACATCGGGGTGGAAGCAGACATCATTTGTTGGCAGACTGAAGAGAGATCAGTGCAAGGCCACGGAGATGGTGGGTGGGTCTGGTGCACCTGACAGAGAGAGGGGAGATGGAAGGAATCAGGCTGTTAGCATGGAAAAGGGATGCCCCAGGAAAGCCCTAATTGCAGATATCCACTGACTTACAGTTACCAACTTCTCTCAGAAGTTCACAGGGATATCTTGTTTTAAAAAGTCTTGTTTTGACCCTTGTCATAAGGGACAAAAGGGACACATTGCAGCATGGGAAATTCTGTTTGTACATAAGGAGTAAAACAACAGTAGTACAGCCCTGGGGCAGGGCCAAAAGGGGTGGTGGGGTGTCCAATGCTGGATATGTTCAAAATTTAGCTGGTCAAGGTGCTGACCAAACTGACCTTGTTTTGAAGGCAGTTGAGCTTGGAAAGGGGGATGGGAACAAAGACTTTCAGATGTGCCTCCCCACCTAAATGTTTCCATGATTCTATGTGCACAGCCTGCAGCTCCCAGACATGTGTTAATCATGCCTTAAAAAATAATTTCTGAGTAATCCTGGGGATTATTTACGTGACCCTGCGGCTCGCTCATGTGAGTACCAAGTGTAGGACTTGCTCTTAATTGAAGAGCTAAATATACATCAGCAGCCCAACAGGATTACTCAGTCTGCAGCAGAGTCTGTTAAATTGGCATGTGTGCTTCCCATTCATTCCTTTCAGATGTTGCTCTGATATAGCATTTTCTGCAACACTGTGTAGCTACATAGAAGAATGATTGAAATAGGCAATTTTCCATGTTTTTCTGGTAGTAAGGAAGGTCAGATCTACTTTCAATATGTGTTTCAGGTTTGTTTCATGTCAGGTTAGAGAAGTGCTATAAATCAAGTGTTACATCACTGACCCCCTGTTGATCTCTATTATCAAAATGTTTGTACACACATGCAGGAATCCATAGTTCACCTTTATTGGTCCTTTGTGATTTCTTGGGATTGGGTCTTCTCAGCATGTCTGCAGCCAATTTTTCTGTCTCAGCTTTTATGGACCAGGAAAGCCACTTTAATTTTAAGCAGGTTGGTTATCTCACTCTTATGCATCACAGATTTTCCCTTACCCACTCTCACACATGTGTTCACAGGCACGGAGCAATCTGGTCAGGATCACTTGGGATGGCACAATGGATGAGGGACACCAGATACCAAGTTTTTCATTGAGTCTCCTGCAGCCCCTATTGGGGTACCTCTTGGTAAGTTGGTTTTTGGGCAGGTCTTGTATGTACTCTCCAGGATACAGGTGTTGCTACAGGGGGACAGTCTTGCCTCAGCACTCTGTTTTCTTTCAGCATCATTTTTCCTTGGTTTGGATTTCATGAAGTATCAGAAAGAGGCAGGACAGAAGTGTGTTCTGAGCCCTGGTTGCCATCCTCTTGTTGTCAGGGCATACAGTCTCTTGTTTGTAAGTCACCACCTGATCTCAGCACAGACCTCCTGGGCATGGCACAAGAAACTGTGTTCCGTCAAAACAAATTCTCCACTTCAACTTTAGGCCTGCTACAAGAGTCCTATGAAATGCAATTAAAGGAGCTCAGAAAAATTCAGATTGGAAGGCATCTTCAGAGCTCACTGTTCTAATAATCTGCTCCAAGCATGGCTGACCACAAAGCTAGATCGGGTTATCTCCAGCGATGGAGATCCCACCATCTCTCTGGTCTGCACTGTGCTTGTGTGATGATTTCATCTCTGTTTTCTCTAAAATTCTCTTGGATTGAATCTAATTCAGGGTGCTACCTGATCAGTGCCATTATGCAGTGCAGAGGCACTTCCCTCCACTGGCTTTCAAGGGCCCCCCAGGCCCTGACCAGCCACCAAGTTCACAGCTGACATGCCTTGCTGTTCACCAGGATTGCATCCCTCCTGTCCAGGGCAAGGGCCCCATTCACTGCTGGGCTTCTCACAGCCATGGGCTGAACACATACTTTGCTCAGACTGTGCTCCAGGAGGTTCATGGCACTCCATTTCTGCAGCCTGTTGAGGCCCCTCTGAAGAGCTGTGCTCCCCTCCAGCTGCTCCCCCAGTGTGGAACAATCACAGCACCCTACATCCCCTCTTCTGTGTTGTTGCAAAAGATTTTAAAAATATTTGCCTGGCATTAACCCTTGAGAAATGTAGCTGTCTGCCAGCTACTCTTACTGATGGACCTCTGTCCTTGAACCTGACAGCCCACCCAGTTTTCCAGTCATTTAACAGTTCACCTGCAAAGTCCATGATTTCATCTATTTAGCTTCAACAATAACGATATAAAAAACTCCAAAATAACTTTTGCCAGAAGACTTCCCTTCCTAAAACACTGTCATGTGCAGACAGAAACTTTGTTTTTTGTCAGTTTGATCCTTTGGTGCCGGCCCAGCCTAGGGATCAACACACTGGTTTTGTGCCTGCCATCTGAACACCCTATTATTGTAATAAACTACACCCACTCATCATTTAGTACTGGCACCAGCAAAAGGGGTTTGTCATATGTGAAAACTAGCAGGGAAATCCATCTTTTGTAAACTCCTAGCATTAGAAATATAACACATTGTTGATCAGACAATAAAACAGATATTGTGAAGGAAAGGGACTGACAGTGCCCTGTAAACATAGTTTTGCTTATTAGAAAAAAAAGAGGCATTAATGCTTTTATTATCTTGGGACAAAAAGTGAGCTACTGGAAGGAGTTACAGGCAGCAAAGAAACATGGCTTTATCTGCAGGTTGGGTGTGCTTTAATCTGACATCCTGACAATGCTGTATGGTGAGTAATACCTAGAGTATGTCTGCCAAACCTCTAGAGCCAAAGCACAGAGTCTACCTGTCACTCCAAAAAGGCCCAAATGAATAGCAGGACGCTAATCCCTCGGGCACCACATTGCCTGATGCATCTGTTTGCTACAGTAGGGAGGAGATGATGCTTCCTTTCAGATTACTGCAGGTGTGGAGCTCCCACACACAGCGAAAAACAAAAAACGCACCGCTGCAAAGCTTTCTGGTAATGGCAAGTAACATGCTTAAACTCCCAGGACACTTGCAATTCACTGTTGCAGAACTAAAACTTACTTACCTTTCTCAGGATGACCCCATACCTCCATGTATTTTGAAGTCTGCTTTGCTATGGTGAAGCATTAGGTGAGAAGCTTGGACATCATTTCTCTGCATGCTTCCCTAAAACCTTACCTGTTTTTACAGGAAAAAAGCATTTAACTGACAAATCCATGAATAGCTCATATAACTAAGGGACACTGTTAAGTTATTAGATCTGAACCAGTAAGTGCCTTTTCCAAATAATTTATACGAAAATTTTTATTTTTATTTTACAGGAAATGTGTCTGGAATTGTTTTTACACCACAATAAAAGTTAAAAGAGGAAGTATTTGGTCTTTTCTGGAAGTCATTACTGTGTTCATATTGATGCTTATGGAGCAGGAAATAGTACCCTCTCAATCAGTATTTCAAAGAATCCTTTACAGAAGTTCCTGAAAACACCCAGCATCACCTTCCTCCTGAAGGTGTCAGTTCAGCTGGGCTTTTTCTATCAGCTTCTCACTTCAATCACCTTCATTTCCTTAACTAGCTGTGAGCTCTGTGTGATCTACCTGAATAGCTTGGAATGTCTGCTAGTAGATCAAGGCTGTGGATTTCACCTATTTTGAGAAGACAAACACATCTAGAATGTATCTAGAATGTATCTAGAATGACTAGAATGACTCCATTGCAAATTAAACAATGAAAATAAGCACTTGTCTGTGAGAACATTCTTGGTTATGTCACCTTAGACACAGTATTGTCCTATCAGTTTTGCAGCTGAGAAAAGAAGCACATTTTTGGAAAAGTGTTCACAGATGAATAAAATGAAACAATTGTCTTAGTCACTGCATGGGTACAATGGATTTCAAACCCATTAAATAGCATCAGAGAAGCATTTTCCACAATTGTTCTCAGGAAAAAAAAAAGCAATTTTAGTGCAGAGTCAGTTTTTTATCTCTGCTTCTTCCACTGCGTGGAATGGCAGGACTTGGATTTGTTTGGATCATTTACTTATTGTCTTGTGTAGAAGAGGTGGAAAGAGATGTCTTTCTGGAGTGTTCAGGCCCATATTTTAAATGGAGTCCTTTCTGCTACCAAATCAATCAAGTGTATATGCTATGACAGTGCAAAACCCTTCAGTGAAAAGAATAAGGCAGGAACATTGTGCCTGCCATCCGGATGAGCCTCCCTGACTTGCTTTACTCCCTAGCAAACCCGCATCTCGGGAGAACAAAAATTTTGAATTCTGCTTTTGGGGTCACAGATTTGAGCTCTGCTGCTTCAGCTGCAAGAAGTGTGAGAGGTGCAAAACTGAGGGTCATCGGCAGACACAAACCTTGAGTGGTTTACCCCTACTAAACCAAAAGAACTCTCTCTGTTTAGTACTTATTTAGTAGATCAGAAACGACAGGGTGCAAAGGCATTACTGATGAGATGCCACCTTTGGAACTCCACCCTGAAACCAGAAGCATGCTATGCTGTCGTGTGCATGCGGAAAATACCCAGCTTAGCACGGAGCTGCCATATCCTGCCCCAGCTTCAGCTTTCAGAGTGATTTAAGGTGGAGCTCATATGGAGTGGCTGTGATGTTGCATCTCCAGGTGGTAACTGCCCTGCTGATGATGAAACGCAGTGTCAGCACCTAAAAGTCTGTTGGGCAGTAGGCAGAAAAGAAAAATCGCTGCTACTCAATGCTATTCAGCCCTCTAGGAACAAGAAAGTCCTTTGCCTGGAGAGCACTGCAGCTGCAAATGCAGACACCCCCCAGCTACAAAGCAGATAGGCTTTGTCCCTGCCTTCCAGGAACCAGCCAACATCCCGTGTATCACAGATGGATTAAGCTTTTACTTGTTTCTCTCTTCTAGCCCCCAAGCTTATCCCTGTGCCTGTGTTTGGCAACTGCAGCAGAGCTTGGCACTGCTGGCCATACCTGGAGACAGTGCTGAGCCATGCAAAGGGAGAAGTGGGAGGGTAAGGGGGGAGAAGCAGTGGCTGCCTGGGTCTGTTTCACCATGACTCCCTGCACGCTCCCTCTAACAGGGACACCATCAGCTCTCCTGGCCAAGGAGGGATGTGGCAACTCATTCAATTATTGGCCTCTTGCAGATCAGTGGCTGGCACATGGACTGTGATAACTTCTGGGGTTACATTAAACTTATCACATGCAACAGGTTTAATTGTTGCACTGGAAATATGTCTTGTGCTTATCTCTGGAAGCATTCCTCCTCCCCTCACCCCACCCTCTCCTCCATTTTGAAGATTTAAGTTTCAAGTTCACATCCATCAGTACAAAAAGGAGCAGGACATGCCCTATCATGTCCTGGACACTCCAAGCCAAAAAATGAGGGAGCTGCACCCTTTCCCCCTCACTTAGATTCTTTTATGTGCACTTAAAATATTCACATAAAGCTTTATCACGCCCAAACCATTTCCGAAGCAATGAGCAGTCACATTTACTATTAGAATTTTGAAGGACTGTAATTCCAGGGTAATTTTACCACTCCCTCTGACAGTCTTTTGTACTTCTGATACTATATGTGTCTCATAAACAAAACAGCCCAGAACATATCAATCACATTATCAGCACAGAGAGGATTACTTAGAAAGGCACTTAGAATTTGCTCTGCACTCCTGGCAAGTCCAATATAGCAGGTAGGCCATCTTACTGTGTAATAGGATTAACACTGATGGAAAAAGTGTTAATACCTTTCTGGTGTTCATATAACCCAATCCTCCTATGAAGTTAAAAATGCATAAAAATAACAGATACTTAAATTGGGTATGTATTTTAAAAAACCTCACAACATTACCTTCAAGTACCTAAACTCACCCATTCCTTCCCCCATTAAAGTTCAAGCTGAAACGGTATTTTCCTTTGAGCAGTCTTCAGGACAATATGCTAGTCTGATTTGTGAGCCCAGAAGTTTTAGTATTCCATGTTTTTTTTCTGCCAGAGTAATGTTTTATTTCAGTGTATTGTGGACCACTAGTTGAAATGGCATAGATTTGAGGCCCAGCACTTCAGGAAAGCCTGTTTTGGGTACATACACACTGAGGATCTCAAGCACCAGAGAATTCAGTCCTTTCTGAATTTTGTAACCACAATGCAAAACAGGCAGTTGAGCTTTAACTCCAGGAGCTAAATAGTTGTAACCAAAAACATGGCATTTGGTTTTTGCCTGCCTAGTTTTCTCCTTGGGCACATAAATGTGAGCACTTTGACAACAATGAAAATAGGCTGAGACACAAAAAGTCATAAAGACAGTGTGATTATGAAATAGTTAAAGTCAGGAGAAAAGCATTACATTCCTTTTAAATACAGGCAAAATTTAATTCAAAAGCCACAGGGAGTATTTTCTTAGCACATGTCTACAGTATTGATAGACACAAGTCATACCCCAGAGACGGAGGCATGTTCCTGGATTGGAAAGTCATCTTCAGGTCCTGAAAGGCTCACAAGGTTCATCTAATTATCATCAGACAACTACAGCAAAAAGCCATGACAAGAGGTATTTCTTGACTGTGTAGCCAGCATAATCTTCTGGAAAAAGCCTTACAGATTTTTGATATTGATCTGGAAAGTCCAATCCAAACAGCAGCAAGGTTTTCCTTGATGTGCAGAATCCAACATGCAAAAGTTGGAGTAAGAAGTATCAAAGTATCAAAGGACAGTCCATTATTCCCTTTCACCTTTTGCAGTAAGAGATCAGGGTTGCAGGTCAGCCCCTTTCTGCTGAACATCTGTGAACCTTGTGCACTGGGTCATCATCAGTGCATTTCCACTCCCTCCCCAGTGGGATTTCTGCACCTCAGGAAGGACCTGATGGTGGATGGTCTTGATGGTTACGTCTGGAGCCTGACTGCAGGCAGGACCACTTGCAAATCGTGCCTTCCCACATGTCACCCTGATGAGTGCTGCTGATACTCATCTCATGGGCTGAGTAACTCTCAGTGGGGCTCAGTCCAATTAAGTATCCATCAGCCAAGATGTGCTCCAGCATTGTGGAAGCCAGCATGTGCAGGGTGTGCTGCCATGAGTTCTGACATACTTCGTGGAGTCTTACAGTGCTCTATACTTTTCTAAAAGCCATGCTTCCATGGACATAGGAGTACATAAGGATTTCAGCTTTCAACTAGTGTAGGGAAAATACGACATTTGAACTCAAAGATCTCGAGGAAAATTAATTTAAACTTCAGGTTCTGTCTTGAACACCTAGTGGCATTCCATGGTGGAAGGACTCCATTGACTCCATCAGTGGACAAAGGAAGGGCTATGGACAACATTTATCAGGACTTCTATAAAACCTTTGACATGGTTCCCCACAGCATCCTTCTCTAAACTGGAGATGGATTTGATGGGTGGACTGCTAGACACATAAGAAAGTGTCCATCATATCCAGGGAGTGGTGGCCAAGACCTGAGAGTCCCACATCAGTGACAGGTGATGTCCCTCAAGGGTCTGTGCTGGGATCAGTGTTATTTAATACCTTCTTTAATGACACAAAGAGGTTGAGTACAAACACATCAAGTGGTGCAGCTGACATTCCTGAAGAGCAGAATGCCAACCAGAAGCACCTGTACAAGCTTGAGAAGGGGCCCATGGGAATCTCATGAGGTTTAACAAGATCAAGTTCAAGGTACTGTACCTGGGTCAGGACAACCCCCAGCACCATCAGCACAGGCTGGGGCTGAGCAGGTGGAGAGCAGCCCTGTGAGAAGGATTTGGGGGTGCTGCTGGGTGAGAGGCTGGACATGACCCAGCCATGGGCACTCCCAGCCCAGAGAGCCAAACATGTCCTGGGCTGCATCCAAAGCAGCGTGGGCAGCAGGGGAGGGAGGGGATTCTGCCCCTCTGCTCTGCTCTGGTGAGAGCCACCTGGAACCCTGCATCCAGCTCCGGGGGCCCAGCACAGGAAGGACATGGAACTGCTGGAGTGAGTTCAGAGGAGGGATGTCAGGTTGATCAGAGGGATGAAACACCTCTCCTATGAGGAATGACTGAGAGAATAGAGGTTATTCAGCCTAGAAATGAAAAGACTTTGCAGTGACCCAATTGCAGCCTTCCAGTACCTAAAGAGCCTACAAGAGAGCTGGAGAGGGATTTTTACAAGGACATCTAGTGACAGGACAAGGGATAATAGCTTCAAACTGAAAGAGAGTAGATTTATATTAGCTGTTAGGAAGAAAATCTTTACTATGATGGTGGTGAGGCAACAGGTTACCCAGAGGAGTTACGGATGCCCCATCCCTAGAAGTGTTCAAGGCCAGGTGGGATGGAGCTGTAAGAAACTTGGTTTAGTGGAAAGTGTTCTTGACCATGGCAGGGGGATTAGAACTAGATGATCTTTAAGGTCCCTTCCAACCCAAACCATTCTATGATTCTGTGATTATTTATTAAAAAATCACTGTTACAAGGCAATATCTTGCCTTTCAATTTGCTACTGCTTCACAGAAGGAAATATGGGGCATAATGTCACAATCAGATATGGCTGTGCATGTATTACATTACAAAGTGAAGACACTCGTCCAATTTAACTACAAGCAATTACATCTAAGTGCTCACTCTTCTGGGAAGCTGCATTTATGTGGAATTCACCCGAGATGCCTTTTGCTGCTTATTCGTGAAGCCTGCTTATACAAGAATGAACTACCTGGTACACATAAACACAGCTTGACATGACCATCTTCGGGGCATCTGATGTGTTCCTGGCATTCAGAGAAACAAGGCACTGCCAAAGAAAAAGGAAGCAAAAGAATCAAGTTGTTACACATCCTCCATAGATAAGGTCCTGGGATTTCAGCCATTCCTGAAAATTCATTTATGAGAATGGATGGGTGATCTGCTATTCTGACTACTCAAAAGCTTGAAAATAACCAAGAAGTCACTGATGTCCAAAAGGTAAAATAATGCTGCTCCTAAACTCTGCCTCCTTTGTGCAATCCTGAAAAAAAAAAACCTTGGATTCAAGAAAATATGCATCAACTTAAGTACTAGAGAACTCAGCAAGGTAACTTCCAGTCACCTCTGGGGAAATACAAACTTGCTTTGCAGTGTACAGGATTTAGTCAGCTAGCAGCTTACAGGAGCACCTTCTGGTTTTGGAGTCATGAGTCAAATCTCTTAGTTATTTCTGTTAGAAAAGAAATTATTTTCTGAATTTTTAAAAAATTATTATGGTAGATGGAGGGGAGCAAGGGGCTTGATCCTTTTTACGTTTATTTTTGATTTTACTCATGGTAAGAAGATCTCACTTCTCAGAGACAGATGAATCTTCTGGAACCTTGTCTCTTCCTTGCCTCATACCCCTGCATAAACAGGCAAGAGTGAACTGAAAGCGGTATGAGAAGGCAAATCTCCCACTTGAAGGCTGTTTTAACCTCCTCCAACAACCTGGCTGTCACAAAGGAACAGAGCAGAAAGACCATCTTTCCTACACATAGGCTGAAGAGGCACCTATGCCCGTGTAAAACCTGTGCCATAAACAGAATCCCTGACTCTGGTACAGCATCTGTTGTTTTAACAGAGGGCTGACAGCGCCACTGCTCCTGCTGCTCCTCAAGCCGTACTTCTCCGAGGAAGACCAGCTGAAAGCTGGGAGCAGACTCCAGTGTGCTACTGTGCCTATTAAGAGTCAGTCAAACTTAACTGCAAATAAAACCAATGAGAAACATAAGAATGTCGGTGCAGCTATTTGTTCCCCACAACCTTTTCTAAACAGGTCTAAAAATGTCAGTGAGGCAAGCCCTGCCCCATCTTTCTGAAACCAGTCACTACATGTGCTTGTCAAAAGTACTTGTGTCCTGTTCTGTAAATAAATGCCAGTTAGCAAATGCAAAAACATGGAGCGAAACAATGTAAATATAAAATAATACAAAGTCTTTAAGCAGTGTTTCTAAACACAAGGAGAATGGCAGTATGTCAGGCATGTTGTATGTGTATGTGTATTAGTTCATGTATGAGTGTAAGACAGAATATATTAACTGGGCAAGAAATATAGCCCTGTGCAGCTAGAGGTTAGTAGGGAACTCTCAAAATTCATACAGCAAACAACAAGAGCTCTGAGCCAGTGTCCTGTCACCATATAGGAGCATACTCCACTGTTCCTGTGTGCCCTAGACAGCTTTCAGCAGCAGAAGGCACACACTGTGAAGATGTGCCATCACTTTCCTTTCCACTCAGCTCCCAGACTCAGCAGCAAAAGATGACATCAGCAGACATTTTAAAGACTGTCTAGCACAAAGCATACCCAAACCCTGCAGAGAGGGGCTGTGCCCCACTGCTCAGCACATCTGGAATTTTAAGGAAAATTGTGGCTTCCCCAATAAATGGGAGATATTGATGAACTGAGGGGTTCAAACACAGGATCACAAAAATGTTCCAGGGATGGGAGTACAGGACATCATGGGAAGAAGTGAAAGAATATGACCTTCAGCCTGTGGAAGAATATGACCTTCAGTTTGCAGTCAGCCATTTGCCTACTTGAGGAATAGGCACCTCTTCTTTGAGGTGCATGAGGAGACAACAGGCATGAGCTGCAAGAGGGGAAATTCTGTCTGGGTATAAGCAAAAAAAGTCTTTCAATCATTGATGCAAACAAGGCCCAGATAAGAGGTGATAAGAGACCTCTGCCCTGGGAGATATTCCTGAGTTGACAGGACAAAGCAGCCTGACCTAGCTTTAGTGAGTCATGCTTTGATCAGAGGGTGGGACTGGGGACTTCATTATGCTCCTCTTCTAATCTGATTTTTTCTACACTTTTTATGACCCTCAGGTGTGGATTTTACAGTTGTTTGATTTGGGGACAAAGCATTTGTGAGCTTCATAGCCTTTGGAATAACTGAAAGAGGGCCTATTTTGCATGTTTGTGAACTCAGCAGGGGTCTGAGCATTCTCTCACACAACCACTACCACTGTCTGCAGTGAGGCTTTCAGAGCCAGCACTTAATGAAATTTTGGAGAGATACAAGTTTAAAAGACCCCAGCCCACTTTTTCCACTGACAACACTAAAAAATCTAAGTTGTTTGTTGTTCATTTACTAGCTCCAGTCCCTACTTTTTTTTGCATCTTCTGCCACCACAGCCAGAAGAGCCTGTCCTGAGCCTCCCTGGAAGCAGGCTTAGCCAAGCCAGGGATGCAGACCCTGGTGCTGCCTCCTACCTCAATGCCCCCTGCCCCAGATATTCAGTAGTGGGGCAGGATGGAGGTGCACCATGGTGGTGTGGGGCAGTGCCATTCTCCCCTGGCCCCTCTACAGTCCCTTTATTGCGAGGGGGCCACTAATGAACCTGGCCTTTGGAGCCACTTTGGGCTGCCCAGGATGTAACTGTGTCCAGGAGAAGAAAGTTGCTACTGGAGAGACCTTATCTGTCTTAGTCTTTGTGGTCCATGCCTCCACCCAGGCCTTACCCCTTCCCTTCCCTCAACCCCACTCCACATTTCTGTGCCCTGCTGCAGCTGAGGCACCTGCCTGCGCTCTTTTCAAAAAGAAGAAGCCACTCATCTTTTGGTTTGTTACATGTGTTAACCTAACTTAACATCACTGCTGAAAGGGGACCGAAAATGAAAGCTTGGAATTGAAATAGTTCTTCCACTCATTTTAAAATAACTAAAGTAACTAAATTTTTTCAACTAAAACATCAGGCATGTGCTAGTCTCACTCTTCCTTGTTTAACACGAAGCAAAGAGTTGGAATAAGCTGGTAGGACACAGTGCAAGAAGCCTGTGGGCAGAGCCACTGGCCAGAAAGATTTGCTTTCATAGGTGTGTTTCTTTGACTTGAAACATTATTATTATACTGTAAACGGGTTGACAAGGCAAACATGCACAATTGCTTTGTAGGCAGTCAGTAAGGATGCTGAAAGCAGAGTCCCTTTGCCCATCCCTTCCACAGACAGCAACTGCCTTCCCACAATACTCCCAGTACAGAGCCTGTCTAACATGTTATTTTGTATGAAGAGTTCAGCCAAATGAACCATGAAGCAATGAGACAGGCAAAAATGAAGCAAGTACAAACCGTGCCCACAGCAGCAATCAGACAGGTTGAGAACTGTCTGCTCCTCCTTCATGGATGCTGTGATGAAGACCTGGCTGCACCAGCGTGGCAGAAGGACTCATGAATGTTTTTCTCACTAGGAGCAAAGAGCAGAATATCAAAGAAATAAACACCCTCCCTTGCCCTTTTTCTTCCTTGCTGACCCAAATTCCCTCTCTTTAGTTTCCAGCTCCATTCACTTTGCCGGACACAGCTGAAGAGGACCTATGCTTTCCCAAGCAGCCAGACAGTGTGCCTACTGTGGACCAATCCTGCACAGTGCCATTCCTGAAATCTAAAGGGTTGTTGGGGCTGCCAACAGACTGGCCTGTTTTCACTATCAATAACTTAGTCTTAGATTTCCCGCACATTCCCAAGACCTGGGCTACACAGCAGAAGAGCTGAAGCTGTCTGGGAGCTGGATCGTTTGTGTGTCAAGTCTTACATCTACAGAAGATCACCACAGCTGTCCTTACCTGGGCAAGGGCATGAAGCCTCCAGATTTCTTCCCCTTAGGTGGCTAAAGACTAGTGATGCAGGGAGGTAGGAGGGATAGAGACTCTCTGCCAACTCCAGGGTATATCATATCCCTGGAGCAGGCCATGCTGTTCCAGTGTTACCAACACACCGGTGTAGGTCTGGCAGGAACATGTCCCAGCTCCTGCGTGATGCTGGCTTCAGGGTAGCCCTCCTAACAACCTCCAATCTAAGTAGGTACAGACGCTCCCACCATATGTTTTGACAGTGTTGCTGCTTAGGGGCAGCCTTCAGTCACTGGAAGGAAGGGCAGTGCCCCAGGGCTAGGAATTCAGGTAGTCTGGTGGGATGCCTGTGTGATTGGGACTGTATGTGATTGAAATGGGTCTGACTTTGAAGGGATATAGGTGAGGATTGTTCCAGGAGTTTTCCAAAGGTGCTCCCAGGCCTGGGTATTGTTTGGGAGTGTCTGAGCTAAAGCAGTGGCAACACAGTGAGGGACACCACAGAGAAGCAACAATGGTGGCATAGTCAGGCCAGAACTCAGCTCCTGCCACACTGTAAAACACCTATACCCTGCAAAGTGGGGCTGATTGTCTCTTCCTCCACCCCAGCAATCTCCACAGACTGAAAAGAGGTGGTGGAACTGCTACCACACACGGTCGGACAGATACCCACGCAGTTGCAGAGGTTGTATGAATGGTATCTCCCTGCACCACTCAGCTTTCCTCCAACTCTGAGAGTCTGGGTGCCATCTACCCCAGTGTTTCATCTCATGGCATGTGTTTCAGTTGTTGCCAGGAGAAGCAGCTTTGTCCTCCAAACAGGACTTTGTGAGAAGGTTAATCTCCAATGACTCCTTGATCAAGAAAACAACTTGATCCACCCTGTGGACATGCATTTGTTGCAAGTAATAACAAGGGAGCGTAAAAACCTCTTTCCATCCTTTGTGTTCTTTAGTACACTTCCTTTGGTGGCCACTGGAAGAAGCTCTTGTATGTAGAGGATCCCCTGCAGGATTTGGTTAAAGGAAAGCACAGAGCTTGTATTTAGGTGATATTTTGGGTCATGAAGCAAAACTGGGGGATGGGAAAACACAGGTACCTGGGATTTAAGGCCAGACCAGCATACCATCAAGTCTTCCGTTATCACAGGTGATGCATATCTCATTTCACTACAGAGCTGCCCTATTGTTGTATGTGTATCTAAAGTGTCACCCTAATGGCTGTACCTTGAACTGTGGGGGTAGCTCCTGGGCAAAAGACACCAGAGACAATGGTTTGAGAAAATGGTTTACATAAAAATTTGCCCTTTGCTGCTTTCTGGGCTATTCTTAAAACACAGTTTTTCCTTGCCAGCAGTATTTTATGACTTTGAAGGAGAAATTATTCTAACAGCAAGAGAGGATAATTCTGTAAAAAGCACAGGACATCTTACCAGCATAACATTCCTAGTAGAAAATTACAGACTACTGCTTCATCTGTTCTCCTGCTGCCCCCCTGAGTGCTCATGGCTTACTTTAGGACAGACAAGAGACATCTACACAAAGAGCAGCTCCTGCTCCGAGTGCCACAAGCCTCACACAATAAGCTTCTGAATTCTGGGCTGTGCCAGCAAAAATGGGGGCTGACTCCTAGGCCAAGTCCAAAACTGTGTATTTACAAATATTTAAGAAATGCTGAAAGCAGATAGAAAATCCTGCCAGCTTTCACCCTTCTAAAAGCTGAGTGCTTTTCAGCCTGAGCTGAATTTTAACATTCTTTTCCCCAAACACTGCATCCCCCCTCAGTGGTTTCTTTTGCAGAAGGCAACTCAGAAAATAAAATAGCTTCATTTCTTTCAGAGATGTCTGAGAAGCCGTTTTCTATCAGTAAAACTGACAGATTCAGCTGCTTTAATAACTCTGGTATTACCTTGACCTGAATTGCTTTAAGGGTTTGAGGATTCTGCTGTGACCCTCTCACATGAAACTGCTTGCAGGGGCAATGACTCCAGTGTTTGTTACCTGCTGTGGGGCCTCCAGGGTCCATTGCAAGCTGCTGCAAGAACTCTCTTCTCCTGCCAGATGTTTCTGTAGCAACCTTCACTTCATGGGTCACATCACCTCTAAAGGGCCTCTTCTACTTTCCACTCTTCCTAGTCCCACTGTAGAGTAGCTCCCGTGGGTGCCCCTGCCTTAGAGGCCACCACTGAAACACCCTCCATCCTCTCAACACCTGGACCTGACAAAGCCATTCCTACACACAGGATCAGTCTGAAATCTGAAACTGGCCCTGGTAATGAAACAAATACATAAAACAACTCCAAATACATCTGTGGGGCCATCTGTATTACCCTCCCAGTGGCAAATGAGTTCTCAGAAGCCACCTTCAGCAGTACCTTTTGACCATTGTAGGCAGGAAAGAAAAGAGGGAAATTTAATAAAAGGTGCAGATTTTCTTCAAAAGCACTCTCATAATACAATTCTTCTCCTTGGGGCAGGGGGAGGGACTGTCTCTGTTTCCAAGTGCATCTCAGTGCATCTCGGCAGGCAGATCAGGCAACATGTAAATGGTCACAACACCACTGGGACCTTCACTTAAGTTGCCTAAAGGAACAGGGTCTGGACAAAGGATAAGGTGACAATGGTGCTGGAAAAGTCTTTTCCAGGTCATAATTTTTGTCTACATCACGGAGAAGCCTTCAGAGAAACAGAGAAAACATTACATAAACAATCAGCAAACATCCAGTTTGTCTCCTCCTTGCTAAACATATCCAAGCACACTTTTAAATCTCCTCTTTCATATGCCTCTCACAATGCCAATGGAGTAATATTTAACCTTTATCTCCCTGACTCAGAAAGAAGATGGAAGAACTGGAAAAAGACAGGAATATATTGGGACAATAATGAGAAGAAATAGCCAACTATATCAAGACATGCTGGTCTAGAAAAGAGATGACTAGCATGAAAGCAGATCCCCTCAGCACTGAGAGGCAAGGAGAAGGTCAACAGGCAGTAAGTACTCGTGTGTCTCTCAGTATAAGAATAAAGAGGCAACAAATGAAACCAGCAGACAGCAGCTTCACATTCATCCGGAGGATTAATTTCTTCTTACCACACACAATCCAGCTGTGTGACCCATTATTGCTAGTCATTGTAGACCCAGTAGTCTTGCCTGGATTTAAAACCCACAAGTTAAATTCACAGAAAGAGATGGACAAAGTAAGAGTAAAAGACAAAATCCACAAAAGCAAATATTGCTGTGATAAGGAGGACCCAGAAAACAGTAAGGAAGAGCATGAGACCCTCTCCTGGGGCAGCCAGCCACGGTGAACCATTCACTGAGAATTACACACAGCTGGATTGTGTATCTAGCTAGTCTGCTCTTTCATTTGTTGCCTCTTTATTCTTGTTGCCCCACTTTAACCCTGTGCATTATTAATTACTGCCGTCACTGAAAACCAGCCATGGTAACTTCCAATTACCACATTGCCTCATGCTTTCTAAGGAAAATGTGCCCTACCTTCACATTACCCACTGCCAGCTCCTGATGAACTTATTATTGTGTTAAAGATTGTGTTAAATAGATGCTCTTGGCTCAGTCCATTTTGCAAAACATACTTTGCTTAGTGTGGAAAGGAGACAACTGAAGAGGGGCCTACTTACAGCCTCCCACTGCCTATAGGGCATTACAGGAAAGGCAAATCCAGACTCTTTGCAGAAGCGACCAGTGACAGGGTAGATGGTCCTGCAGAAGGGGCACAAGTTGCAAGAGGTTTTGGATGTGAAGAGAAAACTTTCCTTGAGAGCAGTGCAACCCTGGGACAAGCTGCAGAAAGGTGGTGGGAATCTCTGTCCTTGAAGATAGCAAGCACTCAAGTAGATAAGGGCCTGACACACATCTCTGTCAGATTTTGGGAACCATATTCCATCCAGCATGACCAGCAAGACAGAATTGATCATCCATGTTTAATCAAAAATCTAAATGCTATTGACAGGGGAACAACAACCTCCACGTGTGAACTCACAGACTCCATAGGTGGTTCAGTGCTCAGCCATCACCTCCATGACTCAAACAGCACCTCTGCACTGCTGCCTGCCCTGCAGTATGGGAAAGCATCTGCACAAGGGAGGAGCTGTACCTGGCACATATGCTGAAGCACCTTCAGACCCTTTTCTGACTGTCTCATTGAAGAATTGTTTGTAGTAGTGATTCCCACAAATGTCACAGGTGTTGCCTTGTCCATAGAAAAGGCAGGAAGCCACCAAAAATCATCCTTGGGATACTGCATGTAGCAGCCTTCATGTGGTGCCCTCTGGGGAATACTTTAAAGTTCTAAAGAAAACAGAAGCCATCTCTCTTGTATCTAATTAAACAAAAGCATCTCTACCTGTTCTCCCCAAGCTCAGTGACACATTATGCCAGGTACAGGTACACCAGACTGTATAGCACCATTTCCACTGCCCTGAGGAACTGTGGCCTAGACAGAAAAAGTGGGAACCAGTAATTTGCCTGTTGTCCTATATGGCATCAGGTGGACAGTGGAAAGTGGTTCACTTTACCCCTAAGGGAGAGAAACAGGCAACTCCTGTGATTCAGCCATTCCTAAGACACAAATGCAAATAATTTGTAGCAGTCTCACATGGACTCCAAGTAACAATGCCATGGACAGTTTAAAAGACCAGCTTTGATGAGAAGCCTGGATTTTTGCATGGCTGCAAGAAGTGAGCAAATTAATCACTTTAGAGAGACACTAGTTGGAGGTAACAAAAGAAGTATGGTATGAACATGAGACTCAGATCTGCAGCCTTAGCTGAATCCCTTCATAAAATCTCCTCTACCTTCTCGGTAATAACAACAACATTACTTTTCTATCTCTCTTTCTCCCCCTTCTGTCTGTAATTTGCTCTTCCCGGTGGAAGGGAAAAGAAGTGTAAATTATTGCAACACTGACAAGTCCTGAACAGCATCTTCTGTCACTACCAGTAAACCTTAGGAAGAAGAACAGACCTCTGACAGGGCTTTGAGGAATGTGGAGATGCTATCCATGTGCTTCTTTACCAACTGAAAACTAAGCATGAAAGCGATTCAAAGCATACACCTCTTTCTCTGAAAGCATACACCTCCTTCTCTGTCTTTCTTATTTCCCTGGTTCCTGACACATCTCAGGTATTTACCAAACAAATTTGCAATTCTTTAGCAATGAATGTATTGAGATGGGCCAGATCTAACTACTCAAGCAGTCTGAGTAGTGCTGTGCTGTGTCCTTTTGTAATAAAGAAGCTCAAATCACTTGCTTTTCCTGTGCAGCTGGAGGGCCCAGAAGTAATTCAAACTGATCTAGCAATGCGTAGACTGCAGCCTTACAATGGCGGTCAAATGTTGTTATCTTGTGAAAGATTCTTTACATGGTTGTGGCTGGAGAAAAAATGCCTCAAGCAGAAATCTGACACAGGATTTTTTCATCCTCAATCAGACTCTCAGTTGGGAGTAATAATATAATAATCACTAACACTTTTTTATAAGGCTCCCGTACTAATTTATTTCTACCAGATGACATCTCAACGCATTTGTGTTGAGCAGCAGTCCCGCAGTGAGCACTACATACACACCCTGGATTTACTGAGCACTTACAGGAAGATTTTACATGTGTGCAAAAACCACACAGGACTGTCTGAGCAAAAGCAGCTGACCCACAGAAATAATGAACCAAGGTTTTGCAGCTTCTAGGTCATTGTGGATTCACTGGTTGCACCAGAAATAAAATATGTCTGCACACATCATGGTAGCCTTTCAGGATGCATGCATATTGACCATGCCTTCAGAGATGGCGTTAAACAGCATTGCTCTTCTAACAGTCTACCAGATACTCATGAATCCTGGAAAAAAACAGCCCAAATTCTGGTTTTGGCCTTGACAAAATTTCTGCATGGGAAAAGGAGACTTGGTCAGGAATCCTGGTTCAACAGACACTCTCCATATATTAAAGTCTCCAAAATTTAAGAAGGTTACACTTTAAACTCACATTAAAGTCAGCCTGGGTAGTTGTCTATGTCTCCACATAAGCTGGACTAGACACTGCTAATCAACCGAGCTGCTACATGAAGAGAGACAAATGATTCATGACAATCCATCATGGAGCCATTTTATAGAAGACATCAGTAGGTTGTGGCATCTCCCTCACTGGAGATACTCAAGAACTGTCTGGATGCAATCCTGTGCCGTGTGTTCTGGGGTGACCCTACCTGAGCAGGACTTTTTGATCAGACAAGGTTGATCCCTTGCAACCTGACCCGTTCTGTGGTTCTGTGACTTTAAGGTGAAATATTTCAAGTGCTTTAGGGTCCTGTGAGCCAGCAGGAGGACATCCAGTGCAGGCTTTGTTTAATTGACTGGTTCCTTGAGGTATTCAGAGATTTTTACTAGAACTGTGCCCCTAATCTTTTATGTGGTCTTGTACCATCTTGCTAGCAGCTGTCTTCACTGTGTCAGACACTTCCAACACAGAGGTCACTGAAGAGACATCACTGGCAGCTGGAGAACACTGAATTATGTGCCCATGACTTCTGCAAGTCTTCTGTGCTGACAAAGTTACAGAAGGACACACCACGGTTTGCCCTGTGGCATGCACAGAAAGGATGCATTTTGCTCATCTGTCTGCCTGCCTTTTTAGATGTTAGTAGGAAGGTCTGGGAAAAATGCTTCAACAAACAAGAGCAAAAATAGACATAAAGTACTGATCTGGGTAAAAGAATGGACATTTTGGAGTAGCATCAGGTCAGCAGAGCCATCTCTAATGCAGCAGAGTGACTCAGTGCTCACAATCCCTAGCACAGCCACAGCCATAGGTACAGCATAGGTCCCAGCCCAGGTACCCCGATGCAGCTGGAAGCCCCCTGGTAAGGATGGGGCACAGCCTGAACTGCATTTGCCATGCTGGGTTGCAGCTCTAAAGCACAGAGAAGCCGTGGACTTTTGACTCCAGGGTGACATAGTTATGGTTTAGGTTAATTCAGCAGCGCAGCAGCTTTCACCTCAGTTGCTGTTCTCTCCGGGCTGCCTCCTTTCAGTTTTACAGAAATAGAAGAAAGAATCTGGCTGTCTCATTCAAAACTGCACGGTGTGACTTACAGCGGGAGAAAGTCTCATCAGCTTCAACTTCCACAGAGGCAAAAATCTCTTATTTCAGTCTTGATCTTTTGTCAGCAGCATGAGCACACAGAAAACTCAACAGTCGCCGCCACTATTTGAATCTATTGTTCTTTGAACGGCAGATTCAGAGGAACAGGTTTTTAAAAAAAAAAAAAACAAAAAAGAAAGAAAGAAAAAAAGTGAGAAAAGAAACAATCCAAAGGTCTGTCAGTTGTGCAAAATGCATTCCTGCACTGCGAGGTGGGTGGTCTGCTTGGAAGTTGTTACGGTTTCAGCACAAACTGCCACAAAAGATTAGTGATGTGCGCGCAATGCAAATACAGCAGTCTGATGGCCGCATTTGAAGCGAAGTGGCTTACCTGTGTATTGAACGATGTTTAACACAAGTACTCCACTAACTGGCCGTCAAGTGGGAAGCGCCACTTCAGGGGAAGTGGCACTCTAACATCGCATCCACTCTCTGCCGGGGATTTAAGTGGCATTTTAAAACTGAGATGAATACGCTCTCATTTCCCACACACAGAAACAGACGCATAACGCTCACAAGAAAATGTTATATTCCGGGAGTGGAAAACGAAGTGTCTTTCAAGACCGAGCGGCAAGTTAATTGTCGACCTTTAATTATTAAATTACGAACAAGATGTAAAGCCAAATCAAGCCCTTTTTCAGCAGGTGTTCGGTGCACAAACCCGGCTGAAGTACTTGCAGTACCAAAAACGGAAATTCTTTTTTGGAAAACAACTGGACATCGCGAAAACGTCTTTTCATTTGGAAATCGACTTTTGTATCAAATACAAAGCCTTTTATTATGTACTTGGTAGGTGTGAGAGTTGTAACTAAAGTAAACAAAAATTCTCGCTATTCTTACAGCTGTGTTAATGCAAAAACACACACATGAAAGGGAAGCTTAAGATCCTGTCTGGTTTAGCTTCAAGTGAGAGGAAGGTGTATTTGGGTGGGGATTATATGACCAAGCATTATGGCTGGTTTCAAATAACTTAGGTAGATTTGTGACTAATTCAAATAACTTAGGTAGATTTATGACTAATTCACTTGATTTTCTGTAAGTGTTAAAATTAATTGTCCCATTGGCTATGAGGATTGAAATCCAACATTCACGGAACGGTAATTAAGAGCACCCTCTTGTGGTCATTATTACGGATGTTAATTAAACCTTTTATGGTAAACTGTTAATGTATCCGCTCTCTCATGCCAATATGGTATCCAGAAAGTTTATTAAAATATGCACATGAATGTACTGTACATGATTTGTTCTATATCCACCCAAGATATGCGACTGCAAGGTTTTATCTTGCTTATTCACCAAAAGTTGTATGCTTTTAAATAAAAATATTTTTCATTTTATTTATATTTTAATTAATTTCTAATTTATATATTCAACATATAATATTTAAAATATTTAACATTTCATGCAGCTAAGAGCTGCATGAGAGAAAGTAATTCCTTTCTTTGCTATTTTCAAAATTGGCAAGGAAACCTTCAGAAAGGATACAAAAAATGATAGAGCAGTAAGTTTGGTCTCCATACCCGAGAATTTAGCAAAAGCTGTAACAGAGGATGGAATTAACCCACAGCTGCATGAAGACAATCTGTTGAGAAGGAAGCATTATGGCTACTGTAAAAGTGAGTCATGATTAACTGATCTTTACAGCACTGTTGCAGTTCTCTGAAGCTGTCATGGAACATACAGACTTTCCGCTTAATCATAACTTTTCGTAAGATGCCGAAGCATGGAATTTACTCTAATACAGAAATTAATGTCTGATAGTCACTAAACATAAAACACAGAGTACCAGGTGGGAATGTTTGAGCAAATTATGGCAGCTCGAACCAACTTAACTTTGGTTAGACTATATGAGAGTTATACCATAAGAAACTGTCAAAGGCAAGGGACAGATGGAAATAATCTTTATGGAAGCAGATTAGGAAGAATATCTTGAATGCCAAGTAGCCAGCACGCTTTTGTCTGCATTTCATTTCCAAGCACACCCCCTAGACTTGTACTACACCTCAAGAATTTGCCATATCACATTAGTAGCACACTGGTCTTCATTTAATCATTATGTTGCATGATTAAGTTAGTAACTAAAGTTCTTGCTACCTGCTACCATGACAGCATACTACTTAGTGAGTGCATCCTCTGGGATTTGCCACATAAATGTATGAGTCAAGAAAACCGATGTACCGTGTGAGGAAATTTGCAACCAGGATTCTGCCTCAGTTAAGACAATTTTATGTTGTAATAGGAGATTACTGCAGTGTGAAGTTCTGAGCAATCACTTTGGGAAAAATAAGAGCAAGGAAGCAAGTTTCACAGTATGAAGTCAATTAATGGAATGATGAAACAAACAAGGAAAGTATTCAAATTATCAGTGTATTAGAGAAGAAACTGAGGTTGTCTCGCACAGCACTAAAATGTTCCATTTTCTTCCATGAAGACTATTTCTATGGACACCAGGAGGCACACACTCAGAAAATAAAGGCATTGGGATAGCACGTTTCAATACTTTTGAATGTACCATGAGAAATTATATTGCTTAGAGAAGAGGAGGGATGCCTAGTGCAGACAAACAGTCCAAGACCATGGATGTTTGGGGCGATTTGTACAGCTACTTTCAGATTTTGGTAGACACCACGGTAAAAATTAATGCATGAAACGTTGCTGAGACTTCATCAACTCTGCTTATCTCAAACATAAATTAGGAAAATATGCAACACTCAGAACAACAGATGCACCCCAAAAACAAAACGAAACAAAACAAAAAAAACCCAGGAAATTAAAAATGAGACTTGAAGAAGATCCAAACCTTGGCAGATGAAAAATCCAAGCTGGTTGAGTTTAACCCTGCTGACACACTCTAGAAAGAACCAAGAGCCCCTGCAGACTCAAGAACAAGTAACATATCCCTCCTGGCATGGGACTGTTTAGGTGGTACAGTTGCAATGGCTGGCAGCTGAGTGTGTCAGGTTTTCAGTTCCTAGACAAGTGAGGATGCTTCCATGGTAAACAGTTCCAAATTCAAAGAGGGTGCTGAAAACTGGAAACTGTTGACCACTGCTGTAAAGAAAACTCTCACTGAGCAAAAATCAAGAAAGTGCAGTCTCTTGCAACAAAAATGTTGTTTCACTAGATCACTAACTAGACTTCAAATCTAGTCAGGGAGAGGTTTTTTTTTTCCTCTCTCATTTTTCCTCACAAACTACTTCCCACAGTCTAGGCATATCATGGTCTTCAAGGAAAAAAAAACAAAACAAAACAGAGAGTTCCAGTAAATGGCAAAGCTCAGTGTACCTATGCTACAAAGAGAAAAAATTCTAAAAAATCTTGATTTGGACAGCTTAGCTAGAAACATTTGGATGAAGTGGAAATAACACAGAAATGTAGTATATGTCAAACCTGTAAGAAAGGAGTGAGTGGCATCATTAATTCTTTTTATTTTCTTTCACTCATAAACAGTTTCAGCTTACTCACAGGTACTAAATCATTTGTAATCTATTCTTCCCTGTTCCAAGAGAGAAATCAGTTAACATCACATATTAAATTGCTATGGTCACTGCTCCTCCTTGTAGCAAGGCAAAGCCAAGTGTTCACACTGAGCGGGGGAAAAAGCAGTCAAAATTAAGGCAACAAAATCTACTAACTGAAGTAATACAGCTAGCAAGACCCTGATCAGAAACTATTTTCTGATCATGTTGAGAGGAGACATTCAGATTACATTCAAGATTCAAATTCTGTGGATGGCACAGGCCCTCAGAAGCACCTCTCACTGGTCCTGCATTCCTAGGGGGCTTAAGCTATATGTGTTCTCCATATTTCTCTCAGGTAGATTGGAGTGAAACTAAAATGCAGTCTCTGAGATCAATTCCACATCATCCTTCTCTCATGCTTCAGTGAGCTGCAGTGGTCATGGCTCCTGGTGACATCTGTCCTGAAGAGCAGGACTGGGGCCTGGAGGTGGCTATGGAAAGCACTTTGAGATGAACTTACCATATGTTTGCAGCTAACCTCGGGAAAAAACCAAACTGGAGAGAGAGACCTGATCAAACCTGTGGGCAATGGCAACAAAATGTTTTACAGAGATTTGCAAGGACCAGAAGAGACAAATCTTGCTTAAACCCTGGTAACTGGCACATGATTTTCTTGCTACAGCAGACTCTGTCAGCTGTTTTGTGGTCTTCCATTCCAGGTACTCTGCACACAAGAACAAGAAAGGCTGACTTGGAGCAATAGTAAAAAACTTTCTTTATATTATGGCTTGGGAAAAAAAAAGGCATAATACACTGCACGGTATAAGGTGGAAATCTGAAGAATTTCTTTTTAAATACTTACATTTCCCATCTCCTTAAATACTTCAGCAACGCCTGAATTTTGAACTTTTCTCCATAACACTCAGCCTTTCACCATCAATATAACTAAAGCTTATGTCTTGGAGACTGTAATAGTAGATGATGTACCTATTCTCTGTCTCAGAAATGCCCAAGATGCTCTTAATAGAACAAAAAAGTGACTAAAGCGTTCAGCAAAGTTTCTTGATGTTTCTAACTTGCTACAGGAAAGGTTCTTACATGGATTAAATAACTGTCCATATAGAAATACTAGGAGAGAGAATAAATCTGTCAGTATATAGATCCCTTTTACATCATATGTGACTATTACTTATACACTTGGGAAAAAGGCCCCAAAACCTGAAGAGCTGAACTTTATGACAGCTCAGACAGGTATTCAAACTCCTTTCTATAAAATCTCCTCTGCCAGCCACTGGTGGGGCAACAAAAATATCCTAGTGTCCTAGTTTCAGAAAAAATACATGTTTTCCTACATTGTTTTTTGTCCTTTGTATTGAAGATATCAAATCACCAAAGGCTGCCATACCACAGTTATAGAATTTGTTTGCTGTTTTGCTATGGCTTCCCACTCTTAAAGTGCATGGAAGAGAAAGATGACTTTTTCTGGTAAAATACTGGAAGAGGACTCCTCTTTCTGGATTGCAAATCAATAGCAAAAGTGTGCAGTCAGCTTTAGCAATCTCTGAAACAGTAAACAGCATTTTTTCATCATGTGTCCATCAACACTTTCCTGTTCACAGATACGAAATTAATATTTTCTATTGATATTAAAAGCCAACATATGAAAATCCAATTCAGGAATAAACCAGAAAAGTCTTGTACAATACTAGCACATAAAATATATTAACATTGTAATTTCAAATTCTATCATTTCCTGTAACAAGAAAATGATAACAAACTTGCATTAAGAGCTCCTGTCAGAGAAGAATGCCAATTTTTGTCTCTAAACATCTGTACTTTGATTCTTGCCTACCTGTTTGTTTCAGATGTGTTGCTTAGGCATTCAACACTTTATGTGTTTACTCCATTACCTATCTGTTCAACCAAGATTACATACATCAATTGGAGTACAATAAATGGAGCGTGAAGACAGGCCACATTACTATGAAAATCCTCTCCTATAGGTAGTGAGCAAAGGAGAAAATCTCAGAGAGATGACAAACATAATTTACTCTGCATGTCCCATTCTGTCGAACAGGGTGATTCACTGTGTATCCCTGATCCATAAGCTATGGCATAGGTGAATTCAGAAAGAAAGCATATAAATCCAAGCAGGTGAACTACCCGGTTTTAACAAGTTCACTTTGTTTTTCAGAGGTCACATGCTTCTTTTTCACTAAGAAGTTAGCAATATTTCTCCATTTATTTATTAAAGGTAACATAAGAAATGGGTGTATCAAAGTAGAACACGATGGAAACAAAATCACAAAGGGCATGGTATATTTTGCAACTGAACTGTTCTCTCCCCTTCAAAAAGCATTTGAAATCACTGGACAAAATCCAATGCCTTAGTCATGCTCAGAGGCAGCGGCCCAACACCCTGTGTGTATTGGCTAGTCAGCTTCTGGCTACTGAATTCAAATGTGGCTAAAATTGATGCTAACACATGAACCATCAAACAAAGGGAGAAGGATAGGTGGGAGAGATGGGGGAGAGGAGTAAAGAGATTTTTGTCCACAGCTGCTCCTTCAAAAGACAAACTCGTCTAAAAAGTAAGACTGTCAGGTCTGTTTCTCATGGAACAAGTATTTCAACTGAGGAAGGACAAAAGGATAGCTTGGTTGTAGGTATGCAACTGCAATGCAGCTGTATGCACATTGCTATTAAGACTTTGAGAACACAAAGAAGTATATCATGAGGCAAAATAGAAATATATGCCCAGCAGCTGCTCCATAACTCCTGCTCTAGATGGACAGTGAATTTGCTTAGAAAGACCCCATCGCACAGGCTTATTGCTATTATGTGGCTCCATGTGTTTCAGTGTGATCCTCCATGAATACAGAGGAAGAGGTGTACTGCCTCGCATGAAGAACCCATTCAGTCCAACATCCTGTTTCCACCACAGGCCACAGGCAAACGTCAAAGGAAGAGGAAAAGCAAGGCAAATATATGATATCTTCTCTGCAACACTCCCACAGCTACCAACTGCTTTCAGCTCTGGGAATTTCCTGAGTGTGAGGGGGTGTTCATTCATTAACTCTCAACACAGTCCTCTTCCAAATACTTGGCCCATCTTCCCTGCACCCTCTAGAGAAACACCCTGTACTCAGTATGCCATTCAGAAAGGCACTGAAAGAAGAACCATCTCCACTTGTTTATTTAGTCTCGGGCTCCTGCTACTGCAAATCTGATGGTTTGTACTCAGAAAGTCAGCTGGCATCCACCGTCTACAAGTTACTTAGGATGTGACTGGCCTCATGCATCTTCCCTCTTTGGTGAAAACACCAAGCCTCAATTGTCCCTTTCAAGGGACAAAATATCAGACAGCCGAGCATCCTTGTTATTCTCTTCTAGTTACAGCATTTTCTTTCTAAGAAGCAGGGAACAATGCTCATGGTGCAAATTCACCACAGATTTCTGGAGTGCCATAAATGTGCTCCCAGTTTTGTTCTCTGTACCTTTCCTTGAAACGTGCCTTGCTTTTTCCAAACACAAAGATGGCGTTCATGCAGGGCATACATACTTCAAGTCTCGCTCCTAAGTGGCAGCAACTAATTCAGGTATTCCTACCTTTTAAGTAAAGTTATGACCAGTTATGACATCACCTTGCATATATCTATTCTGTATTTAATCTACTGTTTTACTGCCTCATCACCCACAATTTGTTACAGATGACCCTCACCGTGCACTAACTTAAAAAGGCTTTTGCGTAGCCAGCAAACATTCTTGTCTTGCCGCTCACCGTTTCCTCCATGGGAGTGATGAATTGTGAAGTACTGCTCAGCTGCCTCCTTGTGCCCAACTCCTCACTGATGATCATCTCTGTGGCTATGAAATAATGCACATCTGTGCTTGACAATTAATGACAGACCTGCCTTTTAACACATGGCTACCAGCAGACAAGTAATATTTGATATTAATTGGCATACAGAACCTGAAAAACTGTTTAAAACAGAGATACCATTATAATTATTATCTCATGTGCACGCACGTGTGTTTAATACTAAGCACAAATATTATTCCATGACCAAAGCAATGAATATGAGATAGTTTCAACTCCTTGCTAATATACAACTATTAGTTTTGTTACCTTCTCCTGGCCATGAAAATTAGGCTCATTGTATCTGATTAATTCTGGTCAGAAGCAGAGCTGGGGAGAATATTCTGCTTTGATTGCCTTGTCAGACTGCCCCTGAGAAAAAGAAAAAAAAAAAAAAGAAATCGCCAGTATATGTTTCTAAAACAGTTTTACTTAATAATTAACACTTGTATAGATAGTTGCGGCCCACAGCCAATTTTATTTGAATGCCTTGTCTCTGAATTTGCTTTTGTTTATGTATTCTGATTTCCTTTTAATCCTAATTCCAGTTTGGTTGCATAACAATAATGTCCTTTTGCCCTTAAAACCCTTACACAGGGTCTCAGACTTGGCTTTGCTTTAAGGCAGTTCTGGTTTATGAATGATACAGAACTATTTGTTACCCCACAAGCACAACTCAGTTCACTCCTCCCTAAATGTCTGTTCCTACAAAACAAGGAAGAAGAGACACCAGAATAGCACAAGGAATCCAAACATAAGTGTGTTTGCTTTTCAAGCAAACATTTCCATTTCCAAGACATCTACTAAATACTTTTCTTCAATCTTTTTTTTATTTCACTTATTTCTACTGTGCTTATTAACCTGTTTGGAACTCCACTGTCAGTAAGTCAGTCCAAACAAGGGAGTAATGAGGTTGGAGAAACGTATGCTCGTACTGTAAAATTGCATAAGCTGCTTCCTTTACACTGGGGTTACGATTTGCATTTTCATCTATTAAATACCTTGTGTTCTAGATCCTTCTCTCTGACTGTGAAACGTATTTGGACATCTCCACTGTGGCACTTTTCCAACTTTATACAAACACTGGAAAGCAATCTCGCTGAAAGCAGACGGTTTAGTATGACTTGGTTATTAATTTTTAAGGAAGAGGTTCTGTGATCTGCGACAAGAGAAGTATTTTAATTGACGGGAGGAGCTACCTACCACTCATGCAAGTATTAGAACCCCTTAAAATGTCTTCATCTGCATTTCTGTACATATGTATATATATATATATATATATAAAAATATATATATATGGAGATATATATAAAAAATTCCCAGAAGCAGGATGTTCTTTTCTCAGCGTTCACAGCACACTCTGCTGGCTGTTGTCGAAAGTTAATGCCAAGCGAGGACGACAAGCTAAAAAGAAATAAAATGTTTTAGGACACAGGAGAAACACGATCCATGCAGGTAATTACCGCGGGCATTTGAACGGAGAGGAACAAGGGACGTATTCTGTGATCAGCGAGGAGGGGCTGGCAGGAAACTAGTTTAGTTTCACGGAAGAGAGCGAGATTTCTTTTTCGGTTTTTTTTTTTTTGGGGGGGTGGGGGGGTGCATGGTGGGGGGGAGGGAAGGAAGGCTTCTCCCCGTGCTGAGGTCATCCCGTTTCAGCATGGAGGCAGGGAGCACGCATCTGTGCCAGTGCCTCCATTTCCGTTCCTTCAAGGACAGGGCAGGCACTGCCTGACGGGCGGGCGAGGATCACTGGCTGCTCGGCATTAAGTGGCTTTATATGAAAGTGGCTTAGAGCCACATTTGCATGACAAAGCCATTTGCGCGTCCCTCGTCAATAAGGGAGGCTGCAGCCTCCATTTATCCTCCCTTGCGTGGAACACGCGAAATCATTACGGGCAGGACGGGGATTTTGTTAGGAAAGCGCTGGTTGCCCGTGCCGAGCGAGGCTGGGACCACGGCAGCGGGAGCACGTCGGGCTGTGCACAGCAGGAGCAGGGAGTGAGGAGAGTGCTCCAGCAGTTTTCAGAGCAGAAAACGTGGCCGGGGCCGTTTCCGGCCGAGAACCAGCCTCGCGTAGGGCTGTGGCGGGGCCGGGCCGGGCGGACAAAAGGGGCATTGCTGGGTGACGCTGCTGAGGAATTCCTGCCGGGCGGGGCGGGATTTATGGCTTTTTTTTTCCACGGGGCCGCTCGGGCCCGAGGCGGGGGACGGTGCGGAAAGCGCAGGGTCATCATCGGCACCCCTCCCCCCCCCGTACCCCCCCCCCCCCCTCCGCCTCGGTCCCGCGGTCCCGGTCCCGGTCCCGGCACAGCCGCCCCCCACGGCCGACACCGGCCCCCACCCCGGCCCGCGCGCGCCCCCCGCCCCCCACCCCCGCGCGCCACGCGGGCCGCGGGCCCCGCCCCGCCGCCTGGCCGCGCGCGCCCCCCTTCCCCTCCCCCCTCGCGCGCCCTCCCGGCGCGCCCCGCGCGGCGGCGGCGGGGCGGGGCCCCCGCCCTGGCGGCTCGCGAGGAGGGGCGGGGCGGCGGCTGCGCGCCTGCGCGGGCGGCCTCGCCCCTTCTGTGGCCACCCCCGCCCCCCGCCCTGCGCAGGCGCAGTGCGGCGGCGGCTCGGCGAGGGGAAGGGCGAGAGCGGCTGCCGGAGCGGGGGGGACCACGGGGCTCCGTCGCTCCTGCCGCCGCCATGGCGGGCGCGGCCCCGGCCCACGAGCAGGACCACGAGCAAGAGTCTTCGGCCGCGGCGGGCGAGCGGCCGCACCTCTCAGCGGCGGCGCTGGCGAAGATCGAGCGGAACCGGCAGCGGGCGCTGGCACTGCGGCAGGCGCGGCTGGCGGCCCGGCCCTACCCTGCCGCAGGTCGGATGGCGGCGGCGGCGGAACGGGCGAGTCCCCGCGCCCTTTTTTCTCTTTTTTAGGGGGGAGGTTTCGAGAGGGGAAAGGTGTGGGGAAAGGGGGGCGCCGCCGGGCGCGAGGCGGTGGGGGCGGCGGGGTGGGGGGGGGGGTGCGGTAGGGTGGCTGGAACGGGGTGGGGGTTGGGGGGGAAGAATTCGCCGCGGCGCGCGAGGGGCCCCCCCTCCCCCCACATGTGTGGGGGAGGGGGGGGCTCTTGCACGCGCGCGCTCTCCGCGCGGCCCCCCGCCTCGCGCGCGCGGCGCGGTGGGGGCGGCCGCGCGCGCCCCCTGCCGGCGGCGGCGCTTTAACGCAGCGCCCGCCTCGTTTGTGCTCCCGCAGGCGGCGGCGCGCGGGCGCGGGCCCTCCCCAAGGTCGTGGACACGGGAGGGGGATTCTTCCTGGAGGAGGAGAACGAGGAGAAGGAAGAGCGCGGCGCCGGCGAGAAGATCGTGCACCCACCCGGTAATTAAGAAAAAAGCCTGTAGGGAGCGGCGGGGGTTTGGCGGGGAGGCGACGGGAGGAGGCGGCGCCGCGTGCGCGGGGCTGGCGGGGGAGGGCAGGAAGGCGCGGGGGCGACAGTGAGCCGGCTCCGGCCGCGCCAGCGGGGCGGGATGGATGGGCGCCTTTTTTTTTTTTCCCGGGCTTTTTTTACTCTCCTTTCTTACCCTGTTTTTTCTTTCTTTTATCCTTTTTTTTTTCTTTTTCTTTCTTTTTTTTTTTTTCTTGCCACCCCTTTTCCTCCTTCACACGTTTTTCTGGATGTGCTCGATTAGTGGCGCGTCCGATTCTTTTCAGCATTAAGTCGGCTATAGCAAATGCGCGGTAATTAAAAACGAAGAATTTTAAGCCGCGGAAGTGGGACACAGCCTGTGCCCTTGGGTATAGCACATTTTAATTTATTTTTTTCTCCCTCATAAATGCTATTTCCATTATTTCTTTCTGAGAATTTAAATTTTAAGATCTACATGAGGGTAAATTTGCGCGGCTTCGTCGGTTGTGGGAATTTTGGGATTTATGTGGTTTGTGCCAAGACCGGAGCGCTGCTGCAGTGCCAGCTTTTATCGTTATAAAACGTGCTGGCGCCAAGTTACTGATCGTTCGGTGGAGGATTTCAGCACATTGCCTTGCGATATTCTCCCCCCCAAAAAAAGCAAATGGAGAAGTAAGGGTCCCAAAATAGATCGACTTTCTTCTCTGGGATTGTCTTTGTCTTGCTTTGTTCTGCTTGAATCAGCTGCGGGGCTGATGGTGCAGTGTATCTCTTTGTTAGAAATCAGCACCAGATTTCATTAACAGTGTAAACAATTAGCAGCCCTGCTTCTTTTGATGGGCTAATGTTTAACAATAAATTAAAGTAGATCTGGGATGCCTTTACACTTGGGCGTATTTTTTGCTGTGTAATTCATAACGTCATTGTCTTAATAAAATGTCTTCGTGTTCGGGAGCACTGTCTTAAATGATGGAATGTGATGTAAGAGTATGAAATGACTGTGAAGTACTGAGCATCCGGCTGTCGCTAGTAGGACTGAATTTACATAAAATGTCGTCTTTGCTGGATCGGATCTGCTATAAATGCAAACGCAATTAAAATGTATGGTGCTGCATGTCAACCATTAATCTTCTGCTTCAGGTGTTCCTAAAATTCCACAGCACTGCCTTGCTTCCAAATTTCAAAACTGTATAGAAATGTTAAATTTCTGATAGAATTCCAATGTTACTGTTAAAGGAATGTTACTTATAGCTGTCGTTCCCTGAATCGGTGTTTCTTGGTGTCCTATGGAACATAAAAGCAGATGGTGATGACGCTGGAGGTGATCCGCCCGTTGAGGATGCGGCCAGAAGCAGTGGCTGGCGCTGAGATGAGTCTGGGCTTGGAGCAGTGCTGAGAGGGCTTGGGGAGAGGATTGTAGTGGAGCTCCATCCCCATTCCACTCCTAGCAGCTCTCTGGCCATCCACCTCCGTTTCTGCCAGCTGGAACGGACAAGAACCTTTGCCAACTGCCCCAGGCTTCCACTGAGCTCGTTTAGGGAGAGGCAGGTGTGGCTGAGCTAGGAAAAAAACTGGAGCAGAGCTGAGAGAACTATGATGCCAGCGCAGTTCCTGTAGTTTCCTGCTCTAGCCACCCTCTTCAAACTGAATCCCTTCTCTGCTTCCTCCTGTTTCTGCCCGTATGTGTTCTGTAAATCGGGGCATATTTTGGGAGGGCCAGAACAGAGGAAGTGGCAGGAGAGGATTTGAAACACTTTTTGGGAGAAATGTGGCAAATTATTTTTAACAATGGCTAAGTTAAATGTCCGTTTAAATGTTGAAGTTAAGTACTTAATGCTGAACTTAAAACAAGAAAACATTCCAACAGAGATGGAATTGTGCAGTAATGGGTTTTGAATTTGTACTGTATTCTGGAAAGCTTTGATAGAGTGAAACTAGTTTGTAACATGCTTGTGTGAATTCTAGTAAAATTACCTGTAATACCAATTCTAGATGCTTGTTTTTATCATTGTAGTCCCTTAAAAAAATATTTCTTTCCATTAGCACCCGTACTAGAATTTGATTATCTCATCTGTGGAGACTGTGGCAAAGAATTCATGGACTCCTACCTTATGCAGCACTTTGATTGGGCAACATGTGATAATTGCAGGTATTAAAAATAATCAGGAGAGAGAAACACTATTTTACATAAAGATTGCTGGCTATAATTCAATGAGTTACAGTCATTTAAAGAGACTGTCAGCAGAGAGACATATTTCAGTAACTTAAAAATGTAAATGAAAGTTGACTGATACCCTGTGTATTTTCCATTATGGAATTGAATCACAGATTGTCTCATAAGCCTGCCTTAGTATAGGGGACATCAGTGGATTTTCATACAACATTATGGAAATGGGATGTCATGAGAGCAGTTGGTGTGTTTGTCAGTGTGAAAATTTATGTCTGGCTGCAGACTAGAGCCATTTGAAAACCTGATGGAACACAAATATCTGCTGTCTGAAGTGGATCAGGGATTAGAGTGTTTGCGGTCCTGGTGTTTTAACTCGAGTGAAGTTGGTACTTTGGTCAGCATGGGCGTGCTGGAAGCACAGCAGCCAAAGGGCAGAGCCCCAATGGGAGGTTACTGGTTGGCCTGCGAGGTAAGCAGGAGTTTGACCTTGAGAGGAGAGCAAGCTCTTATCTTTTAACACAGAAAACGCTCCAAAAGCCATCAAGATAACCAGGGCAATGAAACCAACTGCAGCAGCCGGCTGCCCATGTGTGTAAGAATGAATTGGGTGAATGAAAAAAAAAAAATGGCAGGAGTTTGCTCTGGGAGCCTACCCATTTACTGCAGGGAGTGGTTAGGGGTGTGCACGTGGTGTAGACGGTTTGCAGTCGTGGAGGCAAAGTTCTGTTTCAGAAGTTGTAGTGGGTAGGAAAAAGAATTTGAGGACAGGACATGGAGCCTGGGGAGTACTTTCCCTTGGGTCTAAGCTCCTGCAGCTGATTGCTGTAGTGTCCTTGGTGCATTACCTACAACTGTGAACTTTGAATTCTAGTAAAGCTACATTTACAGCAGTACTTCCTTGATGACTGTTGTTAGCACTTAGTGTTTGGCAAATTATTTGGCTCAAGCGGTTGAAGTTGTACTTCAGTCAGGATTGCGTAAATGTAATTTTTTCCATTAACTCATAAATGCTGCTGTGGTTCCAGAGTTTCTCATTATCTGTCTCTTAAAGGCTACAGTCTTAAAAGTCTTTATTTTATGGTTCCTCTGCCTATTGTCTTGCATTATAGAAAGAAGTGCTCTGTGTTGCTAATCAGTTTCTGAGATCTAGAAGCATATGGAGTGTGTATATTCTCAGGTGATCTGACCTGTCTCACATTACACATTCTTTCTGTCTTGACCATGTGAGGCTTATACTTCTGTGCTCTTGCATTGCATCTGGGTTAGGTGAATACCTGAAATTGTTAATATTCATTTTAAGTTTCAGTTATTCCCTCTTGTAAGAAAATAGAATAAAAGTCTTTCTAGAAGAGCAGGCTTCTCAGCCTTTGTTTGCTGAAATGGGGGGATTTTTTAAACACTTAATTTCAGTAAATCTAGTCTGGAGTTTAGCTAGGTTGTTGGAATCCAAAGTTATTTGCATGCATAAAAAGCTGAGAGGATTAGGGCTACCTGTATTTCAGGAATGTTAGAAGGGATGGGGACTGAGATGTTAATAACCTGTGGTTTTAGGGTGCAGCTTTCTCATCATTATTTTACATCTTGCAGAGATGTTGAAGATAAACATAAGCTTATAACAAGGACAGAAGCAAAAGAAGAGTATCTCCTTAAAGACTGTGACTTAGACAAGAGGGAACCAGTGCTCAAATTCATTGTGAAGAAAAACCCTCATAATTCACGATGGGGTGAAATGAAGCTTTATTTAAAACTACAGGTATAGAAACTTAATGTGTTTCAGACCTTTTTTTACCTTTGTACAGCTTTGGTTGTCACTTGGTACCTGAATGGTGTTGTCAAAGCTAAGTGTGTTATGTATAGCTCGTTATAGTTTGGTGTATAATGGTTGTGGTCTAAGTTGTGAAATTGTCTGGTTTTGAGAGCATTTTAAAGATGTTCATTGAGCAGAGCTTCAGTGGGTTGCACAATTACAAGTCACAAAGCACATGGCCCTTCAGTTTTACTCTGAAGTGCATGGGGCAGCTGCAGCTGTGTGTGGCCCTTTGTAGCTGTGTTCACAGCTTTTGCCCACAGAGGCAGCAGGAAAGGCAAGTGGATTTCCCAGGGCTCTTGTCATTTTTTTGTTTGGTACTTCGTAAGAATCATACTGCTTTAGTAAAATACGGGCAGAATTAGAGCTGGGTTTAAGTTTTCCTGAGTTACATGTAGCTGATACTAAATGATGAGGCAGTGTTGCCAGTGTGGAAGGAGTGCAGTCTTTTATGAGTCAGGAGCAGAGACAGGTGGGATGCAGAGGAGAGGAAGATTGGTTGGTTTATGTATGTGTAGGGTAAAATTAATTTTGTAAGTTAGAATAGTTTACTTTTATCGTTTCAGGGAAAAAAAAAAAAAGGCATTTATGTCCATCCTGTAGGTAATTAAGCGTTCACTTGAAGTCTGGGGTAGCGAAGAAGCATTGCAAGAAGCAAAGGAGCTACGCCGTGATAACAGAGAGAAGATGAAACAGAAGAAGTTTGACAAGAAAGTTAAAGGTAACACGTTAAAATTACATACTTCAGTACCTGAAGGGAAGTACGGTTCTGTTTAAACCTGTGTCTGCATTAGATTGAATTAGTGAGAAGATACTCAGTGTGGTAAAATGGAAGTTTTCAAGATTGGGGGGTGAACCTGGAGCAGTCTGGTGTGACCTCATAGCTGTGTTGGGCAGTGTTGCACTGCAGGACTTATGGTCGCTTTCGCCTTGAATTCCTCTGTTGTCCTGTGGACATGATGTGACAGAAATCAATTACAATGGTGCATTATAGTGTTTTTCAAATTTTTGGGTATGACCCAGAATGTGCCACGGATTGCTCCTGATGCTTTTGATTTGTGGAAGACAAGGATTTTTGTGCCAGTGGATTCTGTAATTCTGTGGTAGTCTTAAGGTGGAGTGATTGTAATGAAAACGGGTTTTCCTTTTGTTCACAGCAATCCTAGCTGCTGTCTTTATTGCACATTACCCTTTGGGTTTTTTCCCTGATAAATTAATATTTAGAAGAGTATTTGATGGGTGTTGTACCTTTTGTACCACCTATAGCATGCATGCTTTGCTTTGGGGTGGCATTTACAAAGGCAAAGAAAGCTCAAGCTGGCTGTACTGGTGTTGTCTGAAGGAGGCACAACTTGAGACTGCACAAATAACCCCTGTCTGGGCCATTGATGTTGTGCGCACAGAAGGACTGGCAGCAGACTGTAGCCAAGATGCCAGAGTTCAGTGCAAGTACAGGCCTTAACGTGACAAAGTTTGCAGCCTGAATGGTTTGGCTCAAAATGTGACCACATTTTGCTGTTCAGTATTCTTGCCACCCGCTTGGAGCATCCGGATAATATCTTGGGCCCTGCTGCCAGCTTGTGCGCTCTAGAGAACCTGCGGATTTCACTGCGGATGCTGCAGAGGCAACTCGTATTATTGGGCATAAAGCTTAGAGAATGCCAAGTCATTTGGGAGGCTTACTGTGACCTGAATGAAAATGACTCTTTCTTGGTCATGTAAAATAAATGAGGTGTTCTATAAAAACTTTTCCTTTGCATTCCACCGACCCCTTTTGGATATCTTTGAATGGCTTTGTGTAAAAAGGCAGCAGGAAACATGTCCTTAGTGCAGATGGAAGATCTTTGCCTGTGAGAATCCATGACAGTGTAGTTCTTGGCCCTTAAAATATGCAAACAAGGTGAGGATTGCAAGGCAAGTCGGAGCTTGTTCTTGCAAGAGCAGATTCTTTCCCAGACTTTGTGAAAGACGGGCAGCAAGCATATTGCCATCTGTAGGCCTCGAGAAGCTAGTTTGCTTGAGTTTTATTAAACATTATTTAAGATGTATTAAAATGTTAAAATTTTCTTGCATTTCTTACCAGAACTCCGCCGTGCCGTGAGGAGTAGTTTGTGGAAGAAACAAGCTAGTATCCATGAACATGAATATGGACCAGAAGAAAACATTGATGAAGATACATATAAAAAGACATGCACTATTTGTGGCCATGAAATAACTTACGAGAAGATGTAGTGTTAACCTATTTTTTTAAATTTTACTTTGTTTTTATAGTATTTTGTATTTAAATCAAATAAATGCTAATTATGAACAAGATTTTGCCAGATTCTATGGAGAGTTATATTTTTCAGTTGCTAGAAGCTCTCTGAAGAAAATTAGGCTTTGGCTTATAAGGTAGAGCCATAGTTCTACCTTATTCATTTGCCATAGTTCAAGGATTGCTACCTTCTTGGTCAGGAGATGAGTCTGTATCATTGTGCATGATGCACTGATGAAATGGAGGTGAATTTCCCACTGCTCTTCTGCTTCCATCAGGAGGAAGTTTCTCCTGACTGTTGTTGGTTTTCAGTTACTGGTCATGGGTTGGCAGAGGGCGGGCAGCAAGCGGATTGAGCCGCACTTCTGGTGGTGGGAGACCATATAATGAGGCAGGTTCTTCTTTGGCTTGGATATACAACTCTATATAAGAGAATTCTCTCTTAAGAGGAAAGCTGCCTGCTTCCTTGGGAGGTTCTGACATATCTCTACTACCTATCATTGCAGGTTAGAATCCTTACATATATTCTCTATGTCTTTTTTATCCTTTTTCTTCCCAACTTTTGAAGCAGAGACCAAGGCAAGGGTCAAGACCTGTCCTTGGGGCAAGAGGGAAGGAAGTAGCATTCCATGGTAGAAGTCTTTAAATGCACCTGAGTGATGTTTGCTTTCAGTAGACTGAATTTACTTCCAAGTCTAAATTTTGAATTCTCATTCTTGCAGCTGTTGGGGAGTGCATGTGGAAAGAGCTGAAGTGAAGGAATGTTCTAGGGTTCTGGCTGTACATTTGCTCACCAGTGTAAATATAGCAGATTTCAGGGAAGTCTCTGGAGACTTCTGTTGTGAGCCTTGGCCACTGTGGCTGTGCAGAATGGAAATTTTCAGGAGGAAAACTATGGCATATTTGCCATCAGAGAAGCGTGGTGGTATGACTCCATAACTGGAGTGCTGCAGTGATGGTTAGAAGCTCCTCAGAAGGGACAGGCGGGCAAGCAGGGGCGGTGGGGTGGCTCTGTGTATTCGGGAGGGTTTTGACTGTACAGAGCTCAAGGGCAGTGATGATAAGGTTGGGTGCCTGTGGGTGAGGATCAGGGAAAGGCCAACAAGACACACATCCCAGGGGGAGTCTGTTACAGACCACCCAGACAGGATAAAGGGGCAGATGAAAGGTTCTATAAGAGACTGTCTGGTGTTTCACAATCACCAGCCCTTTTTCTTGTGGGAGACTAATTTGTGGGATGTCTGCTGAAAACATCAGCAGGGGAGAGGTGGCAGTCTAGGAGGTTCCTGGAGTGTGTGGAAGACAAAGGACAGCTGGCAAGTGAGCTGTCCTGGTTGTGGCCAGGGCAGTTACTTCTTGCAGTAGTCAGGAGAGGCATAACCCAGACCCAGAAGTCGCCCTGTATCACCTCACACCGTAGACACGGGGTCCGTGGGCAGAAGGGGGTCCTTCCCAGTCAGGGTAACATTGGGTCTCACACGGTTTGTGTGTGAACTGATCATTGATCTTGCACACCGTATTAATATCAATATTAATATTGATACTGTTTGTTTCTTACCTCATTGCTCTTTCCGGGAAATTGTTCTTATCTCAACCGTTGATCTTTACGTTTTGTGCCTCTGTTTCTCATTGACTTCCTACTGGAGTGAGCAAGTTGTGCGTGACTCGGACTGTTTCAGTAGAAATGCTAAATTGGGGAGCACCATTCCTAAACTACAGCATGAGTGTACGAGGGGCAGTGGCCTACTAGAACTGCTGTTCATGTACAGAGAAGGGCAGGTGAGGGATGTGGTGGTTGGAGGCCGTCTTGGGCACAGTGACCATGAAATGATAGAGTTTTCAACCCTTGATAAGTGAGGAACAGGGTCAACAAAACCTCTGCCTTGGGTTTCTGGAGGGTGGACCTTGGCCTGTTCAGGATACTGGTTCAGAGTCCCTTGAGAAACAGTCCTTAATAACAAAGGGGTCCCATGAAGACTGGTCATGCTTTAAAGAGGAAATCTTGAAAAGTGGAGGAGCAGACTGTCCCTAGTGCCAAATGATGAGTCATCATGGAAGACCAGCCTGGTCTTCCTGTACGTCCTGGCTGAACAGGATGCTTCTGCTGTAACTCAGGGAAAAGAGGTTATGACTTTGAAATAAGGGGCAGACAACTCAAGAAGAGTACAAGGAAGATGGTAGGTGATGCAAAGAGAAAATTAAAAAGATCAAAGCTCAGCTGGAACTCAGGCTGGCCACCACTGTGAAATACAAGGAAAATCTCCAGTAGTTACTGTAGGTACGGAGGAACACTGTCATTAAGGATGAGGAAAAGATTGAGGTATTTGGGGTCTTTGTCTCATGCTTTAACTTGAAAGATCAGTTATCCTTGGGGCAACCAGCCCCTGAACTGGTACACAGGGTCAGGGAGCAGCACTGACCTCCTGTAATCCAGGAGGAAGTAGAGAACCTGCTGAGCCACTAGACCCAAGTCCATGGGACCAGATGGGATTCACCCAGGGACACCAAGGGATCTGGCAGGAGAGCTCACTAAGCTGCTCTGCATCATTTATCATCAGTCCTGGATAACCAGGCAGGTCTGGGATGACTGCGTTGGCCAGTGTGATGCCCATCTTACAAGGAGGGCTGGAAGGAGGATCTGGGAACAACAGGCTTATCAGTTTTGGTACTGGGGTAGAATAGATCATCCCAAGTGTGATCACAGCATATGCAGGAAAACCAGGCGATTGGACCCAGCCAACAGTTTTGGGAAAGACAGGTCCTGCCTGACCGACCTCATCTCCTTTTATAACCACGTGACCTCCCCAGGGGATGAGTGAAAAGTTGTCTACCTGGACTTCAGCAAGGCCTTTGACACTGTGGCCCAGCATTCTCCAGGAAAAGCTGGCAGCCCATGGCTTGGACAGGAGCACTCTTTGCTGAGTTAGAAACGGGCTGCACAGCCAGGCCCAGAGAGTGGAGGGAAATGGTGCTGCATCCAGCTGGGGGCTGGGCACCACTGGAGTCCCCCAGGGATCAGTGCTGGGGGGAATTGTTCAGAATCTTTATTGATGATCTGTATGAGATCGACTGTACTCAGCATAATTCACTGGTGACACCAAGCTGTGTGGGAGTGTTGCTCTGCTGGAGGGCAGGAAGGCTCTGCAGAGGGATGTGGTCAGGCTGGATCAATGGGCCAAGGCCAAAGGTGTGAGGTTCAGTAAGGCCAAGTGTCAGGTCCTGCCTTTGGCTATCAACAAGCCTGTGCAGGCTGGGACAGGGTGGCTGGAAAGAGGCCAGTAGAAAAGAGCCTACCAGTGCTGGCCAGCATCTGGCTGGGACTGTGCCCACGTGTCCAAGACGGCCAATGGCATCCCGGCCTGTGTCAGCAACAGTGTGACCAGCTTGGCACTGGTGAGGCCACACCTCGAGATCTATGACCTGTACAGAGCCCCTCAGTTCAGGAAGAACACTGAGGTGGACGGAGTGTGCCCAGAGGTGATTGAAGGAGCTGGTGAAGATCCCAGGAGCAGCTGAGGGAACAGGGCTCATTCAGCCTGGAGAAAAGGAGGCCTGGGGTGACCTTATACTCTCTGAAACTCCCTGAAAGGAGGATGTAGCCAGGTGGGGGTTAGTCTCTCCTCCCAGGAAACCAGCAAAAGGACAAGAGGACAAGTGGCCTCAAGCTGCACCAGAGATTTAGGTCAGACATCAGGAAGATTTCTTTATAGAAATGCTAAGTGGACATTGGATTGAGCTGCCCAGGGAGGTGGTGGAGTCAGCACGCCTGGAAGTGTTCAAGGAAAGACTGGACACAGCCATACCATGGTCTAGCTGACATAGTGATGTTCAGTCATTGGCTGGATTTGATGACCCCAGAGTCTTTTCCAACCTAAGTGATGCTGTGTTTTTTTCAGAGACAAGGTGCCTGGGAAGGGCAGATGATCCTTCCAGCCATAGGTCTTCACTTTTCCAATGTTCTCCTCTGCAGCTATGCAGCAACCAGCTTGCCTGCCCACCAAGCAGAGGATTTAAGGCCTTTCAAGACCTAAGAAAGCAGTAGGGGGCTTTTCAGAGGGAGGCAGGTCCCAGCAGGGCGTTTAGAGGTAGTCCTCCATGTCATGTTTTCACAACCATGTGTTACCTTGGATTCCTAAGCTCCTCTCCGGGGCAGATGGCGGTTGCCACTGACTACTGCCCTTCTGTGGGCATGCTGCAGCATCCACCCCACCGCACAGCAAGCACCACCAGCCCACAACACCCTCCCGACCTCCTGCAGCAGCACCTCCCCTTCCCAGAGGACAAGAGGTGGCAAGGGACTGGGAGAATTTCTATATCAGCACCTCCTTGCACCTAGCAGCACATACACTTGCCTCACACGGCTGCAGGTGGGGGAGCGCGTTAGACCAGCTGTAGTGCAAGGAGGTGCAGCCTTGTGTGTTAAGTCAGGGTACCAGCACAAGTGCTGGGAAACAAAACTTCACAGCCCCCTGCATTTAACATCAGCATAACCCAGCATGACCACTTTGTTTCAGTGTCCCCCCAAAGAGACTGGACAAACACTCTCAGCAGCAACCTGCTTCACCTTCATTTATTTTTATCTTTACGTGTGCATTTTTTTCCAACCACACCACATTTCTACAGCATCTTTACACTATCCATCACTTCGTATTTCAGCAGTTCCAGTCAGCCGTTGGTATCACTATATAAGCGTTTCACTCTTTCCTACAGATCCTATTTACCAGTCAAGTCAGGTGTACACCATTAGACCTAAAAGAAGGTGAAGGTGTCCAACAGACTCAAGAAATGCAGTCAAAGCCCATGCTCAAAGCTTGGCATGATTGGAAGTTAAAATCAGTTTTGAAAGACATTGCTATTTGGTTTAAAAACACAGGATTACACTCAAGCATTTGCAGCTGTATCCCCAGCATCAATATTTGTCAAGGCTCAAAGAAAGTTACAGGTTTGCAAGTTCTAACTGCATTACCAGTTTTACGGAAGTCACATTTATAATCAGAACCCTCACCATTAGTTAATATCAGAACTGATACTGACCCAAGCCAGTGAAAAAACTATCAAACTCCAATTAAAACCTTTAAAGTATTAAATGTTTCCTAAAAATAAAAAAACAAGAAACCCTATCTGATTACTCAAGAACATTAACAGAGAAAGATCTGAAGCGTAAGTCCGTGCATGACTGACAAAATCCTTGCATAAAGCAAATTTACAACAAATAACAATACACCCTGAAAGAATGAGGGAAGAGGAAGATCAGTCAGCCAGAAAGGGCAAGCAGAAAAAGCAGAAGTAACAGATCTAAGTCTATGAAGATATATTGGATTGCTACAGGCCACACACAATATTAGATGAACAGTCAAAGCAAAATGTTCCATTTTTTACCCTCCTTGCTTAGTCAGGAGGTCAATGTACATATGAAATGCATTTCTAGGTATAATACCTGAAAAAATAATTTGTACAGGAACAAAATTACTCAAAGCACATAATTTCCTAAGCTAAAACTAAATAGCACTGGGTATGAAATTCTTTAAAACATTCACCTGCAAAACGAAGAGACCATAAACAGCTTGGAAGCCCTCTGCATGCTGACGGACCTGAGCACCTAAGGCAGCGTCTTTGTCATTCACCGCTGCTCACTGTGGTACAGAACACTCTGGTTTGGCTCTTATGTACCTCATATTACTGGCCTAACTCGAAACTAAGCCTGCTCTGTTTTCAGTTGTGTTCTCCCAGCCTCCTGTCATGTATCACTTAATTCGGCTTTAAGACATGGGAGCAACATGCTGCTGTCACATTTTAAAGCGAGGGAAGCATAGCAGATGCAGCAGTTGTTGCCAAGCCAGATGAGGTGAGAGCACTTGGTTCATCCACTGTCACTAAACAGGAAGATTTCTGACATCCTGCAGGCCTGCAGGTCCAGCCTAGTGCAAATGTGACAGTCCAATGAGTCACAGGCTGAAAGAAAAAAAAAGCTCAGCACTGTCCTGTCCCCTTTCCTGGCATCTGGGGCTGGAGCTCCCAACACCCAGGTAAGGCTTGCAGCATGGAAGTCAAAAGTTTGTTCCACTCCAACTCTTGCTTACTGTCTCTATTTATCAGTGAAGACTGCTACCAAGAGCAGTTCATAATTTCTTGACCACAATGCAAAAAGAATTGCATTTTTCAGAAGTGGTCCATGAAGCTTCTCTACTGACTGTTTATAGATACTGTAATTTAAAGACACTAGACAACACATTTTAAAAACATATTTCAATTGTATTACATGTTCTTTTTAACTCTGAGAATCTATCTGGCTTGGTAATTAAACAAATTTGTATGCTCTATGCTACTTTGAAAACGTGTTTCACATGCCCAAAGTTAAGACAGTTTTCCTATGTCATATACTAGAGAACTTACCACACTGCTCACTGAGAAGGTGCATCCCCTTTCATACTCACAAAACACTACATATTGTTCCTCATTTCTGCAATTAATTTGATTTTAGGGACAAGCAGAGGTAAACAATTGCTTGGGGTTGGCTTTTTTTTTTGTTATGAGTTAGGAATTTTTCTGGGGGAAGGAGTGTGCCTGATTTTTATTTTTATATAGGCAAGAGGGGAGAAATAAAATTACTATAATGAAGCGAAGAGTCAAACTAAATTAAAAGACAACAAAAAAATTAATACTTTACTTCACAAATATCCCCTATTAGTCGTATCTTTTAAGGCTTATGATGCTTACACAGTTTGTGGTTTTGTTTTTTTTTTTTTTTTTTAAAACACTCTATTGTTTTACATAGGAGCACATGAAAGCCAGTTTTAGTCAAAAAAATTCTTCCATCCCCATATTAAGTTTTGCCATTAAAAAAAAATTAAATTCAGTAAAGTCCTGCAGACAAGACTCCGTCCAAGAATGATCCCTCAGGCCTGCAGAGCACAGAACTGCTGAAACACAGCCAGAATGTGGTGGTCCAGTTCAGCTGTAAACAGGAGGTTCTCTAGTGTCACCATGTACTGCTGGATTATCTGGTGGTGCTGGAAGATAAAAAAAACAAAAACAAACCACATATGTTTACTGTTTTTTATATTTATATCAGAATAGGCAGAGAAGTCAAGATATGTAAGAACCACAAATACTCTTATCTAAATTGTTTAGCACATCTAATTTCCACAAAGTAGCAGCCATGGATAAGAAAAGCATAACAAGCAGAGGCAGTGCTGACTGCAAGAACGAAGCCGGTGTTGAAATCCTGCCTTGTGCTCCCTGTAACTCCTCACTCACAGATCCTGAATTGTGTGCAGGACGCAATGCAACTTCAGGTGTCTTAGGAGAAGCATGGTATTTCCTTTCCTCTGAAGACAAAAACGGTTCATCCCAAGGGAGAATTACACCACCCCTACCATTCTTCAACACATCTTGTACTCACACAGGTATAATTTCCTGTAACCAATCACTTTCACCCAGCCACCAGTGCTTATTAGCTGGTTTAATACAGAACCAAATATTTAGAGTTCTGACCTGGCCCCACACCAGCCTCTAGGGAAAATGTGCTGCTGCCACCTACTGCTACTCCCGTGGAGCGCTCAGCCCTCCATCAGCTGAGCTTTCCCAATTAAGCACGGCCCCATCAACACCCTTCCAAACTGAGAAATGAAACTTACCTGCAGGAAGATCTGCTGCAACCTCTCTATACAGCTCTTGTACCAAGGTGTAAATACATCAATTCCACCAGTCTCGCAGCGCACTAAGTGCTCCGTTAACAACATAATGAAACGCTGTGGTAGAGGGGAAAAAAACCCAAACTTACTCAGTCTCATCAAATAAAGCAGGTAACCTCAGAGGATCTGGGTGTCAGAAGCTCTGAACAGCACTGTGAGAATAATTATTTTGCTTCGGAAATACTGAATTTAGTATGACAATAAACCAGTTACCTTTCAGTTGTTCAGGAAATTGTGTGCTAGCAGAACTCCTCTGCTCCTAAGCACTTGAAATTCACCAGATCCTGCTCAGAACCACTCTTTGTGGAGGGATGATCTGGACTGACTCTAACCCATGGTAAATTTATCAACCCATTCCCATATTCTTATTCCAAGAAAATGCCCAAGATGGTAGTGATGTGGAAAGCTTATAAATCAAGTAACTTTGAAACCTAAACTAAGAAGACACTTTGACCATCATTACCTGGAATATAACAAGAAAGAGATTCTTCTGCTCACTCTGGGCTGACTCTACTTTTTCCTGCAAGCGCTCTATCTGCTCTTCCAGGGGTCCATCTTCCCGATCAGTACTTCGGTCGTCATCATCATCGTCATCATCACTGTCTCGCTGTAAATAACAACAACACAGGACTTAACCAGTGATTTGGCAGGGGCGGATACCATGAATGGATACCACTTCCACGGGTGGAAAGGTCTGCAGAACAACTGAAGAGCAACACACAATTCCAGACAAAAATTTGGAAGGAAAAATGCTAATATGGGAAAGCCCTGAAAAAAAAGTTAATACCAAGATTTCGGAGAAACTAGAGCAAGCACAGAGATTTGTCAGAATTAAGGGGTTTTCCTCTAGGAAGGTGCTGTGGCTGACAGGCCAGCTGAGGTGCCCCTACACCAGAGCAGCAAATGGGGAGTTGGAAGCTGCTGTGCTACTTGACAGCTATAACCTCGCTGTCACACCTGAAACTCGGTGGCATGGATCCCATGACTGGAGGGTGACTGACAATGGCCACAGGATTTTCAGAAGGGACATGGGAAGAAAGAGAGGGATTGCTCTCTATATCAAGAGCTGGATTGAGCATGAAGAGTCTCTGAAGAACAGCCATAAGCAAGTGTAAAGCTGGTGGCTGATGACCCCAGACTGAGGCAACAAGGGGAGCTGTCTTTTGATCGCTGTCTATGACCAGCTCCTGATCAAGGAGAGACCACTGACAAAGCCTTCTTGCTCCAGCTACAGGAGGCATGGTGCTCACAGGCTCCTGGGGGACTTCAACCACCCTGGCACAGGCTGGAAAAGTAGCTGTAGGCAATCCTAGAGATTCCTGGAATGCATGGAGGATAAATTCCTGACCCAGGAAACAGCCCTACAATGGGAGGTATCACTGGATCTGTTGGTCACCATCACAAGGGGGCTACGGGGGGACATCAAGATAGGAGGCAGTATCCATGCCTCGGTGGAATTCACAGTCCTGAGGGATATGTGTCAGGAAAGGAGTCAAGAGAGGCCCCTGAACTTAAGAAAATCAGACTTTCAGCTTTTCAGGGACACAGTCAATGAGACTGCCTGGGAGACTGCCCTCAGGGACAAAGGAGAGGAACAGAGCTGGCAAATCTCCACAAGAAAGCAAGAGCTTGCCATCCCCTGGAGCAAGAAATCAGACAAGGAAGGCAGGAGCCTGACATGGCTGAGCAGGGAACTGCTGGTCAAACTAAAAAGAAAGAAGCAAATGTAGAAACAGTGGAAACAAGGGCACACAACCTGGGAAGAGCACAGAGACAGAGTTGGGTTGGGTAGGGATAGGGTGGGGAAGGCCAAGGCAAAGCTGCAAATGAACCTGGCAAGGGACACAAGGAGTAAGAGGAAGGCTTGTCAGCCAGAAATGGGAAGTCAAAGGAGGTGTGTCCCCGATAGACAATGCTAGCAACAACTATTGAGGAGAAAGCTGAGGTACTCAACAACTTCTTCTGCTGTAGTCTTCAATTGTAATCCCTCTTCCCCCACCTCTCAAGTGGATGAGCAGCAGGATGGGATGGGGGAGCAAAGTCACTCTCACTCTAAGTAAAGATCAGGTTCATGGCCACCTGAAAAACCTGAACATACTTAGAGTCTATGGGAGCCTATGAGATGCATCCTAGAGTCCTGAGGGAACCAGCTGATATAGCTGCCAAACCACTCTCCATGACATTTGAAAAGTTGTGACTGTCAGGTGAAGTCCCAGGTGACTGGAAAAGGGAAAACCTTGTATCTGTCTCTAAAGGGTAGAAAGGAGAATCCCTGGAACAACTGACCTCTGAGGATCAGCTCAGTGCCTGGGAAGATCATGGAACAGATCCTGCTGGAAGCTGTGCTAAGGCACATGGAGGACAGGGATGTGATTTGGGACAGCCAGCGTGACTTTACCAAGGGCAAGTCCTGCCTGACCAACCTGCAGGCCTTCTGTGACAGAGTGACTCCACTAGTGGACAAGGGAAGGGCAGCAGATGTCATTTATCATGGTCCTCCACAACATCCTTCTCTCTACACTGGGGAGAGATGGATTTGATGGGTGAATTGTTACATGGATAAGAAATCAGTGGCATTCAGAGGGTACTGGTCAACAAATCTAAGTCCCAATTAGTGGGACATCAGTGACAGGTGGTGTTGCTTGGGGTCTGTACTGGGACCAGTGTTATCTTGATTAATGACAGACAAAGGGGTTGAGTGCACCCTCATCAAATTTGCAGATGACCCCAAGTTTAGTTGTGCAGCTGACATTCCTGAAGAGCAGAATGCCAACCAGAAGCACCTGTACAAGCTTGAGAAGGGGCCCATGGGAATCTCATGAGGTTTAGCAAGATCAAGTTCAAGGTGCTGTACCTGGGTCAGGACAACCCCCAGCACCATCAGCACAGGCTGGGGCTGAGCAGGTGGAGAGCAGCCCTGTGAGAAGGCCTTGGGGGTGCTGCTGGGTGAGAGGCTGGACATGACCCAGCCATGGGCACTCCCAGCCCAGAGAGCCAAACGTGTCCTGGGCTGCATCCAAAGCAGCGTGGGCAGCAGGGGAGGGAGGGGATTCTGCCCCTCTGCTCTGCTCTGGTGAGAGCCACCTGGAACCCTGCATCCAGCTCTGGGGGCCCAGCACAGGAAGGACATGGAACTGCTGGAGTGAGTCCAGAGGAGGGACACCAAGATGATCCCAAGAGGTATGAAGTATCTCTCTTTTAAGTGAAAGGCCAAAAGGATTGGGTGTGTTCAGCCTGGAGCAGAGCAGGCTCTGGAGAAGTCTAATTGTGGCCTTCCAGTACCTGAAGGGTGACTCCAAGAAAGAGGGACTAATTACAAGAGCATGCAGTGGTAGAACAAGGATGAATGGCCTTAAACTGAAAGAGTAAGTTTAGATAAGTAACAGGGAAATTGTTTACTGTGAGAGTGGTGAGGCACAGGTTGCCCAGAGAAGCTGAGGATGCCCCACCTCTGAGACTGTTCAAGGCCAGACTGGATGGAGCTTTGAGCAATCTGTTTTAGTGGAAGGTGCCCCTGCTCATGGCAAGGGCTTAAAACTAAGTGATCTTTGAGGTCTCTTCCAACCCAGGCCATTCTATAATTTCATGATTTATTTAAGGAAAACAGTGAAAGGTAATATGCCTGCTAACTTTACCATTACATGGTAATGAACAACTTTTTAAAAACAATCTGGGATAGATTTTTTCAAATTGCATCTACTGCAGCAAGACAGGTAATTCATTAAATAAAGAGCTCTGAAATCTCAGGGCTTCAAAAAAATAATGCACCTGGTGCAAATTCTCTCTTGCACTTGGTGCAAGAACTTGAATCCACCTGGTTAGCACAGCAGGAAGACTAAAGACTGGAGCCGGTGTTTTGAAGTGGGGATTCCCTATATTCATGATCAAAAAGGCTACTTGCAAAACTAGAAAGAGCAAGCACAGCAACTTATCTGCTCACTAGGAACATGACATGTTTCATGGCATCAAAAACAACACAACACCACCACCATCACCCACAAAATACACCTAAGTACCAGCCTTGGAAGCTCAGGTGACTAAGTCTTAAGTAAGACTACAAGGCATAGAAGAGGAAAGGCAGGATCTGATGGATTATGGTAAATTCAAACACAAAACACTGCTTTAGTATCATATAACTGTTTCTGTACAAAAACATCCATAAATTACCAGCTTGAAACTTGAAGTATCTGTAAAAGAAGCATGTGTAACTTGGGACAAATACAGGGCCATGTGTTAACTACAGCCCAGGACATGAAGTTCACAACTACAAGGCAGGTATAGCTCTGAATCAGTGTAAAAAATTAAAAAGACTTACCAAAGCAAGTGAGAATTTAATTTTATTCTCTCTATAGGAACTTGCCTTTTTCCCATCTACAGAGCTTTTCTGAACTCAAAACACTTAAGGACCAAGATAAAGCATGCAAACCTTGGACTCATTCCATGGTAAAGGAATCCCTTTCATGCTGGTGACACCAAACCTTGATGACTTACATCCTCTAAAAGGAATGGTCATGCAGCAGAGCAACAGCCTGCAGAACTACTCACTGTTGCATACAAATGCTTCTTCCTGGCACAATACTCATTTAAAGTACTAACTAATAAAGAGCTGCAGCAAGAGACAAAGACAGAAATTAAAACACTGGTATACTTAGTGATGCCAGAGAAGCTCTTTGCCTCACAGTAAGATCAATGCATCTAAGTCTTCCATAATCACAGGCATTTATTAACTGCTCATCAATGTAGACTGAGGATGCAAGCAGGATGGCTATTGTGTGAGTGAAGGAAACAAGATGAAGGGGCTGGGATGAACCAACACTAGCAAGTTATTAGTGATCTCTCAACAGGAGCTTCTGAACAACTGACTGATTTGAGGAGCTTTCTTCAAAAACCATCAGCAGGCCCTATGTCACATTTTGACACTAACCTCATTTAAAATTTTGGAGCTAGCTAAGGGTTTTATGCAGGTAAACACACTTACAGACCTCAAAGAAACACAGAAATTCTCTCTTGCTTTCTGCAATTCAGCATATTTATAAATGACTTAATTCTGTCATAACTAAGTACTACATTCAGCCAAGCTTCCTTGGGCCCCATCTTTTCCAGCCACCACAGACGAAGACACTCATGCCATTTTTCTGGCCCCCTTGAGACAACAGAACACAACAGCAGCTGCTTCCTCATCAGTTTGTTGTATTTAATAATGCAAGATCAGGCAACTGTATTCAGGAAAATAAGCTGGAAAAAGGAAGTGCCATGCCTGTGTCAGTATCCAGCAGCATCCATCAGAAGAACAGCAACAGCTAACTTCTCAATTGCAAATAGCTGTTTCTGTGCACTTCTGCATGGAAGCCACAAGAGCACTCTTTAACAGAGCTTACTATAAATAATTTGTAACTGTTCCTACTGTTCTAATAAGGTAATTGGAATCCAGATTAGAAGGCAAGTGGAAGACATGATCGTATCGGAAGAGAAACTTGTGAGAGAGAACTTGAACAGACCAAATACATATGAACTCCCTTAAAAAATTTTACTAAATTCTTAAATTACAGCTAACATTAGAAAGGCAAACCAAGAACATGCATCTGATCTTTCATGTCTCAGTGCTACAGCTGGCCACATCTCTGCAGACATACTTCCTGAAGAATCATATATATTCAGTCCTTCCCAAAACCAACCGTGTGTCTGTACATCAGCATGCAGACTTGTATAACTTGGTTTAAAATTTACAAACAAATTACTCACTCTTTTGTGCTGCCTGGCCAATCTCGCTTTAGTCTCCTCCAGCTCTTTGTGAATCTTCAGGACATGCTTATTCATCTTACGGATTGTGGAATGTAAGATCTCCCAGATATAAAACCTAGGAAAGACACAAAGCTCAAAACACCACATTACACACGACTCGAAAACGGGAAACTAAATGTAGTTTCTTAACCGAAAAATGTAAGTGGGAGAAGTTAAAAATCTATGTATCATTTAAAGAGACATCTACCAGAGTGAACGAATACTCAGCATACAGGTAAATGTACTTGTAAGGCAAGAAATCTTAGCAATCAGTTCTTGCCTATTTGCTGCAGTACACTTCAGAGTCAGAATTTTATTTAATGTACACATGGCAAGACTACTAACACCAAACTTGACTCCTCAGATTGAACAGTTCACCCCATCTCAATGTGCAATGTATCAGTGGTGGTACAAGTTACACGCCACCCCCAAAGGCCAGGACCATGCCCAGCCAGCAGTGACACAACACACAGCAAAAGACTCTATCTAGGAACAGTTATACTTCAGCAGGCTTAGACACTTCTAGCAAAATTACATGCTTAGCAGCAATCTTGTACTGTCACACATACAGTCATACCCTAATTCAGAAAGAAAAATGTTAAAGTACATGTTTTGTAGAAAGGGCAAAAGCCTAATTGTACCTTATTCCACTACTGAGTTTTCAGAGATTGAACTATGTACTGGCAACTTAAAATAGTAAATCAAAGACAACAAGCCAAACCAAGCTCTTGTTACCTAGTAAAATCATGTGCCAGCTCTGAAGAAAAGATCCAGTTTGCTACTGCAGCACAGTCAACAATTTGTGTCCGAATCATCTTGTCCACAAGCACAGCAATCATCTGTATTTTGTGAAAGACAATACACACAAATCTGTGTAAAATATTCCAGCCTCAGATAAAACCAGAGATGATTTGATGCAACTCTACATCAGCGGTATTACTGAGTAATTTTGTATACTTTAACAAACTGGGTAGTCCAGCTTAAAACATTTCAAATGAAGGGATCTGTATCAATTACATGAAGCATTCTAATTTTGTTAACAACTATACCTGCTCCTCAAAGTATCAGTCTTTGTTAGCATACATACTCCCACACAAAAGCAAAAACTATAAGAATCAGAGTTGGAACTGAGACCTTGAGAGACACGAGCGCTAGTATTTGACATCAAAGTACTCTAACCAGAGCACATATACCTATCAGATCACCATAATGAAGGAGCTGCTGTTAGCCTGCTCTCCTTGAACTGCAAAAGCCTTCAAATGTGACAGTAAGCTTTTCTCTACAGGGCCCATTAACTTCAGGACAGAAGGAACGAGCATTGTGGAGTCAGTGGAAAGGCTTACTTGCTACAGGCACTGCCATGATTCTGAGGGAGTTGCAAGCCATCTAGCAGGCAACTGCAGAGAAGAGTTACTGACTAAAGAAGATGCAAGCTGTTCAGAAAAAAGGGCTTATCTTAGTTACTCATGTGATTGAATGCCACAGTATCTAAGGACCACAGCCTGCACTGTATTTATCCTTACAACCACCCGTTGTCAAATGAGGAAGTGTAACAAAGCTCCTTTTAAGGAATGAAAATTAAAATAACTGAATGAATCATACAGAGGACTCAGCACTCAACTTTCAAGTCCCAGGATAGTATCCTCTGCTTTATTTGTCTTTCTGTATTGCCAGGAAGGATTTCTGATTACTTAGCCTGGTCTTTCGAAAAACACACATCTAGGATTTTGAGAAAGTATTTAATTTCAGTGTTAAAGTTTCTCTTTATGAAGAAAAACCACCAGCTTTCTTTTAAGTCCAGGAACTACTGACACCTGCTATTAAATCACTACCTGCAGCACAGACCACTCATTAGTGCTCTAAGGCATATAAGCATTGTTGGTCTGAACCAAATCAAAGGGCGTTCCCAAACTCTGGACACATGCCCTGCTGTGAATGCACCATTCCTTCTGTGTAACAAGGAGGTTGAGGACTTGGGAATAAGAAAAAAGTGCTTGATCAGAAGCAAAAACCACTGAACTGCAGTAAAAGCAAGAGGAGAAAAGTTCCATGATTAAGCAGAACAGCAAACACCAGACTTTCCTAAGTTTTGCACTTGAGAGATTTTTTACAAGGGAACTCGATTTATTCATAAAATTGTAACATAACTATTTAGTCTGGGTTTGAAACCTCCACCTCAGTTTGGTAATGCTGCAATACAAAGAAATGAAGAGGAACCTGATATAGGTATTACACTGCAGTAATGAAATTTCTTCTGATCCAGTTAAATGGCAGCAAAAAGTAGGTCAGACTGCAAATGCCACATTTTCAAGGTCAGTAAACTGGGTAATAAGTTAAACGTATTTTTAAAAAAAATCCTCCTTTTTTTATGTTTTTAAGAGCGGTAATATATTGCTTCTAGGTGCTCAGTCTTTCACTTGAGAATGGACACAGGTCTAGTAGCAGATGCAAGGGTTCTCAGTGGCATCACTTCTTATAGCCTGGCCTGTGCAACTGAGAGCTACAGTCCACTTCCCAGCACAGAAGTCCACTCTCCAGCAACACAAACAAACTGGCAAGGAATATGTGAAGTACCTAATGCAAGCAAAGCCAGCCTGAGTTCCTCATTGATTTCTATTCATAGAAAAATGACAGCTGAGGAAAAACACAATTGCTGTGAAAAAACTGAACGGCTTAAACAACCAAGGCATATTTTGTAGGTCTTTAAGGGTGTTATTTCCTCTGGCTCAAGAATGAACATTTTCACAGCACTGTCAGACTGATCTGTTCTGAACAGCCACTGCTGCAGCTCTACTCACCCTGCCCACACACAATAGTGACTCCAGCATGAGCTCTGTGTAATAACTGGATAGCTTTCACTAGCAATTGCTGGGAAAAAAAAAAAGCCCTAAAAATCCCTAGGCTTCCACATTTCTAAGATTGTGGCTCGTTTCAGATATGTAATCTACATCTTACTTAAATTTATGTATTTATGTTGCGTTCCAACTTTGAACAAAACCATGATTTTGGCAAAAGTTACTCTCTTTTCAACAGCCAGCATAGTATGAACCTGAGTCTTAAAGACAGCACTTGCCCTTTCACAGTGAATTCTTGAGAAAAAAGCAGCACCACTGATGGTATATATTTTATGTCCGGCCTTCATTTTAGTAGTAGCAACACTAAATACAATCTTCTTAGATTTTCTTAGAGTGACTAGTTATTTTAAAGGATGTAAAACAAACTGTACATTTTTTAATTCACGTATGACCTCTGTTAGTTTAAAGTCACAACATTCACAGTTGAAAGTTCACCACATTCCAGCCTCTTACCTGTGGATGATTCTTCCAAACCTCATACACAACCCTCAGAACATGAAGTTTCCCCTCATCACTTTCAGCAAGTGTTTTGAAGACTTCATGAAACCTTTTAATAGAAGTAAGTAGTCAATAAATAGACTGGGACCGGGTGAAAGGACAAGCAGATATAAGACAAGAGGTTTAGATTGGCAGAAAGAAAATTATGTGATTATCTACAGCATTTCTTAGACAACTGTTCCCTGGAAAATACTGCCAACCTAAGCTAAAATAGTCTACAGAGAAATGACATCTCCTAAAAGCAACTTGCATCTTTGTGGTGAAGCTACTTCCTGAAGCTAGGCTACATTTCTCAGGCTCTCAAAAGCAAGAGGCATTTTTCTGCTTCATGTGCTTATCCATACACAGCTGAACCAAAATTTGCTGCCTTTTGAGCCTTAGACCTTCCTCTTAACGTGTTTCCGCAACTTGAGACACTTATCCTAAGTGCCTCTTTTCCAAGGAGAGGCTGCTAAAAGCATCTATTTTAGCAGTTACTCTGACTGCTACACAGCATTCATAGCCCAGCTTATTGTAATATAACTATAAAGCATAAGAGGCTCTTCTTGATCTCTTGGCTGCCACTGCTGTTGTACAGCGGAGAAAATAGCATGGTTTAAGTATATGAATCACCCTGCCTCTTTTACTCCTGACTGCAGGTTACTACCTGCAGCCAACATTGCCTCTCTAGAGCTTCCAGATGCATGTTTTTTGTAGTATGTTTATCTATCTTTAGGGACAGATAGAAAAATATCTCACTTAAAATACACATGACTACCTCTCATGTAACAAAACCATTTAAAATTAACTCCAAAACACACAGGATTAAAAATACTATTCTGCTAAAAATGCTATTTTGGTAAAAAATTGTGCAGTAAACTCTTTGCAGTTCCAACACATCTTTAATGGATGAACTATAAAGTTTTTTAGGATGGATTTTATTCTGCATTGGTAGACAGAAGAAATCAACAGCACACTGTTTTGAAGTTTCATGTTTTCTTTTTCCTTCCCTTTGTATTTATACAGATATAATTGTCCCAGATTCATATTCATACTACAAGATACTGCAATGGCAGCTACCCAGTCACTGAAATGTAGGGAGAATCCCTTTTTCCTTGCCATAATCAGCAAATAAGCAATACAAAAATGAAGGAATTTTCCAAACCTGTCTCATTTACATCACATGGCTGCAATGTATGTATTTCTGTTAATTCCATTCACATATATATAATTTAAGATTTACATTACCATTCCTTTGGTAAGCAATGTCATTAGCTCTCCTAGTCATATTGCTTTGTGGAGTACCAACACTGCTGAAGCTTGCATTCCACTTCTTTTATCATGCATTTCACTGTCAGAATTAAACTGTTCTGTGAGCCCCAAAATAATGAACATATTACACTTACTTTGCCAGGGCGCTGAAGGAATGGCTGAAAGACTTTGCAGCTAGATGGAGCAGGGTCTGAACAAAGACTTCTATTTTCAGAGGGTTGAAAGTAAATCCTTCACCTGCAAGTTATTTGAAGTTGAAACCAATAAATACTTCCAAGTAAAGCATGTAAGCTACTCATACAACTGTAGAGGTAACTTATGGTTTTAGCTCATTTCACGTGAGTTCCATCAACAGCTTTCTGCAGAGCTGAGCAAGGAGCTAGTAAAGACTCCCACAAAATGTGCAGTTCCAGGCTCCAATTTTGCCAGGGAGAAGATGTGCAGAAAGCTTCTCCACCAACATGGAACTCTATCACAGACACAGCCACCCCAAAATGTGATGGCAGCACAGAAAGTCAGCAAAGGAAACTGCAGTTGTGCACTGAGACAAGGGCCTTGGAAGGCCATAAAGACTGGGGTGTAGTGAGGAGGGGGGAAGGTAAGGGTTATTAACATACAGAGGCTATATTTAGGATATAGGAGAAAGATCCACCAGGCATGTACAGCAAATGTGACTACTATGGTGAATGGTGTCAGGTGCCCTTCTGCAGCTGAAGACAGGCAGAAGGGAGAGCACTAATTAGTGGGCAATCACTAAAGCAAATCAGGAAATGTGAGTGGATCCCAGGGAAAACAAAAATCCACCAGATCACTGTTGCTCTCTGCCTGTCTAGCTAAATCCTTGCAAACAGTACAAAAACAATGAAGCACTTGCCATTGTTTGGATCACTTCTAACTCTCTCTCACAGCCCTCACTCCATAAAACACTAAGGTTTTATGAATCAGGGCAGCCTGTGGCTGCAAAGCTAAAGAGAATGTTAGTAGTCCCACCATGAGTTTTCATCTGTGGAACATGCCAGCCAGCAGGCATGTTGCTGTGGGACTGCACATCAGCTGTGGGACTGCGCATCGGGGAGGGAAGCTCTTAGGGCAGAAACACTGAATTTCAGAACTGCCCTCTGCTGCTGAAAACTGAGGGAATGTTAAATTCTTTTATTCCATCAATTTTTATTTTTATTCCACTTGCAAGAAAATACACCTCAAGCACCAGATTCCCTCTAATAGGAAAAACAGGCAGGCCTCTGCACATAAGACGTTTACGAAAAAACTAACAGTGGTGTATTTACTGCTAAATTGAAATCAGCTACAAGAAGGAAAAGCATACAGGTCTGTGAACCAACACACTCACAACTTTCAAAGCATGGCAGATCACACACAGAATAAATGACAGCCTGTCAAAGCCTAACAGCTTGTATCTTACCATCATCATCATCCTGGTTTGGATTAGGCACATCCTTTAAAATGCTGAAGATTTCATCATTGCTGGCCTTATTTTTAATTGCAATTGTTAAACAGAGTGCCACAGTATAGCCAGGAAGAGACCCTGAACAAAAACAAAGAGGTCATAAATATGGAAAGGCAAGTAAGTGAGCACTTTTAACATCAGTCTGCCTCATAGAGAAACAAGTACCATCCCCAGCTACACCAGTAAATTTGGTGTTTCAAATAACCTTGCACACCTCAATATGCCATAAAACAAATCAACACATTTTCTGGTCCTCATGTGAAATTCAAAACTTGGAGTAGAACCCTTAGACCTGAACTCAGGCAATCATATTCCTCACTAAAGCTCTACTTCAGTTGCCACCAGGTTTCTAAAAATACAATACTTCCTTTTGTATTTTCCTCACTGTATCTTTGATGATGACACCTTTATACTAAGGACTGTATTTACCGAGCAATAAAAGGAATAATAAGGTCCCTCTCTCTACCTCAGTCTTTATGGTATCTGTTCCTTCTGTATGCTCATTAAATCAAGTTTACTCGTAAAATATTCTAGTGCTTCATGAAGTTCAAAAAATAATTTCTCATTATCACTTCAGATGCTGACTTCTCCATAGTACTGTGCCCGAACAGGGGAAACAGATGAATTGCCCAATTTTAGACTTCTGGCAAATAATACTGCACAACACCACAGCCACATCAGCAACAGTAGCTTGATGTATCTGGATTTTCTTTGCTTCATAAGTAGCAGACGGGATTTTATTCGAGAGGTCCAGGCTTAATACGCATTAATTGCTCATGTGACGCATATTTACCCATATGAAAATCATGCATATTTATCTGACCTGTATTCTTTTTTTAGAAGACAGCTCATATTACAGTCAATGTAGTATGCTCCCTTGCTCTGAAATACTTCTTCAATCTGACCACTAGAAATTTTAATACTTACTATTGCTCTCATCTCCATATTTGTAAATGCACACCGGATTAGCAGGACTGAGGACAGAAAAACTCGCAGGAACAATGTCTATTATTCGCTGATGGTAGGAGAGTCTGGAAATAGCAAGTTCCACAGCAGTAGAATTAAAAAGGGAGTAACACCACATTTAATGACTGCTTTATAATGTTTTTTCTGTATTTAATGTCCATAGAACAAGATTCAGGATATACAACAGAATGGTAGCTTCTGCTGGGTAGTAAGAGCTAAGTAAACCAAACTAACGAGTAGATGCTTTCAATTTTAACTCTGATGCTAGAGTTTCATCCTCAATTAATTTGCCTTGTGAAAAGGCTCTCTGGTAAGAAGTTTTATGCAAAAAACCTGAGATGTGCTGCAGAAAACTAGTAAGATGTCAGAATTCAAAGCAGGAAAAATATTAAACCAGACATCTTCATTTTACTTTCCAGCTTCATTTCGCTTCCACAAAGGCTTAATTTGCTACCAGAGTTTCCAGTGAAATGGAAGAGTGCCACAGAAAAAAAATACATTTATTGTGCAGCACAACACTTTCACACTTCCGATATGGCATTCACCCAAACCTCGACTGTTCTCATGTAGGATGCTGAATAATATAGGTTTTTTCAAGATTTTGCTCTTTCTCCTATGCCACCCTAATCTCAACGATCTTAAGCCTAGACTAATTATCAGAACTACTGATTATGTAGTCTTGTTGGGTTTGGATATTTTGTTTGTTTAGACAGCTGTTCATTAGTTTAAAGCAAATGAACATCAGGGGCAATTAGAACAATCAAGACTAGATTCTCAATTTTTAGTACAATTAATGGTCAGTTACCTGTGTTTCTGTGAATGCTGAATACTTTCCAAGAATATAAATTCTATTTCTTTCCATGCCTATGGTGAAGAGTGTCTTTATGCAACTATGGGTATGCACGGATGGCTCACTACCATCTGCATTACCTGTTTCTCCCTCTCTTTAAAGCAGTGTAAGGTAAGCCAGATTAAAAATCATACAAACAATAGACTCATCTTTTAACTGAAAATGAATTGTAAGAACAGATGTGCCCAAGACAAGAGTCAAGCTAAAAAGACTCTGACAATATTTAGATGAAACTCTGCCTTGAATGCAACTATGGAAAGATCTTACTTACCGCATGCACTTTTCCAAAACCTCTCTCACAAATTTGGGTTTGGGTTTTTCAAGGTCCTGAGTAAGACAATCTGACCTATCAAAGGACAGAATGCAATGGCTTTTAGCAAAAGCATTTAGTCTCTTCAGTCTCTTTTTGGCTTGGTCTGATAGTACAAAGCAATCAGTCTGAAGACAATGGGGGTTCTAAACCCTTGGAATGCAGGCACTTTTAAGCCACTGAGGTAAGTTAATCACTACTTCTTTATTGGCAATTAGCATTCTTGGAATCTCATCTCATCATGTGATAATTTTTCAAGTAACTTCCCTTCCCCCACAACATTAAAAATAATTTGTGGCTATGGTTAGCTGGCTTTCCCTTTCCTTAGGAAAGGAACCTTGAGTGATTTCAGAGTCTGTTTTGCCCTCAGCTCTTCTGGCTGGAAGTACTGCAGGTAAAGAAAAGCCTGAAATACAGTTAACTTGCTAGATTTGTGAAAAACAGCACCATGTGAGAGAGCTCCACAGAAGCACTGCCATCTAGGAACATCCAGGCAAGCTAAAATAATCTCTTTGAAAACTGGTGAGTCAACATGGATGTATGCCAAGATAGCCACCAAGCACTTAACTCCACAAGAAAAGAGTGCAAGAAACTTAAGTAGAGCCACAGAGCCCTATCAGAAGGGCTGAACCTCTCTCCACGAGCATTCTCAGACAGATCACCTACAGAAATCAGGTATGGTCACAGGCTGTTAAAACCACTCCATGTAGGACCTGGCCTCGAGGGGGTCTGCCTTGCTACATGGGTACCTGGAATGGAAATCTCAGGGAACCTGTGCTCAGGCATTAACGGACTCCAGGGAGCACCTGCTAGAGACGCAGGATCAAAATGTGGCACAGTAAGAACAGATGGCAGGGCAAACTCTGATGGAACTTCAGGTACTAAGATTTGACAGGTGGGAAAAAGACTGCAAGGTCTCAAGGCTAAAAAGTTGTAATAAAAGGTTTAGGGTAGGGCAGAGAGCAAAACACCAGAATGAATACAGGATACAACGAATCAGCACCATTAAAACCATTAAAAATAAAGAAAAGTTATGGGCAAGATATTTTGGAAAGTTTGCCAGCAACTGACAGAAAGTGCAGGGCAAATTAAAGAAACCACATTTCTGCTTCCTCTTCTTAAGGAATGCTTAAACTGTCTTGAGATTTACCACAAAGTTCACCAGGGACAATACAGTGATTAAAGAGATTATCAAGATAATCTACCACTCAGTGGTGGTGGACAGATTACAAAAGGTCTCTGATAAGACAGAGGAAAGCCATCAACAGGGCCACCCATATTCTGACACTTTTTGGATGTGTTTAAAACGTTAAGGTTTTAAATTCAAAGGAGAGAAACTTACCAGTCTTCCCAGCTCCAGCGGAATTGGAAGTTGCTCAAGTGGTGAGAAAACCAGTTAATAAATCTTCATTAAAAGAAAAAGTTCAATGTCAGAAGTGCAGGATAACTTTCAGTTGAGCTTCTCTTATAAATGCATTCTACTTTTCCAAGACAAGCCTGAACTATTTAAGCTATTACAGCATTAATAATAAACAGGCACTTATGCTGAGATACAGAAGACTCAGTTTGGAGTCAGGAAGGTTTTATGGACAAATAGCCTGTCATGCATTTCACATGAAGACATTAAGTATTCAACTATCAATTAAAATGTAAACTTACTGTAAATATGCAGCTTTCACATTTTTAATGAGTCACTAACCACTCTCCTACTCAATGCAGACTTCACTGCAAGGGTAAAATCACCACTCTCCTCCTCTAGGAGGAGAGGCAAGCAGTAAATCCTCCATCTTCTCTAGATCACTCAAAGCCAGAGCTCACAAAACATTTTTAATAACATCAGGTAGCTCTAACAAAGCTTTCTGACTACTCTTTCCACAGCTTCTTTGCTTTCTTCTGCACTGGATATCAAAGAATGTTTTCCATTATGTCCACAACATAATTATGTTACCTGTCCACACATGTTGTATTCATTGTGTCCAAACGCATGTAGAGCATTTCTGTGGCTTGTGCAAGCTTAAAGTTTCTTATTAAGGTTTACAAAAAAAAAGTAGGTAAGTCAGATATTTTTCCTTTCAGGTTTTTAATAGAACTTAACTTTTTCATAAAATTTTTGCAATAGAAGCTCCCTGAGCCTACTCCAAAGTCAGGTAAATCGAGTAAACCCAAAGTGGAAAAAGTGAAGAATATTTTGAGTTCCACCCTCTAACCATTATTCCATTCTTGTTCTTCCATTATTGCACCACGACTGCTGGCTCCTTCCACAGGATAGAATTCACATTATGCAACAAGCAATCCAACTGTTACAGGCAAAGTTTCCTGCAGATACTGTAATGTATTAATAGTATTTATTACTGTCCCATCAGCTACAGAACAAACAAAAGGAAGACTGCATTTCATAAATGCTCCCCTCAGGAGCACAGAAAGGATACAACTTGTGGTAAAGAGCCAGGCTGAAGTTTGCACAGCTCAATGAGGAGTGTTGTGTACATAACTTCAATATGTGGTGGAGATGGCAGCTGAAACAACTCTGCAAATATTACCTATAGGAAAGGAAATCACAGAGTAAGAGCAGTGCAACGTGGCCTGCACAACTCTCAGTTTCACAACAGTGGCCATCAATCTTAAGCAATTACCTACCCCAAAAGACCTATATTTTTCTATCAAATGCATGTTACAGGAAAAAGAGAGAGAACCAGTAAGAGGTAGCTGTAACACAACACTGTACTAATACAGTCCACTCTAACTGCTCTTACCATTTCATGCTAACACAACACCAGCATTTCACATCTATTATATCAAACATAGCATGCAACTGTAGAAATGGGCATAGTTATAATATGACCTACTGCAGTGATACCATATGATCTGAGAAATGCAGAAATAATCTCGTTGAATAGTAAATATTGAAGCCCAAGCCTGTAGTATAAAAATAACTGCATTAAAATTGCATTTATATATTTTCCACTGTGCCCTCTTTTCTCCTATGCAAAATCATATATAAATAAAGACACAACTTTAAACAGGGAATTACAACCAGCATTTCATACAACAAATATATATGCTCATTACTCCTTGGAAAAACCCTTTTGAGAAACATGAAAATAATCCTGCAGTCAGCATTTGTGTTTTTATTTAAAGTTTGCCTAGAATAACAGCATGTCAACCTCTGAGTGCTAGGAAAAAAAGTCATCACTGTACAACATCCACCTCTGAGTTTCTGTTTACTTTGTATTCCACTCTTGACTAGATTTAAATTACATCAAAGGAGTCGGGAAACTTTGATTCATTACGGTTGATCAGTTTCCTCTTTAAATTTCAGAATAAAGCTTAAAGAAGCCCTTTTTCTTCTAGAAAAGTCTTATTTGTACAAGAAATCAACATCCATTTATAGATTCCAAAAACATTACATGAAAACCCATTGGCTAGAACTTGTTTTCTAAGGAAGGACTTGAAAGCATGAAGAGATTATAAGATGCAGGGGAACCTTTCTGTGTCAGCATAATTTAGACATTTTCTTCAGAGATATGGCCAAAGGGTAAGGAGAACTCTGTTAGGCAGAAAATGGCTCCATTTTTCAAGATAAGAAACAACAACTGGACAATCAGTTGCATTCTGAAACTTAGTGGAGGCAAAATCTCTGAATATACTTCAATGTTAAGGCAAAAAAATTTTCCTAATTTCAATACTGTTTAATGTAATAAATAAATTCAATACTGTTGTGAGTAAAAAAAGAACAAGGTGATGAAAACTCATGCAACTTCACAGCAATCAGAATATTTGGCATTTTGGTGCCAAAAGAAGTCTCGATCCCACTTTAAGATCAATATTCTAGACAGAACATAGAATTATTTCTTGTCATAATTAGCTCTGAAATTCACTAATAGTTATTTCTTTATAAATCCTTTATAGAACAAATTGCTGCTACTGTAATCTGTTAATTCCTCTGAATTTTTTATGAAAATCTGTATAGTTTTATACAGATCTCCAGGGTCACCTAGAGAAGGTTGCTTAGGGCTGTGTCCTGCTAGGTTCTGAACTTCTGCAACTCTTCCAGCACTTAATCACCTTTTTATTAAAAACAGATTTTTCTTATGTTTCAATGTAGTTTCTTGAATTTCAGTTTGTGTACATTTCCTCTTGCATTTTAGTTTAAAATTGAATGCACCAAGTTAAAATGACAACAAAAACTCAAGACTATCACTCGACTCTACATAACCTGCTCATTTAAAAGCTGCTGGTTGAATTTCACAAAATTCTGGTTGATTCCCAAATCAAACTGTAATTTAAGGAACCTATAATGGAACTAACAGGGAGATGTTACTCATGAAATAACGGAGCTCCAAAGAGGTGATCTATAAAATCCATACCTCAACTATATGGTAGTTCAAAGGGATCTTGTTATTTCCTGGATAGCTCAACAGCTGTGCAGCACTGCAAAACCACAGACACATTTAATTGAAGCATAACACAGCAAATGTGATATAAAAATCAAGTAAGAGAATTACAGAAAATGCTTAATTCTGGGCAAGTTTCCATAAAAACAGTACCAAACAAATCAATAATCCTTCCAAAATCTGTTATTCAACCCACAGAGCACTTAAGAAAAGAAACAGCACAAGGACTGCCTAAACTACGACCTGTCACAATGTAGTCTCTGTGCAGCAGTAACATCCCTTGAACACTATAGTGCCATCCCCAATGGACTAGCAAAGAAAGAGTCTAGGTGATCTGTAACTGTGGCAGGAGTACACGAAAAAGGGAGAAAAAAAATACCCCAAACAATTAAATGTTCGGAATTACCTGAAAGCAGTTAATGGCTTGTATAAGAAACTCTCATGTTTCAAATATTTTAATCAGGTTATTATCACCTATCCTTTGTGCAAGCAAACCACTACCTCTCTGGCACATCTTGTATCTCTCCTCATCTTTTACTTTCCTCTGAATTAATGAAGACTATCCCAGTAATGGCAACAACACTGAATTTATAGTTTCTTCTGGATCAAACAGCTGCAACCACAAAACTTTATCACGTGCCATCACCAAAAACACTATAAACACCATTTCACGCATATTATACAGGGTTTGCTTATAGAAATGTGACAGCTGTGGCAAACCATCTTGGTTATCAATTACCTATATCAGATAGTGTTCGGGCAGAAATGAAGAAAAGCGCCCTGACTGCCTCCTGGCGCAGCTGAATTGAAACTGATGAGATGTGCGGCCCTGCAGCGACTCCCCAGAGTGAACTCAATTATCTCTGGCATGTAATTCCCACAGGAAGCACAACAAGGAGGTGTCCATAAACACCAATGCTCAGTCAGCTGCAGATGAACCAGCTCCATGCTCACTGCTCCAACTAATCATCATTCCAGGAAGCACAACACAAACACATTTTCCACAGAGGTCCCACGAGGAATAAGGCATGTCTGCATACTTTTTTGCAGCACATTCCATATTATCGAGGGATTCCCTTCCCAACAAACCACTGCTGTCCGGATTACACAGACTCTCTGTTATCTGGATGTTATGGACACACAGTACTCCAGGCAACAGTTTCAGCACAGATAAATGTAGTAAATAAACTTTCACCATCAGCTTCAGGAGTTTGATCTGGAGCTCTTGCCTAACCAGTGCAGGACATATTCCCGCCGGCACCAAAGCCATGGTAGCATTTAAAAAGTGCTATGGCCCCCCAGTACTAAACCCCTCCTACCAAGTCTTTCTCTCTTTCCAGTGGGATTTGATGATGCAGTGGAGGTTCTCCTCTATTACAAATCTCTCAACGGAGTGGCTGCCAGGCATGACAGGACCCTGGTAAGATAGAATGAAGAGTCATGAAGATTGCTGCTAATGCAGTGGTCCCACAGGCAGCAAGGTTTCTTAGATACATTTACAGCTAGAAAAGAGTAGGCTCAACTGCCCTACATTCTTCAGGACTGAAAAGCTGGTACGACACATTTCCACACAAACCTCAGAGTCACTCATGTTTAAATCAAAACCAATACTAGGAGTCATTACAAGAGGAGGTAAGAACAAAATCAGAGAACATGATTCTAAGTTCACAGAGCATCTGCTTCTTCCTTTGCTTTGTGGAGTCACTGGACAGGCTACCACCATGCAGCCTGGAAAAAAACCCACAGAGGAGCTAGACTAAAATAAAGCCATAGAGTGGAAAGAATACACTCATGGTCTTCTTCACTGCAAAAACCAGAGGCCAGTAAGCAAAGGTAAAAGGCAGCAGACTCATGCAAAGGGAAGTATAAAAGCATTTGGGGAAAGCAGTATAGATCACTTTCCTGCATTCCTATTCCACAATATGCACCAACAAATTTTAACAGATGATAAACACTGCAACAAATACCTAGTCTAGAAAAAGACGTGAGCCACCAACTTTTTGGAAGCAAAGTCTAACTCTCTGAATGTAGTTCTACCAGAATTATTAGAAAATTCAGTCAACACTGTCCTCTGAATGACAGCATCACAGAATCTGACTTGCTGAATTCTGCTCCTCTCAAATTTGCTTCTTACTGTAACTTGGTCACTTAGTCCATTTCTGCAGAAATGCCAGAACAAAACTGCTGCTGGCCTTCCAACCATTCACCATTCTGGGAGAGAGAACATCACATTTATCCAGTATTGCCGCCGGACTGTGAAATCCACTTACCATTCCCAACAGCAATCACGTACCTCAGGATCATCTGTGTAGTCAAACATCCTAAAAATAACCCTTGGCATCGGGTATACAGAATCCTCAGTGTGAGGTGGGGGTGTGAAGGGAGGCAGATTGTGTTGCAGTGCCTCACAGAGAACGCTGTCAAAAGCCAAGTAGGGCCTCAGGATGTGCCGCTCTTGCCAACGGTCTTTTTTCAATTTCTGAATCTGAGACCAAAGGCAGTCTAAATACTGAAGGAAAAGGTGAGAAACATTAGATCTGCTGAATCTCTGAACCAAAAGGGCAGTTTCCTGAACTATCTGAAATACATTCCACACTACATTCAAAAAAAACTCCAGTTCTTAAACTGCTGATTCAGTAAACCAACAAATAATTCAAACACTCTAAATGGTAGAACTATTCCTAAGTCTATACAGTTTTGTGTCAGTAAAATTTAAGTTCTGGCAATTTTTAAAACACTGACAGGCACCTCAGGAGCCCCAGTGAAACTACAGCAGTAAATAGCCACTACTCCTTCGAGGTATTAAAAGAGTTGCAACATCCCAGCATGCTCAAAGAGATCGCACTGACACCTGTGCCACTGGCAAAAGTCTTGCTTTGTTTAATTATTCCAAGAAGTCTGGAGGCCTGTGGCCTTAAAGAATGCAAGTCTGGAGTAGTAACATTTGCAAGAAATGTTTTTACACAGAAGGGCTTTGCATTTACTAAAATTATGACACTACAAAGTATGAACAAAACCAGTAACAACTTTCACCTGACATGAACAGTCATGTCTGCAAGTACTGTGGGTATCAAACACAGTCAGCTAATCTCTTCTCTACTGAACTAAATAACAAAATTTAGATACTGGACAGCCAAAAAGCTCATGTAGACAAACTGATCATAATCAAAAAGACCATCCCTCCAAACCATGTTTAACAAGATAATTTTTGAGATTGTGACTTAATTAGAACAGTGAATACAATCTAAAAGGACCAAGTTGCAAAATATCCCAGAAAATCAACTTAGATCCCACTTTCCAAAATTTGTCCTGAAAGTCAGGGCAAAGAGAAAACCCCAAAAATATTCAAAAAGGCAAATCCCACCCTAAGCTACTTACTCAACTCAACCTGTTATTTCAGCCCAATACTTGGAAAAGAATTCGCCACACAGAATTTGTTGAAATCAATGGCAAACAGCAGACAAATCAAAGCATTCACACTCTAAGAGATGCCTTCTAATTTCATGATGAAAAAACACCTTATTAAAAAACTGTTTTCCCCAACTTTCTGAAGGAATGCAGTGTAAAGCCCAATCACCTCTTCTTGTGGATGTGGTTTGTCAGCAGTCCACACCTGCAGCATTGGCACATGAATCTTCTGGCGGCGTCTGTTTAAATAGGAGAGAAAACCTGACCTTTAATAGACTAATTTAGGGCAGCAGTTTTGTTTTTGTTGTGAGTGTATGACTATTCATTCTCTTCAGCTGATGAAGTCTACAGTAGATAAAAACCAGGTTTGTGATTACTTAAAATATCTGTTATGATTTCTTGACAACATTAACTTGAAGCACACCTAGACAGAAAGCAGTGACACTGCACTAATGCAACAATCTATCGTGTTAACAGCACACTTACAACTCCAGCTGCTGCAGCATGAGCAAAAATAGTCTAGAACTAGGCAAGTCCATACAACTTTTCAAACTCAAAAATCTCTCCATCTACTGCATATTTAGAGCTTTGCTCCCCCCCACAAAATGGTTCATACCTAAAGGTTTGAAGTGAGCAATAATCAACACTATTACTTCACACTAAAATAGATACTAAAGAGAGTGTTTCTAACCAGTTACAACTTACTTCAGATAACTTTCTGTCTGAGACAAGAGACGATCCATTTCAGCATCCTTTTTCTCATATAACTCCTTTCCAACCCAAGGCAAAGATGACAGAAATGCAAACATATACCAGTCACATCGCACCTGCAGGAAGGTAATATACCAAAACCTGAGTATACAAGTAAGCTACAGCAGATTTTGTATATACACATATTTTAATTTAAAACATCAGCAAGTTGTTTTGGGGTAAGGTAATGACCAGCAGTAGTAGGTTGGATAGGGAAGGCATGAGAGAAGTGTAATTTTTCACTTGAACTCTGTTAAGCGGACTTAAAAAATGGGATAAATGGCAACACTTTCAAAGTTCTCCTGGATATTGTCAGTATAGCATAAGGGGCTAGGCACTCTGCAATTGCCAGAGTAAGGTAAAATAAATTCAATTCAGCCACTTCACTATAAAAGTATTACTACATACATAATTTCCCAACTGCCACAGGCTCCTTACACTAATGCTTAGGCAACTGTTTATCTATTTGGGCTGCTCTCCCTAAAACCTCCCTGTTCTAAGCATAAGGACAGAACAAATGGTACAGACAAGCTGGAACAGGCCCAGGGAGCCTACAGATCTTTTGCTTACTTGGGGTACGTCTTCCTCCTGTGTCACACTCACAAAGTTCTCAAACATAGCTACCATTGATGGTGCAGCTATTACATGACAATTCACGAGATCGGACAGAAAACGTACCTAAAGAAGAGGAAAAAAATGTTCTCTATTAATACTTTTCAAACTGGCTGCACAAGAACAAATAAACTGGAATGGTTAAAACAAACCACCAACAAAAGTATAATACTCATTCAGTACCACAAAGGCTGAAACACTGCCCACTGTACACACTCGCCTTCAACGACAAGCATCAAACATGCTGCCTAATACACTGTTTGTTACAATGCCCTTAATCATTCCCACCGCAATAACATCCTAAGGATAATATTACTAATTAAGGAATGGAGGGAAACACACAAACTAATACTACAGAAGAAAACCATTGTATCTATTCTCTACAGTATCAGATTACTAAAATAACAGAAATCCTAGCAATTAGATCTTATTAGCAAAAGCGTCCTAGAGTTGACTGAGCATCAGTCTTGACTAGAATCTTAATTTTCACCAGTGGGTTTCAGAAGAAGGTGGGGAACTTGGCAGAGGGCTTCTAAATCAGACACTGCTGAAGTTCTAATACCTTTCAGCAGACAAAACCTAAAAGCAGCAAGAATGGAACAAATGGTTTCAAAGACAGGCAGCACTTTAAACTGACTGCTTGATCTTCACCCCTCATCCGAAGAATGAAAATAGCCATTAAAAACAGCTTTTAAGAATTACAGTGTTCATTTTCTTTTCAATTTTTTTCCCACAATAGCCACAAGATCATCATGTACCTCTGAATACAAGGAAAGCACTTTGGCTTTTTTTTATCATCTTTTACATTTGACTGAAGAACAAACAGTGAGAAGCATCTCTGTTTGACGCAAATTTAATTTTTCACCGTGAAAAAGATATAGTTGGAAGCAAATTTTGCAAATGTAACATGACTCCCCACCCCTGAAGAAGAAAACACTTCTCACATTAACTCACATCACACATTTCCTCTTGGATGTGAAACTAACAGAGAAACAAAACTCCACTTACTAAATGCACAGCTTCATTATACATGTTGACTTTCAAACATTCCTTGAGCTGGCGAATCATGGCTTCTACAAATTCCCCGCCAAAATTGTAGTTCCTGGCATTCAGTAGTCCCACCAATGTCGTGTAAACAGTAAGCTTTTCTGGTAGCAGACGTGCGCTGACACAGAAAAGAAATACTGTGTTAGTTGTTTATTCATCATGTGCCAATTGGCGACTGCATAGCATCTTAGAATCTGCTTGTTGTAAGTTAAACTTGTCTCATGAGGAAATGAGAAAACGTGATCTTACGGTTTTATCCCACAGTTAATACCTACAGGTAATATTTTTTTGTTTCAACCACAGACCAGTTACCACTTTCCAGTACACCTATAATTTTGACTTTTCATTTATATCTAATTGCTGAGTATACCAGAAGATTGGACAGACAATATAACTGACAAAATTTATTGCAAGGATACAAGACGTTTTTTTAAGTTCACAATTTAAAAGTAACGTTATTACACAGCACAAGGAAGGCCAGGTCATACTGTAAAAAAATTAATTTTCCTCTACCATTTTTTTATGCACATAACTGTACTTTCAGGAGCGTCTTTCTGCTATGGGGGAACGAAGCACACTACTTAACTTTTAGTAAAAATACTGCACCACACCCTTCCTCTGTATTTGTCTTACCTCCTGCAACAGACCCTGCACAACCCCTCCCTCAACACCACTCAGTGACCCTGACATGGCACCTCTGCTCCACACTTGGCGAGGGAGAGGAAGGAGAGCTGGCAGCCACCAATGAGCCTGGTCTCTGCTCCTCACGTTCCCAGTTCCTCTCCTCTAGCTTACAAAGACATGAGCATATCACTGCCAGGGAAGAGTAGGCAGTGAGAAAACATCACAGATAACACAGGCGGCTGTTAGCTGCTTCGATGGTCTTAAGCATTTCATGGGGAAACAGGATTTTGCAGAGCATTGCTGTGCTCCCACAGCTACTGCAGACCACTTCTGACGTTTCTTCTACCTGCCTTGAGACTTTATACACATTTCAAGTCAAAGCAATGTAAAGAGGTATTTTCCTGGAATGACATCCAGTATGTAATGAGCTTACTCCTCTACTTCTTTCGTTTGTAGTAAACTCTATGCTATGACAGCCATCAGGAACTAAAGGTATTCATGACCTTTAAACACTGAACTTATGCATAAAGAAAGCACATCCCACATTCCCAAACCTCCTCAATACGTACACAGTACAGAGTATTCTCAGTATCTTGCTTTTGTAATTTGGCAGATCAGCTTCTAAAACACCAGCTAGGCCCTCCAAGTTGCTCTCCAAAGATGAATTACTCTAAAATGAAAATAAAATAAAAAAAAAGGTTTCATCATCAACCGGGCAAAATGAACTAGTCCGACTCCCACGTATAAGACAATGGAGCTGGACAAGAGCATCCTTTCACGTCCCCTCATTTTTCAGGGCAACAATTCCGGTTCCCTCAGCAGGGAAGGAACATCTGCTCTCGCTTGCCTTAGAGGAGCAGTTACTCCTCAGAAAAGCTGCACTCGACCGCCCAGCTCCCCGCTAGGAACCTCAGCGCTCCCCAGCGATGCAAGACCTAACACCACCTCAGGAGCATCCCGGCAGCGCGGCCGAGCACTGATTAACAACACAGCACCAAGCAAAACACCTTCTTTTTCCAAATCATCGTCACCTTTTGTTCTGCCACCCCCTCCTCCATCAGCCCCATTGTCGGGACTCGAAACTCGTGCCGCAAGCAGACCGGTTAATTTTTTTTCACATCCTTCGCAGCCTGGAACCAGCAACACCCTCTTCAGATACAATGGCAACAATTCCCCCGCCGATTATCGCTGCCTGCGAACCACCGCGCTACGATCTAAGCACTTGCCTGCCACAGCACGTGGCTTAGGGAAAAACGGCAACTTTCCATCCATTTCATACAATAACTATTTTCTTTTGAGGATGGCTACTACAGACGAGGCGCCCCCGCACCACGCACGGGAAGGGGAGAGGGCGGAGGAAAACAAGGCTTTAACTCTCCCGAGCCGCCGGGCCGCCTACCTTCTCTCCCACCCTGCAAATGAGCGACTCCAGCCTCTCCTCGATCTCCGATGGCTCGGACGTCCTCCGCCTCTTGTGGGGCTGCCCTGCTCCGACAACACACCGAGCACAGCGTTACCGACGCCGCAGAAGCCCTGCCGCTCCTCCATCCCTCCCGCCCAGCCCGCCCTCCCTGCCGGGACACCTCCGGGGGGGACGCGGGGCTCACCATCGCTGTCATCGCTGTGCCGCCGCCGCGACATGGCGGGGAGCGGCAGTGAGGAGCGGCGAGGAGGAGCAGCCGGGAGGAGCGGTGAGGAGCGCTGTGGACCTCCGGGGAGCGCCGGGCCGAGACACCTCGCGCGGGCCGAACAAGCGCGCTGCTTCCCCGCCCGCCGCCGCGCTGCTTCCGGGGCGGGCACGGCGCCTCCCGCCCGCTTCCCTGCGGAGCCCGAGCACTTCCGGGGCAGGGAGAAGGGGGCGGCAGGGGGGGAGGGGGCGGCGAGCGGGCTCTTCCCGGCGGAGAGGCGGAGATGGTGCCGGGCGAGGCGGCGCCGCCCGGGCCGGGCTCGCCGCGGGGCAGCGCCGAGGGGGCCGCGGCGGGCAGGAAGCAGCGCGCGGCCGCCCGCAGGAAGGTGGGTCGGGGCCGGGCGCGGGGCCGCGCCGGGCCTGGGCCGGGCAGCGCGGTAACCTCGGTAACGCGGACGCTTGCGGTGCGTTCCAGGCCTTTTCCCTGTTCGTCAAAGGCAAGGAGGTGCCGGCCGCGTCGCGGTGTCCCGGCGGCGGAGAGGGCGTGCGGTGGCGGTGCTGCCGGCAGGCGTTCGAGGAGCTGCCCGGCATCCACAGGCACGTGGCTCTGCACCACTCCGGGGACGTGGGGCGGCAGGCCGGGCTCGGTGCCAGGCCGGCGGAGGCCGCAGGCTGCCCCGAGGGCGGCCCGGCCCCGGCCGACAGCGCGGCCCGGCCGAGCGGGCACTCCTGCAGCAACCCGGAGATCTCCTGGGCGCTCCCCGACACAAGCCACGTCAGCCACGACGATCTGACAAGGTAAGGGAGCCCCTCGCCGCTCTGAAGGCCCAGGAGTGGGGTCGACTTGACGTGATCGTCTACCAGTAGTACTTCCTATGAGATTCAGCCAAGCGACTCGTCTAAGGTACAGGAAGAGTCTTCCCCAGTATTCCTCCAGATCTTCGGATTCTTTGGATATCCTTTATGTAAAGAGTTAGATCCAGTGCAGTTTTTACTGGATTGAACTATCCGAGCTCTATCATCCTGCTCCATTTAAGCGGGCCCATATGGGTGTTGCTTGACAGCTTGCATCTGTAAGAAAGAACCACAACAGAAAAGAGCAGAACAGCGGGATATGCTCTGCACAGGTTCCTTTCTGCTGCTCGTTCAGGTTCCTGAAGGACTCATATAGTTACAAAGAAGGTTCACAAAAATGTTTCTGACTATGGCATTGTGTGGCTTGTGCCACACAGAATGTGGGAACACGCAATCTCACAAAACATTTTGGCTTTTTAAATTTATATAGCTCAAATGCTCGAGTTTTTGAGTGCCATTTTGGCAAAGTGAGCATTTAATGGCATGCTTGTGTGCACAAAAGTCAGCAATTCTTGTGTTCTGTGTGTGAGGAGAGCATATGGTAGGCCTCTGGCAGCGAGAGTACAGAGGAGTTCATTTTGTAACCAGTCCTGAGTGGGAGCTTTTTTTAGCTAACATTCCTTCTGTTTGAAATAAGTCAAACCCAGCAGTGCTAATCCCTCCAAAGTTTGTTTGAGTATTTTTTTTTTTCTCTACACATCCGCCAGAGGAAAACTGTCTGCTTTTTGAATGGTTACTGCTAAAAATATAATTTTGTTCTTTCTTAATGTTCTTTTTCTATTTGCTTACCTTTGCCATGTTGTGGGCAGCCAGGTGGGAGAAGTACTCCTCTATTACTGTTACTGTGAGGTGAGGGATCCAGAGAAACTCTGTGCTTGGCAAAAGGCTTTGTGTCAGCATCTACATCTCACTGGCAAGGTAAGGTTTGAAGCAATGGTTCTATTCTTAAGGAAGAAGCCCCACATTTTTATTCAGTGCATGCTGATGGGCTATGCGGAGAAGCAGGTGTGTTTTGCACCAGGAAGTGCTAGTTTATTATGATCCCATTAAGAGAGGAACTCAGACTTGGAAGTTATCTTTTTAGAATTCTGTTCAAGAGGTATCACAAAAAAAAAAAAAAAGGAAATACAGATAATCTTATATCCCTTTTGGTGCAGGGAGCCCTGGGTTGTGTGGCATTGAGTGAACCTCACAGACCACACTATGCAGACCCTGTCCTTGGAAAGGTTACTCTATTTCCATCACTGTTACACATGGAAACAGGAAAATGAGTCTTTTTAAAACTCCTGCTGTCAGTCAGAAAGGATATTCACATGAGAAATTCAAGATGCGCTTTTAGATAAATGCAAGGAGATGAAAGTGGCTTAATCACTGGTGTCAGCAGGGAGCTGCATGCAGGTGTCTCAGCATTAGCAGGCTGGGTGTATCCTGTGGCTAAAGGGCACGTGCAGCACGAGGCAGCCCAAGGGCTAAGCTGGAGGGATAGCATGGGTCTGGGCCTGCTCCCTTCACTGGTCACCTGTATCCTCCCTCCTCAGTGCACAGTGGGCTCCCAGTCAGAGTGGCTGCACCAAGCTGAAAACCATACTGCCGGGAATTAGGCAAGAACATTTTAGACCACAGCATGTCGTAGCAGTTCTCATTCCTGCACAGTCTGTTCTCTTCATTCCTGGCAGGCTAGACCAAGGATGTGAGTTGCTTGTGTAGCTGTCCTCTTGAGGCTGTGAGAGAAGGTGAATTTTAGCCACAAAAAGCTGATGTTCCTAGGCTGTCTTTCGGGAGAAGGCGGGGGGCAATGTGGAGCAGGAGGCTCCTTTTCCCTGTGACTTGTCTTCCTAAGCAGCTTCTTGCTCTCTGCCAGTGGTACATCAGCACAGGTCCAGGGGTGAAATGTTGTCATAGATTAATTTATTTTTCTGCTCAGCTGTCTTGCCTGGTAGTTGGTGTTTTGTTTGAGTTTTTTTTTTTGTCTCATCTCCAGCATTTACCTTTCCCAATCAGTTGGTTTTTTCCTTGTTTCTTACATTCAATCTTTCCCCCTTTTCCCCACCCCCACTTCGGAGCTTTTGTTCATTTGTCAGTGCTGGAGATAAAATGACTCATCCTAAAATTTAATATTAGATACAATGTTATGCATATTCACATTTTCTTTTTTAGCTGTGTGAGTCATGGGGCACAAGCCTATTGTTCTTACTGAAGCAACTTCCAGTGGGAATTCTGATGCTGACTGCAGGATTTGCAGACAGCAATTTTGCTGTTTATACAGTATTTCTCTGTTTATTGAATGGACTCTTCTGGTTGTCCTGGTGTGATTCTTTTAAAATGGCTCAGAAGTGATTGCTAGATTGTTGAGGGTTTTTTTTTTTCTGTCTGTTGTCTTTATGTTCAACTTCACTCTAGCAATATTCTCCTTCCTTATTCAGTAGTCTCTTTTCTGAACGTACTCCTGTGCCTGCCCTTTGTCACCCAGTCATGTTTTGCTGATTCTACTGTAATCTTTGTGTTGCTGTAACTAAGGCTCAGCCCCAGATTCTCCTCTTGCCTTCTAGGTACGAGTTGCTTCAGAAGGGATTAATGGGACAGTTGGTGGAAGCAAAGTAGCTACCAGTCTCTACATTACAGTTATGCTTTCCCAGCCGCTGTTCAAAAATATTTTGTGTCAAGAGGATTTCAAGGTATGAAAAAATAATTTTTACATAGACATCTTTAATGGGGGTAATTCAATTTTCAAGGAGTAAGTGCTTTCCTTCTTGACAGTATTACTTCTGCTGTAGCAGTTCCTCTCCCCCACCACTTACCTAAGTTGGTGGTTCTTAACCCTACCAAAAATCTTTGCTGGTTTTTACCAGAATTAGGAGTTTCCATGGGCAGTGATAGCAGCTGCTACAGGCTTTGGCAGCTACGGGTGCAGCTGCAAAGCCCCCCAGGACAGGTGAGTGAGGGAGCGTGCTTAAGCCCCACCATTCTGCTGCAAGCATTTACTCCAGACTGAGCAGGCATCACAACATACACTTAGCCCAGCAAAGTGTTTGCAGTCGGTCCTCTTCACCCTGATTTGAGGTCCTTGACTAGAAGCAGTACTACTGGTTGAAGTTCATGCAAGCTTTGGTGTCCATATAGGTGCACTGTCAGTTCCATGGATTGGGTATTTTCTAGAGAAAGCACACAGGGACTGTTGAGAGGTTTCTTCCTGCTTGACTTGGTGCCTAGCTGGAGCATACGTAGTGATTGCTGTCCTCACGTGGTGAGGGCAGCACTGGTTGGTGCATTTTATGGAATTCTGGTAGGCTTTGGCTGCCAACCGCTGTAGGTTCTGGTTTCTCTGCAAAGGAAAGGCAGGAAAGCTGCTGCTTAAGCAGCAGCTCTTCTCCACACAGTTTTATTTGCAGGGAGTGCTATTATTTTTTCATAAGCAGCTAGATCAAAGGAGTTGGTGAAACTTGCGAAACTCAAATTCCATGCTGAGCTGCAGTGATGATTCAGTCTTAGCTTTTTAAGTGTCTGTTATGCTTGGCTGAATTTCAAGAGGAGTTGTGTTAGAGTCATATGTAGATGCAAAAACAGAACAGGGATGGAATTTTACCCTGACCTTGGCAAAACCTTCAACCTTGCATGATCTCTCTGCGCATCAGTGTTCGTGCATTAGTGGACTGTGGTGTTTGATATCTCACCTCCTCCTAAATGTTCCATACCCACGTGAGTGAGGCTTTCAGGTTGCTGTGCCATGAAGACGCGGGCTAGGGGAGTGAGAACCATGCTTGGGGCTTTGGATATACCCAGTGGCCACTAAAGTTCCTGCAGACTGATTTCCATAATAGTTGGAACAGTGCTGCACAGCACTGCACTTTTCTTTCTTGCTGCCTGTAGCCTGCAGTGGGGGTGCCTACCACAAAAGGGCTTACCAGGACTTCTGAAGGGGAAATCCCATACTTGAGTTTGGTGTTAAGGAAAGGTACCAGCCTCCACTGTTAACAAATCTTACGCCTGGCTAACCTCCCCTACATCACCTTCACACGCATGGACACTGTTCCCATCACACACATCATGATTGGAGGTACAGCTGTGCTTGTGTCCTGTGCCAGAGGGATGACGAGAACTACAGGGCCTGGATGTGGCAACATGATCCATTACTGGAGGATGTTATTTAATATTATATTATTTATATTGTGTAATATTAGTAAATAGTCAGGGTCAGAATGCTTTTTCTTGAGATAAGTGGTAATAACATCTTTCTGACATCCCTGCACCTCCAACCAAATGCTGTCTCACCTGCAGAGTTGTCATTGGGCCTAAGACATCTGTCTTCCATGTTGTGTTAGGGGTCTGCTGCCTAAACTTCAGGATTTAGAGTGTGGATTTCAGCAGGAAAGACATTTCTTTCCCTCAGCCACAAAGATATTTTCATATTCTAATGAACTGTAGAATTCAAGCGAGTGGGTAATTTTAATTTTGACACCAGGCAAATTTTGGTGAATTGTTCTTGTGTTTGATTTCCTAGAGCAGTGCAGGAGGAGCTCACTGTTTCCCAGACCTTCGAGTTGGAGTATTCAAAGAAATTGTACCTATGGGCATTGATCCAAAGATAGTGTCTTATAAGGAAACTGGTAAGTTTATGTAATGAAAAATAAAGCCTCTCATCCAAGTGAGAGGTGAGTGAAGAGTAAAATACCTTCATCAAAAATACTTCCCTTTGCATAATGGCCAGAACACAGGAGAAGTAGATACAGAAATTGATATCTCACTGGTAGTCAAAAGCTACTGGTGCCAAGGATTTGCTGGCCCAGATCTTGGCTAGCCTCAGAAAACTTCAGAATTAACTATAGGTTTTGTGGGAGAGTTGAGATGACACAAAGCAGTTACTTTGTTCTGGGGCAGGGACTGCTGACTTGGCTTCACTCATTTTGGAGCCAACAGCCATGCTCCTGCCTTTTGCACTAAGCAGATCCAAATTCTGAACGAGCTCCATCTGACTGCATTTGTTTTGTGCTAACTGTAGCTGCTTAGTGTGGATTACGCCTGATAAGGTGTTCCTGGCTGTGGATTTGCTGTAAGGACGCTTACATAGGTGGTAAGCAGTAAGCACAGCAAATAGCAATTAACAGAACAGCTTTGGGCTTTTTTCCCACCAAGAGGTTTTGTTGGTGCCAAACTTCTGCAGCATCTTTTTGTGGATTTGGAAGATGATTATTTTTTGTACCCATTTCTTGGTAGTTTGTGGGATGTATGTTTGGCTATTTCCTTTTTTTACCTTTTTCCTGCTATTTCTCAGCATTTTACAGAGATGGTTCCTGTTACTCTGGCAGGTTGTTTATAGGAATGCTTTTTAAAAAGGTAAAGAATTTTGCTGGTGGAGCTTTTTAGTTTTTTATTAGATTAAGAGTCCTAAGCCCTTGAAGTTGACAAAATTTATGTAAATTGAGTTGTACTGAAAGTAGTACATGTTTATAGAAATTTTCCATTGTAATCAAGAAGAGCTTAATTTAAAAAATTTGGTTTCTGTACCTCCAAATGTAATTGCAGATGAGCAAAGAGAAGTGGAACATGTCAGTCCCTCTTCTATTGCTCTAAGAATAGCGAGGGGAGATGCAGGAAAAGATTACAGAGATAAGTACCTGTCTGCTGCCTCTTCCTTTGTATGGAATAGTGTTGTTTTCTTTCATTTGCCAGTAGGAAGCCAAACATGGATAAACTTAGCTGATTGAGTGGGGATGAAAAGTCTGTGAACAATCACAGAGAAGTTTTGTTTGGAAGTCTGAGGAGAATCTGAATCAGTGATCTCATATATGACATTGTTTCATAGTTCTGCTTCTCACTACTCTTCCCCCTCCCTCTTTTTTTTTTTTTTTTTTTTGTTTGTTTGTTTGTTTGTTTGTTTATTTTTTGTTAAAGGAATCCATTTATCCCCTCAGGAATTTCATAGAGAAGTAGAACAGTATTTGTCTCAGGCCACTCAAGGACAAAGCGATACCATCTTGCTGGACTGTAGGAACTTCTATGAAAGTAAAATAGTAAGTGCTGCTTGCCTTTCTTTACAGGTGCTGGGATGAAGTATTTACAATTGTGAGGGTGTAACCTTACTGTTAGAAGAGATTACATTCTCCAGATTGGCTGTAATGTTTGCAAAGTGCAGTTTAGTAATGAGTATTAGACACAAGCAGTAGAGGACCTGCCCAGCAACTCAGGATGGAGCCTGCTGGCCGAGTGCTTACACAGCATGGGGCAGGAAGAAAGAAGTGGTCCATACAACAAGAGTATGAATGTTTGAAGTAGTGTGATTTGTAGGGATGTTTTTCAACATTTTTTGTCTTGTCCCATCTGTAAGAAAGAAAGGGGCAATCAATTGTCACAACCACCACCCCTCATGCACTGTTGTGGTTTGTCCTCTCTCTGACAGCTCTGCTTAGCTCTCTCTTCTTTGTTTCAATGAGGAGACTTGCTGTGTCCAGAACCCTCCTACAGATTTTAACATACATTTTGATGCATAAATGCAGCTGAGGAGCTGCCTAAAACAGCTGCAGTGAACTGAATATTCCAGCCCAAAGGTTTGTTACTTCCTCTAGTTTGAGGCACAAATCTTACCAGTAACAGTGCTTGTAAACAATTGCATGGCCATCTAATTGCAGGGACATTTCCAGGGCTGTCTGGCTCCAGATATCAGGAAGTTCAGCTATTTTCCAAGCTATGTAGATGAAAACCTGGAGCTTTTTAAAGATAAGCGTGTACTGATGTACTGCACAGGAGGGATTCGTTGTGAAAGAGGCTCTGCTTACCTCAGGAGCAAGGTAAGGTGTCATTCTGAGGGCACAAGTGTCGGGGAGTTGCGGCTGCTTTAAGGGCACCTGTCTTTTGTCTTGCTGCTGATTCTAACTGTGCACAAACTGCAGAATGCACAGGTGGGGAGACAAATGCCTCTGACATGTGCTTGTCTCATGCTGTCTGTCAAGGACCTGGATAGTTCAGTGTGGCTCAGTATGACCTGCATGGACTAGTCTCACAGCAGTGAAAATAATTACATAACCCATTTCCTGAGAAGAGGTATTTGTAGGACTGTTTTAGGAGGGCTTGAAAATACTCTGCAATGTTTCCACAGACTGTCCAGGTTATGCTCTGTGGTCATTACTGCTCAGCTTGAGCATCTCAAAGTGGTGAAAATTAGTTAGTCAGTGCTTTTGCTAGTGTTGCAGAACTAAATCCAGCACAGTGCATTGTTCTAATTGTGTTCTAAAATTTTCATCCCACTCTTCTCCTGGATCCTTCTCTCAAGGATCAAGGGAGCAGAACACAAAGGTTCTCCAAAGATTTAAGCCTTGGGGTTCTTTTTTCTGCTGCATCAATGTGAACCCTGAAAAATTCTGCTTCTACTAACTGTTAACTAGATAAAAACTGAATAACAAGTTCATGGAGGTTCAAAAGCAGTTGATCTTTGATGCAGCAAACCTTCCTCAGGTGAGGAGGTTACTACTTTCTTCTGAGTGTAACACTGAATGAAGATTTGGGTTTGTGCCAACAATCCAGCATTGTGGAGCTGCGCAGTACTCCCTGGTGGCACTGTCTAGAGCTGTGGCTGCATATGGTGCCATCTGATGGTCACTGAGAGGCTGCTGCTTTTCACTGACCCCTGGCACTTAGAGCATTTGCTTTGGGAACTCTGGCACACCACCACTGCTGTGGTCTCCTTCAGCTTTTCTGCTAATATGCTTTAAACAGGCAGTGTGCAGAGAGGTTTACCAGCTAAAAGGTGGAATTCACAAGTACCTAGAAGAGTTTCCAGATGGATTCTACAGGGGGAAGCTGTTTGTATTTGATGATCGTTACGCCATTTGTTCCAATGAAGATATCATCTCAGGTAGGACTAGATAATGTAATGCAGAAGGCTGGGAAGCTATTGCAGTCATTTCCAGAGGTGTGCAGGATAGGGACAGCCAAACTGGCCTGTGTAGTTCTTCCTCATACTTGGTTTGATCTCATAGTGCTGTCACTTTTTGTGATGACTATCAACACTATGGCTTTAACATGTAAAACAGAAATGAGAGGAAAGGGGGTCACTAACAAGAATTCACTAAAACTGGAACACTAGAATGAAGTATCCCCTGCAGAACAGCTCTGTTATGAGCCATCTGCACCTATGGAGACTTAGGTCCAGCACTACAGCTGTCATTACCTGCTTGTTGCCCACAGTCCTGTTCAGACTCTGGTTGACCAAGTGACCTAAGTCTTAAATATTTCTCCTGCTGCCAGCAGTCCTCTGCTCCAGCAGTCTCGCAGAATATCAACAGACTTCCAGGTATTGGGAGAGTAGTGGCACAATGCTGTACAGCACTTTGTTATTTTAATGCTTAAGAAATTCTATACCCAATGGCATTTCAGTGGCCTCTAGCAGAAGTTGTTAAGGACATTGCCTGATCTTCTGGCTGGGATTGCTCTTCAGTTACTGCAAATTAAGTAATATCTGACTGTGCTATCAGTTGACAGATACAAGTATCTAGAATTTGGCTCTAGCCCTTCTTTTAAGGGAGCAGTGCTGTTTTTCCTCTGAGTTGGTAACCTTTCAAGCATAACCTCCCATTCCTCCTCTGCAATGACTCTATACATCTTGAAGGGGCGTGACTTGGTGTGGAAACAGAACACATTCTGGTTACATCACAGCCACCCCTACACAAGTTTCAAGGGGAAGTGCTGTGGTATGCACCTTCTTGGTACAGCTAAAACTGGGCTGTAGCTTTCAGTTAAATAGTTAAAACCTGTGATGTTCTGGAAGGACTCTACCAGGACTGCACATGGCACCCTGCCTGCAAAAGCCATTGTTTGTAGATGGAAGGAAGTTCCATGGCATCCCCTTCCCCAGCAGGTGACATTCCTGCATACTGGCTTAGTTGCCACCTGCATGTCTTTCTTCTTGTCTTGGCAGTAAGAATCTCTAAATCTGTCTTTTGTATTCAGAGCTAGAGAAAGCACCAGTGAGCACTCTCCTCTTTTCCAGAGGGAAAACTGTCTTAAGTATGTCAAAAAAGATGTTTTAAAATGAACTAGATTCTAGAAGATCAAGCTAAACAGGAATTAAAAACCTGCAAGACAATAGCCACTTAAATGTGAGCTGGCAGCCCCCTGGTGCCTTGGCAAGCCCTCTGCAAGGGAACAGTGAGAGCAGTGTGGGTGTTAACTTTTTCTTCTCCTCCTCCCTCCAGCATGCAGATACTGTGGGGTGCTGTGGGACCAATATAAACTTTGTTCCAGTCAGCACTGCCGGCAGCTTGTCCTGACATGTCCAAGTTGTTCCAACAAAGGTCTTACAGCTTGCTGTCCTGTTTGTCAAGAGAAGGAGCTCAAGGTGACTTCAAGGGCTTCAGGACAGACACTTAAGGAGGAATGTGATTGCACAAGGAGACGACCAAGGGTACCAATTGAACATGTCTCGCCAAGGATGCTGGGCACAGGAAAAGATTAAGCTGTTTCATCGGTTAATCTGGCATGTGCTCATGTGAAGGGCTTCTGTAACGAGATTCTATCTGTTAATCAGTTAGGTTTGGAAATTATGAAAATATGTTGGCTTGGAAAGTCTTGTTCATATGCTGCCTTTAAACATAGAATATGCCCTGAAAACCATCCATTACTTGCCTGTAAATTACCAGAGTGCCCAATCCATCACCAGCACTACAGGATTCCTCTCTCTGGGTACAGTCTTGTAGTGCGGCCTTTACCATGGGGATTTTGGAGCAGAGTATCTGCAATGTGACAGAGCTGCTCACAATTCAAAAGAAACTGAAGGAAATCAAGAGCAATTCAGTTTTTTCTTCCTGCATGGAGATCAACCTGTCTGACCTCTCCAAGGATCATGCATCTGCTTCAATAGCTTGTAGTGAGGTGTGCAAACAGATTTACCAATTTGGTGTGGGTATGTGACCAGATTAGGTGCTGAAGATATATTCCACATGCACACCATCGACCTGCATCTCTTGCTTTATACCAGTGAGAAGCAAGGCAAAATTACCTGAAATTACTGACTTAACTCTCCTGTAAAACTGGCTGAAGGCAGCATAAGGAGCTGGAGCAAAGGCCCAGAGATACTGTTTGCCCAGCCATACTTGTGTGACCTGTAGGATGAACAGCAAACCCAATCTTCTTTGCAGTGCTCAGTCTCCCTGGGAACTGTTTTTTCCCCTGAACTTGTCAATGTATGAAATATGCAGGGCTCAGCTCTGCTTGCACTAAAAAAACCTGACAGCTTGAAGCACGTTGAAACAAGCACACAAAGAGGGGAGCACAGAGACTGCCAAAATACCAGCATCATGGCACTGGAAGTGATGCATGTGTGCATAAATGTCAGCAACAGCTATGAGAAGACTGCAAGATCCTTTATCCAAGTTAAATAATACAAGTTTTGGGGAACATTTTTGCTTTTTAAACAAGCTTTTTAAAAGCTACAAGATGTTTATGCAATTTCCAGCACTTGTTAGTGGAGAAATTGTCTTTGAAGGGACCTACAGCAGATGAGCTTAAAATACTGCCTCACGTGCTGTATTGTGTGCCTGATGCTGTAGAATGTACAGAAAGGATTTATTAATAGTGTGGAAGATGTGTCTTGACCGAAAAATGTCTTTGAAATTCACCTGTCATTCTGGGAACTATACAGTAAGTCATTAGGACATCAAAATCACTAGGTTTGGAGGGGTTTTTTATTGGCAAATGCTTTTAAAAGCAAGAAGAGTTTCTTAAGTTTCTGCACTTGCTTAATGACAGGGCTGTGTTATTTTCAGATAGATTGTACCTTTCTCCCATGGTGCTATTACTTCAGCAAGGCTTGACTTGCAACTTAAATACATGGGCATTGGTTCCATTAAAGCCATGACAAACATTTCTTTTTGCTTCCAGTATTGCTACCATGAAATGAATGGTTCACCAGCTGTCCCCATGACAATTCCATTAATGAGGCAAAACCCTGGATCTTAAGAATATTTACTTTGGGAATCTTTCTAGGATAGTATTTAACCCATTCTAGAGAAGAAATCAGAAAATTCCCATCAATAGACACCTTCATCAGAAGTCTGAGCAGTGCCAATGTCTCCCTGGTTTCCTGGTCCCTGCTGGCTGGTTAACCTCTGTGGTTTTGAGGACTGGAGTATTTGTGAAGAAACATGTAAGCTCTACTTGTGGGTCTGGTCTAAAGCACTGATGGGGAGAGCCCCATGATCTTCCTGTGTTAGGCTGAAAAAAACACAGTTTTGTAATTCAGTCTATCAGCAGGTCTGGAATACTGTAATCAATTTGTAATGCTGTTTCTGTACTTACCAGTACAGGATGGCAACAACTATATTTTATATGTAAATTTCTGAAACATCTATGGTAAATAACCTTTAGTGCTTCCATTATAACTTTTTAAGTACTGCACAAATACACTTCACATGTTGTGTTGGAGGTGCTTAATTCTGCAGAGATAAACACTGAAACCTAGCTAGTCTGCCACATGGTAGACCTGGCTATAGGGTACAATTCTCCTGAGAGCTCCTCGCAGCTGGAGATTCTACCTCAAAGGCAGAGGGGAGCCATGAGGCCTCTTCTGGTCCTTGCTGCACTAAGGCAGGGGGGAGAAGGATTTGAGATGTACACATGGAGTCCCATAAAGCCATGTTCTCTCTGCTGCAGAGAGCAGAGAAGGGGATAAGATAACCTTCTTAGCCTGCTTCTTGCAAGTTAACTCATAAGGGGCTCTCTGTCCTGTTTTCTGGGTTAGTATTGTCAGATAAATGCAAATAAGGACTTGCTATGTGGAAGGCTATGTGGCAGCATCCAGGCATCTTGGTGGTAAAGCCTGAGAGAAGGCACATCAGCTCCAGGAGAGGGAAGAGTTTTCAGAGGGTTAGACTGTGACTGCCAGATGCTGCAGTCACCACATGGCTTTTCCTCTCTTTTCCTGGGGAGCTGCTGGGCCAAACAGGGATATACATTTGCTCCTAAGTATCACCATTTTGTAGCTCCATTGCTGCACAGCTTAAAGCATTTCACCATACTGCCTGCTGCTGCCTCAGCACTGTCTGACTCTGCTTCACCACCCTCAGCTGTCAGATGCATCCTACAGCAAAACAGCTCTGTGAGGATCAGCCAAGGAACCTGGAATGATCCTGACAGCTTAATATACCTTTGGGCTGCAAGGTTAATGTGGATGTTGCTACTGTGAAACACAGGACAGAGTTGGGTTTTTTTTTTGGTTGGTTTTTTTTGAGGTTTTTTTTTTTTTTTTTTTTTTTTTTTTTGCTAAGGGCTGTAGTAGTATCCATTGTAGTGCTCCTTGGTCTGCAGATGCATCTCCTTGCCTGTCTGTGCTTCTTGGTACCGCTAGGATTTTCCAGGATAAGATTCATTTACATTCTGAAACCAAGGGAAGGGATGAGCCTGTGTCGTGCAAATCTGAGTGGATGGCTCAGATTAAAGTGTGTAGCTCTGATTTGATGATTGAGTTGGTAATTTCAAAGTCTTCATGGTGCACATAGAAGGAAGTACTTTTTAAGTCTGCTGGTTTTTTTCATTTTAATATGTTTTCAAGTATTTTTCTTCCACATTTATTTTCTGATACAGAACTTGCACAGTGGAGGGAACAAGCTATAGTGAAGTATTTTATATGACAACACAGGCACATTTAGTAAGATTTGAAGAGCAACAAGTGTGTTTCCCACATTGCTGAATGGTGTTTTTCTGCTTCACTGGTTATAGCTAAATCATCAGTGGTGTTTGTGCACAAGCTCTGAAGAAATCTCTGGGACTTTTGCCAGAATGTATGTAAAAGCCTGAAAAACTTCACTATTTAACAGACATATAAAGGCAGATTTCTAGCAAGAGAGAACATTTTCTAGGATGTGTCATCTGCCCAAGATTGAAGTTTCAGTACAGCAATGCTTATTCCATGGAGACTTCTGACTGAGCAGGGTCCCACCCACATTAGCAGTGGGAGTTTGGAGGTGCTGGGTCCAGTCCACTGCAGGTCTGGGAGATACACAATTCTGTGAGGAATTCCTCCCAGGCTGGATGATGAGTGTACACTGACAAAATGCTTTGAGATCGTACGTTGTGTAAGTTCAGATTGGGGGTATTTCACTTCACAGCTTTTTTTAGGGCACAACATTTATTCTTGCATTTATGTGGACATAAGGGACAGCAGAAAAAGAAATAATTCCTAGCAGAACAAAATTTAATTAATGGACATGGTCATTTAGGAAAAACAGGAAAGGGAGAGAATTTGACCTGTCTCCAGTTAATATCTAGACAAATGCTTTTAACATACGGAAACTGAAAGGAGTGGGGAGTAGAAGAGAAGGTTCTCATTTGCTGATGAGTTTGGCCATCTCTGGGGGTTAGGGTTTGCATCACACCTATAAGAATGACTGTTGTCTTCACACATGCATGGGATTGAAGGATGTTCACCCATCTAAACCACTTGATTTTTGAGGCTTTGTTTTATATTCGGTGGCCTTAAGTTCCATTTAATCAGGGGGCGGAGATCAGTTTTTTTTGTAAGAAACACTAGGATGCATTTGAAACAGCATCTCCAATTAAATGATTCAGCAAACGTTGGTAAAAAAATTGTAACTTGCAATTCTTGAAATTAGCCATGTTTCCAGATGTTAGAAGTGCTTGTTAAACTAGTTACTCCTCTGTAGTTACTTGAGGTCAACTTTAAAAAAAAAACCTAAATAAAGTATTTTTTTAATACTTCTATAATTTGTGTGAAACAATTGTATCTTTCACTCATGCATACCTAACTTTATAAAACACCGTGCAGTAAGTTTATAGAAAAATTAATCCCCTTTAACGCTGGATTGTACTCTAAGCTGAGGTTGTGTAGAATTGACACGTTGGCTTGAATAGTTTCCAGCTCTACAGAAAACATCAACAGTCCTACTGGATAAAATCTTCATAAAAACTACAGCCACTATTTAATTTCAACTGTTAGTGCATAAAACAGAACAGAGGCACCACAAATACTCTGTCAAGGCACTTATTGCCTTTAGATTTCCACAGTGTAGCACAGATCACTGGGAATGACCTCCACAGCCAGGAACTACACTCCAGTTCTGCACTTGGGAAAAATAGGCCCGTTCACCTCTGCAAGTCTTCTCTTCCTCACTGAAAAGGAAAAGAAAAAGGAGTCAGTCATGGCAATGCGATAATGTGAATGGCAGGCTTGCCTTAACAGCTGTAGAATGGAGCTGAGAGATGTACTTTCTGCCAGGAAAGAAACAGGATAGCATCAGGTTCTGAATTCCTGCCTTAAGCAGCCAGCACAGCCTTACAAAGTAAAATCAAGGAAGATGAGGTTTTACTCCCTGTGCATTTTTAAGGCCAGAACCTACTTTCAGCCTTACCTCCCTTATTCTGTAGTTAATTATATTTCACAGTTTGTCTTTGTAATTGGACTTTGGCCAGCACATCATCTGACTGCTGGAGAGACAGCAGGAAACAGATGTCAGTTTTTCCTTTGCTAGTTTTTCAAATTAAAAATCTGCCTTTTCAAATAAATAAATAAATTTTAAACAAACAAACAAACAAAAATCCCCAAAACTCTTACCCTAAGTCATTTGGCTCCAGTCCTCTGATCATGGTTAACATAGCCAAAACAGTCTCATACCTAGTCTTAAAAGTTCATTTATACCTCTTGACACCTACAGTCATGACTTTCCAAGAAAGGTGTGAAAAAAAAAACAACGCATAACAAAATTGTATAAAGAGGATGCAGAAGTTAGCTGAAGAGGATGAACATGAAAGTCTTCACAGTCAGTTCACACAGAGCATCTCAGGGAATGGAAGCTATGGGACCAAAACCATGTTCTGGTAGCATCAGGTGATTGGCAAGAACATTGGAGCAGAGGACAAGAGAGAGCTATCGCTGACAGGGAGGAAAAGCAAGTTTTTCTTATACACTGTCCAGGTGTTGAGCTGAGATGCTATTGCCAGAGACCATCAGACCAACGAATACGAGCTGGAAACAAGAACCAATGCAGATCTTAGTGGTCAAGGAGGCAAAATACACAGTTCCTACATGGAAGGCAAGTTGTGTATTTGTCCTCTTAACAGCAGGAACAGTCAAAACAATAGATTTAAAATCTATGAGCTGATTACTTTGAATGCCAGGTGCTGCAGAGCCATTAAAAACCATGCTCTGTTCCAAAGGACAGAAAATAGCAAGCCTTTGTGAGGTGCCCCCTGCCCAGGGAGGCAAAGATTTAGTTTCAGATAAGCACTGTTAAAGTGAGAGGAGTGGCTTTAAAGCCCAGGAAGAGCGGATTCCATTCCTCTGCCTCAGGGCCCTGTGAGCCCAGGAAGATTTGCTGCACCCCAAACCCCTCATGGGGCAGCAGCCCAGTGAGTTCTGGTTGGGTTTGAGCCCCTGGGGTTTCTCCCTTGCTGTGTTCCTATTAGTTCCCGACCTTAAACTCCACCCTGCTTCTGTCCCACATCACCCTGCCTCTGTTCGGGGCTGTCTGTCTCTGGATCTGTTCCTGTGTTGAATAAATGGTTTCCTGAGCAGAAGCCCGTCTCGTTGGGAGTCCCATGCGGGTCGCTGGTAGCTGTAGCCTGCCTGGACATGATCCTGCAGCCTGCCTGGAATGCAACAAGCCTTTCCCAGTGCAGTGGTCCAGTGACCAGGTGTCTTAGGTTGCAATGCAAGATGTAACCAAAAATATGTATTCTATTACCATCTGTTAAAACCAGGTGATGCAGTGTTCATCTCTTCCATGACCCATCCCTCATAACCCCAGGGGGATCTCTTCTGTTAATGGGCCAGCTGTTAAAACCAGATGTGGCAGTGTTCTTTATCTCTTCCACTGCCCGTCCTCCCTCCAGGGGGATCTGTTAATGGGTTGATAAATAACTGATAAAATTACATCATCCCATTGTGAGATGCTCCACCCAGGTGGAGGAACCAAACATTCTTACCTGGACATAATCTGAGATTCAGAACAACCCAGTCAACCTTTCTCCACTGGATTCCCAGAGGAAGTCCAGAATGTTCTGCATCACCACTGGACCTTCAGAGGAAAACTACACCCTTCTACAGGATCACTACTTCAACAGAACCACATCTGCCACTGCAGGAGGACTGCAGCCACCATTTAATTGGACTGCTACCAACACCCTGATCAACAGGGTGTCAGGTTGCATTCTGACTGTCAGTGGGGTTTTTTTACTACTGCATTTTATTTTAATTTCCCTATTAAGTTGTAGGTCTTTTTGGGTTTTTTTAATTTATATACTAGTAAAGAAATGTTATTCATACTTCCATATCTTTGCCAGTGAGCCCCTTAATTTTAAAATTATAATAATTTGAAGGGAGGGGGTTTACATTTTTCCATTTCAAGGGATGTTCCTGCCTTCCTTAGCAGACACCTGTCTTTCCAAACCAAGACACCACATACTGAGTATTTTGTGTGATCCTTGAAGAAGTGGCACATAGCCCTGTGCTTGGCTGTGCTTCCTAGGAGCACAGTACCAGCTGAAGCAAGATTAGTGTTTTTTAATTTGGTTTTAACGGGCAACAAATTTTTATTATCTGCCTAGCTCTGGCAGCTGCTGAGTACAGCGTGGTGGGTGTGTTAGCTGCATTCAGCACTGCTCTCCTGGCCTGGCTTCCAGTGCTCTACATAGCTTGTAGCCAAGCAGTGGAAAGGCTCTGCCACGTGCTTTGGCTGAAATGGCAGTTTGCAGATTTGCCCACATTTTACTTCACAAGCACTTCTGATCACTTCATTGAGGGTATACAGATAACTAAAAGCCACGTGGCTTCCCACATATCCCTAGAAACAGTTCCTGTTTGTTTTGCTGAAGGGGATGGGCCAAATCTTCACTGCTGTCAAAGTTCAACTCGACTGCTTTTCATCTCCTTGTTGAAGTGGGAATGAAGCTGGAGGAAGACAAGCAGTTGGCAGGAATCACAAACACTAGCAGCTCATAGCCCATGTGCCACATGCCAGATCACAAGCTCTACTGAACCACATCAGCAGCTCTTACTCTTTCCCAGCAATACCCACTGTTATTGCAAAGAACACCAGCAGCTGCAGTAAGGAACCAGCTGGTGAAGGCTGCCTTCCTCCCTGAGGGGCAGAGCATCATCAGGTCCTTCAAGAGGCACATTCTAATTCATACACATCTTTAATGAGAGCAGTTCTGCCCTAATCCCAGCAGGAACTGCCCACAGGACCATCCCATGTTTCCCAGCCTCTGGCCAGCCTGACTCACCCAGGTCGTTGTTATTCATCATGGCATTGGAGGCGCGAAGCCGGGGACCTTGCTGGGTGAAATGGTACCCAAACTTCAGCAGGGAGGTGTTCTTTTCCAATATGTTTGCGATTTCCATTTCTACTTTGTTGCCCAAGGGCTGACTCTTTTGAAAACAGAAAACAGAAAAGCAAGCTGTTCAGGCTAGAGGGTGATTCAAATCAAGCACTTAGAGGGAAAGGGTGGAGATTGCAGATCTTCCTCTGGACCTGTGTCCATTTCTGACTTGGAGCTGGTAAAACAAACCACTGGCCTGTTCCTGTGCACACACTACAACTGAGAGGCTCCAACTCCTCCAGCAGACATTCTCAGATGTCCTTTTGCCCAAAGACTTTATTTCTTGGACAGGTTAGCAGCTAATGGACATCTGAAGAAACCAGGATTTTGATCTCTCAGTCAGCTGACTTGGAATTCCCCGTAGCTCAGCTCCTTCAAGCTCTGGGTTTCTCGGGGAGCTGCACTTGCCCCTGTATCACGGCACACTCAGTTCCCCACACACAGGCCACGTTCACCTGACCACAGCTGTCACCCACACACGCTTTACCTGGTTGTCAATGCGCAGCTCCACAAGCGATGTGTTGCCCTCGAGTGCTTCAACAATAGCCAGGATCCCAGACCCAGAAATGAAGTTTGACTCCACATTCAGGCTCTTCAGTGTGCTATTGACCTTCAACATTTCTGCCAGGGCCTGTGGACAAAGGTGGGCAGGAAGAGCTGGCAGTCAGACAGGCAGGGGCAGAGCACCACAGGGCAGCAGGGTGCTCCCTCACCTCCAGAGTACTCCTGGAGGATCCCATGTGCTGTGCAGTTTCACTGCCACCAGATGGAAGTGCTCTTTGTGGAGTGAAGGGCATTCCCTGCTGCTGCAGGGGGATTCTTTAACATGAGCATGCTGGAGGCCACAGCAAAACCACAGCATGGACAAACACCCGGGGCTACCCCAAAAGGCGATAGTCCACACCCGCAGCTGCCCTGTGACAGCTTCATCCAACCCTCTTCTGAAAAGCCAGCATGGTTTGACAAGGATGCTGGCCAGCACTGACCCTGCCTCCATCCTGATGAGTCCCTGCTTGCACTGGACAGGGTTGAGATGCTTCCCATTAAAACATGCAGAGAGAGGAGTACCTGTCTCAAACAACAAGGGATGCTCCACATCTGAGGTGTCCTCCCAAGCAGCATCACAGCCATATAAATAATTTTTGCTTCCCTTAGTGGGTAAGACAAGAAGTGGCTGGAATGCTTGCAATGCCCCAAACCTGATTAGATCATATCACTTCAAATAAACTGCAAGGGAGGATCCATCTACATCATGAAACAAAAGGACCAGAAGGTGATGTCCACATGGCAGGGCTGACCTGCACCCACAGCACTTAGCCCCACAGCTCCCCTAGCCCAGCACAGCACCCCTCAAGCTCTGACACAGTGCCTGTCCTGCCTACACAGGCTTTTTTCCCCAGTCGAGTGCCTCAAGTAAATTAAGAGCAGTACTTGCCCTCCAGAAAGTTTCTTTTTCTAGCAGGAAACTTGTGTGCACGTGTTTGTGTGTGTTTGTCTCTGTGTGTGTGTGTGTGTGTTTGTGTGTATAGCTAGGCAGGGGTAACCTGTGTGACTAAGAGGAAAAACTGACTGTAATGGTGCTGGAGAATAATGCAAAGATGCAGCCTCAAAGGCAGCATGAAAGCCAGGCAGAATGTCTGGCTCCTCTCTGTGTCCTCACTGATATTTGAGATGGCTCACAGCAGCCAGAAAGACCCATTATCACCTACAGAGGTCACACACTAGGAGATAAAGAGTTCTGCTTCTGCACATGTCTGCACAAAGAATGTATGAGAGAGAGCTGGAGCAGACTTTTGTCAGGGGAGCAGCCAGTACACCTTTGTACCAACAGAAACAAATCTCCAGGGAGAGAGACAAACTGCTTTTAGAAGATGCCACTGGGACATCTGTTGTTGTCTCATGCTCCTCTTCCAAGAGATACTAGAGGACAAATACGAGACTGCATGGATTGATTAAAGGACTGCACCTTGAAACCTCCTCAGATGAAAACTTAGGTGAAGGAACCAAAGCCTGTCTTGTTGGCTTCCACTAGTGCCCCTGAAACTGAAGCACCTGCAGCAAACAGCCAGAGATGTAGAAACATGACACAAGGTGCAGAAGCAGTCAGACAATAATGCTGAAAATACCTTGCCTGAGAACAGCTCCTGTCACATCAAGGGGATGATGAAGTACTCACAGTACTTACAAAAGCAACAGGATCATTGCTCCGGGTCCCAACTATGCTGAACTTCTTCACGTACGTGTTGTTTTTCAGTGCTTCTGCAAAAGCTTTTAGGGTTGGTATGGGAATATTCTGTGACAAGAAATGCAGAAAGCATGTGTTAGGCCAATCATCTGTATGCAATGAATATGCAATACATGTAAAAAGATGCTTTTAACTTCTCATCAAGGTCAGCTCACCAAATGCACTGAAGTAATTTGGGAAGGGGTTGAAAAATGTTTTTACAAGTTCTCTTGCTATAACCAGCATGTTCTAAGAAGCACAGCAGTGACTTCATCCTATTTTTTACTCTGCTGAAAGCTCACAGCCTTGATTTGAAGCCACATCTCTGCTCTTTAGTTGCTCAGAAACTCAGCTACCTACGAACACAGGCATTGTGGGGATGTTTGTAACCAGGATCCATGAGCTTACAAAACACTGCTCCTGTGCTGTCTGATGCAAATGGCAGCACTGAGACACATTCATGTCATGTTCAGAAAATTTCCACCTATGGGAACTGATCTAGAAAGGCCTGAAATGATCTCCTTGTAACACAAATCACAGACATCCCTGACTGCTTTATACATCTTACAGGCTAACATTTGCCATGCTATGTCTCAGCCCAGATAAAAAGAAATCCATGCTGCTTTTTCTGAGTTCCTTCAAAATCAGTATTCTGAACTTATGAAGAACTTTAGATACCCTTTTCAGACGTGCAAATTTTCACCTAAAATTATAAGTGGCATCCTCACCTTGGACTTCTTGCTACACTATTTGGATCCCACCATGTGGAATCATCTGTATTCAATGTCATCCACAGAGCTGTAACATGGCACCCAGCAGCTTAGAATCTGCAGTGTCACTCCCCAGTTCGCCAAACCCCATCCCAAAGTCATGAGTTCAACACACAAAAATAGTGCCTGCCTGCCAGATCCTTGTGTCCTCAAGGGACGGCATCATTAGCCTGAATCAAACACATTAAAATAAAAATATTTCTGTTTTAGAAAGGTGTGGGTAGCATGGCAAAAATGTCTTTGATGTGCACGTGCACTTAACCATGTTCTTGCTGCTTAACTATGTCATCATTTAACAGACCCCACAAAATAGAAAGTGTATTTTTTAGTGTATGTATGTATGTGTCCCAAAGGCAACATAAGAAGTGGTGCTACGTCCTGACTTGCCTTCTATGAGAAGAGAAAGAGTCCACTCTTCAATCCCTTCAATCCCACTGAAGGCATGGGTGGGAGATAGACAAAGACACCTGCAAGAACAGTGGCTTCCTCATATTTTCATGGCAAGTATCTGGATTATGAAACCTTTTTCCTCCCATCATCTTATGACATACATCGACATGCCCTCCACTGTCTAAGTCATTAAAGCAACCTAAAATAGCTTTAACCAAACAGCCAGTTTTGTGTCTCCCTGAACTATCCTTGACACAGCTCTATTTTTCCAGGCACTTAGAGGAATCCACCTGCTACCAATCCCAAGCCTTTGTCCCACAGCAGGTAACAATCCATTCTGCTGCCTACAGTGGAGATGGGAAGCACTGGTGTTTCTTGTCTGGCTACATTCAGTGTTATGATACTGCTCTGTGCAGAAAAATAGACTCAGTGTCTGCTTCTGTGCATCAGATACTTAGTCTTGTTACTAAGAGAGGAGGGTAAAAAGGAACAGATACCATAATATTGTTAAGGTTGACTTCCTCAAGGTCAGGATCGTTGCTTTGTATTCGTTTCAGAGTTTCCTCCACATCTGTTGAGTTTGGCTCCTCATCAGGGACTGGTTTGTACTGTGTAGGCTTAATCACACCTGCAAGTGAAAAGCAAGATGTGAAAATGAAAGCACCCTGAGCAGCACTATCTTTTCTTTGAGTGTGTTCCTCTTCTTCCAGAAGTGGAGACATGGAAGCATGAGAGAGAGATGGAAGCATGGGAGATGGAAGCATGACCTGACAAACGTCCCTGAGATGAGAAGCTACCCAGCACAGGACAGCCAGTGCCTGCTGCTATGTGCTGTTAAGGTCCAGATCTGGGTGACAGAAGGCCCACTGCATGCGTGGGGCTGTCCCTAGGGCTGCACTGGCTCCCAGATGGCACCAGGGAAGTGGCTGAGACTACACTGGCTGGCACAGGGTAAGGATGCATCATAGATGGCCCCAGCAATCACTGGCTGCTCTGACATGCACAGCTCTAACCTCCCACCTAAAAACAATTATCACTTTGCCTCTGCTAGCAGCTTCGAAGCCTGCTAACATAAATCACTTACTGTTAAGGCCTTCTTTGTTCACGATGGTGCTGCTCCCCAGTGCCTCATAGTACTGCTGGTTACTCATCAAGGTGTGCATGCCAAGGATGGCTACAGAAATAGGAGAACATGACTTATTGCAGGCTCCAGAGCCAGGAAAAGACACAGCACACTACCTTTCCCTGTGCAAGCATAAAACACATACAAAGAGAGAACAAAGCCCCCCAGCTGACATAAATATACAACAGTGCTCCAGAGTGCTCTCTTGTTTATTCCTGTGGAGTCTGATCCATAGAAGAGGAACATCATCTCACGGAAAACAAACAAACCTTCAAAGCTTCCTGGTAGCCTATCTGACTCGGCATCACACGAAAACAATGAGGAGAAGACAGGAAAAAACTCAAAAAAATTCCATCGGTAGGCTTTAGTATAAATGGCCTAGTCCAGCAGAAGCCTGCACATCCTCATCACCCTTGCTCACCAGGCATGTGCCACACAGTTCCACAGCCCAGTTTTGGAGAAGTTTTAGAGAAGAGCTGTGCCCCACGTGGAGCTGACCCCAAGGCAGAGAGGAAGTGGCTGTCACCTGAAGCACAGCAATGCACATCGTGTTTTCACACACAGCAGCCTGGGGTTGGTATATCTGAACTTGGTATATTTGGAAGGTGACACTGTGAGAAATTAAAGCTCTGTTGGCTTGGTCAAGATGTAGAGGGTGGTGGTATGAACACCATTCAAATGCTGGAAGAGCCCAGAAGCCAAACTCAGCCAATTTATGTCTCTCAGACTCAAGGCTGCAAATGCAGCCAATATGCAAATGGAAATGGGACCATGTCTGGAGGGTCTGGTGAAATTCCTGGCAGCTGCAAATCACCAATAAGGAATCAGTGGCTTAGGAACTTTTGGATAAAGAGTTTGTTTCTAAAAATAACGCTGCTGCACACAGAAAGATCAAGTTTGAAAATAAACTGATTTTTGAATCAACAACTTTTTTTTTTAATAGCTATACGACTTTCTCAAGAAAAATGCAGATACATGAGTACTTGCTAAAACAGACACATTTGAGCAAGTCTTGGTCTCTGGATAGACTCAGTCATGAAAATAACAAATTTCTCCCTAAAATCCAAGCACGCCACCACAAAGGCACTTCTTAGATTTGTTTGTTACCAGCCTGTTATCATGTTCTGTTGCTTTGGCCAAGAAGGGCTGGAATTTTCAGGAGAAAGGCATCCTTGAAGCCCAGCACAAGAATAGGATCTGTTATGGTGACAGCTCATCGTGATGCTGTGTCTGGGTTGCAGAGGCTGGACAGCCAGCAGCAAAGTGTGTCAGTGAACTTCCCTATGGCCACCAGCACATTCCCAACTGGATCTCACAGAGCCAAGTAGTCTCCATCTGAAAGTCTTAGTGAGGTCAAGCACTTCAAGTTTGTTTGTATTTTAGCTGGCCCTTTTCTCTGTCATTTACTTGCAGATGGGGTTTTCAGGGGTGCAACACAGCTTGGAAAAGTAATTTTCAGGCTCAGCATTTTGGTAACACAGATAGTTCCAAAACCACAGCTTATTTGGATAATGAAATCTCCCCAGCAGCCAGGAGCGTGAGCATCTGGACTGTGGAGAGAGGCAAGGATCTCCTGTAATGACCATGCATTTTGGGGGCTCAAGTTTGTGCTGGCAGACAAGAGTGACACACTCTAAGTTTGGTGACAAGAGCAACACACTCTTTCTAAGTTTGGTGTTTATGGTGTATTCTCTGAAGGAACTCAGGCTTCAGAGCAAAGACACCCCTCATCTGTCTCCCTCACCTGACCAAAGGCATGGGTGCCCTTCCAGGGTTACTGGGAACCACCCTCCTGGCCTTGCCAAGGAAGGGATGCAACACACCACAGCTCACAATGACATCTGCTAAACAGGCAGGAGCAAAATGAGCTCCTGCTAAATGAATCCCGCTAAACAGCCAGGAGCAAGGCTGTCACTGTCAATACTGAAGTTTCAGCACAATTTGTGTCACAGCAGTACTCCTGCTCCCACTTAAGTGTATTCTCCCAGCAACTGTAGAAAGAGCTGCCCTGAACATCATTTCTGTGGGGCAATAATTGCTGCACAGATCTGGAGCTTAGAAAGGCAGATTTTATAGGTTAGGGCTGTATAGGACTCGAGGATCAAAAGTAAAAAAGCAAAATCCAGAGATTTTGCAATGCTTTTCCAGGGTACATATATTTGGGAGCCTTAATGCAGAAACACATTTCTAAAGCCAAAAGATGGTATTATTGTGTAGAAGATGTCTAGTTGGTGTAGTTATTCTACAGACTTTATTAATGACTTCCAGCAAGAAGGATGCTGCTAGGGACTATGGAAACCTAAGCCAGTATCATTGAAATATTCACTGACTGCTCAACCAGCAGAGCGCATCTGAGCTTCATTAAACATCATGGGATGTCCATGTGTTCCTTTGGCCAAGGCATGTTCTCTCACAAGCACAGAGCTAAGTCCACGCTATGGGCTTCAGCAACATACCAATATTGTCATCTCTCTGTCTGACAACACAAATCACGAGAAATCCACCACTTAAAATGTGTTGAAAAACTCCTTAACAGGCATGAGTGCCCACTGAAAAACTTCTATAACTTGCCAGATGCTTTAACTGGTTGCACAAGAAATCCAGCTCTCATTGGGTCTGCTTGACTATTTCCTACAATTTGGTTTGAAGAAAGCTGTGCTCTTGAATGTAGAGGCCGGAATTAGCAACAGTTAGTGGTAGAGAAAAAGGAAGAGATTAAACCACATACTCTTCCATAGATAAACCCTTTTTCTTCCTCCTCAGCTTTAGTCCACACTCCTGATTAAATCACACAGGCTGAGAGTAACTTTTTTTAACAAGTAAATAAATTCTGTGAGAACTGACAGCATTTAGATACACTGGGAAAAGTGCAGTAGCTCACTTCCCACAAAAGAACAAAATAACCTCTAGAAGTTCAACAACTTGCACCCCCAATTACTGTGAAAATACTTTACCAGCAATGTCACAGAGCTCTGCATCAGAGGCATTAGCAAGGGCTTCCTCCAGTTCTGGCTCAAGAGTCACACTTTCCAAAACAGGATCCATCGGCTTCTGCTTGGGAATCCAAGCTTTCCCTATAAATGCAAAGCAAGGTCACTCTCGGTATAGCTACAGCACCCAGTTCACAGCTACCCTTGCAGATGCATTTCCATGCTGTGAGATTTGAAAAGTTGGAAGGACAGAGGGGGCACAAGAGAGAAATCAGAAGAGAAATGGAATCCTTTTCCATCAGCTTGGTCTGAGTCCTGCTGCGATGTGAACGGAGAGATGTGTCCGACAGGGGCAGCTGCAGAGCTCAGCCCTTCCACCAGCACGGCGTCTACAGAACCCAGCAGCACGCTGGTACAGGATGGTGGCTGTTCACAGCACAGCACTCAGAAAGCCGTGCACAGCCTGGCCCTGCAGGTCTTCCCTTCTTCGAAGGCTGCACAAAAGGGGTGGAGGTTTGCCACCAGCCAAGAGAGGACAGTAGCCTGTACCCAGCACTGTGCAGGATCAGTCCTGCCACCGAGACGCCTCTTGCTGCTTGCTCCAAGTGCCTGCTGGCAAGGCAGATGGCACATTAGTCAAAAGAGGGTGGAAAAGAGGTGGTGGAGTGCTCTGGCAGCAGGCAGGGACAGCACTTCAGTGAGCACGGGATGCAAGGAGGAGCAGGCTTAGGGCAGCTAGTCTAGCTCAACCCTGTTGCAAAGAGCATGTCAGACGGAGACCCCTCTGCTTTATCTCTCTGGACAGCAAAAGGCCAAAAAATAGGCCTATTCCCTACAATTCAAAGGTGCAAATCTACAGGTCCAGCTGGTAATGCAAACTTGTCAGCTTAGCTTTTTCCTAAGGGGGTTGCCCACAAGGACCAGAGACTGGAGCTTTGAGGGCAGTGGGCTCCCTGCCAGCCCCCCATCCCACTGCCCCTGGTGATCTCTGGGGAAGCCACAGCTCCTTCTCTGCCAGAGCTGGCTGCATCCCGGGAGGCATGGGGCAGTGGACAGGGCTGATGGCCCTGCACAGCTGCTCCCAGCTCCTCACTGCTCATGCTGCAATGGGCAGCAGATTCTTCTCAGAGGCAGAATGGGTCAGGTCTGGGATTTCACAACACGGCGGCACCCTGTGACTGCCCAAAAGAAAAGAGAGAGGCTTGTGATATTTCAACATTCCACAGCAGGGAGCAGTCTTCTGGGTAAATCCAGCACTGCTGGGACAGGGATAAGAAGACTCTGGAAACATTTTGGAGCAGTCCCCTCCCCTAAAATAGTCCCGGATCACTGCAGAGATAGCGACTGCAAAAGGCCTGGCCTAGCATGCCAGCCAGGACTATTTTTGTCACCTCTCTGAAACCAGAGTCAGCGGCACCAAAAGGGAGAAACAATCCTGCTGCTCAGGCATATGCAGAAAGGGGCTAAATTTAGCCTCAAGGAAGAAGCAACTGCACCTCAGGGTCTCCTGGGACAAAATGGAGGCTGCCATAAACAGCCTTTTGCTCCCATCCTCTCCCTGTGTGCTGCCACTCTGACAGAGAGGGCAGGAATCTGCCTCCTGGGACACAGCTGCTCTCACAAAAATAGGCAGAGTGTCATGTGCCTGCACAGCCAGGCATCTTCTGGGTACTCAGCAGCAAAATGTCTACCCTGGCTTGGTGTGGAGATCTGGAGCCCCTGTCCCACCAGATGCATGACTGGGCAAACTGTATGTACCATCTGATGTGTACAGCACCAGCAGGGAACACGAGAAACAGGGCAAACTTAATTCTGCTGTCGTGCAGTAACTCCTTCTGACACCTCAGTGACGGCAGAATTTCTGGGGTTTAATTCTAGTTTAATTTTAATTACCTAATTTCAGTCAATTTCCAAGTTTTAGAGTTTTGTATCTCAGTCGTGCTTTGTTATAAGATGGAACTTTAAATTAAATTGTGCGTGTGTGATGATGACAATGCATGACACTTTATGTAATAACACAGTATGTCTGCACACACAGTATGCTCCCACACTGCCCAGAAGCATGGCCAGGGAGAGCACCTCCCATGGCACACTAGTAAATCACCCTATAAACTGCAAACTCAGTGATTTATTTACAGCTTCATCACAGCAGTGAATATGTAATTTACCATCTCCGGCTCACAGTCAATGTAAGCAGCATCTTCGCTCAAGAGTGTGTTACAAATGGAAATATATTTGATACATTTGAAGCACCTCTGACTCCTGCAGGACACTGCTTCTACCTTCTGGGCTAGCCAGGTGGGTAAGCAATACTGGACTGGGGCACATCTGAAAGGTATCAAACCAGCCTTCCTGATGGTACTCAGTTTACTCATTTACTTCCCTCAAGGACCGCTTTATTCATTTATTTATTAAAAATCTAAAAACAGCACCTCAGGTTTCATTAAATGAACAGATTTTACACAAGCTCTTTTTGAGAGGGCTGTGTGGGTCAGTAAGGAGGCACCTTTCAGAAAGGCCTCAGCTAGGAAATGTGCTCATATGCCCACATTTTCATGCTCTTCTTTTTTCATACAGGGCAACCATTAGTATGAACGGCACACAACCAGATCTGCTGCAGGGGGATCGCAGTACAGAGGAGGACACAAGAGCTGAAAAAAGCTGCTGAGAAGCTCCTGGAATGCAGAGGCAGAGATTGACCAGATCATGTCCCATGTCAGGTGATATTCAGAGTTCTAAAGGGAGCAGGAAAGTCACTTGGATAATGGGTCATATACAGAGGGGAGAACAGCAGAAGATGCCAGAAGGAGGGGAAAAGAAAAGAAGCAGAGGAAAACCCCAGCTCACAGGCCTCAGGGCTATGCAGACCAGGAGTGCAGCAGCTGCTTGCAGGGTATGGTGCAGGAAGACAAACAAGCAGCCTGCAAGAGACTGGGAAACAAGGCTGGGATTGTCAAGACATGATGAAAACTAGATGGGAAGTGCTGAGCCCCATCACAGCTGTGGAGAACTGTGGAGTTTCTCTGCAGTGAGAAGCTCACAGTGTCGGGATGGAGTGTGAACGGCAATGGTGAAACATGGAGCTTAACATGAGGAGTTCACAGGGGAACAGGGCAAGGAGGAGCAAGAGAAGATGGCAGATGATTTCTTTCCCAGAACCTGATACAGATGCAGTGGAATGGGGATGGGAGAAGGCTGCACAGTGGTACAACTTCTGTCCAGCACTTAACATATCAGGTGGTGCCCAAATCAGCCAATACAGAGACCTCTTGGGCACACCCTGGTTTATTAGCCAGCCAGGGCTGGGGATAGACAGCAGAGAGAACATATTTACCACCCCAGTGGTGTCAAAAAGGAAGTTACATCAACACAGGTACAACACAACCCTTCTGCCGTGCACCCACTGCACCTTCATTGTGATGCACCCAGCATGGTGCAAAGGATGACCATACCTCTCTTTTCACCCGTGAAAGGAACCAAGTCTTCTCTGTCTTTAATGTCCTTTGCCTGCTTTTCTAGGTGGGCCATAAGTTCCTCCCTTTTGAATGGGCCAGTCGGTGGCTTTTGCGTCTGATCCCGCTGCCTGAGCCCTGCTGGCAACAGCGCATTCTAGACATGGAGGTGAGAAACAGGGGTTATCTCTGCAGGCCACAATCCCCATCCATCAAACATTGTCCCATCTACACTTCCCTCATTGCACCACTCTTCTTCCACACTGCTGGACAATTTTCTTCTCCTTGTGTCAAAGGTCATCTTTATCCAGCCCCATTGATTCCCACATCATCCAAGACATGGATGCTCCTTCCCTCCTTCAGTTTCAAATGCTGTCCAGTGGATGTTTCTCTGCAACACCAGCTCCAGCCATTTCTTTCTGGAGGCTCTCAGCCATCTTCCCCCCGCTCTATGAGTCTGTCCAAGTGCCCACAATGTCCCATGTATCCCAACCAGTATCAGTTCAGTTAAATCTCATGATTTTTCACAGAGCAGATCAGAGAGTTGTGGTGGTCTCTTCTGCCTCTCATAATGGATCACAAAACTACAGAGAGGGTCTCACAGATACCACTTGGTAGCAGAGCAAAACCCCTGTGAACTTGAGCCTTTTTTCAAGCTGCCTCCTTGTTATTCAATCACATAAGCCACCACGGGAAGTTGGTTGGTGCTTGACACATATGGCACGTAAACACCTGCTTATATTTAAATATAGAACAGCCTTAATGCAGTAAGTAAGACTATTCCCAGATTTGACACTAAGCATGTTCTTTAAAGCTTTACTGGGTAGAAGTCAATATTTACTTTTTAAGACATCCAAGGTGATGCTGAACAAGACACAGATTTTTCCATGCCTACCTGATAAAAGTAGTTCATTATAATTTATATTTGTATCAGTGAAAAGCCTAGGAAGGAAAATTACTAATAGGAAGCAATTAGATCCAGACAACCTTGGAGGACAGCATAGAAGTGTGTGAATTGCACGAGCAGGGAGGCATAGGAGACATCTCGCTTCCACATGCTTCATGCTGTGAGAGGCAACTGTGCAATTTTCAAGCACTGATAGATGTCCATAATTATTCTACCTTTCTTCATCTTTCACAGAATGCTGCCTGACTCAGTGTCTTCTGAGGTAGCTGTAACCAGCCCATAACCAGCTTAATCCTAGGAACTAGCTTGCCAGCTCTCAAATATTTTCCTGCATTGCAATTAAAAATACTGATGATGCAATCTGCACCACCCATCGCTTACTCCAGAAACACTAACTGCATGTTGCAGGAACAATTTCTCACTTGGCAGTGCCCAAGCTCCTCGAGTAACATTGGCGTAAGCCAGAGGCCTGCCAGTTGGCTCTGCACATCCCCTGCAACAGGACAGTGCTGGCTCCAAAAACCTTTCACCAGCTTGGCACCAACAGACCCCATGTTTGCATGCTCCTGCTGATGCTAGGATGTTGCTAAAAATAATCTGTCCCACTTTTCAAAACTCTGCGATTTGGATTTCCGCCTAAATGGAGGAAAATACAGGCCATTTGAAGTTTGCTACAAAAAACCCAAATCCAAAACACCGAAAACCCCCCAGAAAAACCCCAAACCAAGCAACTCGCAAAACATTCCCTCCAAGGTAGCCTGGTTGGGAACAGAGATCCATTTTCCACAGGATTACTGCCCTGCACCAGCACTGGCTCATAGTGCTGCTGCAAGTCCTAGTTGCTTGTCACGTTGGGAAAAGGGCAGGAAAACAAAGACACGCATGTAGCCAGTGCTTCCGATGGCAAAAAATTCTTCCATGTATCTGCAGCAGTCTCCTCCACTCTTGCACCAAGTACAGGCTCTGCAAAGGACCCCACTGAAATACAGATTACTAATGCAGCCCACTCCCCCACAATTGCTAAGATTCGCTACCTAGCGTCTCAATTTAAAATTACTTACATCAGGATCCAGCTCTTCCAGTTCATTCTCTAACTTCCTGAGTTCCTCCTCTGTCAGTGCTCCAAGGATCTGATCTTCATCTAGGTCTCGGTATTTTTCTAGCTCCTTTCTGTAAGACATCTTAGAGAAGTGTCGTGGATCTCACTTTTATGGTGTCACAGAACCTGGTATGAAAACAAGAAGCGTTAACACTGAACACATGAAGCATCATGCTGCAGCCTGCCTGGCTGGGCAATGCTCAACACCCCAGAGATGCAGATTTATTCTTAAAGCATAGCTGATTTCAAAAGATTGCTCAGGGCCCCCCATTCATATCCTACACTCACATAATCACCCACGGATGTGAGAGCGGAGCAACTGCAGTAACACATTGCCCCATCACGGATTTATGGGGCAGGGCTGAGGCAGTTCTTTGTACAGGACCCTGGCTAGTAGGGATGTCTTTCTGCAAGCAGTGCTAGATGTTAATGAAGCGTCCTAGGCATTTATTTCTTTGAAGGACAATAAACCAGAACTCATAAAGTATGCAGCTCTCGTACAAGCCCCCAGTAAACACCGCCCTGCACATGGCACTCCAGATAACACTGTTACCAGATGGGAAAACAGATTTGTAGCGCCACTGAGTACCTCTGAGCCCTGAAAACCCCCACGAGGCTACTGTGCATGGCACTTCTTCCCATGTTTTAAAACCACAAGGAGATCAGGAAGTATTATCCACTCAGGTTCAGGAGGCTGCCAGTTAAATGTGCTATTTAGTGACCCACCTTTCCTGAGACAACACATGTTTGCACTGCTGCCAGCTAAGCAGCTGACCTGTGTGCTACTGCACATTCTAAACCAATCCTTCAGGAAGAGAAGTAAATGGTCTATCTGGATAATCCCTGCTGACCCCGAGGTCTGGCCCATGTTTCCTAATACAATGTGCCATACACAATCACATGTATGTAACTAGACCTCTGCAAGCAAAAAGACTGCAGAGACAAAGGTCGATGTGTTTAAAGTATGCAGGTGGTTTAAAAGCACACTCAGCACAACACACAGAAGTGTATCCAGCTCTGCTCTTTTGCTGACAGTCCCTTTCTGCTCTACAGTGCTGTCTGTACATTTATATTTTTTTATTTTGGCTGTTTTTGCAGAGAATACTGAGTTCTAGATAATTTAAAGTTACTTTTCTTAAAGTTTTGCTATTCTTTTGAGTGACATTAACATTAAAAATAACAGCAAGGCCTGTGAATTTTTCAGGGAGCCAAACATCTTTCGAGTTTCTATAAATGGTCTCTTCAGCTCCTGTGGAGCATCAGAGCCCTACCCTGAATCATATTTCTGCAGCTTTGCTTGTCCCCTCAGGAGAGATTATGCTCTTATGAGCACTCTTCATTAGTGGAGAAATTTCTTTATACAAGTTACAACAGAGCTGCTGTTCCAGATAGGAAAATTATCTTTAGCTTGGTCACAAAAGGGCACAGTAATGCACACATGCTTGCTCAACAGCAAGCCCTTAAATTTAGAAGCTGTCATCTTGTCAGACGTTTGATTCCCCACGAGTGTGATGGCAATTCCTGGATCACTCACATTCCTGCCACTCGCCACTTAGGAGGTGAAGCGCTGAGGAGATGGTTTTTTGATGGGAGAAACAGCCCCTGAGGCTTCCTCAGCTGGGAACCGAGAGGGTGAAAATCAGCTTTCCACTGGGCTGGTTTGCTTCAAGCAGCAGCCATCAACCTGTGGGCACGGGAGCCGAGGGCAGCCAAGAGGGTGGAGAGGAAGCAGGAGGGATGAGGTTCTGCCTGAGGGAGGTGGAAGGAAGCGCACACCCCTGTGCCCTCAGTGCAGGGCTCCCTGCGCTGCCAGGCTGGCAGGCAGCAGACACACCCCGGCCAGCCTAGGAGCCATGTCCAGCAGCTCAGCCCCCGCAAGCCTGCCCTTCCTGCCGGCACAGAGGAGGGCAGAGCCTCAGCTGCAGTTACCCACAAACACTGATGTGGGAGATCCTAGGAAAGCGGCCTGGACTCAGATCTGGGTATGTGCTGTGCTACTGCGGCCTTAGATTGCGGCGCACGAGCCACGGCTAGCCTGGATTTCATGTGCCATTTGTAGTTTTGACCATTCTTCTGTGGAAGGAGCTGGAGTTAGAACCAAGCAGAAAGGCAGAGAAAAACCCACCCAGGGCTGCTAAATTCTCTGTAATGCCTTAAAATACTCACACCTGCCACACATATAGCAATATCTGTCTTGGCTACGTGAGGACAACTATTCCCAGAGGCAGCCACAGACTTTCTTTCCCAGGAACACAGGCACGACTGCAAGCAGGGGCCTGTCTGGGAGCAGAGTGCAGCCCCGCAGGGTGACCTTGTTGCCTCCATCCAGAAGGACAGAGATGTCAGCACCGAGAGGCAAAAGGCAGGACAGACATGGGATGTCAGTGCACACAGGCAACGCTTCTGGAAAACGCCTCAGGTTTCAAAGTATCTTGCAGAGATATGAAGCTGGGGCTGCATATAGCAAAGGCCCTGAGGGTAGAAGACAGGTGCAGAGCCTGCTGAAACGCAGCTGAAATCCCCGTGGGGAGAATTTAATTTGCTACGCACCTCAAAGAGAGGTGTTGAGGGGCACAGTGCCCTCCCAGACTTGCTGGTGCAGCCGGACAGCGCTGGCACCCCACACATCTCCTGCAGAGAGCACGCTGCGAGGACTGCTCGCCAGGAGCACCAGCCTGGCCCGTGGCAGCAGGACATTGTGTACTCCTCCCCTGCCTGCAGAACCAGCCGTTCAGCATTGTGTCCTCCAGCACAGCCTCCAGGACCAGTATGTTCGCTGGCTCTCCCTTATCTCCACATCCCAGGCCTCCTCTACCCTATCTTGCTAATGAGTGCTGGGAGAAAAAGCAAACCAGCCCATCTGCTGTAAATGGTTAAGAGGGTTTTGAACTGCCAGTGATAAGAAAGCAGGTAAATTCTGCCTAAGTGTAATTCTTTTCTTCTATACAGAGTACTGAAATACCACCACAGTTCTCCCTGACTTGTGCCAGACTACAAGCATGGTTTAACACAGGTCCCACCTTCACCTGAGCTCAAACTAAACAAGATCCTTCAGCACAACTTGAGTACTCACTCTTTTTCATTAACCCTACCACTCTTCATTCAGTCAACTAAGAAAGCATGACAAAATAATATAAGCGCAATATACAGATACTGCACAAAACTGACACTGTTGCAAAATTAAGTCCTCAAAACATTGGAATTCATATAGATTACAAAGATAACAAGATATTAGGTCTCTTTGTTTGAAGTACTTGTCAGACACATGGGAAGACAGCCCAAGCACTTGCACTTGGTGAGTCTGAAGAGCACACAGGCTGGAATGCACAACAATCATTAAAACTGTTAAAGGAGAAAAATTTAACTGGATGTGAGATAATAAAAGGTCATCTACAGGGAATATTGTTCTAACTATGAATACAGGGGGAAAAAAACCCAAACCAAACTAAATGACATTTCTAGTCATGAGTGGGATAGAATAGTTTCTTTCTGAAGGGTTCAAAAATGATGATCAAACAAACGAAAAGCATCCTGTACGACAGTGGAAATAGTCCTTCCCCAGTGCTTTGCACTGGTACAGCCCCCTGCAGCACCATGACCTTTTTGGGGTGCCAAAACCTGAGAGCAGCACTGACGTCTGCACAAGGAAGCGGTGGAAACCCATCCGGCAAAGTGGCCCACGTGGGCCCACTGTGTTTCACCCCCAGCCGAGGGCAGGCATCAGTGCTTGGGTGTGCTCTTCAGGTGGGCGAGCAGGGAGGGCAGCAGCAGGGCAGCAATGGGCTTAGGCTACAGCAGGCTGCTCGGGGAGGCTGCGGAACAGCACCCATCCTGCCAAGTCAAAGGGTCTGCTGGCTTATCCCCCCGTGATCCGACAGCCCCAGGAAAAATGACAAACTAGGAAGACCTGGGTAAAGTGACAGGAACAGCAGCAAGACAAGTTTCAAGAAAATACAAAAATGTCACAGTGAAAGGCACAAATGCTGTGTCAGGCACGCTGTGTGGCACATCTGGTGCACTCTGTGCTGGGCAGCCCAGCGCCTCCCCGCACAACCTCCCGTGTGTACCAGCATGCCAACACCAGGACAGCACAGAAATCACTTCCTTTCATGAAAAATGGAGGGAGAAAGAGCAAATAACTTCAGCAAAGGTGCAGGAATTTCCAGGGACGAATTATGTTATCAAGCCAACCCTGACTGGGGTTCTGCACAGGCAGCAGCATGCCCAAGGCTCAGCACATGGGAGAGTTGGGGGCATCCCTGGTCACTGCCACACCAAACAACCACCAAAAGCAGAGGACAGGAATTCTGTGTACTCTGTCACACAATGAGACCCATGCCTGAAAAAATTAACATCTTCGTCCTAGACAACCCTTGAACCTACTGCAAAACCTTTTCTGTGCTCTGAAACGTGAAAATAGACCATGAGGCTTGGCTTTTAGGATAAGGAGGTAGCCAAGCGTGACCAGCAAGCTATTGATGATTCTTGAAAAAACTGCCAAGTTTGAAGGCAGAAGTCTTTTCAGGATGAAAGCTGTATTTAAGGGGAAATGAAGGCAAGAATTCATAGCATGAGGGATGGCTTGAAAACTGTTCCTGTTTGACTCACACAGGGTTTTGATTTATGAGAATTTTTTTTTTTTTTTACAGCTTAAGTATAAATCAGAGTCAAAGTTCTATCTAAGAGCTATTACTTTTGCAGTATGAAAATAACAAACGAGTTAGTATCAACCATCCCCCCTATAGTTGCTACTTTTTTTGTCACTTTTTTTTTTTTTTTTATTTTCTTTGACTTCAGTATAACTTAAGATAAATTCCAGGCTCCGAGGTTTTTTTGAGGGGGGAAGTATACATGCCTCAAGCGACCATTTCCTATAAATTTAAGAGAAGCTAGGTACTTTCTGTGCATATACTTTAATCTCAATGAGTCACCCAGGTGCATGCTGTGCAGATGAGAGGAACAAATCAGCTCCAGCTTGTTTCTATTATGTGGTCAGTCCTCTGACAAACCTTAAAGCCAGTAGCTAACGAAGTAGCTAACAAAGTCTCCTGCAGGACTCAGACCCTAATTTCTTGAGAAGGTGCACATGTGTGCAAAGGGCCTGTCAGCCTAGAGAGCTCCTTTGGCTGACAGTCAGGAAATGACGGAGAGCCGGGGCACTTGCACCGTGCTTTAAAGCAAGGCAGGAGGTACCAGAAGCACTCAGAGAAGGGGTAGATGTTACACACGCAGTGCTGGAGCAGGCACAGTGTAGAGATGAAGATGTAGAGATGAAGGAGACCAGTCCACCAAAAAGTGAATATCTGCTGATTCCCCGCTCCTGGGACAACTTTCAAACCCTAAGCTCGCATCCCAACATCACTGGGTGCTGTAACTCCATGGTCAACCCTGCTTTTTGCATCACTGGGCAAACAAATATAGCCAGCTCCCTGCAGTTTCAAAAAATGGCCAACAAATTATGGCCAGATCCAGTAGCAACACAGAGACAGACGAGCATCAGCTCCTACTGAGACCACATGTAAAAATGTGAATTTATGTGAATTGTGCAAAACCCACTAGGAGATCAGAGCAGAGGAGGAGTTGGACCCATCCCCAGTGTCATCATGGTCACAGCCATACACAACAGAAGTCTTCACTGCTGGGTGCTTGCGACCACTATTTACCCTGCTCATGAGGGAAGTCAGTGCAGGTGTGCTGGTACAGGTGTGTCTCCTGCCAGCACACAGGTACAAACATCACACCTTGGCCCCACTGTCCCTTCTCTTGCAGACACAACCAGAGTGGCTTTGCAAGTAACCACAAGCCCTGCACTTGAGGTACAGATATTCAAAAGTTTACTCCACTCCAAATGAACATGGTTCTCCTTAAAATGAAATGAGTATAAATGCCTAAGGCCAGTCCTTAAAAGTAAGGGCCTCCTGCACATTTCTGTGGATCTCTTTTCAAGCAGATCTCATTTTCTAGTCAGAGAGGAAAGCATCATTTTAGCAAGCCATAAACACACACCCAGGCTGCAGCATCAAGCACTGTTGGCCTGCTTGGGCTCTGCATCACCACCTTGAATGTACAAGATGATGAAAACTCTTGTCAAAGCTACAGAAGATTTTTGATAGACTCTGCTCTGGGCTTGGAGACACTTTCTGCATTAGAAAGTATCTGGCCAGGAGACCCAAATGGGAGACCTGAAGGGGAACCTCTGCTTATCACCACTGAGCATGCAGCTGGGATGCTGCATGCAATTTGAGATCCACTAGTAGAAGGCAGGTCTTTCCAAGCTAAACAAGCAAAGGGAATTGGACTTATTCAGCCTGGAGTGGGAAAAGCTGCAGAGGGACCCAATTGCAGTCAGTCATGTGCTGCCTAAAGGGAAATGACTTTTAAAGAAGAAAAAAACCAAAAATTCATGTCCTGGATGAGGAGAGTGAGCAAAGAAAAGAGAGGTTAGGATGGTGAGAAGCTCCACTACGTGAAATGTAGAAAGCAGAGCACAAAAGCTCATTGCTCCAGGCAAGTCAGCCATCAACAAGAAAGACTGAGGTACTCTCAGCTTCCCTGCAAGAGGCTCATACTTAAGGAAATACAACAGCCAATCTGCTGCCCCTTTAGGAAATTCAAACATCTCCAAGGAAGATCTAGGTTTCCTCCCAACTAGCAACTCTTAATCTAAGACATCCTGAAATTCATATTTGAAAGGGAACATCTGGAAGAAGGCATTTTGGATCTATCAGAGTACATGACTTCTGACTCTTGAAGTGACATACCAGCCATGCAGAACACGTAACACTATCTGGAGTTATTGTAACCAGCAGCAGTGAAGTTCAATAGGCCATAGGCAAGACTTACAGATGATGCAGCTTCATTCCCAGTCAGAGCTGACATTCCCATCCTGGCACTTGACAGCTCCACAGCAAACAGCTTGTTGTCTGAGGTCATGCACACACTAGGAAAGGCTCCTTGTGCTCCAGCTAAGTGACCTCTCCCTTTATCCACTAGTGCTGGGGAAAGTCTCACACTGCTTGCACTCTCCTCAGTCTTCTCAGCCCACCCAGCTCCTAACCCGATATCCAGAAATTGCCTGTACCTCCTGTCCATACTCCTGCAGCCTGCAAGCCACACAACTCAATACTGGCTCTCACCCAGCAGTCTTCCTCATCAGCAAATAGCCTTAATATTTGGTGACCAGGCCAAGATCTGCCAAAGCCCAAATACAAATCACCCCAGCTGTATTTCCCCCACTTTACATATTTTTAAGACACACACACTTGTAAACACAGTTATGTGTTCTCCTATTTGGAGTGAGGTTCTGTCATGCACCTGGCATGCACTCAGTTGCTTAATTACTAATCCCTGTGAAAAGCATGTGGGCACACTTGAGTCATTAGTGACACTCCGCACGCAGTTCCTGCTCTGTAACTTGAACCCTTCCACTTGGCAGCTTCACAGCCAGCACAGTCTCCTCTGGAAAGTGACCCTGGGTTTCTTGCCTGAGTTTCTCTTAGTCCTCAGATGGACACCCCTGTTTCTGTGGCACACTCTAGTTCCGCAGGGAACCCAATGGGTGCATTGTGAACAGAATTGTGAACAGGAGCAGAAAGGTTCTTGTCTTGCACTGAGCAGTGCCTCAGATCCTTAGACAGGCAATGGCCATGTCCCATAAAAGAGCCCTGCCAGACTGTCAGAAGCCAAAGCATAGCAAGCTGTTAGTAACACATGAATGTCTTCACAGCCCGATCCCACCCTGCTGCTAGTGTGGCTGAAGCACAGGGAATGGCAATGAAATGCCCCACCAAGATGCTGCCAATAAGTCCCAGACAGGTTAAAACTTAATTAACACTGAAGCAAAATGAGCACTGTTCCAAGACCAATGAGTGTGCAATGTTCAGTGTGCACCAAATCTGAACATGGCACTTAAGAGAGGCAAGACCCTCACACAATCACACAAGCCCTTCAGAAACAAAGACACCAGCTCCAGCTGGGAGAGCTACCAAACTGCACAGAGCCTAAATGGTGGAGAGCTCTGGGGGAGTATCACTGCAGCCTTGCTTCCAAGCTTCTCCCCAGGCTGCTGCCAGACAGAGTATCTTGAGATGTACAGACTTTGGTCTGGCCCAGGACAGCCTCTGTTTATCTCGTTCACCATGAAGAAGAAAGAATTCCCTCCCAGGAGGGTGATGCGCTCCAAGGCAAGGCTTCAGGGAGGGAGGATCTCTGTCTTCTGGGATTTGCAGACACAGGCCATATGAAGCCAGAACCTCCCTATCCGAGGAGAGGTCTGCTGTGAGCTGGGGATGGGCTAGAGAACCACTGATCCTTCCATTGTGTTGCATCTCTGTGCCCAAAAGCATGAGGGTTTTTAGCACCATGGGGTCATGGAACACAACTTTATGTCCAGACTGTTCCTTCCAAGAGCCTGGTAATTTTACCAAGTGAAGACTTGATTGATTTTGTCTACAGGTCTCTGCCTGAACAGAGAAGTGAAGGCAGTCTTCCTAGCTCATGATGGGCAAATGACTGTCAACTATAGAGAAAAAAAATCAGAAGGCTGATAGCTGCCCTGTGCTTTCACAACAACTCCACACATCTGAAACACAGTGAAGCAGCACACAGAAAAGTATAACAATTCATCTGCAAACACTACAGACAAACACACATGGCTCTGGGGAATAGGAGCCATGCATCTGGCAACAGAGGACTGGTACTTCTTACAAAAGGTTAATTCAGGATATTTTGTAAAGATAAATCAAATGGTTCTTTGGGTGAATGAAAGTAAAACTTGGGCAAAGAAAATCAGGAACAAGATAGACCAGACAGTTTCCATATCTGTTTGGCTTTCCCAAATACACTATAGGGGGAGGGGGCTAAGCAACATATTTCCAGAATTATGCAAAACCACAGTATCTGGAGAAAAGGCAGCAGACCGTCACAGCTGAGAAGTGTGTGGAGAAGAACAAGATGAGTCAGGCTGGAAAACAATGCAGTGCTGAAGGAGGAGTGGGGGAAGAGCCCTGACAGGGGGAAAACAGAGACTTTGAAATGAGAAGCAGTGAGCCTGTGATGCAGTGTGCTTGTTGGAATACCCAGCTGTGAGTACATTTAGGGCAACAGGTACAGAGGCTGTCAAGAGACAAGAGCGCAGACACTTCTACAGCACTGCAAAAGGCATTTGGCTCTGGGCACTGCAGTGCAAGCAAGATGGTTCTTGGCTTTAATGTTGCAGCCCACCTCCTCCTTTCAAGAGGGTAAAAGAGCTCACTACTATAAACTGAAATTTATAGTAGGGGTTGCATGCCCAAAAAGCTTGTCCAGTATTTGTTCTATCAGGTAATCTGAGAAAAGGTGCCACCTCTCAGCACAAATCTTGTCTCTGATGAGAAATTAAGAAGCCACTCCTGGCTCCTGCATGATCTGGCAGGTCACACATGAGAAAGGGGTTTTAAAAAAAAATATTAAAAGCACTTAAAAACAACCTCAGTCACATGGCTGAGTACCCTCCTGGCTCAAGGAAAGATGGAAAGCAAGTAGAAAGGACCTCCACATACAGGTAGAGCAGCTGGCTCTGAAGGGAGGCAGAGGGCAATGGATTCTGCCCAACAAACCATCTATGACCATTTAAAAAGCAGAGGGCAACAGATGAGCACACGAGTGGGGACAGAAGCTGTGCCCGTCTGAGTGAAGAAAGACTATCTTCGGGATAGGCAGTGCCTTTCAAGACAGTGACTATTTCAAGCCCCAGAAAGTAGGATCAAGGTAAATACAACACACGGCCGCAAGGAACCTTTCCGCCGATAATTTCCATTTTCCCTCACGAAAGCAGCACAGCTTTTCCATTATATGGAAAACCATCCCCTAAAAGAGCTCCCTGGATTACAAACGCAAGCAAAAGCAGTAAAAAAGAACTCTCGGTACCCTCTGCAACCCGCTCAGTGCCATGCAGAGCCCCCTCCCCTCACCGTGCCAGCACCGCCGATCCCCGCCGGGATTTGCCGCGGACACGCGTGAGCGCTGCCGGCTGCCATGTATCCCAGTGCCTCCTCGGTGGGTGCCTCCTCGGTGGGCCTGCCCGCCGAGGGGCACGGCTGCCCGGAGCCCGGGGACACCGCCTGCCCGCCGAGGGGCACGGCCGCCCCGAGCCCGGAGATCCCCGGCTGCCGCAGCGCCCGCCGCCGGCTCCGCGCATCCCGGCGCAGCGCTCCCACCTCCGGGCACGGCTCCCGGCAGGCAGACAAGTGTGCAGGCAGGCAGAGACTCAGGCAGCAGGGAGGCGACCAGCACCAAGCAGTTCCCTTTCCTGGGAGCTGCCCGGACGGCAGCGGCGGCCGCTATTTCTGTCGAGCCGGGGACGCGCGGTGCCGGACAAATATTCTGCCCCGATACGAGCCGGGCCCGCCGCCCCTTCTCCCGCTTACCGCACCCGTGCGCCGTGCCGTGCCGAGCCGAGCCGAGCCCGGGCGGCTCGTTCTGGCCGCGCCGGCTTCACCGCTGCCGGGGGCGGGGGTCCGGGCCGGCCGCGGCCCCGGCCCGGCCGTCACTCAGCGGGGCCGGCCCCGCCGCCCCTCCCGGCCCAGAACAGCTGCGCCCGGCTCGGCGCCCGCCCCGGGACACGGTTTGGTCGGTCCTTACCCTCCGCCCGCACTCGGGATGGCAAGCGCGCTCCGTCCAGCCCCGGGGCAGCTGCGGGGCGCTGCGGAAGGCGGCAGCAAGGGCAGCATTTGTTTCCAAAGGGTCTTTCCTGCTTTTTTAACGATTCAGACACGCTGGAGCTTGCTTTTTGTCCCGTGGCAAAAGAGTGCCGAGCCAAATGCTTCAGCAAACTGCCAGTCTGGGAAACCCCACAAGACGTACACGCGTGTTCTTGGAGATCCAGGACACTGTAAAGCACCCTAAGACTGGGGCAGGAAAAACTCCTTCCCGGGAGGAGTGGTGCAGCACTGGAACAGGGGGAGTAGAGAGAACTCAAGGCTCTGCCAGACCAAGTCATGGCCACCCAGGCCTTTGGCCGGGTGGCCGCTCTACCAGCACTGCTGGGGACATGTAACTGCAGTCATGGGCACTTCATGAAAGATACGTTCCCCCAAATGCCATCTGCATCAGTGCACCTACTAATCCCGTGCATTACTTTACTCCCTGTCAGTTTGCCCCATACATCCAGTGACAGCCACTAGAGCTGCTCCAAGTCTGCAGTCTGCCCAGGAGAGCTGCCTTCCAGTCTTGTAGTATCATATTTTAATATTGCTGCCAAATCTCCATTCCCTTATCTCACCTTTGAGTCACTTTAAAGCCCCATGGATTTGTCCTTTAATGATTTTTTACCAAATCTCCCACAAAGTGTCAGCCCCAAGCTCCTCCTTAGCTCTGCTGTCTGGTCTCCACCAGCAGCCACAAGCCAAGAGTGGAGAGAGCCCAGGTTTACCATAGGTGGCCAGTCCATTTGAATGCTTCTCCAGCTCCATACTTCTCAGACCTAGTGATGACCTTCACCTGAAAATGCCCCCAGTTGCCACGAGATAATACTTGGCTTTTTTTCATGTGACCTGCCTGACACCGAAATTCCATGTCCTATGGCATTCAGAGGACAATCTGCAGTTACCTCCGAAAATACTGCTCCCGGCTAGGACAAATGAAGGGATGGAGGATACAAATAGGGGCTGTGCCAAGCACTGGGCTCAGTGTACGTCTCCTTGAGGTGAGCAGGATTATGGCCCAAGTCACTGGCATCATCTCAGCTGCTGGCAGGAGAGAGGAGGGAGCTTAGAAACACCCAATTCACCCAAACACCTGTTTGTTCAGGCTGAAGAAGCCTGACAGGTACAAGATCAGACAAACTTGGATACCAGTTTCTATGCCACCTGTTTACCAAATAAATGCCTTTCTCCAGGGCATGCAAGCTAGGAGAAGCTCAGGAAGTGATCCACCGGCACCACTGAGCTTCCCTACAATCTCACGTTGGTTTAGCACTCAGAGATACATTTGATCCACTTTTTTTCATCCTACCTGGCTGCTGTCAGATGTAGCTTTATGGGCACCAGATCCTCATCCAAGGTGTTTTGGTCCCCTTAGAATGCACTCAGCCTGTCTCTATCAGGTAAGACATGGAGCCAGCTTCTCAGCCATTCGTTTTCAGTGCATCAGCGGTAGTTCTCTCTTGGCAGTTTCCTGTGACACACTGTGGTAATGGATGTTACAGGTAATGTACAGTGTAGCACTTTTCACAACACACCGAGTTTCACTAACCCCGGCTACGCCACGGCTCTCAAGGAAGAGGCTTGGCATGTCACCAGCTCCTCTTGCCCTAGCCAAGCTCTGGCTTCACAGAGCAGCACAATTCTTCTGTTTAAGAATTCCAGGTCAATCTGAAAACATCAGCAAAGAACAAAAAAAACATAAAAGGGAGCTTTCAGCCTTTATGAAGTTTTAAAGTGATGCTTTTTTCATTGCATGATTTTTTTTCTTTTACTTTTCTCATCTAACAGAGTCGGGACATGAGAACCCAGGCTCTCAAAGGTTTGCCTGATGCACAATTCAGTGCAACGTGTCATTGTGAGGACACAGGATTAGTGTGGTGGAAACAGAGACAAAAGGTCTTTGCAACAAAAGTCTTCCCAAATGTTTTGGGAAAGAGGACTCCAGGATTGGAAACTCCAGAGAAAGAAATTCATTTTGAGACGGCAAAGAGGGTTCTCATGTTTCTCTGACAAAACAAGAGCTCCTCAAAATTATGTGAACACACTGGGAAATGAAAACAGGTAAACTTTGTCAACAAAATACAGCTGACACAGAATAAACAGAAAAGAGGAGGTTTCCAAGTGCTTATTGTTCACAGCCTTGTTTGTTCACTGCTTTTTTTTAGTTATTATACCATCATCTGTTTTGTCTAGGTAATCAATGATCATTTTCCATTTTATAAAAATCACAGTGATCCACAAAACATGCTTATCAAAGCTGCATTCCTTTTTTTTTGGTTGTAAAATTATCCTGGGTGGGGTCCCGAGAATTACACATTCCAAATCCACATTCCATGGGATGATCAGCTGGGCTTCTGCAGATACATGCTACATGGTTTTGGCATTTATAGTGAAGCTGGAGTTCCAGTGAATTCCCTGGCTGTGCCCCTTTCTTCCAGCAAATAGAGCTTTTACATGCCTTATTTTATTTACATATAAAAATAATTATCAGTGAAAACCTCTGAAAGTGTTCCCCTCCTTAGCCTTCTTCCATCCAGACCAACTGCAAATTCTGCCATTTAAACTAGACTTTCTAGACATTGTTGTTGCTTTCATCTGGATTCTCTGTGATTAAGCCATGTCTGTCCTGGAGGACAGTGTCCAGAACCGCATGCAAGGCTCCAGCGGAGGCTTTTCTAATAGCTGTCAGAATGGAAAGTAACTCCACCACCTGCCTGATTCAGACACGGGCTGTGGACGCGGCTCTAGTGTAGCGCCATGCATCCATGAAATCAGAAAAACCATTCACAACCACTCTGCAACACTGACTGCTGAAAAGCTGAAGAACCATGCAGCGTTCTGTATTAACAAATTCCACAGAGCAGGTATGTCTAGCACCTCCTAGGGACAGAAGACTAACTAATATTTATGCTATTTCATCACTTGGAAACTTCAGGAATCTCAAAGCATTCAATACTGTGTATGCCCAACTGTTGCGAGGTGCCTCCGGGAAGACAAAGGGTTACATTGTCGCACCCCAAACCCCTTGTGAAGGGCGGCCCAGGTGTTCTGATTGGGTTTGAGTCCCTGGGGGGTTTCTCCCTTGGTGTGCTTCTACTGATCCCTGACCCTGAACTCCACCCTCAAGGGTGGGGACCCTTGAGAGTTCTGTCCCTCAAAAACCCCTGCTCGGCCTCTGTTCGGGGCTCTCTGTTCTGGATCTGAGTTTGTTCCTATGCTGAATAGATGGTTTCATGAACAAAGAGCCTGTCTCATTGGTGTTCCATGCTGGTCCCCAGAATCCCATGGCTTCCCTGGATGAGATCCCGAGGTTGCAGACTGCAACACCCAACGTGCTCTGCATGTTTTTCAAAGCAGATCATGAAATGTGTCAAAGAGCACTAGCAGGTGAATTAGCAAATGTCAGGATCTTACGTGGGGTAAGACAGCAATGCTACAAGCAGGTGTAAAATCATAGTTCTGCAAAAGGAGACAGCAGTACCTGTACTGTAATGGACCAGTAGTGGAGCTGCTGAAGGCAGGGGTGGTACTGTCTCCTGGGAATGGAGAGATATGTATGTCAGTGCAGCCCCTCTGGATACAGCATATGAGCATAACTCAGCGTGCAAGTGACTTTGGGTTGGTGTTTGCTCCATGCATGCACAAAACAATCCACCATGTGAACAGCGGTGCCCATGGGTTTGTTGATCAGTTAGATTGCACTCTGTTTTACCAATATACAAAGCAGCCTCTGTGAACTCCAGTACCGAGCCGCACAAATGTGTGGGACGGTAGGAATGTGTCCTTGCTTCTGACCTGGGCTTTTTAGCCACCAACAACCAAGGAGAGGGTGAGGCATATTTCAGAAGGGGCAGACAAGCTTGGAAACTATATTCAGTGTCTTGTACATCTGCCGGGGTCTTTTCTCCAGTAGTAGAAGTAAAGAGTCACAAACTGCCTCATCAGTACTGAGGTACAAATAAACTTCTGGCAAAGAGCAGATCCTCAAGCCTTAAAGGATGCAAACACAGCTCAGGTACTTCTCACAAAACTTTAATTTAGTTCCAGCAGAATGCTCTATTACCATGAAAATGGCTCATAGCCATCAGTGTGCACAAACTGTGAAGGTGAGATATGGTCTTAGGCACAGGAAATCTCTCTTCAGGAGCTCAGGGGAGTGCTTGTCTCATTCTACTGTCCTACATCATTCAAATTTTCAGACTCAGATCCCATCCTACACAGAGGGAAACTTTGCATTGAAGTTTATCTTACAGTAGTTCACCACATGGCTTCCTTCACGTGCATTCTTCACCTTCTCTGCCATGGCAGCTGGGTGATTAATATGGAAATGACTATTGATTAATATGGAAAACCAATTACTATCTTCATTGTTAATACTACCTCTCTCTCAAGTACACTTAAGAGTCTCTGCCTCAGCCCACTTAAATATGGAGAGGACCATGTTAATGAGCAATTTGCATTAGAGTAGCAGTTTGCTGTTTATCACTGCCCACTCTAATCATAAGGGCTCTGCTATACCCAGTGTACATCCAGGCAGAGAGACACACACACACCAGACTTCCAAGAGGACTCCTTGTTGCTTAGCCCAGACCACCACCAGAATTAGACTAAGGGAGTGCAAATGTATGTCCTACATGCTCTAATAGCTTGTTTGCTCAGAGTATTTGTATGCATTTTCTCTCTCCCACCCTACTGTTACACATGCATGGCAGCTTTCAGTCTTTTTTCCCCTTTCTGTCCAGTCTCCTGTACTCCTGCAAACAGCACTATAGCAGAATTTCTTAGCTTGGCCTGTGTCCTACTAGAAATACTACACAGCTGTGCACAGCAGAAAAAAAATCCTATTGCAGGCATTCATCACGTAAAGTTTTAATACTGTGTCTAATAATCTAGAGGGACTACGGCAAGCAAATTTAAATTGACACAGCAGACTATGAAATATAATCATCTCTACACCTCCTTTAAATGCTTCTAAGACCAAAACTAAAGTAGGTTTTAAAGTAAAGGCTGAAAATACTGTGTTCAGAGGACTTCAAGCACCCGTCTACACGCTTACAGGACAGCGTTTTCTCCTGCCTCCGGGGAGCAGAAGTCCTCTGAAGTTTCTCAGAAGCATACATGAAAACAAGCTATCAAAGAAGAGGGAAAGGAATGCTTTGAATTTAGCAGCTGGTCAGGGGTTGGGGTGAGGAGGGGGGGCAGAGAATTCAGGAAAGTGGTGTCACTGCTAAAGAACAGCAAACAGAACAGTAAGTATACAAAGTGATACCCTTCTGTGAATGCTCCGCCCCACAAATGCAGTATTCCAAACAAGGCACTATTCAAAGCTTACCAAGTTAAGGAAAAGGGAAAAAACTCAACAACAATGCACATCTCCGACAAAAAATCCAGAAATAAAGAACACTTGTTAAAGGAAGGACTACCCTGTAATGGCTCTGAGTAATAGCTATGAGATAAAAAGCGCTCCAAAATTAGGAAATGATCACAAGAACAAAATTGAACATTGTTTTATTGATAAATTTTAAAATAATTTAACTCAAATATTCTAGCATTACAATAGTAAACAACGTGAAAATTTTCAGAAAGTCAACTGAAGTCAACAGAACCCAAACTTGTTAAACATCACAGATTTTTCAATTTTATCCCCATTATGTCTTCAAGGCCATGTAGTAGTTATATTTCTCTTCAAAGCCTGTTACTTATTTTATTGCTAAGCTGCTACATTGCATAAGTGATGATTAATCACCCTTTGAAAATTCCACAAGACTTTGAGACACAAAATCATGAATCCATGTATCGATATGTGGAAGAGATGTGTCCACGAGAAAAGTCACTATTTTTCGATCCCAAGAGTTAGTGCTGTCGTTAACTGCCTGTATTTGTGCCACAAAAGGTTTCTTCTCTACAAGATTCCGAAACACTATTGATGCCTCTTCTGACCACTGCTGGTTTTTCACTCCTAGGACAAATGTGAAGCAAAACAGAAGGTCATTTATAGACTAGACTAATCTAAGTTTTTAAAGAAGTGGTGTGAGTTTAAATACAGATGAGAAAACAGACTTGAAAGTGCTAATGAATGCAACTTAAATCTAGAATAGAAACATAAGCTCACTCATCTCCCACACAAACAAGATTAATTATTACACAGACTAGGACATTTATTTTTTCTTGAAGTCTAAAGATATGGAGGTGTTTGCAGAAGTGAAAGGCAAATGTACTGACTCACTGAGCAATTCAGAGAATATTAGCTGCCTTGCATGACCAGGGCTTATCAGGAACCATGACAAGAAGGAAACTAAAGACCCTTTCAAAACAAACTCTATCTTCAGCCTGAGTAATGCTGGCATTACTTGTCTGTTGGCCTTACTTTACATTTTCTTCATCTCAAAGCAGTATCAGTTACTAAAACATCTGCCAAACATTCAAGTCCCAAGCTAGGCATAGAGAGGGCAGAAACTAAGAGCAATTATACCTAAATGCTTCACAACTGCTCTTACTTTTTTCAGAGCAGCATCCCACAAAGTCAAGTCTGCTGTAACCTAAATGGGTTGTTGAATATGGCTGCAATCCACCTAGAAATAAACATCTCCTGCAGACTTGGGACTCAGTTCCCTAGACCACTTCCGGTGTACAGCATCTAGACAAGGGGCTCAAATATCACGCAAGGAATACCCAAAAGCCACTTTATGGATAAGAGAAGCAGAACAGCAAAATGACAATACTTTGCTTTTACTATTAGCAGAAGCTTGCCACTGATAGGACAACACAACAACACGGCTGCCTGCAGATGACAAAAGGAACTAAAAGCCAATAGTTAATCAATACTTCAGAAAGGGTAATTAATACTAGGAAAGACTATTGTGGAAGCAAATGGACTTTTACAAGGAAACAGATCAAAGACTGAGGCACGAGATGCAAAAACAGAGAGAAAAAAGTGGAAGAACAGCAGAACAATAGTTACTAATCTTCCAGGCTCAGCTGACCTGCTTTCAAATATGAAGCATCTCAGAGGGAACTTAACTAGCTACATGGGAGACTCAGTGAAGCAGGAAAAGCTGATGACTTGCAGGCTTGCTGGGCTGGATTCTCCAGAAGACAGACACAGCTGGAAATCATCCACATTACAGCACTGCACGCCAAGGACCCCAGCCTGTGGTAGCACATCCATCACCCATCACTAGGTTTAAAGTAAACCCCAAAGTCACACTATGCAAGAAGGCAAGTCCACAGAAGGCACAGAGCACTAACTCTGTCACCTGTCACTTCCAACAAGCATGTTCTGTGACTGAAATCTAGAGCAGTGCTGACCAAGCAGTGTCAGAAAGCAGCATTTGAATGAGACATATACATCTGAGCATAACACAGAAATGAAGGAAAAATTTTGAAAGGAAAGACAGCAAGGAAATATCAAATTTTATTTTTTAAATTCTCTCAGATATATGCACGCTCTCTAAGTTCCATATTCTCAAGGAAATTATCTTAAGTAAGCTTATTGAAAGCCCCATTGCCTCATGGAGCTTTTTGTTTGTTTGAGAAAACCAATATATTTCAGGCAACTCTGGATTCCAAATATGCACTGGCGAACTGTAAATTACAGTAGGATCAAGATACATACAAAAAAATCTCTAGAAATTCAGCCTCTAGGTTCCTAACTTTATGTAAATGGTGACAATCAGAACATTAGGTTCTTTTCAACAGATATGTTATAACTTTCACACTTGGTAATACTCTGACTTTACGTTTCTGCTCATCTTGTATGCCCACTGATGTAAGACTTTAACAAAAACAATTGCAAATGCCTGATACCTACCTGCAAGCTGAGCTGTGATAGCTTGGAAAGGTAGTCTTCTGAAGGTATCCAGGAGTGGCTGTACTTTCTGTATGCTGACAAACTCATGTTTGCCGTAGTCCAGCTCATACACTGACAAAAACCCATTTCTAAGTATTCCTTTTATTATGACCCTGTACCACCTAAGAGGGGGGAGAACAAGAACAGACCATTTGAATCCATATTCACACACTGTCTGAGCACCAGAAAAATAATGCACAACCAAAAGATCTTAACCAACATGTCTCCGGCTTCCCAAATCTGAATTTAGCTGAATAAAAGTCAACTATCCCATCTACAATCTGTAAGCATGAAGAGACTGCAACTTCATTTTTTTCCTTAATCTCTCAAATATCATTGGACACCCGCTACGTTAACAATGCAGACTAAGCAAAGCTAGGGCTTGCCCAGCTTAGCAGAGTTAAGCTTGCTTCTAAAGATTTTAAGTAATTTAAGAGTCTACTTACTCATCTCCAATTTTAGCTGCATACAGCTTGTTTTTTTCAATGGTCACAGGTTTCGCTTCTGCCCTGCTGTAGTACAAGATCATTTCTTCCATTAGGGCGTACAGATTGTTTAGCTCATTCCAAGGCTGGACAATGAAATGACCGGGATGGCAGGCCACCGAGACGTAGACATCCATGAGGTCGCCAGGCTTTGGCAAGGGTAGAGGAGGAGGCATATCAATGGTGGACACTGCACTGCTGGGTTCTCTGCCCGAATCAGGGAAACTCTTCTCCAGCTTCCCACTAGATAACTGTAGAGCTGAAACAGCATCACACATAGTTTTTGTGGAGCTAATCCCACTGGGTGTCACACTCAAGAAAACATCTTTCTGATGCTTCCACAAGTCTGCATTTTTGATCTGTCTATTGATGCTATGATCCACATCTGGGAAATTCTCTGGAGCAAACAAGTAAATGTGCGCAATTCCTTTTGAAGCATCCTGTTTAATCACCTTGGAACACAAAATACCATTTTAACAACAAGTTAGTAACTATTAAAGGCACATCTGATTTTGTACAGAAGACTAAAGCAGCAACAGTTCATTGCATTTATGCACAGAAACATTTTCAGTGTTCTCCTAAAGGTATTAAGGAAGTTGTAGGTAATAATCTGTTCACAGCAGATAGAAAGATAAAAAGCACCTGCAGCTGTTCCACTAATTTAAAGCAAATACAAAACTTGAACTGAGTTTTGTTCTGTCCAGTAGGTTCAATCTCAGTACTGTGCCAGTTCAGTAGCCAGTGTCCACACAGATCTAAACAACTTATTAAATAATAACACCTAGTCCTTTCAACTGTCTTTCCGTCATTATAGGAAATGAGACCTACTAAATTAAATGAAAAAAAAAGATTAAAAAAGCTTCTAAGTTTCTCTTATGCATAATTTTCAATAACAACAGTATTTCCTATTTATCATCAGATATGCTAACATTATTAATGGAAAGCACTTAAATTTTGACAATGTATGCAACATTCCTTTAGTGATTCTTCTGTTGATGTTCCTAGACAGGAATAAAAACTTTCTGCAATTAAAGCATGCATCTGCTGTCTATTATTTAATACAGCAAAAGTTAGCAGCAAACTCAAACTCTCTTGGAAGAGGATGTCTAGAAAAGCCAGGTGCAACAGGTATAAGTCTCAGACTAGAGGTCTAGACTAAAGCAAGCAAAAAGGTTACAGAAAGAAGCAAAGCACTTTTTCAAAGTGTCTGACAGTAGCTGGAATCAAAAGGTTATGAGGAAATTACTTTCATTTAATCTGTAATTAGTAATAGATTTCCTTCAGGAGGGTGTTTTCAGGTAGTTAAACTGTCTAGAATACATTGCAAATGGAATGATTTTATCTCAAAGATAAGAGGAATTCTAAGTATATAAAGCATATACTAAAACAAAGTGGATTAGAAAAAGCAAACAAAAAACTGCTTTCAAAGATTAGAAGGAGGAAATATTTGCTCACAAGAGGCATAACAGTAATTCAAGATTAACTCAGAAACTGCATATTTTTATGTGCTGAAACATGACAACTGTGTTTGTTTCTTATCAGTGGCAAAATACCTCTAGCTGCATATTTGGGCTTGGACAGCAAAATGCAAAAAACTGCTGTGAAAGCTGCTAAATTCACAGCAGAAGGGAAAAGAGAAGATTCTAACAGGATTAAGCAAGGAAGTTTTATGACAAATATCCTAAAAAATAACTTTGTATAGAATTTATGTACTTTAGCTGGTTACAAACTTTACAAACACTATTAATGTTACACTTCCGTAATAAAAACCAATTTGATGTGTTGTTAGGTTTTTAAAGTTGTTCTTCCAATGCACTTTTCACACGTCTATGTGATTTCAATTCTCATAGGCATTTTGACTACTTACTTTCATGCTAAACTCAGGACAATTTGTTACAGCATCTCTCAGCCACAGTACAGCATCTGGAGTCCACATGCCAGTGTTAGGAGGCAGATCTGCTAGACAGCATTTTAAAGCCTAAGAACAGAATTAAGTATAGAAGATATAATTTAGTAACATTAAAGGTGGCCCATAAGTTCCAATTCAGAGAATAATGCCGACAGAGTCAATTATGTACGACAAACAGAAAGAGACAGAGCAAAATGCAAATCCACTACTGTGACACATACTCAGCATCCACCAACTCACAGGAGTACATTGTGATTTATTTCAGGCAAAGATGCACAATGAAATACACTTGAATACTGACTGCTGTGAAACAAAACAGAATTTCACTACATAAACCTTTAAGCATCAGCACTACAAACACTGCCAAGAGATTGAATACAGGTTAACTTTAACATGTCTTTATACCTGAGGAGGTATTGCAATTACTTCTCTCAGGAATTGTGGTGGGATTTCTTTGAGCTCTGATACTTTTACAGTTGCAACTGTTCCATTATCCATAAACTGTACATCAAGTGCCCGTCTAGTGTGAATAATTTTAATCTGAAAGAAGAAAGCAAGAGCATAATTTTGAGGTTAAAAACCCAACAGTGACCCACACATTATAAAGTATTTCATGGAAACTAAACATTCAGGTTGAGTTGAACCAAAAAAGGAGACATTCCTACATGGGCAAACTCTAGCAGCTTTTTGAATACTACTTACCTCTACACGTGCCCATTTTCCTTTGGAAGGAAACAAGCAGATTTTGCCACAGAAAGGTAGCAATACACTGAACTCAGATGTCTGCTGCAAATACAAAAACAGAAGTCAAAAGCACAGAGCTTTTTGAATGCTATCTGGCACTCAACTAACCATTTCAAAAGCAACACATGGCATAAACATGAGTACTGAGAAGCAAAAGCTCTGTTTCAAATAAAAAGAATCTTTCCAGCTTTAGAAGCAGTTCTTATCACATTGCTTTAAGCTTCCCCAACTGGTAAATCTTTTAATGCCAAGCTCTGTATTTTACAGGGAAATTGGGAGAACATGAAGTGCCAGGGGTGAAACCCCACATTTGGAAACAGGCTAGGAAATCATAGATTACTTGACTTGAAAAGCAAAAGCAGTTAACAGCTATGACAGACAAGTGAAGAAGCTCCTAGCTTTATTCTAGAACATACAAATTCTTGAGATATATAGCAAACCAAATTTACTGCTGACTCAAATGAAAGTTTCATAGGGGTGACAGCCATCATGATAATTCTAAATAATGTAACAAGACAATGGCAACACTATAAAAAGTATGGGGAAAACTCCATTTGAAGAACAATTAACACCTTATTAGGTTTAAATTCTTGGGTAAATAAGCTAAAACCCTTCAAATAAGCTGCAAAGCCTGATATTAAAAGAATCTGAAGAACAATCTCTTTCCTTGATAGCAGCAAATAGAAAATAACAAGCACTCTCTCCAAAGAATAACAACTCTTGAAACACATATATGGCTGCCTTCCTTAGTGTTTTTGTGGTGCTAAATATTTTAGAGTTTTACACTTTCTTTCAGTGTTTGGCTTGCTTGAAACTGAATCTTGACAAATGAAATGTGTTCAGTATAAAGTATTTCCAGATGGTCACACAACAGGTCTAAAGCTCAACTTCTATACCTAAAACACTTTGACAGAGTAGTTTCACAAGCAGTTCTAACAGGACCTCCAAGCATCTGCTTTGCTTGATTTTATTTTGTCAGGCTCAGCTGAATTACAAAATTGATTCTCTCAATTCTTATAAATTAGATTTTCTTAAGATTTCTTCTCTTTGGCCTAAATTCTCTTGAGTCTAATAAGGATTGTTCCATGTGCAAATGGCTGGTGGAATGTCAGACTTCTCTGCCACATGCCTACTTTAAAGCAACCTATGACTTTTCAAAATGTCTCCTACACATCACTTTTATCTTGATACTAGCCACAACATTCAAAAAGTAAGGATGCAAGGACAAAATAGGCAGAATCAGATATATCAGATCAAAGCCACTGAATCTCCAAAGAAGCCATGTTAAGAAGAACAGACCTTGATTATGCTGGTTTTACTGCCACTTTGTACAGACCTAGCTGTTTATGCACCTCAACTTCACAATGTAAAATTTCCAGAAAAAAACCCACAGTGTTTCCACAGGCTTTATACCAAACTCATGCAGTTTCCATTGGAAGCTTCCCATTAAGAGCCATACTGTTACTTTTCTAACTATTCAAGGAAAGTTCCAAGTAGTTACTTAGAGAGTGCCTGTGAAAAAGAAAGCATCAAAGGACACTCTTTATGCTGAAAGATGCACCCCAAAAACCCCCAAACTAGAAAGAGAATTTTCAGCCTTTTTGAATAGTCTATGACTATCACAGAAACTTGAACGTATGTGCAAGGAAAATTATTGGTACTCTCTGAAGAAATGCTGCATTACTTCACCACTTCCCTCACCACAGACCTTACCTTGTAAAGAAAGTAGTCTTCAAGTTTCTGCAATATTTCAGAAAGTCTAGACAAGCCTTTGGATGGCACTTGACAATACAGGCTCCCATCAGAGGAAACATTGGTTACTCTGACATTGGTGTATAGTACATCTACCTGCAACAGTAAGAGTTTGATAAGAAAGGGAAAAACAACCCACACAAAATCTAGCAAATTTCTGGGTACTGTTTTTTGTCCATCTAAGATCTCAACAGCCAATGATTTTTAATGATTAAGGAGGAAACAGGACAATGGTACCTGTAGGTGCAGTTCAAGGGACTTGTCATACAATGCCTTCAGACAAGTAGCATTGATGTTGATATCATCTTCTCCAGAAGTGTCATAGAGAACAAGAAGAGGAGTATCACTCTTTTCCAGTATTTCCACAGCAAATATCTTGAAGCATGTCTGTGATTCCACAGCCTTTACTAGGACAGGATCATCACAGAAGGCCTCCAGTCCTGTAAGACACACCATACCTTTCTGCATACAGAAGTTGTACTGCACCCCTACTACTTGCTATTTGCTTAATTTCTACCATTTTATCAAAGAAAGCCATCTTTAGAGGCAGGGCAGAATAGAAAATAAAAAGATCCTCCTCAGAAAGACTTGAGGCAAATGTATAAAGAAAAATGTAATGCATCCAAGTATTAAAAAAACAACCAACCAACCCCAAAAAAGTTAAGCTCACTCACAGCAATTTCACATATTTAAAATTTACTATTTTTAAAAAGTTAAGAAAGTCTATTAGTTTTAGAAAGGTGAATAAATTCCAGCAGAGTCTAAGAAGCCTGCAGGTATGCAAGTACTGAAAGTGGAAGAATCACATCAAAATAATTAAATAGGCTCATATTTAGAAATATTGCCACAACAGTATAATATCTGGCCACAACAGATGTACCTCATTTATGAATAAAGACGTTGTATTAGTGTACATTGCTTCACACAACACATTTCCTTTACTTTAAATGTTTCCTTTTATTTCTTTATGTTCATGTATATTAAAGGGACAAAGACATCCTTGTTAAGTGCAGAAACTATTAAGCTCCATTACAGCAGTACAGGATAAAATAGTCTTCTAATATCAAGGATTCTCTGTAAAACTCTTCTTCACATCCTTTCTTCCTTCCTTTTCCTTCTTTCCATGCACACCCATGTCTGCTTTGTCTAGCTGAGCTGAACAAAATCTATCAAACACATACAGAACTACTACAAACAAAAAGCAGAGCTCTCAGACTCACAGAGGCTTCAACTGAGCTATGCCAACAGTAAGCATAGCAGGAAGCATGTGTGCAGTCAGCACTGGCTCTTACCTGCCAGTTTACATTTTGTAGCTTGAAAAGGAAGCGATCTGAACTGTTTCTGTAGTCTGCACACACTGCTGCTTTCAACAAACTCGGTGAAGCCATGATCAACATAGTATACCTGACAAAGGAAAAGGGAATTAAAAGCACAAGATCATAAACATAATTGTAAGTATGTTTTCTTTAGTCTAGGGAGAATGTATCCAGTTACCACATTCCTATACAGCCACAGACAAGTTACTTTTTGCCAGTTAAGTACCATTAATTTAATGTTTTCAGGAAAAGCCTCCTTCTCAGGATTGCTGTAAAATCATCCCCTCCAACTGTTCTACAAAATCTCAGCTTTAAACATGAACAGAGCTGGAAGAATTCTCCATATATTATTTAAAACTACATGAAGAAGGGCAATAAAGTTTTTATTTACGAAGTTTTGAAAGTGTTGAAAAGTCAAATACCACTTAGGTGCCATTTTAAGTTTTGCCTATTGTTTTTACAGCATTAAGAGAATAATTTTGATTTAACCTTGTCTTTATAAATATTTATAGAAAGACAGAAATATATATAATATATACATATAATATATAAATATATATTTAATATATATCTTATATATTATATATATAAGGTATATTAAAGATATATCTATAAATACCACAGTTCATGCAGGAAACTAGTATGGAAACTGCTAATGGCAGCAAATAACTGTTAATTAATAAAGTTAGAGAAGGAAGGCTTTGATGGGAATTCCTACAACTTTTTTCCTAAACTCAATCCTGCAAAATGTCTGCATAGCGAATATTAAAAAGAGGTCTGAACATGAAGGGTATCATACTAACTTTCAGAAAAAAACTCAATTCTAATACACATGCTATTTCAGTATTCATAAAATGGTTCAACTTTAAAGTATGTTCTAAGCAGGGCTGGGTGACCTAACTGGGGAAACAAAAATATTAAGAAGGTATTATTAATACTGAGGTATCATTAATATATACTAATATAGACAAGAAATAACTGAGAAGTTTTAAACTTTTTTTTGTACTTCAAATATATGTTCTAATTTCACTGCAGATGGCAATAAGAGCCTGTTTGGCACAGGAGTTAAGAGAAGAGTCAAATAATGTCAATGGGGTTTTAACTAAAATGCACATGACATAACTCCCTGAACACCAGATCTGTCTGGAAGGGGAAAACATACTCTTTTTTTTTTTTTTTCCGTGGGTGGGGCATATTTAGCGCATGCTAGAGATACTTTAGTACAAGACTTCAGACAAGATCTAGGAGCAAATCAATGTGGTCCTTCCCTTTCTCTTCCTGTGTCCCCTTCAAACCATTCCTCCTATCAAAGGTGCATTTTCAGTACCAAAGTGCTGTAGGACCCAGCCCCTTTTAAAACCAAAACCAGAACTCCCAAACTCAAAGTATTTATGGAGAAAAATCCATAAAAAGACTGTTTAATTTTGTCAGTCATGTAACTTCTATGAGGTCTTAATTTCTCATGTACCTGAAAACAGAAGCACTTCAGGGCAAGGAAAGAAAGAATACTAGTGCAGCATATTTAAGAATTGACTGTGTATCTAAAAAACAAGTTTGTCTCATTTCTTTCTCCAAGTGCCAGAAGAGGTAATTGCTTGCCTTTACTCTGTTGTCTTCTAGAGAAATTATCCGGGCACGCAACCAGGCATCTTCTTCAGCATTTACTGCAACAAGTTGCCCAACACTCAGAGAGTGAGCTGGTGACACTGTACTGTTCTGACTGTAGTATGCTTTCATTTCATCTTCCATTTGTTCCTGGGCAGAAGAATAGCCTTTGCCCACATACCTACAATATTTTACAAAAAAAACCCAAAAAACCACAAGAGTTGGGATGCAGCTTCAAAAAAGCTGAGTAGAAACATAAAAACATTTACATGCATATATGAGTACATGATATACATTTTCTAAGACATTTGTCTCCAAATTCTTCTCTTTTTAGAAAAAAAATATTTCTCTGTCACTAACAAACACCATCTTAATCTGGTTTTCACTAAGGTTGACCCAAAGCATCTAAAATATGTTTAAAATTATCTGTTAAACCAAGTGCTGTTTACTCTCATACTCCAGATTTATTTTTATATTTGGCTGCTGACCTAATGGTTCATATTAATGCTGTTTGTGTTACACAGGTCTTCTTACATTAAGTACAATAACTCTCTGGAAAATCCAAATGGGAAGTTCTGAATGCTTAAGAAACAAGTCAGATTAGAGCAGACAAACAGAAATATTGCCCACAAATTTGTATTAGTAGCTACTGTTTCAGCTTGTTCACAGAGAGCATGATACCACTCAATTCTACCACACAGTTTAGATTATATGCCCAGAGATAGTGCAGATATTGTAATATAACATGATATCATAGCTATGTTATAAAGATTGTTAAATCTGACCACATTCCAGGGAATTGATTTTCCTAGAAAAAGCCTTTTTGTTTCTGTGCAAGCACTCCTCTACATTGTAGTGGAGATAAAGTGGGGTGACAGTCACGTATGTGTTACTTAAAAGTTTCTTGAACATTTGTTTCATAAAGGTATCTAACAGACAGTTGGAGTAACTCAACATAAAGCAGAAGAATCTTTCAGAATTTCCTTCCTCCATCACTATTTTATTCATTATTTATTGTGAGAATTCAACTGCAGTACCTAGTGTACCATCTCTGCCTTCAAACACTCTGTTGTGAATGTCCAGCAAATATCTAGGAGTGTCTCTATCACCTCACTTTTATTGACTAGATTAGAATTCTCAAAACAGAAACAGCACCAAAGCAACACCTTTCAGTTTTGCCTTCATTTGTACTGCCGGTGAAATGTTTCAGACAAAAAAACTTAGCCACATACCAAGAAAGTAAAGAGGTATTGATTCATCCCTGAGATTGAAACAGGATTCTTGATTTTATTGGTTCTGCAAAAATCAACATCAACCAACAGATGCTACATAGCTCTGGTGTAGGTCAGCAGAAAGAGACTGGTAGGACATGTAGGAAAAGAAGAGCCCATGCACTCTTTCCTCCCTATATGTCTACATGAACATTTTCTTGTCATAGCAAAAAACCCTAATCCCTTCAAGACTAGTTTCATCATATCAGGATAGATGACCTTACCCATGAAGTACATGAGCAGTGATTTTTGTAACTAAAACCAAGAAACCACTAATTATCATCATGTACCTACACACACCTGACAAACTGAGAAACTTCAGTACTGTCCAAGAAACATGGTTCAAAATTTGGGAACTGCTGTTTTGTAGAGAAATTTTTACATAATCATCCTCAGCTCAACAGTGTCATACAGTATTTTAATCCACGGTACTCGTGCCATTCATCCCAAATACTTGGCAAAAATATCCTTCAAATAACAAACTAGAAAGCTGACAACCATCACTCTATACGAACAGGAAGTTACAAATGATGCCAGAACTAAAATGTGTACAGGAAAGTTTTGTAGAGTTAAGTCACACATGCATAGCAGTCTGGAAGTAACAGATATAATGTAACAATCCACTTCTTACACTGTCCCATTAGACTAGGCTAATTAGGAACCAAGTCAAGAAACACTGGTAGTTTTTTTGCTGGATGAAATGTTCTGTAAGTGGAATCTGAGTGCACTGAAGTCATGCCTAGTTACTGTAAGTTATAGAAGTAAAAAGTATTTTAATAAGCACAACAGTAATATCTGAATACTATTTTGTGTTGTAGTGGAATTATTTTATAGTTTTTGAATGGCAAATCAAATCTGTCTTGATTTTCAGACAAACTAAAGCTAATGATATAAGTCATTGGTTCAGGACAGAGAAACTTTCAGAAAATTTCCATTTAAGCACACAAACAAATGGATTCTTAATTTTCATTAGCAAAATAAGTAAATAATAATAAAGTCCTGAAACCTCCTGTTTGTCTATTCTTCTATGGCAAACCTGCACAATATGAACACGTGGATTTATAAATAAAGCAAGAAAGATAGACTCCAAAATACAAACTTGCCTAATCAGGACTTCATTAGTGTTTTTCAATTCTATCACCATGATGGACACAGATCCTTCTGATGGAATGATAAGAGGAGGAACAGTTATGTTTTCTAGATACTGGTCCTTGGATTCTTCATACTGCTGTTCAGCTGTGGCCTTCACACCACCATGCCTCTTGACTTTCTCAGTGACATTCAGACTTTCATCAATGCATCTTTGGGGTTTAGCATAGAGGATCGCCTTTCTGGGGACTCCAGATACATAGTCCACAGTACATACATCTGACAGCAACTCCAGATTATTTAGAATGTCTTCAGGAAATTTTACTTGGTAAGCGTCTTGATACATTTTGGGAAGTGCATGAGCCCAAAGACCACTGGAGTACTTCAGCAAGATGCTAACAACTTTTGCCTTGAAGTCGCTACTGAGTGATGCAGGTGTGGTCTCTGTATTTGGTTTTAACAAAGGGTCTGCCTTTGATGAAGAAACATTCTGAGATGCCTTTTCTTGCTCAGTATCATTTTTTGCTATTTTCTTAGCAGGATAAATAAGCCCATCCATTGGATCGATTCTGTGTATTTTCTCCACCTTGGAAAATAAAAAAGAGAGTCAATAATCAGTTGCAGCTCTTAACACTAAACTGTTTTCCCAATTACGCTTTTATAGCATGCATTTTATACAGGCTTTGAAGAAAACATCCACAGGGAGCTAAGCTTGAGGCAGTTACTACAGGCTGGCATTTCCTAATGCTTCCTCCTCAGTTTTGAAGGATTCCAAACACATATAAGTACATCAGTAACAGGCAAATATATAATTATGCAATACAACTGGGACTTCCTTCCAAAGAAGTAGAGCCTCTCTTTCCTCCTAGGAGGACCAGAAGATGGTGACACCCTTCACAAATGAACATCTTTTGCACATTTACCTCCCCAACCTTTCCCACAGGCAAGCAGATCATAAACAGAAGTTTCTCTCAGTTTACTGAGGAAAAAGAGATTTGATTCTGTACTTCAGAAACAAGAGGACACCTGCCAGGCAGTGCTATTAGGCAGGATATCTGCTGTCATACTCAAGCAATTATTTTTCTTTACAAAAGTTCTGAAATTAAGGAAGAAATTTCTGGTTCATAATAAATTTCATAATGAAATTGCTTAGACCCTTTTCAATCATGCCCCCAGCCTCCTTTAGAAGCAGATATTTTGCCAGCCCCTACATATCCACCCTTTGCTAAGCTCAAGAATAAGCATATTACGTAGTCTGAAGTCACAATGTTGAATGTACTGTTTGAGAACTGTAGCCACAGACTCACAACAGAATTCTGCTTCCTAACGCTTTGCAGTTTCAACCTAGATTGATCTAACCATATATTAGCAGGAATCCATGTAAAATTGAGATAACAAAAGGCCTTAACGTCTTCACATTGGCTCCAAATCCAGAAAAATAAAGCTCTAAGCTAAATGTAGCTCCACTTTGAAGTTTTTTCGTCAGAGGAAACAACTAATCAAAGTTATTTTCAAAAAGCAGATCAATGAAAAAACATGGTACAGCTGAATTACTTGCCACTACTCAGGGGTAGCAATCACCTCCACCCCACCTCCATACCCATCAGAACTTTATAAACTTTGCCCAAGTAATTCTTTGCAGTTCTGCTCTACCAACATACAACCAAAGCATAATGAACAAGACTTCAGGTATTATCTTACAGAAAAAAGAGTAACACGTATAACTAATTACCAAGATAACATTAGCAAGAAACACATACTGAGTTACAATACATTGAAAAGAAAAATCAAATGGCCATTGCTGTGTCTAGAACCATGTATTTTGGTCTGTGTATATCTCACCAGACTTAGCTGAAATTGCCACATTATGATCTGAGTTAGGAGCCAGGAAATGAACAATGTAAGTGCATTTCCATACACTTGCTCTGCATGACATTGTCTAGGCTGGTGCCAAAACAATCTGTTTTGAACAAAAGGTTCTTGGGACTAGGTCTTGGTCAACTTTCATGAACACTAGCACGACACAAAGGAAATAGTTTTCACAGATATAAAAAAATATTAACCATGTTAGAGAACCCTCACATATTCCTGGTAGCATGCCTAAATTATTCTCTATCAGTGAAAAACCAAAATAAAAATACTTTCTGCAAGAATAAGATGTAAGAAAGCAAAGTTCTTGGGCATCTCTGCTAGACAGATTCATGTAAGAGACAATAAACATGTTTGGCAGTGAAACATAGAAGGACCAAAGATGCCTTCAATGATTCCTGACAGACAACATCTATATTTGTACCCTATGATATGAGGAATTTTACTGTACCCTTTGTACCACAGGAGAAGAAAGGAGTTCAGTTAAAAATAGAAACAAACAAAAAAATCAAAGCATTGCAAAGGCTTTGATACATGGTCAGGAGATCAAAGTATATCAAGTCACACAGACAAAAAAATCAGAGTATGCCATCTTGGCAGATGATGACATCCTAGATAGAGAGGAATTGATAAGGATGTCCCATGTGTCCATGGACAAGACTAAGGAATTCATTTACACGACCAGCCAAGGAAACTTGTAGCTCCAGAAAATACTTAACAATCAAGACAACAATTTGTTTGAGACAGACGCTTTGGAATGTATGACAGTTCATCCTGGAAGAAGCTGGATGCAGATGTCGACCTTTATGTATCCCTTCCCTTAGCTCTTTAAACAGAGCTGCAACAGAGCTGAATAAATTTTTGCTGACAGGACTACAAACCCTTACACACTAAAGGCCAGCAGCAGACTGAGATCTTCAGAGATCTTTAAGCCTCTTAACTCCAATAATAGCTCTGGGGTTTTCTAAGCACTGAAGTTCTGTTTTGAAGAGGCTTTATACGCTGACTGTGCAAATCATTTAGAGAACAGCAAAATGCTGTTTCAGTTAATTGTTTCAGATTACATCAATATAAATATGCACAGGTTGACACCACTAGAACAGCAGAATCATAGAATATCCTGAGTCAGAAGGAACCCACAAGAATCACTGAGCCCTGCACAGGACATCTCAAGGAATCACATCACCTTCAAGGCCATAGAAACTTTTAATAACAAGCAAACGGCTTCACTTGTGAGCAGCACTTCAAAACAGCCACCCTTTCTTAAGCACAAATGTCTCAATCAGGTTTCCTGTTGAACTTATAGATTTGCCTTCAAGGTACTTCCCATGCCCAGCTCTGCAAGTACGTTATTATTCTGGGAGGTACTGAAAAACACCTGAAAGACAACACAGTCATTCAGCACAGCCAGCACAGGTTCATTAGGGCAAAGTCTTACTTGTTAAATTTAATTTCATTTTATGACAAAATAACCCACCTAGCTGATCCAGTGGATATAATCTTTTTGGGTTTCAGTAAAGCGTGCTATATTGGCTCTCAGAGTGTCCTTCTGGACAAAATATCCAGTATACACCTGTATAAACACATCATGGAATGGGATGGGTGAGCAATTAGCTCACAGGTCAGGTGCAAGGGGTTACAGTGAATGAGGTGACATTAGACTGAAGACCTGTACCGGTGGGGTTTCATAGAGCTCTTCAACATCTTCATAAATTACCTGGATGCTTAGTAAGTCTTGGAAGAAGTACTAAGGAAGTTCATGGAAAATACAAAATTGGGAGGAGTTGTTGACTCCATCACAGACCTTGCAGACTGATCTTGATCAATTAGAGGGCTAGGCAACCATCAACAGTATGAAGTTTAACAAGGGGAAGTGCTGGATTATGCAGCTGGGATGGGGCAAACCTGGATGTCTGTATAGACTGTGGAACAAGAGACTGGAGGGCAGCTCCACGGAATGGGACCTTGGGGTCCTGGTCAGTGGCAAGTTAAATGTGAGGCAGCAGTGCCCTGGCAGCCAGGAGGACCAACTGTGTCCTGGGGTACAGCCAGGCAAGGGAGGGGATTGTCCTGCTCTGCTCTGCACTGGGGCAGCCTTACCTCGAGTGCTGGGGGCACGTCTGAGTGACAGAATGGAAAAAAGACATTGAGCTATTAGAGAACATCCACCGGAGGACAATGAAAGGGTCTTGGATGAAGGCCATATGAGGAGTGGCTGAGGTCATTTGGTCTGCTCAGCCTGAAGAAGAGGAGACTGAGTTGCAGTTACAACTTCCTTGGGAGGTGAAGAGGAGTGGCAGGCACTGATCTCTTCTCTCTGATGACCAGTGACAAGACCAGAGCTAATGGCCTGAAGTTGTGTCAGGGGAGGCTTATGTTTGCTATCAGGAAAAATCTTTTTCACTCAGTGGGTGGTTTTGAGCACTGGAACAGATTCCTCAGCAAAGTGCTCACAGCACCAACCCTGACAGAGCTCAAAAAACACTTGGACAACAGTCTTAGGCACATGGTGTGATTCTTGGGGATGTCTTGTGCAGGGCTAAAACTTGTATTCAATGGTCTTTGTGGGTGCCTTATAAGTAGGAATATTCTGTGATTCGGTGACCTCTCCTGTGATCTGTGATTCTCTTGTCACCTCTCCATTATAAAGCACAAAGCAGAGGCAACAGCTGGAAAAATGAATTATCAGAGCAACAGAGAATGAAGCTGTTCTACACAGTATAACAATATTTTTGTCCTGGGCTTGAATAACAGAGGCAAAAAAAAAATTTAAATTAAAAATTGAAATATGGAGACTTAAATAATAAAACTTAAAATAATAAAAATACTTCCAAGATAAATACTAACACTTTTCATTCCACTGAGTGGAATGAAAAAGATCAAGTCTCCTTACTTTGACATACACATATAGTCAAGGCAGACACACTCCTGTATGTGTTGGTAGGACAAAAGCTTTGCACATATATGCTTGACAGTGTTCAAAAACACCACTGCACTAACATATATAAACTAAAGAGAGTATCTTTTTTCCAATGCCAGCCTTGCTTAATTGTGTGTAGAGTGATAATCATATACTAGTAATCTCCTGGAGCATCAACACTTCCCAAAAAGAATCTGGAAAAACACATCCTTGACATGAGAGTTTCTAGTCATGGTAAATGTCCTTCAGTTTCAAGGTTACATTCAAACTAGCATTACTTTCTGCTATTCTTCTTCAAGGTAGGAAAAGAAAACCCAAGGAAAGGAAGTTAGTATTTATTGTGAGTGACAGAGTCTCATCTTATGTGGCAAACAAGAAGTCTGCTTCTTGGTATCCAACGGGTTCTCAAAGACGGCTCTAAAACACAAATCAGAGCTATCACTGATTCAGTGAGAAGAATTTGTCAGAAGTGTGGTGCAGGAGTTCTTTCAGATCTGATTTAAATATGCAACATGGAAGCCAACTACCACAGCACATGTACCACAGATACTACACAGAAACATTTTAGTGACAGATACCTTGTGCCTGTCACTAAATAGTGTGAAGGCAGCTCCCATCTACCTGACTTTCCTCAGCAGTACAAGAAGTTCAACTCCCAGCAAGCTGCAGCTCAAAGCAGTGAGGAAGGTACTTCTGGCTTTGATCAACGCTACTTTACATCCACACATTGGCTGACAGCATCTCTCCTCTGTCACAGCCAGCCACCACGATTTCAGGTCCCACTGGCTTTGCCCATCCCTCTACAGCACAGATATCCCCAGGCAATGGTGAGATGCTGCTTCAACATTAACATTCACCTCCTCTCTGTTCTTCCAAGTAGCTGCTTCTGAAAGCAACAGAGTTTAAGCTACCAAACATGCTGACTATGTGTCCAGAGCACCCAAATCTGGGGGGAAAAACAGACTTGGCCAGTGTTCTTGAAAGGCTGAAGATCCCCACTGCACATGGTGGCATCACTCAATAAGGAGCTTTTCTTTACAAGGATGTGGAAGCTTCTTACATCATCCAGTTACAGCTAATCCTTGGAATCCACTCCAGCTTTTACAGCTAGTCTGATATGCAATTAATTATTTTGTATGGGAAGCTATGATAACTATCTTCTTACCTTAAACAACAAAGAAACACATCAAAACACTTGTTTTCAGCCAAGCTTCATGTTAGCTGGGAAGCTGAAATAGGACTGGAATATGTTGGCAAGAAAAGCTGTAGAATGTGCATTGTCAAGAACACGACTGGATACAGATCTGGACAGACTGCAGGTGACCCTGCATGAGCATGGGGGTTGCATTAGGTGATCAGAAGAGGTCCCTTCCAACCTCAGTGATTCTGTGATTCTGCCTCTGGTAGTCTTTCTTCTGTACTTGACTGAAATGTTAGAATACAAGTTATACTGGGTATGTTTTTGTATTTTCTCTTGTTGTTAAACTAAATAGTCCCTATTGACAAAATATGCTCTGTTCAGGTTCAGCTCGTGCTCAGAGCTGGGATGGGAAGCTCTACAATGTTCAAGAGTGTCTTTAGATTGCCCCCTTCTGCCCATCCTCTTTGCCCCCCCATTTCATTACCCTGCACATCACAGTGAAGATACTTGTTCTCCAGTTTCTTGTGCTTATAAGACTCTGGTTTCTGAAAATACACAATTACAAAGGAAACTGTGATGCAAGAAGACAGCTGAGTCAATCTATCAACTCCATACTGTGGAGGGTTGCCCCTATTCCTCACATCTTTATGCCAGCACTGAGGATCAGCAGATAACTTTGTCAGCAGTTCTTTATGGCTGTAATAACCTTTACCTCACAGTGCATTGAACTTCTCCTACAAGGTCAGAAAAGTACAAGATTTAACACAGGAGATGCATGGGTTGCAGGAATAAGAAAAGATGCTGTCAAATGGAGTCTGACTTCATTTGGTGGCTCATCATGTTGTCTAACCACTCATCACCAGGACTGAAGTTCAGGTGTATCAGATTGTTCTAGCACTGTGTTTGGACAGCGAAGCTGTTCTGGACCTTCTATCCTCAACTGGCTCATTTCCACACTTGCTACGACACCATCTTCCCAGTGAGGCTGACACCAACTGTAGTCTGCTCTATGTTGAAGTATGTACAGCACATCTAATTACATTTTAGGTAAAACATGTCTTGTGTTCTCCAAACTCCATTCTAAATAGCTAGTGACTCAATGTCTAAACACCAATTTCTTGAATGAGTGTGGCAAAATAAAGCTATCATAATCCAAGAGGTCATCTACTGGAAACAGCTTTTAGGGTTTGTGTAAAACAGTGAGCTTTCATTCATACATACTACCAAATGTGACAGCCTATTCCATTGTCTCCTCCATGTGCTAAGTACCTTAGAGTTGAATTTTTTATTCTTTCAAGTCTACTTCCCTGTTTAAAAGGATGACTCTCGCTTCACACATCTTAACTGTGGTGTAGAAATTCCCTCTTTGAGAGTAAAGACCTGACAAAACCAAAATTTCTCAGGGAATACAACTCTCTATTGTGGCAATCCTTCTCTTTTCTGAGCATACATGTTTAATTCACTCTGGATGTTACAGTAAAAACTCAGCTCCCTGATGCATTAGTATGTAATACCTATTTTGTTAAGACATGGTGCACTGTCCAGGACACGATTCAGAAAACTCCAGATTCAGTCCTATTCTGTTAATTTGTTTACCATCTAATCCTGGCATCCTCCCAAGCCTTTAGTTTCACTTTGTTCAAGAAGTCCCAACATGGATAAATGTAAAATATGAATAATAATCTCAGAACTGAATACAGCTAAAAAAAATAAAACAAAATATCCTACCAGTCGATTAGGCAGAGTATCTCACTGTCTCATGCAGGTCTCATTCTTATCTGAAAAATCATCTACCTTTCTGTAGTGATAAATTTTAACTTGTAGTGATTGCTATGAAAAAAAAGACCAAACCAAAAACCAAAAACCAAAGAACAAACCAATCAAACATCCCCAAACCAATGAATAAAAATATGCTAATACCCCCCTTATTTTCTCAAATTGTTTTCCAGTTAAGTATTTTCAAGACTGCTAGACTGTCCAACACCTTACCAGACATCCAAGAGATTAAGTGAAGAAAACTAAGCTTTCCTTTACCCTGTAAAGCCTCCTTCTCATAATAAACAGCAACAGGGCAAATCTTCTCCAGTCTGAGGAACCTTTTGACACGGCATCAGCCAATACAGCGTTTAAGGTCACTAAAGAATATGCTCAGGTGCTACAAATTGTTTAGCTTTATATTTATTAAATAGTAAGAAACCTGACTGAGGAATAATAGATTACAGAGATAAAACTGTCCTCTGACAACAACAGATTGATAGTTAATCTGGTATGTAGCCAGAGCCAGTAGAGTATTTTACGAGAAGGAATATCTTTGCTCTAGAACTGCTGAAAAGCAAACCTATCTCTTCCAGCACAAATGGAATTTCAAAGCAGGGAATGATAATGTTGTTTTTATATTGGCTTCCTCAGAAAACAAACAGAAAGACTAAGGTAGTCATTACCACAAGAAAACTCTACAATCAGTTCAATATGCATACATCCCTACATTCTGTCAATTATAAGGTATCTGCTTGCTATTCATTCTACAAAAATATCAGCTCTAGGACCGGTGTTTTCACCAAAACTTTGGGCTTCATAAACACGGAAGAACTTCTGAGGTATGATAGGGTCTGACAAGATCCAGATGTCCTAATGGATGAAATACATTTTTAGCTGTAAGTGATCCACTTTCAGTCAGACACTCACAAGTCTATGGAACAGCATGGGATTCACCTGAGAGTACTAAGGGAACTGGAAGAAGCACTTGCCAAGCTGCTCTCCAGTATTTATCATGAGTCCTGGATAACCAAGGACATCTGATGGCTAAGGTTGGCTAATGTGATGCTCAGCCATAAGAAGGGTTAGAAGGAAGATCTGAAGAGCTACAGATCAGTCTGTCAGCCTGACCTTGATGCTGACAAAGGCTATGGAACAGATCATCTTGAGTATGATCACACAGCACATGCCAGACAACCAAGCGATCGAGCCCAGCCAGCACAGGTTTGGGGAAAGGCAGGTCTCGCCTGACCAATCTCATCTCCTTTTATAACCAGGTGACCTCCCCAGGGGATGAGTGAAAAGTTGTCTACCTGGACTTCAGCAAGGCCTTTGACACTGTCACCCAGCATTCTCCTGGAAAAGCTGGCAGCCCATGGCTTGGACAGGAGCACTCTTTGCTGAGTTAGAAACGGGCTGCACAGAGAGGGGAATGGTGCTGCATCCAGCTGGGGTGTGGGCACAGGTGGTATTTCTCAAGAATTAGTATTTGGCCCAATCCTGTTTAAAATCTTTACTGATGATCTGTATGAGATCGACTGTACTCAGCATAATTCACTGGTGACACCAAGCTGTGTGGGAGTGTTGCTCTGCTGGAGGGCAGGAAGGCTCTGCAGAGGGATCTGGACAGGCTGGATCAATGGGCCAAGGCCAAAGGTGTGAGGCTCAATAAGGCCAAATGTCAGATCCTGCCCTTGGGTCAAAACAACCCTGTGCAATGCTACAGGCTGGAAAGCTGCCCAGCACAAAAGGAAGATGCTGGTCAACAGCACCTGAATGTGCACCAGGACTGTGCCCAGGTGGCAAAGAAGGCCAATGGCATACTGGCCTGTATCAGCAATAGTGTGGCCAGCAGGACCAGGGCAGTGATTGTTCCTCTATACTCAACACTGGTGAGGCCACACCTCAAGTTGGGTGTCCAGTTCTGGGCCCCTCACAACAATAAACACATTTACGCACTGCAGCAAGTCCAGAAAAGGGCACAGGAGCTGGTGAAGGGCTGGAGCTGGAGAGGGTAATGCCTAAGAGGAGCGGCTGAAAGAGCTAGAGTTGTTTAGCCTGAGGAAGAGGAGGCTCAGGGGTGACTTTTATCACTCTCTGCAACTCACATTGAGGAGATTGTAGCCAGGTGGAAGTCAGTATCTTCTTCCAGGCAACCAGTGATAAGAGGACACAGACTCAAGCTGCACCAGGGGGGTTCAGGTTGGACATTAAGAGGAATTTCTTTCACCAAAAATGCCAGCCATCGCACAGACTGCCAGGGGAGGTGGTTGAGTCACCATCCCTGGAAGTATTCAGTAAATGACTGGACTGACAACCAGTGCCATGGTTGACAATGTGGTAGAAGTAGTGGTTTGGCAGAAGGCCAGACTTGATCTTGGAGAACTGTACACCAATATACACAGTATGAGAAACAAACAGGATTTATCAAGCACTGATAAACAGTCAAGCACTGGGTAGCTCCCAGAGCTGTGACTTCTTTGGTGCCAGCAAGACTTGGTGGAACAAGTGTCACACCTGATATGCTGAGATGGAGGCCTGCAGGTTATTCAGGAGGGATAGGCAGGGCAGGCAATGTAAAGGAGTTGAACTGTATGAAAAGGGGAGGTTTGACTACACAGCTCTTACTGTTGTGATGACATCGGTGAGAGGCCCCAGTTTCAAAGGAGTGTTGTAGTGTCTGCTACCAACAGGCACTCAGGAGAAATCCCTGGGTTGGTATCTTGTTCTTACTGGAGATTGCAAGTTCCCAGACATGTACACCAAACACTGGACTGCTGTGACAAGCAAATCTGGGAAATGTGTGAAGTTTGTAGGAAATAACTTCTGGTCGCAAGTACTCAGTGAGTCAACTAGGAAATACGGCCTCCTAGGCAGAGGACTGTGTCAGAGGAGGTTCAGACTTGATGTTATGAAGCATTTCTTTACCAAGAGGGTGATTAAACACTGGAATAGGCTTCTTGGTTGATGCCCCAAGCCTGACAGTTAATGTCAGGATAATGCACTTAATAACATTCTTCTAACTTTTGGTCATTCCTGAAGTGGTCAGGCAACTGGACTAGATGATCACTGATAGATTCCTTCCAAATGAAATATGCCTTTTCTATTTATTTTGCAAATACTTATCACTTTTTTGTGTACCAAGTCAACATTTGCATGAAGCTATTATAAATGCCAAGATCCCTTTTTCCCAAGCTTCAAAGTCCACACAGAAGAAAATTCACATTTTTCAATGTATTGAGAGTCTTTTCTGTCCATGGCTGTAATTAAGATTACAAAGAAATTTTATGGGCCAGAAACATGGCATGAGGAGGTTTCATAACTCTTCAGAGAGCCCTGGTCTTTATAACTCTGAACAACCCTCTATTATTAGCCAGGTAAACTTGTATTTGCATCCTTTACCAACTCACTTGTTACAATTCTGACCAGCATGCGTCCAAGTGTTACCCCTGAGGAATCCCACCATAACTTCCTATCTTTCAGAAAGTAAATTATTGCAGGCTTGCTCCATTTCCAGCTTTTAAACCAACTAAACATCCATGCAAGGATGTTGCCTAATTCTCTGAAAGCTTTTGGAAAAGAACCATGGAAATTCAAGCAAAAGTTTTGAGAGAAGATCTAAGAGTTTAGGCTTCTCTTGCACTGCCATTTCTGAATCACCATCACATCATGTCTGAATCACTCACAAAGTTCAAGAAACTGAGAAGAGCTGAGCATGTACAAGGAAAAAGTCCCCTAAACATACATACAACTCAGTAAGGAGGTTTATATTCATACTGTAACATGACATTTTGTCATGTTGCCAGTACCAAATATAAATTTCTTATTACTTTTTACAAAAAAGACCCACAAAAAACCCCCACAAAATCCACTTTAATTTACATGCCTACATGCATCTCACACCTCTGCTGTAAAGTTCCCTCTCCCTCAGGGTTTCAGCTGCTTGCACCCCAAGGATTCAAGGCTGAGCTCAAACACAGTAAAACTATACAACTTTGACTCCAGATTCTAAGAAAACAGCTAAGTTGTGAGAAAGACTTGCGACAAAAATACGTAGAAAGGTAACAAATGAGACAGGAATTGCAAGTCTAAAATAGCAATCATTAATTGCTCAGAGACACATGGCAAAGTAATTAGTCAAATAGAAAGGAAAAAAATTCTGATAAAAAAAGGTGAAGGTGGGAAGGTCACTGCCATTCATCATATTTTTCAAAGCATTAGTGCTGGAGGTGAAAGCAAACAACTCAGCAACACTACTGATCTGTCCAGAGCTATTGAAACAGATTCTTCTCCCAGCTGAGGTCTATCTAGACAACAAAGACTTGTAAGCCTATTTATCGTCAGCCCCATTGCTCCTGAAGGCTGGGTTACAATCTGTGACTGCTAGTCACTACTTGGTAACTTTGTACTTTTGCATATAGCTGTGCAAAATATATTGCTACAAGTAAGATGCTCAAGCAAACTGATCTAAAAAAGGGAGGTAACAGAAATATGGACACAAAGTTAGCCTCAATACAATCTGCCTGAACCTTGAAGAGTGAAAACATGACCAACCTCCAACTTAGAGTGACATTTGGGGACTTGAACTCACTAAATAGGAAAAATGTCCACTACTTGTGGTTGCAAAAACACTGAAACTGCAGTTTCCTAGATAAAATTCCTTCCCTTCAAACAGAAGTTTTAGAGATGCAAAGTTATTCAGAAGTGATACTCTCCAAAGCACAATCCCCAAATTAAAAGCTTAGAGACACTGAAAGTGTATTAGGTTTGCTGCCTGCTGGTTTTTAACTATGCTACACTGAGTAGAATGAGTACAAAAACCACTGTGTTCTTCTTTAAGAAGATAATAAAAGAAACACCAGGCATATTTTTGAGTCTGGCAGACACTCCCAGAGTAAGAAACCAAGACAAGTAGTTCAGGTATCAGGTATCTTTACTTCCACTAGAGAGTACAGTCTGTCTTCTGTATTTCAGAGATTTTACAGAGTTGTACACCTGCAGACAATATGTTTGAACCAGAAACTGATTTAAGAGATGTACAGTAGCTTTCATATAAGAAGTCCCAGTTCAAACTTCTCCATGCCTAAGCCATAATTACCGTTTTGTAAGTCAGTAAACTGAGACAGGCTTTAGAGTCTCATTAACAGTTCTCTACAATAAGACTGATTGTGCCAAAATAACTTGATAGTTCTGACTGCTGTTGTACTATGCCCATTATATTACAATGTTTCCATGGATTTAATCAGTGCTTATTTATGCTTAAATGACTTTATTTGCATGCTAGAAAGAAAGAGATAGACCCAACAGATAACAAGCAAATGGATAATGAATAGAGAACAAAGATCCTGGATGAACAGGACTCACTGGAACATTAGTTACAAAAAAGGCTAAAATTTGCTGCATGAATTAAGCAATTCAAGACATAACAGCTTGCTCTGTAGATAACACAGGAACCAATCAGCAACCATCAAAACAAATTGCTTCTGACTGCTTACATTTCTAGTGTTTGTAGTAAGGTGTTACAAACACATTTTATATATCTGTGAGAATACCATACATGCATGCAAAGGTGTTATTCCTCAAGAGCTGTTATTCAATTTGGTCAATTTCTCTGTTTTTTTTTTTTCTTTTTTTTTTTTTCTTTTTTGGGCATTTAATGCTTTTACATGAGAAAAGACTTAGTAGGAACTAAAGGAACTTCAAGAAGACAAATATTCAATACTCTTCTGTGGTACATTTTGATAGATACAAAAGAAGTTGAAAGTCTTCATTGATATCACTGGCCTTTTAAAGTTAAACGAAGCCTTGATGCAAAGTTGCATGACACCATAAATGACCCATGAATGCAGAAGAATGGATAGAAATACAGTAGCTGAAGACACTCCAGCCAGTGGTGATGGCAACTCCTGGGTCAGACCTGAGTGGACACTCGGCCAGATACCAGTTCCTAATAAGAGAGGCAATGACACTCTTGGTAATCAAGGGGTAACAGGCATCAGAAGGAGGGCAGAAAGGAGCTAAGCTGTAATCTCTCCCCCTAGCATTACCACTCTTCAATTTCATCTCTTATTGTATCATAAACCTAACTTACACAGCAAAACTCCTTGGCTTAAGATGTGAGAAAGACCTCTGGAAAACTATAGAATAAAGATAAATACAGTTAGACCTCAGGCTGTTCACAAAGGATGTTGGTAGCTTGTAGCTTTAAGAGGAGGTAAACCCACCAACAAACCAAAGTATAAAAAGCAATTGGGGGAAAAAACCTAAACCAAGAACAACAAACATGGCATGGAGATCACATGTCATCAGCTATTTGAGTTGTAATAAATGGGGTCAGTTAATGATGCCAAGACATCAACCCCAGGCACTCACTCCAGAACACTACAGAGGCTCACCTTCCTTCTTCAAACCAGTAGTCCAGTCAACAGTGATTTTCTAGGGTTTCAAAAATTTGGGAGTGGAGTGGTGGGGGTGTGGGGTTTTTTGTCACTGCCACAGAGTATGAAGGGAAATGCAGGTACACATAAAATAACATTTGGCAAATGAGCACTGGGAAATCAATAGGCTACTGGCATCTTCCATAAAAGTGGCTCAATACTTACTGTGCACACATGAGGCCAGTTCTCAAGCTGATAGAGCACTTCTGGGCTAAGGTCTTCCCAGTACATTTCCTGATAGATCTGAGGCATCTTTGATATCCTGACCCCATTGCTGTACTTGCTCAGAAGCTCCTTAATGCGACTTTGAACTTCATGGACATCGGCAGCAGAAGAGCCAGGGGCAACAGTATGTGTCTCTGCAGCGTTCAAACTATCTGTTACAAAAAATACAGCCTTGAAGTAAACACAGTCCTACAAACTAAGACAGATTCTACAAAGTAAGACAGATATTACCTCTGTACTTAAAAACTAAACATGGCAGTATAGCACCAACTCTAAAATATGTCTCTCCTGTCCAGCATGGCTAGTTCAGTCACTTCCTATGGCAAAGAACTTCAGAAATCTCAGACATTTAGTAACTACCTGAAGATGAATCTTCAATCACTGTAATTATATTTGTAAGATGTTGCTACATGTTACTCCTGAAGGGATTCTGGAAGAGGATACAGAAACCTCTGCTCCACAGCAGCTGAGACACTGCACTAAGGCAGCATGGGAAGAGGGGCACAAGGTAATTTTTTTATGAGTACAAATACACCAAAGATACTGCATGACAACCAAGAATGTTCTTCTATTTTCAGATGGGTGTACAAATCAGACCAATGATTTGCCTTTCATTCCAAGATATGTCCTGAGGAAAAATCTCCACCCAGCAGGCAGCTTTTCTGTGCCACTGCATCCAAGGAAGCCCTCCAGTGGTGCAAGGAAAGTGACAACTGTTCAGATGCTCTGGGCAGTTTCATACATTGTGTGTAGGAATTAGGCAGTCATTATTCCAGGAGGAGATTCACATCACTAGCTTACCTGCTGCCTCATCTCTACTCCTCTCTTTCATGGGGTATATTTGCTACCAGACCTGAAGCTTCACAAATCAGGCTGACAAGTCTCAAAGAAAGCAACCATCATTTTGCAAGCCCATCAGCTGCACAACTGTCGAGCCATGCAGGCAGAAGAGTATTTGCTGGATAGATACATTAGTAATGCTGCTTACTCTTGAAAGCCAGGATTTCATCCTTATAACCAGATTCTTACCCCGCCAGTGAAGTTAAGCTTACTCCTCCTGTTTCCAAACTCCTCACACTGGCTTTCTGATTGGCTTTGACACTTACTGCCCAATGTTTTTCCTAGAAGACTGAGAGGCAGACAAGCAAACACACATTTCCTCAGCACAATGAAGTAAGAGTGAAAAGGTTCACTCACAGAATTTGATTCCTCATGCACACCCATCTTCATTCAAAACAACTAAACTACTAAGACGGATTTTTTTTTAAGATGACACCCACTCTGAGTAGTCAACAAATAATTTCTTAATGAGCATACCACTTGACTCTGTGGAAGAGCTTCTGGACAGGTGAACTTGCAGCTCCTTTTGAAACCGTGGTGGGACAGTCAGTCTCTTCTCAGACCTAAAATTTGAAAGAAAATTGCTTAGAATCATTCTTCTGTCTCTAAATAACATTGCATTTGCTTCTAAGACTTACACATAAAATAAGATGCATTCCACACACTCCTAGAAAGCCTCCTGCACAAGATGAGTAGTCACAATGTCCTTGTCAGGAAGGCAAACTGATCAGCAGTAACAGGACAGATCAACAGGTGGTTTCTAGTTTTTACTAATTTTTCTCATTATTGTAAGAAACAAAACACAGTAAAAAGCCATTTGCAAAGGAAAAGCATCTAGGAACACATAGGCATTCAAGGTCTTTTTGTGGATGCTGTTCGTTATACAGTTTAACAGGCTCTTCTCTGAAGATCTCTCCCACTGAAAGCACACAAATGTCATGCTTGTAGGTGATCTTCTGGGGTCCCCCAGAGAGCAGTAAATTTCACTTGGGAATACAGGCACCAAAATGAGCTCTTGATACTGAAGGGGGCACAGCACTGTGTAGGTCACAAAGACCTGGGAAAAAAACCAGCTGCGGAATAATTACATACACTGCAAGCAAAAGGGAACAAGAGTTGGAGAAGAGAATTCAAAATCTAGGTAACATCACCACAGCATGGCAGGTTGCTTTGAACCAGGCATCTCCTGACCAGAGCAAACCCTGCACATGCACTAGGCAGGCTTTGCAGAAGATCTCTACCCAGGGGCCAGTTCTGGAATTCAGGGACAACAGTGGAGCAAGCCATAAAACCCATGAGCTGCAGAAATACCAGGGGTGATTTTCACAGCTTCACCTGGACTCTGAGAAGGTAGGACAGCAGTTCAAGCATGATGCTGAGGCTAGTTGCAACAGGAAATCAAGACCAAGTAGCCTTATGTGTCATCACACTGACTTTTAATCTGAGCATATCCATGAGTCAGAAAGAGACCTCCCACATCCACATCTCTTCTAAGGAGCATCTTAAAAGGTTTAACACTAATTTGTCTCCTCTGCTTTTATGCTGTCCCTGATAGATGAAACCATTGTTCCTCTGTTAACTGTGGGATATTGTACCAAAGACCATACTTCTGTTCCGAGTCATGTCCCACAGCACTAGCTGTGAGGACAGGCACTGCCTATCTCAGAAATTTACAAAACAGGAGTCATGTTCAGAAGTGCTATGCAGCAGCAGATCAACTACAAGCACATTTATGAAACTCAGAAAGTACAAAAGCAAAGCCACCCACACAAAATCAAAACTTACATTTACACCTGGAACTTGCTGAGTATCTGAAAAGCCTCTTACAACACTTCATCTGAATTATATAAAACCCCTCTACTTTCTGGGCATAGCTCAGATGCCCACACAAAGCAGCAGAGTCTCTTTTTAGAAGGCGGCTGTGGGTGCCCATGCAGATGCTATGAGAAATCCAGGATCCCAATTTGTACGTATATCTACCAGTATGGACAACTCTAAGCTGAACAGATAGTCAGGCTAAAAAAGTCCTCTTAATGGAAGCAGGCTCAAAAGAGACTACCACCTGTGCTAGGCAGAAAGCAAAACAATCCTATGAAATAGCCCCATGGGTAGTGGAGACTGTCCCGCTACCCCTGCCTGCCAATAGGAATCCATAGCTGTGTTCCAGTCCTCTGTGCCATACACACTTACATCACTTTAAGCCCCAGATCAGGTGACACAAATGATGTGACTGCAGGGTAGGCCAGCCTGAACTGCAGGAAAGTTCCAGTGAGGAAGAGGGCAGATGTTCCCTGCTTAAGCCATGTCATGTGAACACCCGGGAAAGGAACCTTGAACAGAGGACTGATGATTCCCTTCTGCTGCATGTAAAAGCTAATTGGATTTGGGATCCTCTCAGTATTTAGACACTACATGTAGTGTCTTCCTATGCTTTTTGTTGAGGTTCAACAGTTTCCCACAATGGGCAGTGACATCAGCTTTGCGCCCAGTCACCAGTTTCAAGCCCTGCAATCATACAAGTATCATGTAATGTGCTGCTTGCTCACACAGATCATGATGGTCATACGTATCCAGCAATGAAATGGAATTCATCCACAGCCAGACAGTGCCAGGGCCAACATGCTTCCTTTCAGTTTGCAGGTATGGACAACTCAGCTACTTGCAAGGCCTCGTGTTGCTCAGCTGCTAGAAGCCTGCTCCCAGCAAGAGACCTCCTAACCACACCAGCAGCCAGGCCCTTCACAAATGCATGAACAGCCGTGCAGCCCTGACAAGTCCCCAAGTGTAGCTCCAGCTGAGCAGCTAGTCACATCTCACTGCCATACATTACTGCCTCACAATGAATGGAAGCAATGCCCTTCCTGCCAATTGCCTTACCTTGGTAAGGCCCCTATCACCCCAGTCTACTCTTTGGCCCTTGGACAGCGCTATCTAAGCAGCAAGGCCACATGTTGGCCAGCAGCTAATGGCTCCTGCTGCTTCAAGCAAGAGGGTTCACCAAGTACCTGAACCTATTCTCATCCATGCTGCTGCCTTCCAGCATCAAGGATCTCTGCAGTTAGCCTTACCATCAAGGTCTTTCCCTGCTTCTGAGGGTCCACAGCAACATAGTCAGGATAACCTGAGAGCTTGCTGCTATAAAGACAACCCTCAGACCCTGAAACAGCATCTGCAAGAAAGCCTTGGACAGCTACCTTCAGCATTTCTCTGTTGTCATGTGTAACAGAACTGGGAAGACAAACAACCTGTTCCCCTTCCACCTAGTGCTACATAGGGGCAAGCCCCTGAAGCTGTAATCATGAAAATCTCAAAAAAAATATCACAGAGTACTACAGAGGTGGGACATAGACTTTGGTAATCACAAGGAAACCACCATTTGCAGCCTCAGTGAGGAGCTTCACTATGTGATACTGCATGGAGCACCAATACCTGTCAGCATCCAAACAAAGTCTGTCACTGACAGGACATTATGCTGAGGCAAGGAACACACATCTGCCACAGCAGGACAGATATTCAACAGAAAAGGAGAAAAGAGAGATCTCTATGTGCAACCACGAGAGCATGGATGTCCTTTCCTACGATGTGGGTACATGGAGGGGCAGGGTGGGTAACAGAACGTCAAAAACTGCACAAAGGTAACAGCTCACTCCAAACTGGGAAGTGGGGCAGAGTCTGTCACCTTCAGGACTTGTCTCAGTCAACCTGCGCTGTGAAGGCTCAGCCATTCTCACAGGCAAGTGTTGACACCTCTGCTGGAACAGTGCCCTCAAGTCTGTGCCAGATAACTATGAGGCTGCTGGCAGCCCAGGATTTCTGGGGATGCTGTTCATAATTCCACTCATTTGCACACTGTTTTTTGAAGTCAGGACCTCCTGCCTCCGAGAAGCTTTCCCTCCTACAATTCCCAAAGTACAAGCAGCTACAACAGTTCAGGAGGTACAGAATGTCCCCAGCAGCAAGAACACTTGGATCTTGCCAGTCCTGCTTCAAACTGGCCAAGTTGAAACAAATTAATCCAGTCACGTGGCCACTATACAACCTCGTATTCAAACAGACTATGAATCTCACCTCCCCTAACTTTCCCTTCACTATGTATCCAAGCTAAGGATAGCATTTGGACACTGCAAAAGCACAAGATGTCTCCTCTTCTAAAAATACATGAGCCAAAGCAGACTTTGCTTGCAGCTTCTCCTACAGTGCAGGGCAGAAACTGCCACAGAAAGAACAGCAGAATACTTACCTAGAAGGAGCTCAGGAGAGACAGCCAGAGATGAACAAAGATAACACAAGATGTAGCAGACTACATTAGGAATAGCCAGAAGAAGAGTGACATCTAACTAATTTTATTTTATGCATTACAAATCTTTAAATGCTATAAAATACTTCCTGTATTTTCCTTACAGTAACTAACTTGGAGAAAACTCTAAGTGCTCTTTTTTGTTTTGCCTAAGGCAAAGTGCCTCTGCCTTTCAGGGAAGTGCAACTCACCTGCACACACAGAAAAGGGAAGGCCCAAACACAGCTGTTCCTACTTTTCTGAGTCACAGCAGGATGGCTTGGTCCCTCTCTCCTCTGCACAACAGACCCCTGATAGCACATGGATTCATGCAGGTGACTGGTGCAGGATGTGCCTGTTTTCTGTGGATCTTCCAGAAAGAGCAGGCACCACAGCAGGTTTAAGCTGTTGCGCTCCTCTGGACTACTTCACAGCTACGCTGCCGTGCAAGTGGCACACCGCTGCCATTGCCATTCAACACCAGGCTGACTTCCAACCCAGCCCGGGCTGGAGCCCTCCCCCTGCAGAGGATTACTGCCACAATCACAGCTCCAGCCGACTTAGCACAGCCACAATGAGCAACAGCAAACACTTTCTCACCACTGTCAGCTGACGGCCCAGGGCAGCCGAAAACAACACAGAAAGAAATGATGGGGCAGCAGCTGACTAAGCCACCCAGATTAGAGAGGCTCAAATGGGGCTGAAAAGCAGCATGTACCGCTAACCCAGCAGAACTGCAGCTCCAGCCCTCATCTCAGTTCACCCAAACATGGTCAGGTGGCTCCTGGCTCCAAGAACGCTGAGAAAGGACCCAAACACTGATGCTGCAACACAGAAGTCATGCAAGAGAGAAAGAGCAGCTGCCTGAAGACAACCATCACCCTCAACACACATCACCTGTCCCTGCACACAAATCTGCTCCTCCTGCTTTCTGTCACACAACCACGGTTGTCTGGCCACAACCGCTCCCTCCTGGGCCAGGGCAACAGCCCCACACTCCCTTGCTGTGACACCTTTGGCCACATTTCTCCCCAGAAAACATGGGAACAGGCCAAGAGCAGAAACCAGCTATGGCAGCATCCAAAAAGGCAAAACATCATCTCGTCTCCTTCCTGGGGTTCCATCCTATGTTCTGACTTCACCCGCTGCAAGGGCAGAAGCCTGGATTCCCACTGGACCCCAAAAGGCATTACTTACATGGTGGCATCCACGGGTCCATCACGCTTAATTTCCCCTCACTTGTGCACACGTGCACACACACATACACACACTGACCTGTTTACCACAGTGACATGCCTCTGCATGGGGATTTCTTTAGGTGGTCCACTCCCAGCAGCTGAAGGTAAGGCAGATCGGGCACTCTCCACAACAGGTTTCACACCTCCACATGCCACTTCTCTGCCTCGGGGCAGGCGAGGAACAGGCCTCTTACTGCCTTCTTCTGGCATGCTCAAAGACCGAGGTTGACGCAAAGTTCCTTTGGGCTTTCCTAAAGAGTTTGCAGGTACAGCCATGAGTAGCATTCTCCTCCACCCAGTCTACTTGCATCTCCCTGGCACCTTCTGTACTGCCATCCAAAGGGTTTCTTCTCTACTCTGGCTTGTGGACACCTGAACTCCCACCACAGCAGATGTGGCCAAGTTACATGCACAGAGGGACACACCATGTTAGCATTCAGGCCACATTGGGATAAACAAACTCTTGGTCACTTTACTATTTACGTGCTGCATCAATTTTGAAGGTTTCAAACACTTCCAAGGGGATTGATGTGCAAGAACAGTGAACCAACCTGCCTTTATAATCCCTGTCATTCAACTGGGATATGAGCCATTAGCTCAGCTATCCAACTGGCACCCTTGTAAAAAAGCAAGAAGCAGCAAACACTTCATTACACACAACACACAATACACACGAACTGTGAGACCCACTGTTGCTCCAAGCTGCCAACTAGCAAGCAAATGGGTCTTGCCTGGGCTTAATCCCAGGCCCAATTCCACAGACAGTCACACAACAGCACAGCAGTGAGGAAAACCTGACACACACTTTAGGGAAACACTGCTATAGCAGCTTATGCAAAAGGTAAGAGGTAAAAGAGCTGAAAATGGGCATCAGAACTTTTGTGGCACTGTGGCACTGGCATCAGCAACAGGAGCTGCTGAAGTAGCCACAGATGATGCTGCAGGGACTCCTCACTGTGAGAAAATAGTTCAATCCTCTCACTCCACAACAGGCAAAGGCCAGCCATAAAGAACAAGCAGGCTCATTGCCACATTTTTTTTGCCTGCATCTCAACCATGTTTCTCACAGAAGCAGGAGCACATGAAAGTGAAGCCAAGCATCTTCCAATGACTTTGTTTTTCAAGATCATTCACATCTCATATACACTCCTGAAAAAGGCTTTCCCTCTGATCATGGCTTTCAGATATAAGCACCCTTGTCAAGAACTCTCATCTTCCCAAGAACTCTCCACTTGGACCATGGAACTCATGGCCATAGGTGACACACTCTCACAGCCAAGATTTTTGCTGCAGCAGCTGCACAGTACTTTCATAAAGGCAGGCTCTCTAGAGCTGCCTATGGCTTACCTGATAAACTGACTGGAGATGTGTTCTTCAGCCTCATCTGACAGTTCACCTGCCGGACTGTTTTCTTCTTGGAACTCCTCTGTCGGGCCACCAGTTGAGCAACTCGCACAGTTTCACTGCAACTAACAGCATGGCAAATGACCTTGTTGGAGCAGGAAAGAGACAGGGGAAAAAGCAGTCAGTGAGACCCATGCTCATCCACAGCCTTCAGAATTACTTGTATCCCTTTCCAAGCCAGTAACTCTTGGATCATGCAAGCCAGCAGGCAGCTCAGGAAAAGCTTCAGCAGCAGACATGGATCTTGGAGATCTCACTTATGGAAAGTCTATGGGCTCTTTTTCCTCAAGGTCAGGATTAATAAGCAGAAGAGAGACAGTTTTCATGTTCGGACTTAGTTGTTTATTTTTTCTTATCTATTACATTCTCACAGACAGCGAGTTTGTCTGCACACTAAGCCAACAGTCTAGAAAATAGAGCCCCAGGTATCTCTTCCCAAGGCCTTTTAAGTGTCAACTACCCAATTATAAAATGCCAATTTATTTTTACTTATGACCCAATAGCCAAACACTTGTGTTCCGCACTGTGGACTTTCAGATCCAATCACACAATATTACTAAAATCCATGAAGAAGAAGGTGAAAGAACAAGGCAGGTTAATGTCCTAAACCCTCCACCTTGTTGCATATATATCACTATATTCTAAAACCTTAAAGTCTAAATTTCCCACTAATTGATGTAACACACTTCTGTTTAAACTACACACTCACAGTTTCAGTTCTATCAATTTCAGAAGCCTTTTCCATGGTCTCAAACACAGTGTTCTCTTGTGGGTCTGTGCCTGTCAGCACAGAGAGCATGAAATTCTCTGTGCCTAGGGTTCCAACACTCTCCTTTTGTGAAACCCCAGAAGAAACCTCAGTGAACCTCAGAAATCAGCAAACCAGACAACCAAAGCCTCTCCATTGCCCTTCCACATTAGGTTAGGCCCCTCTGAGAAACAGTCTGTTTCTCCCATCCCACAGGCCCACAGTCTTGCCTTGTAACTCTGGGAAGCCATGGGGTTGAAGCCTATCCTTATTCCTCCTGCCAAGGCTCACTAGAGGCTCTGGCACCACGATGGCCATGTGGAACACAGTTTCCTTTGCTCCACTTACCAAAGAAACTGCACAACTATCCTGGCTGCAACAATCGCCTCACAGGCACTGGGCTGGCCCCCAACAACAGCCCATCCTTGGATAACCATTCAACTGCTGCAAAGGCAGCTGGATGAGTACTCCTCCAGGACTTCATAATGACACAGGCAGTTACCCCAAAACTACTAAAAAGATGGAAGTCTGTAGTCTCAGTCATGTTCTGTGGTAGTGGCAGAGGTTGAGAAAGGGCCCCTTTCTCAGCAGTGCCATAGGGCCAGCACTGCTGTGTTGCTAGCCATGGCCTCCAGCAAACATCAGAGATGACCATTTTGCACAGGAGCAGGGCAAGAGAAACTCAGACCTTCAGAAATTTCACCAGCACCTCTGAAATTTAGCGAACATCAGCTCCAAAAAGCATCTTTTCTCACAACCAAGTCAAAGCAGAAGAACAACAAAAGCAAGACACTGCTAAGCAGCAACAACTTGTTCCAGGGATCTTCTCAAGTCTCCCAGAGTGACCCAAACAGCCCAGCAAAATATGGGCAATGGATGATGACACTAGAAACCAGGCAACTCTTCCTGCAGTGCTCTCTATCTCATCCTTCCCCCTCCTCTTCCTCCTCCTCTGCTGCACACCCAGCAGCTTTGCTGGGTTGGCTCAACACAGAGCCACTGCAGGGAGGGTCTCTCCTTCTGAGGGACAGCTCTCCTACCCCAGGAGCTCCAGCTTAAAAATCAGGCAGTGTCCCTGCTGCACAGTCAGCACTAATAAAAACAGCAATCCACCATTCTCACCAGGAATCACAGAAAACTTGAGGTTGGAAAACATTGCTACAGTCTATGTTATACAGTATGTTTACTCAAAGCAGCACCAACTAGACCTAGTAGGTGGTAGAATATCCCCAGGGATGAAGAACTCACAATCACCCTAGACATCATCTTCTATTGTTTAGCCAGCCTCACTGTAAAAAAGTGGGCTGTTTAATGTTTACATGGGACTGCTTTTATTTCACTCTCCTTCTGTTGTCTCTTGTCTGTTCACTGAATACCAATGAGAACTGGAGATGGAGTCTGGCTCCGTGGTCTTTTTACTCCCTTTAAGAAACATATGGATAAGATTTCCCTGAGCTTTCTCTTTTCCAGCACAAACAATCCCTGCTCTCTCAGCCCCATATCAGAGATTTTATACTCCAGCCCCTTCCTAACCTTCACAATCATTCCATGAACTTGCTTCAGTGTGGCCATGTCTGTCTTGAGAAGCTTAGAACAAGATGTGGTTTCACTGCTGCTGAGCAAAGGAGAATAATCACCTCTGTCAAGAGTGCTGGCAACTCTTCCTAATGAATCCCAGTGTGCTGTTGGTCTTCCTTTCTGCAATGGCACCCTGCTTACTATGAACTTTGCACCCACCAGAACTCCAGGGCATTTCTCTTACAAGCTACCTTTCATCTGGTCAACCTCGAAACTGTACAGGAGCATAGGGTTTTTCTTCCCCAGGTGCAGGACTTGGCATTTCCCTATACTGAACTACAAAGCGCTCCAGATACTCCAATTCTCCAGCTTCTTGAGATCCCTCGGAACAAGTACATTTGTCTGCTCTATCAGTCTCTCTTGTCATCTACACATTTTTTAAGGATGATCTCTGTCCCATCACCTTGATAATTCATGAACATGCTGGACAGCAGTTTCTGAGCATCTATCCCAGGGCACATCACTTTGAAGTGGTCTCCCAATGGGTTTTGTTACAGAGGAGGATATTACAATCCCTACCAAAATTCAGTTAAACTACATCCAATGCTCTCCATTCAACCAACCATCTCAATTTGAAAGGGTACTTATTTGGTCACATGATTTTTCACTTGGTAAACCCTTACTGACATGCCTTGTCTTTTAAGTGCCTGGAACAGCTTTCCAGGATTAGACACTCAACAACTTTCCCACAGTTCAACATCAGGCTGATCTTCCCACCCTTCCTGGCGAGGTGCAGTGCTTTCTTTCAGTCCTCAAGAACCTCCCACTAACTACCATGACCCTTCCAAGGTAACTGACACCTGTGGGTGCACTGCAATAATCTTGTGGACTTGTGAACATTCCATTTTTCCAAATGTTCCCTATCTTAATCTTCCCCAACAAGGTTAAGAATTCCTTGCCCTGCACTTTCCTCTGCCTATTTCTATAGAATCTCTAAACTCCTTCCATCTCACCCAATTCTGTTTCTACCTCCTGCTGCATGCCTGTAATGGTAGATTTAAGACAGGAGCTCCTTCTTCACTCACGTGTACCTTCTCCAACCTTGCTTAAGACAGAGACTTTGTCATATAGCAGCCTGTACCTGAGTCATAACACATCTTTGTGAAAGGTGAACCTGAAATCCTTCACTCTTCACCCTTTCACAGAAGTCTATGAAACAATGCTCTTTGACTAGGGACTTGATAAAGCTTTAGTGAAGTGAAACACAGCAAAAGGCTGAAGCTCCTCATTTGCTGTACCTTCTTTCTTCCAATTTTTCTGTTGGTTCTGTATCCCTGTCCCTGTTTCTTCCCATTGCCTGTACACTTAACCAGCTATTTTAAGGACTTTCTTTGGAAGCACTTTCTCAAAATTGGCAGTGCCCTGGGAGCAGTTCTCAAGTGGAGGACACTTTGTCTTGGTCTTCAAGTTATTCAAATAATCAATAGTAAACACAGTCTTTCTTAGGTCCATGTACATTCGTTCGGTCAGCATCTGTGTGATCCCCACAGGCTGCTTCTCCCCGCTTCCACCTCATGCATGCTTCCATTTATGGCTCAGCTTTGGCAGTGCTCCTGCCCCTCTTTGCTTTTTTCCCCAGTCATTGGAATATACCATTCTTCAAACTGGAGGAGGCAATCCTTGAAAGCTCACTACCTTTCCTGGATCATTCTCTTCAGGACTGTATTCCATGAGTCTTCCAAGCAGACTCCTGGACAGGCCAAAGTCTGCTCTCCTGAAGTCCCGCATTGCTGATCCTACTTTTTGCTTTGTTTCCCACCTTTCAGGCTTACAGACACCATCTAGCCACAGACACGGCTCTTCCTAGCCTTTACATCTGCAATTGCTGTTCCTTGTTTTCAAGGACTGTGTCCAGCAGAGCATTTCTCCTCATTGATTCATTGTATGTGTCAGGATGTTGAGAGCAGCAGACCCCAGAAACATCCTGGATTGCTCATACTTGGATGTCTTGTCCCTACAGCAGGTATGGCAGTGGCCCAAGTCCCCCATGAGGATGAAACCCCGCAAATGAAAGACTTCTTGCAGCTGTCAAATGAAGGCATTCTCTGCTTTCTCTACCACTTCTTCCCACCTAAGACATTTGTGACAGACAGCCAACACATTTCCTATACACTGGTCTGTCACTACTCATAAGCTCTTGCTATCTCATCATCTGTCCCAAGACAGCTCCCAGCATCCCCACTGCTCCCAAAATCAGAAGGTCTCACAGGAACTCCTCCTATTCACCACTGCAGCCTGTAACTCCTCAGCAGCCAGTGTCAACCCACAGCAGCATGCTGGATGTGTGCAACAACTCTCCATGACTTCAAAAGAGATCACAGCCCTGAACAACACAAAGATCTCTAGTTTCTTCTGGTTGTAGCCCAAGCTGTGGACAGTTTTGTGCTGGCACTTCAGAGAGATGTCTGGTTGTGCACACTTCCAGAAAAGCATACAAAAGCCTTCCTCAAACTCCTAGCTAATGGGAGTGGATGCATGGGATAGATCATTTGACTTTTGTTCTCGAAGTCTCAGTATAAAAGTTTTTTGTCCTTATCATAGTTTATCATAGTTTTTTAAATGCACATTTTCACATCTTTGGTACACTTCAGGTTTTTCCTGTCACTAATGTTCTAAGAGATTTTCAGCATTTCCTTCCCTTTTTTCATAGCTATAGTTTAACGAAATGGTTTGAATTAAAATGAATTTAGATGTAAAAAGGGATGGTGTGCATGGGCAGAGAGCAAAGCAGTCTTCAAATTTCTCCTTCTGAAGTGGCTTAATTATTCAAGCAGAAGTCAAAGTTTTCTTATAGGAAGGTGCAACCGCTCTTAAAAATGAACATGAAGCAAAGCAAAGTAGGGTTCCTTGAAATTATACAATCACCTGTTGCAGGTGCACAGTATTTCAGTGAGTCCCCTTGCAGTGCTTTCTGCACGCTGAACTTAATTCTCATCTTCTGTGGAAATTAGGGGATGTATCTACTGCCTAAAGAAAAAGTCATCAGCTTTAATCTTTCCCACATTGTTCAAGACAGCTAAATTGGTGCTCAGTAGCAAGCGGAACAAAGGACAATTTATAACATTGCCCTCCCAAGATAATCAGTCTGTTCAGCCTCAGTTACCTAGCTAATATCCACCTCCCACAAATACTTTAGGCAGCACGTATCATGTGGCACTTTAAGATGAATTTGTATTATTTACTGCCTACTTTATACTATTTCTTGTTGAATACATTTCTTGTGGTACGTCTTGGACAGCTGTGCTAGCAGTAAGGAAAGTCCTTTTAAGACTATCTAGACTGCAGTCAGGAATATCAACTGCTACCAGAGCCCTGGATGTGCATGTCTTTGCTGTCCTGCCCCACTGCCCACCCGGGGATTAAAAGAAGAGGCTGAACATTTTGGAAGTCAGGGTACTCCAGAGCCATGAAGAGAGAATGGCTGACTGTGTGCTCTTGCAGCGGCCTTGTGTGGACTCTGAGCTATGGTATCAGCCTATAATGGAGCTCAGGTATGCTGGAGAGAGGTTAACAAAGAGAACAGGCTTATAATGACATATAGCCCAGGTCCTGTAACAAGAAAGCACAGGGGAGCAGTCCCAGGTAGCTTAGCAGCCCACATCAGTGCATAATTATGTCTGACACCCTCTGCTTAATGTCTGCCATGGGGACACTACGGACAGTGGCAACAGGAGGGGCATCAAACAGCAATGTCAGCTCAGTCTTTGCACCTCTCCTACCTCCCAGGTGTTCAACAAATGCTTCCTCTCAGCTGTTTCAGTCATGCACAGCTGGCACTTCTGAACCAGAGTGAGTCTTCCTCAACTACCTCAAGAGCCCTGTTTAGTCACTTTCTCCTTTTTCACCTCCCAAAGCCACATTTCACTGTCTTGTAACAGCTGCCACAAGGAAGTGACTGCCCGTAGTGCCATCCAAGAGTTCACAAGGTTCTCAGCACACATCGTATTAGTGGATAAACAAGGATCTCAAGGGAATGGGAGGATACCAGATTACACACTGCAAGGCCCTAGTTAGAAACAGATGGCTATCTGCCAGAACCACCACAAGGAAGCATTTAATTGCAGGATCACAAATGTTCCCAGACCTGAGGTACCTGCAATCCTGTTACTGATGCAGCTGCAGCTGAGGCGGGCTTTGGAGAAAAAGAATCCCAAACTTGCTTATCTGCTGTAAAAGGGCAAATTCTGATGTAAATATGTAGAAAGGGAACCTGTTGCTTAAAAACAGCCACATTTCCAGGTATGAGAACAAAACCCAGGATACCTCTCACCGTATTCTCACCACACAGCTAATGAGTTCCCAGATGCTATCCTGATCCAGCTGAGCAAACAAGGAAGCCCAGTCTTAAGTCCTGTCTCTTTAGACCTGCAATGACAGCTGTACATTGTGACAAATATCCACTAGCTTTTTTGCTCTGCCTCAGGCTACAAAGACTTCAGGAACCCAGACATAGCTCCAACAAGGGAGAGGCTTCAAGCTTGTCACGCAGATTATCTGCAAGTCACACAGTTACACCAGCTATCAAAAGAATGCATTTTGACTTCAAATCAGGAAGTCCAGACTATTGGGCAAGCAGCTTCAAAGGTGGCAGCCACCAGGAAACACTGGTTAGACACCTGCAGCATGAGCAAGGAATAAGGCACAGCTCTTCTACCACACCAATCCTCTGCTAAGATCTGCTTCTCCTTCCTGATCTGTGTGATGACCCTTTATCCCTTACATGCTTGCCAAACTGAGGTACTGCTTGCAACTGCTGCAGCAAGGTACCTCACCTACAGGAGCTCTTCCTCACCACAGCACATATTTGCAGTCCTGTTGCACTGCAACCCATAAAAAACATGAATACTAAGTCCAAAGCAAGCACTGTCAGGCTTATAAGCAACAGCACTTAAGAGTTTCACTGTAAAAAATAAAAAAAGATACTAAACCCCACCGAGAAGAGATGATTAACACACACAAGTAAACCTTCTTTAAAGTCCCAGGACAAGCCACTAGTATCTCCTCCAAAGTCAGAAATGCTGAGAAAGGGGCCAGATCTCCAGTCATACAAATGATCTTTCCATACAGAATTCACATTTCCAGGAAAAAGCTCTGCAACCTTACACCTTTTGCATAGACAACCTTGGGTCTGGAATGCAGAGGCAGGAAAATAAGGAGCACTTAGTATCTTCTGTCACAGCTTCCACCTCTCCCAGAATTAGTGCAACATATATGTGCTACAGAAATACACAGGACAAAAGGAGGTAAAGCTATGAACCAGGAACATTCTGCAATCACAAAAGCAATTTCTGAACTGTAACTGATTCTTACCTCTCCCATTTTGTTCTCTTCCATTCTGACCACTCCTGGGATACTCTCCAAGTAGCCTTCCAGTGTGTCATATCCTAGGTGCCTGAAGGGAATCAACTCATTGGTCAGGGATCTGTATTCACTCTGAAGTTCTGACAAACGTATGCCATTTTTAAAGGCATGAAGAACAGCTCGCAGGGCTTTTGCAACAAATTCTGGCTCCTGCATCTTCACCTATACCCCTGCCTCCAAAAGAAAAAAAAAAAAGGGAAAAAAAAGCGCATTCTTATATACACAAACAAAAACCACTGGCTTTTACTATTCAAACTCCCTCCCCCTACAAGCTAGAATGCACAACTCAGTGGCTCATCTCTGGAGACCATGACACATCTGGGTAGAGTTGTAGGGCCACAGTTGTGCAAGACAAGCATAATATGGTATGAAACACACACGGCATGACATTGTCAAAAAGTGCTGACAAAGGAGCACAGCAGCCATCATGCACAGGTTAGCTCTGCCAGACAATCACGAGGCCACACGGCCAGAAGAGGGGTGGGCGCTGTTAAGCAATTGACCTACCACAGACAAGTACCAGATACTGTACCTGGGACAGGGCAATTCTGGATGTGTGTATAACTGGGGAATGAGAGGCACTCTGGAAAGTGGCCTGGGGGTCCTGCCAATGGGAAGCTGAACATGGTTCAGCAGTGCCCTGGCAGCCAGGAGTGCCACCTGTGTCCTGGGGTGCATCAGGCACAGCATCACAGCCGGGCAAGGGAGGCATTGTCCTGCTCTGCTCTGAGCTGGGGCAGCCTCACCTCGAGTGCTGGGGCGGGTCTGGGTGCCACACAAAGAAAGACATTAAGCTGTTAATAGAGTGTCCAAAGGGAGGCAACAAAGATGGTGAAGGGCTGTGAGGGGAACCCACATGAGGAGTGGCTGAGGTCACTTGGTCTGCTCAGACTAGAGAAGACTGAGGAGAGACCTCATTGCAGTCTACAGCTTCCTTGTGAGGGGAAGAGGAGCGGCAGACACTGATATCTACACTCTTGTGACCAGTGACAGGACCCAAGGGAATGGCCCAAAGTTCCGTCAGAGGAGATTTAGGTTGGATATAAAGAGAAGGTTCTTCACCCAGAGGGTGACTAGAGCACTAGAACAGGCTCCCCAGGAAAGGGGCCACAGCACCAGGTCTGACAGCTCAAGAAGCACTTGGACAATGGTCTAAGGCACACGGTGTGATTTAGAGTCTCCTGCACAGGGCCAGGAGTTGGATTTTGATGATTCTGTGTGTCCCCTTCCAATTCTGGATATTCTGTGATATGATGACACCTTACTAGCAGTGGGGCCAGAACTCCCACTGAAAGTGATACAGGTCACAACCACCACCTGCTGCCACAGTGCCCTGCACTCTGAGGTGGGGGTGACCCTCTGGAGGGACCAGAGCTCTTCTGCATGCCCCTGACCCAGAACCTGCACCAATGTACATGTCTCAACTCCACCATGGAAACAGCATGCATCTGGGGCATGCAACGTCTTACCCACAAGTGTACAATGCCTCGACTCCACAGACTCTTCGGAGGGAAAACACAACTTAAGTCCCCAGGCATGTGATCCTCTGACACAGGGATTTTGTCTTGGCCTTCTGTTTTTTCAACCTGTCTTGCTCATCTCTGGTAGGGCCATGGGATGCCCAAAGTCTACCCCAGGGATAGGCACTGCATGACCATCCCACTGGGCTCTGCCCAGGCATGGAACCTTCTCAGCCTGGACCGAGGGACAGACCTCTTCTGGCGACATGACACAGGCCTTCCTGAGGCCTGCCCGGTGGTCACCTCACAGCTCCACAGCCCTCGGGCACTTCCCAGGGCTCTGTGACACCTCTTGGCTCCTCCCCAAACACCTCAGTGCTTTTTCTGCAGCCATGCAAAGCGGAAGGCCCAAACCTACCTTTTATCTTTGTGCAATGCATTTCATTCATATCTACAGACTCATTCCATCAGCTCTGAAGAAAGACTGCTTTATCTACCTCAGGCTTAGATTTTACCATTACAAATGTCTCATTTTATATACCTCTAGAAGTATATAGAACTAGCATATCTAAATACAAATCTACTGATTCACTCCTTCATACAGACATCTCTAACTAGCTACATACCCTGTGCCCATGCTGCACATAAACATTTTGATAGCTGACTACTTCCTGGTACAAGGAAGCAGGAGCTGCAGCACTGAACAAAATGGCAGCTCCCTCCCACAAAATGGTGGCAGAAACCTTCCAGCCAGGGCTCTGGCCCAGGAAGTCTGGGCAGCGCTGGAAGCAGTTTCAAAGCGGGAGCCAGCGCTACCCAAAGCCCTCCCAGCCCCTCAACTCACAGGCCTGCACACACACAGGGCTTCCCCAGGAACACCCAGCTACACCCACGGAACATTGGCTAGCGCCAGGCACAAGTGCTGCAGGGCAGGCTCTGTGCTCCCCGCTGGGCCTCCTCCTCCTCCTGGGCGCTCACTCACCGCAGGGATGCTCCCGCCACTGGAACCTCCCTGCCACGGCCATGGACCAAAGCCACACAGAGCTCTCACACAACCCAGCAACAACCCTGCTCTCAAAGCGTGTGCTGCACACAGGCTACAGTCCAACACTGAGCACAGCACACTGGTGCACCTCAAACGCCAGGTCTTCAGTCCCAAGCGACTCATGTGCAACAAAAGCAGAGCCTGTGCTTTGGGAGAAGGCCACCTCACTCTCCTCAACATGCTCCAGCTCTAGGCACACCACCAGAGTGCCCCTCCTCCAGCACACCAAGGCGAGCGATGGATGCCCGCACGAGGCTCTCTCACATCTGCGGTGCTGCCACGAGGGATCCCGTGAAAGGCTGGTCTGCAGGCTCTCTGCAGAAGAGACTCTCTCCCATCACCGCTTCCCTTCCTGGGGAAGTCACCCTGGGCAACAACACACCAAGTCCAAAAGGAAGAGAAATCCCAACCCTCGGCACATTTCAGATTCCACCACACACCCTTCAGTCTCTCCCTTCCTGCACCCAGCTTCACCATGCTCCAGCTCCAGGACCAGGCAATGAGGCACCGCATCAAATCCTTTTCTGCACCATTCCTTGAACAGTTTCACTTTGTGCACACACGCAGCACTCTACTAATCCAACCGTACCTCTTTCTCTGAACACTTATATTTGCACACAGGTACACCCATGTCCCTGCACCCACACAGACAACACAGCCAATACATGTCTTCACATACACATGGTTCTTTCACCCTGCAATTTCTGCCCTTGCTGCTCCAGCAGGTTTCACTGACCGACCCTGCAACAATGGCGACCCTGCAACACCTGCCCTCACATCTGCCCAACACAGGCATTGCCCAAGAGGAGGAGGAGCACACGCTGAACCTGCACATCTCCACACAGCAGTGGGCAAATCTACACTGGCCACTTGCATTCTCTCTCATCCTTTCAGAGACTTTGCAGCTGGTGCTCTGAGCTTCAAAGAAGACGTGATTGCCACCTGCCAGAAGAAAAAGACACACGAGGTTCATATCTCCTTTGGACCCTCTCGGTTTCAAATGATGTCATGCACCAGAAAAATATGTAAGTGATGTAAAGTCCCGATCGCATTAAAAAAATCCCAAACACTCAAGCATTGAGAACTACAGTAAAAAAAGCTGCTCTGTCTACAACTGTGTTTCAAGCCACATTCATTCAAGAGACATGGAAAAGCTGATGATAAACATTTTGGGGCCTTTTTGCCTACCGTCTCTTTCAAATAATAGATGCAATGTCAGTATCAGACATGTTAGTTGTAACCAATACAATAGTAGGATTAGATCAGAAATAGCAAACGACATATTATAAAGTCTATACCCCTAAACTATATTGTAAGGAGTAGTTACAAGGACAAGTTAAATGAGCTGACAGATACTAGGGTACAAAGGTTAAACTGAACCCAGTCTCAACCCACACCTTACAATCTTCCCATTCCTACAGTCAGCAGTTACGCACACTTTTAAGGCAGTAATTGTGACAACACCGAAATATTAACAGAAAGCTAAACGTCTCAGAGTATCTTCTCAACATTTTTAAAAATAGTTTTTGAGTTAAGCCTCTTTAACATTAGGTCGTTCAGCAGTTATGACACTCTTCCGGCGGTTCACTGCCTCCAGACAGCAGGACACTTCATTGGAAACAGAGCCCGAGTCGCGTCATCATCACTAAAGTCAGCGCACATAGCCCAGAACATCACTGCCAGCATCTGAACTCAAACTTTCTTCAGAATGCTCAGAACGGATGATCCGCGCTGCGGATCATTAGCCAGGGTATGGAAAAGAGAAAATGCGGACAGCTCTCCTGCAGGGAGGGATGAACTCCTGGAAGCCTCACTTTTCGCAGACTACAAACACTCCCCTGAGGAACACAGGTCTCCGAAGGCATAAAGTATCCACTAACCCACTAAAGACGGGACACTGTCACCGTACAGACTCTGAGGAGGAGCAGCCTCGCACTGGCTGGCAGCGCCCGCTCCTCCGCGCTGCCTCTCCCCTCAGACCGCGAGGACTTACGCCCGGCGGGGTTCCGCTTCTTCCTTCCCACTTCCTCCACCCAGGACTTTCGGACTCTTCCCGTGCTGCCGCCGCAGCCGCCGCAGGCCGGGCCGGGGCCTGGCGGAGCCGCCGCCTCCGTGCGCGGGCCCGAGGACTGAGGGGCTGCGCGGCCGCTCCCGGCGGCGCCGCCCAACCGGCCCGGTCGCCCCCGCCCGCCGTTGAACGGCCCGACCCGGTCGCTGCCTCCGCCCCGCCCGCTCCGGCCCGGAGCGCCTGCGCGCCACCCGTGTCCTGCCGCTCTCGGGAAGGGCCACACGCGCCCTCGGCCGCGGGAGCCGGGCGGGAGACGCGCCCGTGCCACCTCAGGTCGCTGCGCTGGCTTCCCAGGGGACCGGTGGTGCCAAAAGGCAGTAGCCAAAGTCCTCTTCCGAGAGGGAGCGACTGAGGAATAACAGCTCCGTGCTTCTCCTCTGCAGAGAATCACAGAATGTTAAAGGGTTACAAAAGACATCATGATCTAGTCCCAAGCCCCCCTGCCAGGGGCAGGGACACTTCCCACTAGAACAATTTACTCAAGGCCTTATCCAGCCTGGCCTTGAACACTGCCAGGGTTGTGGAATCCACAGCTTTCCTGGGCAGTCTGTCCTAATGTCTCACCACCTTCACAGCAAAAAATTTCCTCTTAATATCTAACTTAAATTTCTCCTCTTTCAGTTTGTATCTGATTATCCTAGTCCTGCTACAACAGTTCCTGACAGTGCCTTTTTGGTTTTCCTATACAACCTGGAGATACTGGTTGCAGTGAGGTTTCCACACAACTTTGTCTTCTCTAGGTTGAACAGCCCACAACTTTCTCAGCCTGTCTTCATAGGGAAGATGCTCCAGTCTTTTCAGCAACTCTGTGGCCCTTCTCTGGACTTGTTCCAGTAGTTCCATGTCCTTAGGTTTGGGGGCACCAGAACTGTATGCAGTACTCCTGCAGATGTTCAATTAATTCACTTAAATGCCTCAGTTTTGGAGTACCAAAACCCACAGAATTTAGTTCTGCAGCTGGAGCTCTCTCGTCACCTCCACAGGTGGGTGCTCCATCAAGGAGGTGCTGTTTGGTGCCTGCCAGCACTGCTTTGGGTGTGCAGCCCTTGTCAGGAGGGCTGTGCTTGCCCAGCCCATATCCAGGTTGCTGCCAATCTCCAGGTGGTATGCATCTGCATAGGCACCTCAGGCACTGCTGTGTACTTGAAACCTGTAGACTCACAGGTTCAGCTTTCACTGTGTTCTTCAGCGTTCCAAGCACATGGCTGATTTGCTCCCCATGCAAGTGGTTACTAGTGATGGGCAACCCCTCAGCATCCTGTATTAAGGAACCCTGCCACCCTGCATGTCACCTGCAACAGCATTCCTCTCTCTGCAGATGATCACTTCTGTGAGCCAGGCTGGAAGCAGCATCAGGCCAAGCTGTGTGGTCGCTGAATAGTGGAGGTCTTCTAAAACCAAGCCAGAGGCTGGCCCAACAGAAGGGCACATGACAGAGGTGAAATTGCTGAACCTCACAGGGGTGTGCCTGCAAGGGGCTCCCAATGGTGAGCACCACCTTCTGCTACGACTGCTACTGCCTCCAGAGTCTGCTTGCTGCCAGAGTCCAGAATCGTCTGACAAAGCATTTTTAGGAAATCCACACATGGGGGATCCTATGTTTAATTCAAAGTTTACTCATTTGAGGCTATTTTCATTTACAAGGGTTTTTCATTTAGTAGAGTGATACGTCAGTTACAGTAAAAATGCACATGAAATTTTGCAGACTCTAGCATTTCCAATTATTGCAGAATCACAGTACAGTCGTGAATCTCATAAATGGCCTATAGAATATGTGTATTGTTACAACACTGTCTTTAACTGGTAGGAGGGAATATGTGTATTGCAGCCAGCTTAGGGCTGGAGCACTCTCTTTCTTCAAAGGTTCTTTGTTCATAGTTTTTTGACATTTTTGTACTTCATTGTGCTAAATCTAGCTGTCACAGCTAAAATAAGTAAAACAAGACTGTAGGCTAAGAGAAGGTTGTACAGAGCAAGCTTCACAGCCCACAGCTCGAGGCCTTGTAAATGGTACCTATGCCACTGTCCAGAACACTATCCTGGGCCTTGAAAAGCAGGTCTTACTTTTTGGTTTTTTACTTTTCCTTCTCTTGGTCTAATGTGGCAGTAATTTTGTACAGAGAATTGTTGGACACACTTGTTCTATGTCAAATGAGATATTTGCAGCACTAACACAATGATGTAGTGAGAGAAAAAGGGTGTGAAGGACTTGAGAATCAAGAAGCATAAGAAGTACAGGCATATCACACAGAAGTGTGAATAGATGGGGGAAAACTGTAGGAAAAACAGAAACTCTCCAACATGTTTTCAGAGAATCAAGGCATTACTTTATTCTGCCCAGGATGTTTTTCAGACCAGCATGTGCATCAGAAATTATTTAATCCACACATGCCTGGATTGTGCAGTGAAATTCATTCCATCATACATGTTTCTTACTAGACTTTTCACATATTTATACATTAAACCCCAAAGAAATTCACATTCACTGGTCTTAAATTACACAATTCTTAGTTTCAATTTCCTATTGGTTATTGATCACCTTTGATGCTAATTACGTCTTCATTCTTTGGTTCTCTTAACAATCTCTTCCTAGCCCAGGTGTCTCCAACTGCACTAGAAGTGGTAATGTTCATTAATGTTCAATAATGGTCATTAATGGTTTATCTCCTGTGTATTTTATGGCTACTCATAATCCATAGATGTTAACATTTTAGAGCCATGCCTGGTGAACAGGATCTTTTGAAAAGAAATTTCAATTCCCTTCTCCCTGGGAAAAGGCAAAAAAATCCCTGACCAGAGTTACATAAAAAAACCTTAAAGTTCTATAATTTCCAGCAGTTGCACAAAGGCTTAAATGTTTGGTTTTCAAAAGCTGTTGTTGGCCCTCTACCAGTCTCAGCAGGTGAATGGACATGTTCACCCTAGGGCACAGTCTCCTACAGACTTGCATTTCCAGGACTGAGACAAAATTCCAGACAAAACAAGTTTCACTGTGAAGAATTCATGTAGCTTGGTAATAAGACACACCACCAGTAACAGGTCTGATCGGAATTTTGTGCAGTGAGAAAGGCACATGACACGGCTGTGAGAGCATCTTCTTCTCACAGTGCCCCAAGTACATCAAGGTTGTGATTCGTTGGACTGCACAGGAGCAAAACCTGCACATGCTGGGCAGGAATCCAAGACTGCTATGAGTGACAGTGCAGGGCTAGTCCCCTCATTTCCTTTGATGCTGCAGCAACCATGAGAACCTCTGACAACCTCAGGATAGGATGATGGGCAGGCAGACATAGGAGAAGAGGACTTTGAGTGCTTTTTAACATCAAAGGTTTAAAGTCAAGACAAAAATTCTGCATTTCTCTGGCCCAGGACATCTCCACAATGACTGGGTCCAATAGGTAGAGAATTCCTGTGCACTTTCTTCTAGAAGGTGGCCATCACTTGTTCTGACTCTTTGAAGCTCAAAAGTCTCTTCAAAGTCTCTGAAAAGCTGCAAAGTCTCTGAAAGGATGAGAGAGAATGCAAGTGGCCAGTGTAGATTTGCCCACTGCTGTGTGGAGATGTGCAGGTTCAGCGTGTGCTCCTCCTCCTCTTGGGCAATGCCTGTGTTGGGCAGATGTGAGGGCAGGTGTTGCAGGGTCACCATTGTTGCAGGGTCGGTCAGTGAAACCTGCTGGAGCAGCAAGGGCAGAAATTGCAGGGTGAAAGAACCATGTGTATGTGAAGACATGTATTGGCTGTGTTGTCTGTGTGGGTGCAGGGACATGGGTGTACCTGTGTGCAAATATAAGTGTTCAGAGAAAGAGGTACGGTTGGATTAGTAGAGTGCTGCGTGTGTGCACAAAGTGAAACTGTTCAAGGAATGGTGCAGAAAAGGATTTGATGCGGTGCCTCATTGCCTGGTCCTGGAGCTGGAGCATGGTGAAGCTGGGTGCAGGAAGGGAGAGACTGAAGGGTGTGTGGTGGAATCTGAAATGTGCTGGGGGTTGGGATTTCTCTTCCTTTTGGACTTGGTGTGTTGTTGCCCAGGGTGACTTCCCCAGGAAGGGAAGCGGTGATGGGAGAGAGTCTCTTCTGCAGAGAGCCTGCAGACCAGCCTTTCACGGGATCCCTCGTGGCAGCACCGCAGATGTGAGAGAGCCTCGTGCAGGCATCCATCGCTCGCCTTGGTGTGCTGGAGGAGGGGCACTCTGGTGGTGTGCCTAGAGCTGGAGCATGTTGAGGAGAGTGAGGTGGCCTTCTCCCAAAGCACAGGCTCTGCTTTTGTTGCACATGAGTTGCTGGGGGCTGAAGACCTGGCGTTTGAGGTGCACCAGTGTGCTGTTGTATTAAATGGAATTGATTCGTGCTAACTAAATTGTAACTATTTGGAAAGTTCCTATTAGAAGCAATTAAAAGAATCATTGTTACAAGGCAGATGTACTCCTTTACAGATGTTACATGTTAAAATTAAGTACAGGATGTAGTTTGGAAAATAAGTAATGTCCCAAGACGAAAACAGCCTTCAGATGGACAAAATTAGAATGACTTTAAGCATTGGGCCTAAAAATCATTAAATGTAAGACTAATTAATAGACTTACATAACATAATGCTTAGTACACACGCACAGACCTGTGAGGCCATCCAGAGGACAGCAAAGATGAGTGTAAGCCTTTGTCCAAAGACCCCCAAAAGAAGACTGGAGAGCCCCTAACAGCAAGTGAGGCATGCGCCATGAAGAATAGTAACTTAAAGTCAAAAAAAATCAAAAATAGGAGGTATGTATAAGCATACAGTATATAAGTTTTGCATGAAGTGCTTTGTTTTGTACCTGAGGTGGGGTGAGAAACCCTCCCTGTACTCCATTCGATTTTGCTTATGCTTTAATTGTATTTAATTATTGGCAAATTACATATATAATTTGGGTTTTTTTATTAAATTGTATTTTTTTTGCTAAATTGTATTATTTTATACCAAATTACTATTTAATTTACTATATTATATTTATTTTTAATTAAACTGTTGTTAACCCAAGGGACTTAGTTGTCTGAAATTCTAATTGTCATTTATAACACTGTGCTCAGTGTTGGACTGTAGCCTGTGTGCAGCACACGCTTTGAGAGCAGGGTTGTTGCTGGGTTGTGTGAGAGCTCCGTGTGGCTTTGGTCCATGGCCGTGGCAGGGAGGTTCCAGTGGCGGGAGCATCCCTGCGGTGAGTGAGCGCCCAGGAGGAGGAGGAGGCCCAGCGGGGAGCACAGAGCCTGCCCTGCAGCACTTGTGCCTGGCGCTGGCCAATGTTCCGTGGGTGTAGCTGAGTGTTCCTGGGGAAGCCCTGTGTGTGTGCAGGCCTGTGAGTTGAGGGGCTGGGAGGGCTTTGGGTAGCGCTGGCTCCCGCTTTGAAACTGCCTCCAGCGCTGCCCAGACTTCCTGGGCCAGAGCCCTGGCTGGAAGGTTTCTGCCACCATTTTGTGGGAGGGAGCTGCCATTTTGTTCAGTGCTGCAGCTCCTGCTTCCTTGTACCAGGAAGTAGTCAGCTATCAAAATGTTTATGTGCAGCATGGGCACAGGGTATGTAGCTAGTTAGAGATGTCTGTATGAAGGAGTGAATCAGTAGATTTGTATTTAGATATGCTAGTTCTATATACTTCTAGAGGTATATAAAATGAGACATTTGTAATGGTAAAATCTAAGCCTGAGGTAGATAAAGCAGTCTTTCTTCAGAGCTGATGGAATGAGTCTGTAGATGTGAATGAAATGCATTGCACAAAGATAAAAGGTAGGTTTGGGCCTTCCGCTTTGCATGGCTGCAGAAAAAGCACTGAGGTGTTTGGGGAGGAGCCAAGAGGTGTCACAGAGCCCTGGGAAGTGCCCGAGGGCTGTGGAGCTGTGAGGTGACCACCGGGCAGGCCTCAGGAAGGCCTGTGTCATGTCGCCAGAAGAGGTCTGTCCCTCGGTCCAGGCTGAGAAGGTTCCATGCCTGGGCAGAGCCCAGTGGGATGGTCATGCAGTGCCTATCCCTGGGGTAGACTTTGGGCATCCCATGGCCCTACCAGAGATGAGCAAGACAGGTTGAAAAAACAGAAGGCCAAGACAAAATCCCTGTGCCAGAGGATCACATGCCTGGGCATAATGAGGAAAAGACTTGAAGAGGCTCCTTTAAAACTCTGCGTGTCATACTTCATAGTTAGGTCACCTTTGTACAGAAGGAGACAGGAGACTCAGCATACAGTGAAGTTTGTCTGTCTACCTCTCTGTCTGTCTGTCTGTTGGACAACAGTTACTGCAAGGCCCAAAGGACCAGAGCTCTTGAGGAAAAGGAAGTGGATCATTATGAGCACTGGGGTGTTGCAGAGCTTTTCAGCTCAGACCATGATTATTTTGGGACTCAGAGGAACAGGATGGTGGTTATAAATGGCTGATGTGGCCCTTTATTTTTGAATAATAGGGGTGATTCTTTGCATTTTTCTGGGCATCTTGTGATGCATGTGGCAGTGTCAGTTTGGATAGATGCAGAACTACTGAGCAAGGCAGAAGAGATGCAGGGCAGACTACTGTGGTCAACACAGGGCAAAGTAACACCAAGCCGCATCCTTTTGTTGGAGGTTGAGCTTTATGCTCACATGGCCATCCTCTTCTTGTCTGTCCTTTGAGGTAATTTTCAGGCAAATGATATGTGGATGCTAACTCTGAAGCAGGCAGCAAAGTGCCTGTAGAATTGCAGGTCACATAGCTTTCTCAAGTCCTGCCTGAGAAAGTGGCCTGGGAAGTTTCAAGGAGAATTTAAAACAATCCTTAGAGACAGAAAACAGCCTTGCAGGTGTTGTATCTCTGTCCCTTGTTTTCTTTGCAAGAGAAAGTCAGGGGGTGGTGAACCCCACTGACCAATGATGGTAATGTAGTAATTTGCTAACCAATAAGAGTTTCCTTTCTGTACTTTCCATGTGTCAATCTATAAAAGAGACCTGAAGTAATAAACGGAGAGAAATTCTCCTGATCGACTCCTAGAGAGTCTGTGTCGTTCTTCTCGCCGTTCCTAATAGAGCGACAATGATAGTGTCAGATTTCTCAAGGTCTGTTCCAATTCATCCATGGAAACACATACTAAAGAACTCTACCCTGGGTACATAATGAAGAGGGCTGTTGAGTACAGCTGTGCATTGGCATTAGCTGGTCACAGCTTGGACTACTTCTGAATGCTTTGTGTACCTCTTTGGAACATGGAGGAAGAAGAAGGGATTCTTTGCCCCCAGGCAGTCATATTATATATGCGTGCCTGTTTGAGTTCAAGCACAGACAAAACTGCCTGTTCAAGCTCTGACACTGCTGGATTGCTGTTTTTATTAGTGCTGACTGTGCAGCAGGGACACTGCCTGATTTTTAAGCTGGAGCTCCTGGGGTAGGAGAGCTGTCCCTCAGAAGGAGAGACCCTCCCTGCAGTGGCTCTGTGTTGAGCCAGCCCAGCTGGGTGTGCAGCAGAGGAGGAGGAAGAGGAGGGGGAAGGATGAGCTGGAGAGCACTGCAGGAAGAGTTGCCTGGTTTCTAATGTCATCATCCATTGCCCATATTTTGCTGGGCTGTTTGGGTCACTCTGGGAGACTTGAGAAGATCCCTGGAACAAGCTGTTGCTGCTTAGCAATGTCTTGCTTTTGTTCTTCTGCTTTGACTTTCTGCTTTGACTGCCTTGTCTTGATTCTGAGAAAAGATGCTTTTTGGAGCTGATGTTTGCTAAATTTCAGAGGTGCTGGGGAAGTCCCTGAGTTTCTTTTGACCTGCTCCTGTGCAAAATGGTCAACTCTAATGTTCACTGGAGACCATGGCCAGCAAAACAGCAGAGCTAGCCCCATGAAGGGCTGTTTTTCAGCCTGTACCACTATCTTATAGGCAGAGCTGAGGTTTGCAGAGTATCAAGTGTGCAGTTTTGTGGCATGAAGCTTGTGTATTTCACCTGTGGGTTACCTGAGATGTAGCATGTTGTGGCATCTTCCAGGTGCATGGCTGTTCTGAGACTGTATAGGGAGATGGGTCTCTTTACGGGCTGCAATGTGGTTGGTGGTGGTTGTGGCTTGTGAATCCCTGGGTGCAAGCCACAGTGCTTTAGTACAGACACCCAGAACGGTCTGTGGGTCTGTACCCCTAGAGATAACAGATGACCTTTTTGGATGCTGCCATAGCTACCCTGACAGGTGATGTGTGTTGAGGGTGATGGTTGTCTTCAGGCAGCTGCTCTTTCTCTCTTGCATGACTTCTGTGTTGCAGCGTCAGTGTTTGGGTCCTTTCTCAGTGTTCTTGGAGCCAGGAGCCACCTGACCATGTTTGGGTGAACTGAGATGAGGGCTGGAGCTGCAGTTCTGCTGGGTTAGCGGTACATGCTGCTTTTCAGCCCCATTTGAGCCTCTCTAATCTGGGTGGCTTAGTCAGCTGCTGCCCCATCATTTCTTTCTGTGTTGTTTTCGGCTGCCCTGGGCCGTCAGCTGACAGTGGTGAGAAAGTGTTTGCTGTTGCTCATTGTGGCTGTGCTAAGTCGGCTGGAGCTGTGATTGTGGCAGTAATCCTCTGCAGGGGGAGGGCTCCAGCCCGGGCTGGGTTGGAAGTCAGCCTGGTGTTGAATGGCAATGGCAGCGGTGTGCCACTTGCACGGCAGCGTAGCTGTGAAGTAGTCCAGAGGAGCGCAACAGCTTAAACCTGCTGTGGTGCCTGCTCTTTCTGGAAGATCCACAGAAAACAGGCACATCCTGCACCAGTCACCTGCATGAATCTCATATGCCTTGGGGTCTGGGTGCCAGAGGGGGAGAAGAAGATGTCCTTTGAGCACCCATGAGAGCAGCAGCTGCCCCAAATTTTGTCCCTGAGAGCCCAGTGTTTTGCTGACAGCTGATAGTACTGCCACATGACCTTCCTGCTGCTTCTTCCCAAAGGGCCCTTTGCTATGGCTGTACATGCCTAGGTGTGCTTTTTGGACAGTTCCCCAGATGGTGCTGATGGAGTGGACAGGTGCCTTAGGAGGAGAAGGCAGCCTTGGGGCTGCAGTGTGGATCTGCTGCCACTTTGCTCTGGGCTAGGGCTCTTCCCAGGGGTAGGAGACACTTCTTGTGTGTGGACTGTGGCTGTAGCAGCAGCTGTTTGGACTTGCCCAGGCAGAAACTTGGAGCAGTTGGGAGGTGGGTGGTGATGACAGTAGATCCAGAGGTTGCGAAGCTGAAGTGGGCATGAGATATGTGTCAGGAACAGGGAGGAAGCCAGAAGAACTTGCAGCAGCTGTGTGAGGAGTGGAAACTTGGAGGTCCCTACCAGTGGAAGAAAGACATGCTGAGTGCAGCAGGTGAGGGAGTGAGGCCAGTGCCTCAGCAGGATCAGGGAGGCTGGAGACGGGCCTATCTTTGTGCACCACAGCTCCGAATGTCATGAGACCGGATTGAGCTAGCCCTTGTTGTGGTCCTGAGCAAGCCAGGTGGAGCTGCAGTGGAGAAACCTGTCACCAGCCCTGTGCTCTGTTTTGTTAAGGATACTATTGCATAGAGGACAGAAGGACTAAGCCATCTAGCTGTGCAGGAGAGATTTGTTCTGCAGGTCCTTCCACCTCAGGTTGCCCTTAAGCCATGCACTCCGGGACCTAGTCCTCAGTCCATGCAGACTCTGCCCCACCAAATTCTCTTTGCTCATGCACCCAGGGCCTGGCCTTCAGGCTCTTGAGGGCTTTGCTTCCCACCTTCATCCAAGACAAGACATCTGGTGTCTGTCTGGGGTTGTGCCATCACAGTGCACTACCATGTCCCTGTGCAGAGTACTGTGGGGCCTGGGCTTTAGCCATGCTGGGCCATGAATTTCAGGCTCTTACTTGATAGGAGAGTTGTCACACTGTTTCCTGAGAGCAGGCAGACCTTTGCCATCAAGGCTGCCCAGCTCTCAGCAGCTGTGGAGCTGGCCTTGGAGCAGTGCTTGGCTTTGTTCTCCACCACTGAATGCTGTGGCTTGATCCCCATGCTGTCAACTGTGATGACCTCTCTCCCAGCTGTGTGAAATGTCCCTCCATGTCTTGGTTTAATCTCATCTGGCCACCAAGCACCACACACAGCTGCTCACTCACTGCGCCACCAGTGGGACTGGGGAGAGAACCAGAAGGGTAAAACCTAGAAGACTCTTGGTTTGAGATAAACAGTGTAATGTAGAAAGCAAAAAACAAATTTAAAAAGCACATGAGCAAAAAACCCCCGAAGAATTAATTTACCAGTTCCCATGGGCAGGAAGCTCTTCAGCTATCTCCAGGGGTCCCCTCCTGCCTCATGGTGACTTGGGGACACAAATGCCATCACTCTAAATGTCTCTTCCTTCCTTCTTGTGCCCAGCTTGAAATACTAAGCATGACGTCAAATGGTCTGGAATATCCCTTTGGCCAGTTCAACCCCCCATGTATCTTGAACTTCTTCCCCAGCATGGCAGTACAAAAAGCAGAGAATGCCTTGGCTCTGTGTAAGCCCTGCTCGTGAATAACTAAAACGTCCCTGTATTATCAAGCCTGTGTATAGCACAAGCCCAAAACACAGCCCCATTCTAGCTGCTGTGAATAAAATTCACTCTGTCCCAGTAGAAACCAGTATGCCCCAGCTCACCTCAAGCCAAGCACCACCGAGGCTGGCTGTTGGGCCATGCCTTGGGCTGCCTGTGTCCATTTGCAGGCAAATTTCAGAGAGCCAAACTCCCCCTGCCAAGTTTCACCCCACAGGGGCCTGGGTCCCTTGTGCCGTTCCTGTGGTGGGCCACCCCCAGGGCACAGCTTGCCAATGCTTTCCCAGCATGTGCCCCCTTCCAGAGGGGAATGGCACCTGCAGAGCAGTACCCCATACCTTTCTGCCACTCCTCCCAGCAATGCTGCCTGCTACTCCATGCACTGGATCATCCCACTGCCCAACGAGACTCAGCAAGACCTGATGGTGACACAGTCCTCAGCAACATTGGGAGAGCAGTCTTACAAACCTGTGCCCTCAGTACCCCACCATACTGCCATTTGTTTTCTTCCCTAAACTGATTATAATTTCAGAGGAGGATTACCTAAAGAAAGATGGAAGAAACTTTTAAGATCCATGAACCAAATAGTTACAGCATAAACATCTTTGCATAACTATAGCACACTGTTTCTCTTAAACTAATTTTTAAACCACAGAAATACTGATCCAGCGTCCAGGCGGTTCCTGAAAGCCTTTCCAAAGCTAGGGGAGGGTTTTGCTATCCTCACTCAGAAAGCAAGAGGGCAGCAACCTCCAGTTTAACAGTGAGGTAACTAACCAGGAAAATCATGAAGCAATCTGTGCTCGACATCAAATGTCCATGTTTGTGCTAAAAAAGAATTGCCAGAACCAAAGTCCCTGGTTTAACAGCATGGTACTTTTTTGACACTGCTTCATTTTTGTGCCAACACTCAAACTTGGCAGACACCTGGAAGGATATTTATAATTAACAGAAACTCAAGCAGCTCCCTCTAATAGGCAGATACAACTGAGATCTTGGACAGGTTTTAGCAAGATGCAGGTTAAAATTTATGACCAGAACTGCTGATACACCACAGTTACAAACTTTAAAAGACTGAAAAAAACCTCAAAATGTTCACTATAACCCAAAGAAGCTTGAAAAATTAAATGCGTTAAATGTTTCTGGAGGAGAGCAAATATGATGAGCCATTGTAGACAGCAGTAATAGAGGAACAGTGACAAGTCCTGTGATGGGAATGGCTGATGAGGTGTTAGGAAGAGGAGGTGCTGGCAGGGGCCAAAGACTGGGAAGCTGAAATGGGAGATCGCAGAAGGAAAAATATGCCACCCAGTCAACTGAAGCAGTCTCCTTTCTGTAACAGTTCTGATGGAGTCTCTTCAATTCTGGCATGTCCTAGATGAGTACCATTTCCACACCTTTGTTGCAGGCATGCTGAGACTGTCAGATGGTGACCTCAGCCTCCATAAGTTTTTTCTGGACTGGACATGTTGGGGTTTGCCTGTGGGGACAGTGGCTTATTAGAGTGAAAGTCATTCATAGAAGACTTGCTATCAGTTCTGTTCCTTGTTTGGTAGGGTAGGCTGCTGGATCAAGCCATTCCTGTGTGACAGAAAGATATGGGAGCAGGACCTTTGATGCAAGGCTGTGTAGTGACCATGTGACTGGATTAATTTGTTTTGACGTAGCCAGTTTGAAGCAGGACTGGCAAGATCCACATGTCCTTGCTGCTGGGAATGTTTTGTACCTTCTGAGCTGCTTGTGCTTTGGGAATTGCAGGAGGGAAAGCTTCTGAGAGGCAGGAGGAACTGACCTCAAAACTGTGTGAAAATAAGTGGAGTTGTGAACAGCATCCCCAAAAATCCTGGACTAACAGCAGCCTCATAGTTATCTGGCACAGACTTCAGGGCACTGTTCCAGCAGCACTATGCCAGTGCTTGCCTGTGAGAGTGGCTAATTGTGGTAAATGATCACTCATTAACAGCACAGGTTGGCTGAGGGAAGCCCTGAAAATGACAGAGCTTGTTCCTGCCTCATTTTCTGGTGTGAAGTAAGGTGGTGTCGGTGTGCAGTTTCACTATGTGCATTTTCTGATGCCTACCCTGCCCCCAATTACAAGGGCCCTGCATAAGTCAGCAGGCTTCTGGTCAGAGCACTGTGCAGAATCTGTGCCTCATCCATGCAGGCTGTTCTATCTCACTAACCCATCTATAACCATTTTGTTGCTCTCAGTTTTCCCCTCCCTCTCTCTTCCTGTGAATCCCTCATAGACTTTTAGGCTGGATTTCTTGGTTTCCAGAACCTGAAAGCCAGCTGCTAGATAGATCAAGAGGGTATGGTGCCAGCTACAAGAATGTCTGGAGAAATTGTGAGAGACAGAGATTAATTCAGGAGTGAATGTTGAACCTTATTAGTTGATGAGGAGGCACAGATTTGACCAATTAGTATTACTCATGTCCTGGCTGCTTGCCTGTATGTGGGCACCTGCAAAGGCACTGCTCTGTCTGCATGCATTTGTTTTCAAGATGCTGACACCACCACTGCTGTCTGTTCCAGCATTTGGTTATTCAGCTCTGGCAGGAGGGATCACAGGTGCTACACTTACTCACAACAAGAAAGCATCTGTTTTAGGGCCAAGGGCTGTCATCTGATGATAAATTTGATGTCCAAAATGATTCCATTAACCCTTAAATTTAATTTCCTTGTGACTTAATTATTTATCTAAAAGGGTTTTTTTTTAAAATTTTTTTTTTTTTGACTTCTAAAAGTCTTTGAAGCTGTGCTTCAAAGAGGATTGTCTAAGTGGTAGCTAAATGCACACTGAAGTTAAGCTGGGATTTATCATAGTCCAACCCATCTTTCCCATTCTCAGATACTGGTTCCCCTTGATGAGAAAGCGGTATAGGCAGATAGCAAGGCACAACCTTGTATGGCCAGGGAGGTACTGCTGGCAGTTGTGTACTTCTCTTGCTGTTCTCTCAGCCCAGAGGAAGGCAAGGGTAAAATTAATTTCAGGTTTGGATGTTTTGTGGTTTGTTTTTTTCTTTCCTCTGTTTGAAGGTCAGTGTTTTGTTTGCTTCCCCTCTTATCCCAGAACTGTAGCCCCAAACTGAGTTTTTTCATGTATGTTTTTTAAATATAATAGTAGCTGCTTCAGAGCTTGTTGATTTGCAGTCCAGCAAGGAACAGTAAGGTTAGTCCAGAGGTGTTGGGACAGAACCAAGGCCTCCTCAGTTCTGCAGCTGTTGAACAGAGCAGGGAGAACACCAACTGCTCACTGCCAGAGGCAAGGTTAGTGCAGCAGGGACATCCCAAGCGGAGGAGTCCAGCTGATGGACACCCCCCCAGCCATGAAAGGCAGACCTGAACCGCCAGGAGGGGTGAGCTGTCCACCCACAGTGGGACAGTTTCCACCTGGGCCTGGCTCACTGACAGCCCTTCTATTTGTTCCAGCTGAGTCCCTCCCAGCCAAGGTCCATGAGATCTGGCCTTTGAGTTGTGCAGGCCAGATCCACCACCGCTCACCTGAGCCAAGCACAAGGGTATGTGCTTACCCACAGCCTGAAAACACCAGGTCATGTGTTTCTGAGAAGTGAAAACAAGGCAAGGAAGTGTACAAAAATACCTTGGAAAATCTGGATCATCATTAAAGTAACTCAAAACACCAGAAATGCTTAACACACTGTGATGGTACTATCACAGAAATACTTTACCAGTTACAGTGCTATCCACAGAAATAAGGGTTCTAGAGGTGCTTGAATGTTACAGGGGTCAAACTTGGATGTCGTCTCACAAATGAAGACATATGAAATCACAGAGTTAGAACACAGCTACCGTTTCACAGGGCATGACCCAATCTCAAACAGCAAGGCTACAGAATTCCTATAAAAGCAGTGCTCAGCTGAGATAAAGTATGTTTGCTTCTGCAGAAGTGTATTCCACTATTTTTAAAGCATAACTACTCCACAAGCATCCAGGGTAGAAGAGATGTTGTATTTTTCACAGCAAATTCTAGTTACAGATCTCTGGAACTTGTAAATAATACTTAGAATACAATATTTCATTTTGGTGCAAAATGTACAGTCAAACACAAAACACGTATTGCAAAATATACACAGAATTGTATTAAGAACAGAACCTAAGGATGAACAGAAGCTTAAATATAAGAGAAAACTCAATCTTTTATAAATTACTTTTTAAAAAATCTATTAGTACACTAGGTATGCTGTTTGCAGACAAGTTACCACAGGATAGTGACATGTCTCATTTGCAAGGCAGACATTGAGAAACAATTTACATCATTAAAAGCTAGTTTTTGAGACCAATCCACAAGTAAATGTGTGGCAATGCATTACTGGTTTGAGGCACAGAGTGTGGAAACCGCTTTTAACCACTTTAATGCTTGTACTTAGGCTTTTTTTTTTCTGAGAATTAGGCAGGTGCATAAAGAATAAGCACTAGACAATAACTTGTCAGATTACATTAGTTTATTGGGTCAGGATTATTTATTACTGAAGTATCAGAACATTCACAAGAAATGCTATGAGACATTTTAAGAGTATCTTAATAATAAAACAGCATTCATACAACTGTGTAAATTGGATGATTTAAATAACCAGAGGTGAAAGACAGTTATTTAAGCGATAGTTACGTTATAGTTTGAGAAGAATTAAGATGTCATCAGTCATTTGTAAGTAGGAGAGTTGCTGAAATCTATAGTGAATTATGAACACTAATGCTTTGCATTCAAAGCAGAGATGTTGTCTTCCAATATTCAGAACTTGTAGCTTCAAGATACAAATTGCTGCTAGCTACACCATTGCTAACTAAACTATCACAAGGATAACTTGCTTTGGGCATGTTTGGAATGCTAGAGTTATACAGCTATTGCTATGCTACAGATCCCCAAATTTTGCTTTAAAATAGCAGTGAAGGCTTTATAAGCACCCAAAATTACACAATAAATACTCAGTAATACTTCAAGCACCTCTTGCTACCCAATTTGGCAAGATAAGCAGCACTAAGAAATGGATGCCATGGTGAGACAAGGTGTTAACAGTCTGACTCAGGCACTCTTGATTTGTGCCTGCCTGCCTTCAGAAAGCAAAAGAGCTTGTGTGGCACACTCTGTGATGGTGAGAGAGAGTACTCTAAGTGCCAGACAGTCACCAGACTTATAACCTTTCTGCAGTCAAACACAAGGGCAGGCTCTCTGCTCTTCAACCTGAAGTGATCTCTATGGGGAAGAAGCTCTGCCTTGTATGATTGATGTTTATATTGGGAGTTGCTGCCAGAGGTGTAAAAGGGGATATGCACAATATAAATTAAGCCATATCTTCTGAAATCAGGTTGTCCCCTAAATAACACACTTGACCAGTGCAGAGTGACATGCTAAATGGGTATGCTGCCAGGAGAGCTCAGAGGGATAACTACATCAGTAACACTGCCCTATTAAAAAATACTGTGCTTTAGGATAGATCTTTAATGTCTACAAATGTTATGTCAAGACTTCAACTTTTTCAGCACTGATCTGCTATAAAACCTTCTCATAAATTATCTTCACAAAAAATAAAGTCATTCTTTCAAAAAACATGCTCAATATAACACACTTGTATCAGTACAAATTCTGTCCTGTGAGTCCATGGCAGAGAAGCCATAACCCACACTGAAATCTCTCCAAAGCAACATAAGCAGGACTCTAAAACCAGAAGGCAACTATTCCATTAGTTACTATGGTAAGCAGAAACAATGCTTCCAAAGTATATGAAGAGTGCACTGTTTCAGTGGACATGTATGGGTTTACAATCAATAGTCACTGTCCTGTAAACATTGAAAATGCCACTCTAACTGCAGGTAAAGGTTAGTAATTTGCATTCATTTCACTGTACTCCACACATACAATGCCTACACTGCTAAAAAAAAAAATAACAACAACAAAACAAAATCATTAAATAGCAAAAGGAATGAAGGCTTTGGGCTGGATGTCTCCTGCAACTGTCAAATCAGTAAATGTTGACATTATAAATAAAACTTGAACATTATTTTATGCATTACAGAAGCAGTCTAGTAAAACCTAAAACTTAGAATAGCAGCAAATTTGCTCAAAAACATACATGAACTTTCAGTCAGTCAGCTATAAATACATTCTGCAATGTGAGAAGCCATCTCTATCCCCAAGCAGGCTTTCAAGGAGAACACAGTGTTAGACATGGATGGGGATCAGGAACACTGCAGCCAGAGAAACTCCTAAACAATTGTATTCTACAAACTTGTTCTCATTGTTATCTGAAAGTGCATTTTTGTATCTGTAGAATCATCCCCATATTTACAAAAAAAGTACAAACATTGCAATTTTGCCATACCCTAAGCCTAACCTGTATTTTCTGTTAAGTGCAAAAAGTATAATGAAGTTACACATATTCTGACACATATAAGATCAAAGCCTGAAAATGAGGCAACATTGTCACTGGTGAATCCAAGGCAATTCAGTAGTTGCCAAATATTTGCTGCACAGCTGTTATATGGCTAAAGTAGAAGTTGAAGTAGAAATTAAAGAATAATCTAAGCCAAACAAATTCAGAGCAGGAACTCCATTTCCCCACTCTCCACACACATTCACCAGCACATACTCATACCTTCATTACCAGTTTTGGTACAGAGCTAGGCCCAAAGGGCAGCCTGGCAGAAAGAGGAAGATGTACAGTCACTCTTAAAGTGGTAAGGAAGACTTATGGGGTGCAGACTGAAAGAGTATCTTCTGCCAGTGCACAGCTCCCATGAGCCCCCAATACCGGTGCTGGAATATGGAATACGGACTATGCAAGACAGAGCATACCTACAGTTGGTACATTATTAAATACATATGTAACCAAATCTGCGTCTTCAACGTAAGCCCTTTTTAAGTGTCACAACAGCTCCTCTTACCTTCTCCTCCCACAAAAAGGTTTAATTTGATAATGATGTTTATATGCCAACAGACTGCTACAGAATCACATGCATGTATAAATGCTGAGGAATTCGAAACAGCTGATTTTCAAATCTAGTACATTATTTACTCTTTAAAGAAATTAAATCCATACATTATTTGTAAGAGGGTAACTGTGAAGACTTACAACAATTTTCTGTAACAGTTAATTTAATTTTGTTCCTTAGTTAAGTCTTGCAGTGACAGCTTCTTCCTAGTTTTTAAAATGCTACAATAGCCATTGCCATTGGTTTTAGGCACACAGATACTTGACTAAAATCTAGAAACAGCAAGCGGAGCTCAAACTGCATAAATGCAGACACTGTACTCTAAACACAGTTGTGCTTTCACTATATTGCCATCATGTCTTGCTGGAAAGTGCAAGTCCTGCCTCAAGTCCAAAACCAGTGAGAGAAAGATCCAGAAGTGAGTGCTATCAGAATGCTGTAACAGGGCAAAAGCTGTATAATTAGGCACTGTGGAAGGAAATACAGTAAGGCGTATTCTTAAAGAGTGTGTGCACATGTATGTACACACATGTATGTGCACGTACATATGTACACATATATAAACAAAAGGCTTTTGGCAAAATAATCATTTCACCTAAAAATCGATGCAGTGAAAACACCAGCAATTTAAACTGTACAAATCAAGGGTAAAGCCATGGGGAAAAAAGCAGCAAATTTTCTGGAGTAGCACCCGTATCTCAGGGATGAGCTTTTGAATTTTGGTTCTGCTAATTCAAGGGAGAGGTAATGCATTTATTCATCAAAATAGATTTTAACCAACTGACCACCTGCACTAATCTGCAACATTACATCTGGTGTATTTGAAAGGAACCAGAGTTTTCAGGACCTTTCCCTCCCCTGTGCTGGCAATGCCTAAGTAAGACACTAGTAAAAGGTCAGGAGAGTGTACCTCAGCAGGAGAGATGCTAGTTGTGCTATTAGTGCCTGCCAAGGATTATAAGCAAGATAAAAAGGCAGTGGAGAGAGGATGAAGGAGTGTGCTCAGGATAGTAAAGAGCCTGCATCTCTTCCCTGTCCACAGTTACAGTTCCTGGTCCTGTGTGCCTGATGTTACTTAACTCCTGTCTTGAAAGAACCTCTTCCCCAGCACTTTGGTTTCTGCATTATTTGAAATACTTGGCCATGTGACCACCAGGTTCTCACAGAATACTACTCAAAACAGTCAGTACGGAGAAACATCTATCTGCCCACTGTCACATAAATAATAGTGCATTGTTATGTTCAGTGGAAAGGCTAAGTCTAAATGTTTTGTATTAATTGCAAAGAATTGTCTTATCCTCTCCCTTCATGCAGGCCACGCAAGAAAATACTAGGCCTTCTCAGACACTATATGCAATGAAAATGTGAGAAAAAAATACACACGCACATACGTATATTCTTGATATAATGTCCTTTACAGAACCTGAAACTAGAACATCTTAATAGTGGAGTTAATGAGTGAGTTTCTCCTTTTAAAAGTTTTACAGGGGGTTTCCTACCTCAGCTGGAATCTATTTTGTTATCAAAATACATTAAGCTTCATCTTTTCATGCACAGAGGACTTATATACTAAGTGTGTTTTTCTTAAGCTATGTTTTCATTTCAGTGTGGCACTCATCTGCTCAAATATATGGCAGTTGGTTTCTGGAAAAAAAGGGGAAGAAAAACAAAAGCCTTCTTGTCCTCTGCCAAGGCCCCCTCTGGAAGCTGGTAAGAGATTACACTCATACTTCAGTGTCACATTGCTACCATGATGCTATCCCAAAACAGGCTCATACTGAGTTCCAGGGATGGGAAATCTTCAGGAAGAATATGCCACAGCAAGGGGCCCTCTGATTAAAATATTGTGACCTATGAATTTAATGTTATTTCAAATAATAGATACAGAGCAAAAGGAGAGACAGTCAGGTCCTTAACAAGCCAAGAACTTGAAACAGTGTCAGCTACATGCTGCAGGATTATATATGCCTGGAAAATCAGTAAGACAGGATTATTTATTTGGGCTGCAGAAGACAGTCAGTACCAGCAATCTTAAAATTTATGCAGGTTTTCTGTAACAAAAAGCCCAGCTTCCACTACTGAGTCAGCAACTGGAAAGTAGACCATGCATTCTTTCTGCTGCCCCAAGGATACAAAGTAGTTTCTTTGTCTTTCTGGACAATTATGAAGCAGCAGCCTATTCCAGATCTCCTCTCTAATTTGTGAACTTCATTCAGAGAGTGCACATCCTAAAATACAACACTTCATATTCCCTACTTATAAAGCTGGAACCAGGATGCCAGAAGAGGCAGACCCCTCATGTCCAGGTTCTAAAGAAGACAACCCTGTGTTTAATGATCAGAAAGATAAAGCTTTTAGCTCTGTACTATCTAAACTATTTCCTTCATAGCATGAATCCAGTTTGCATTTTGAATAAAAATTAAGTTGTAGTCCACACTGTGGGACCTGAAGAACATCCCCAAATGTAAATTAAGAATTTAAACAATTAAGAAAAGGTTTCACTGAAAACAGAAGTCATTCCTCCAACTGCATCTCTACCAGAAAACGGAGAAGGAATCACTAGATTGAAAGGAGAAGCTTTAGGCATCTGCCATTTTTCTATAGCTATTTTGTATCTCTTTATAGCTTCAGCTGCGTCATTCTGTTGCTATAGATGACATTCAGACCCTCCTTGCACCATGACTGGAAAGTAGAAAGCACATGTAATGATCAGCTCTTGCTGAAGCTGGCAAAGTGCTGAGAATACAGACTCATCAACAAGACCCAGCAAGAACTGCCTCAACTGACTCCATCACAAAACAGCTTTTGTGTATTTCAGAGTTAAACTTAAGTTCCCTGAAGCAGCTAGAGATGTTTTTCTAGATGCACTGGCAAGAGGAATGCTCCTAAGGCTGACACTCAAGTGATGAATTCATACCACCCACAACTGAAATAGTTATTACTGTGCCACATAGGACAAGTAAGCCCACCATATGGCTAAGTGGGCTCTAGCCAACGTGGATTAAGCAGCTCCAAGCAACAGATACATACAAGTGGCAAAACCTTGCAGGTCCCACCCCCTGCCCACAAGTAGCTCACAGAGCCCTATGTGTATGATGTTGACCAAAAGTAAAAAGTTCAGTCCCTGGGGAACCACAGTGAGCTGAGATGGCAGAGCTGTGAGTGAAGAACATGACTACAGCTATGGACAGCAGATACAGAGTGTATGGCAGGACCAGCACAGCTGCACCAGTCTCCACCAGAAACTGCAAAAGTACTGGATCTCCACACCTTCCACAGATGGGTAAGCACAGAGAAGTGGTCTTGGCCTCACAGGAACTGATGGAAAAAGAGCCTCCGTAGAGCACACATTCATCGAAGTGAGAAAAGACAGTCACTGTGTCCCTGGACCCACACCTAATAACAACTCCCACAAGACTTGAGAAGCCTGATGAGGTAAGTGAACTTTCATGATGCCTCTCACATTCCCAGTTATTTGAAGCCTAAAGCATGTTACATGCACACTACAGGCTTCAATAGCTGCTAAGGCTCCTCAGCTAAGCTATGCTGTATATCAGTTCAGCTCTAACGTATGACTGTGCTAATTTACTTAATTGAACACTAAGTGGTACTTCTTTTAACCTAATTAATGATGATTCTTGAGCTTGCCGTTGTATAACAGTCCAAATTAATGAAAATGAAACAACACCAGTAAAGTCAAGACAAAAAAGTCTGGTGTCAAAGGTATTGGTTTCAGTGATAGAAAAGAATTAGTATAACATACTACTGCCTCGGGTATTCTTTTTTATTTTGAGAGTTGTAGCTGATGAAATTCAAATGCTTTTTAAAAAAGGCTTTGGCTGACTAACGAGAAACTAAGCTACAGCTGAAAAATTGCTCTAAAGGCTGCTTCTCCTTCATTCATGCTGTCCAAATACTGTTGAAGTAAGTACTTGGAAATATTTTGACTCAACTGTTCTAGCACTTCTCTCTTCCCAGTGCACTGGGATCCTTTAAACAGAAATAATCTCTCCTGTGTTTTGTGTTTTTTCTCTTTACACTTGTACTGTTTCAGCTGTTAGCTGGACTAATCTAAGGAGTTCTCAGCAGCTCATGTTTCTGCCTTTTTTTGGTTAGGATGCTATTGTGAGCATTAATTCAAAGAAAAACATTTTAAGTTATTGAACAATTAAAAATTATATATGGAATGATTTTCTTTTAGGATGAACTGGGAGGAGGGCAGGATTTTTCGTGAAGGCAAATGCAGAAATCTCAGCATCTTGGAATCTCTATTTGGCTGGGAAACAGCTTACAGAAAAGCAACCCCAAGTAAACATTTCAGATGAGACAAGTGATGCATAATAGTTATTTGTGACAATGAGGTACTATCCTTGAAAGACAAAGAAGAACCCAGTACTACCAAAATGTAATGAAAGGCACGCTCATAGGCAACACTCTTCATGACTTGTCTGCACTCGGTTTTACGGGACCAGGGTGGTATCTACCATAGGCATGAACACAGGTCTCCTCTTAGCGTCCTCCTTCAGAGACTGACAGGCTATCCACTTTCATCTCTTTCAGGCTTCCAGTTTTTTTCTGCTTCTGCTTGGATTTTTTTAACATATGGACCTAAAATTGAAAAATTTAAGAGGGTGAGTATTAAAATATCTGTAGTCATCAATAAGCTGATCTAAGGCAATTACCTAATAACCAAGTAAAAAGCTGAACTGCAAAGGAAAAACATTTAAATACACAAACATCTGGTGTACCTATCCTTGTAAAGCTATAGGATTTACTGTTTTATTTTAGATAAACATATACATGTTATATATATGTATATGTGTGCATATATATTCCTGTATACTCACATATGTATACACCCGTATATAGAGATAACTAGTCAGTAACCTGCTACAAGAGGAAGAAATATGTCTCACTAAAGGACAAGTTAGGTTTGCTCTCTCTATCTCTCTCTCTTTTTCCATTTCTTTCCCACTTCTCATTAAAAGAATGAAGTTTTAACATATTCTGAAACTTTGAGGTATGACCCTCTCTTTCACTCATTTCTTGTTAGCAAGGGCAATTATTCTGGTAGCCCTCCCCGTACAGCTACATGTCCTCTGAGCTTGCCTATAGCAGCAAATGTCTGTGAGTTGAAAAAGCATCCTTAAGGCAGCTGGCAAATGCACACCACAGTCACCCACTGCAAAACGTTTATTTCACAATTTCAAAGTCAATAGAGAAGTTAAACTATTAGGGAGCTGATGCTGTCTTTTATGTACACGTTGAGATAATCGAGAAAAAACAGACGCTGATTACTCAAGCCTCTCTTTCACGGTCCCTGCTCCTCTTACTTATTTTTCTCTTTAGCTACTACTGTCTGACAGACCTTCCCTTCTCCAGTAGACTGATTCCTACCCTGCACACTGCACTACTACAGTGGCCTTTATAACTGCCCTGCTTCAAGAAAAGCAACACTGCCTGAAGATCCCAATACACAGGAAAAATTGAGTCACTAGGCTCAGGGACAATTTTTTTAAACATGAGCCTCCTCTGAGCCACTGGAGAGAGCCTTCAAACCATCCTCTTTAGCAATTGCTGTGTCAGTTACCACACAGTGCTAAACAGCTTCTTTAGGATTAAGCATCAGAACACAGGCAAACAAGATAATACAATAACATCCAGTGCTGGAACAAAGTCAAACTGCTAAGAGAAACCTAGACTCAGTACCTTTGGTCCTGCAGCAGAAATTATAATCTGGCCAGGGGCCTGAATCCAGGGCTCTCCATCAACTTGAACTGGAATTGGCTTTAGAAGTGTTACACGGAAATATGAGCCTTGGGCTATGCGGATTCCTGATCGAAAACCACCTTGGACTTGACCCTGTTAGGGAAGAAAAGCCAGGATATCAATCACTCCAACTAACAAGAAGTACAAATACTAGCTGCAATTAAACTAGGTGGATATTATTTAATTCTCACCTGACATTTTAAGTTTTAGCTAAAATAACTGCTTAGACAAAACTAGGATGCCTTTACTGCCCCAGCATTAATTATTTCAGCTAGTCTAGGAAGGAGAACTTGGATACCCCTGAAGACTGCGGGAGGCAAAACAACTCCCACAGCAAAGCTGTTTGTACACAAAGGTTGGCCAGGGAGCATACACTCACAGAGGTCTTGTTTGCTTTGGCTTCCCACTCCATAATGTAGAAGTAAATACTTCTAAAAACACCTAATTATACACACATCCTTCAGCACATGTAAAATTCCAAAGTCTAAAAGCAGTTTATTAATCAGAGAGAGTTTTTCCAAACTCAGCTCCATAGAGCTAGAGATACATAATGCACACGCTGAACTTGTTGCAGACATACTCTACAACTTAACAGCTGAGTTAACTTTTAGAGTTAACTGTAGAAGTGAAGCAAAGTGAACCTAACTGCTACACATACTCTTGGGGAATGTGTGAAGAAACCAAACATGGGAGTAAAAACCTTAATATCGCAAACCCAAAGCACAGGTTTGTTAACTTTTATACTCCAAAGCTGCTTCTACTTTCACAAAAGATTTAAGGATGTCTACCAAAACAACTCTTTAGTGTATTTTAGAAGATGAAAATTACAAAATAAAGTTGACCAACAGCAATGATTGAGCTCCACAAAATTTAAGCACCCACCTTTCCAATTTTGGTGGTTTTATGGATTAGTTATCTCTAGCTACCTGACCACATATACTTTTTCAGCAGCACTTTTTTTTAAATAGTGGCAAGACATGAAGACAAAAATAACCTACCATCCCACAGGACTGTGTTACTAATAGCAGAGCATTGCAAAAATATGTAATACATGGAAGAATTAAAAAATAATTGCTTGAGTCATAATATTCTTTGCATCAAATTTGCTACAATTTGATGTAGCATTCAAATAAAGAGCAGCAAGTATCAAATTCTCAGTGACAGGTGTTGGAAAGTCTATGGCCGATAATTATAAAGCAACCTGTCTTGATGGAATCTCCACCACGATTGTGATGAGGTATGACAAGACGTTTTGCAAATATACTAGATGAAGGGTGCATGTTTTTGTAATATTAGAATAAAATCTTGCTTTCATCCCATGAACCATTTGGGCACTATGATACCTGAGAAAGCTAGTGCATTCCATCATACATATTTGTGTTTAATATCTGTATCCATCAATCTGTATGTATATCATTACATATATATGGCACACATGTATGTTTCCCTACTTGGTTCAAAGCCTAGTTAAGTCATGAAGCATTTCCCCATGGATTTTTAACAAGTTCTCTTAATTTTTAGGACCATGCACTTGCAATGAAATGTTTGTTACAGAAATAAGCCTGTCCCATGTTGCATGTATGTTTCTCCTGTGCTTACTGGGATGCCAACTCACCATGTGAACGACGCCAGTCACACCAACCACTTCCAGCAGGCCGTCATCGATGCGTGGTTTCTCAAAGCGGTTGTCACTCTCAGACCCCCAGAGGTCAGCTCCAGAGCCCCAGCTGTGTGAAGAGCACACCAGTGACCACCTGTGGGCCTGTGGTCTGCCCCAAGGCAAGCTCCCCGGTGCCCTGCTAAGGGTGGCTGGTTCCTCAGGCTCTAAAAGCTACACACTCTGCTCCCCCATGAGCTGGAGGGAGCAGTTTTCCTGCATTGTAAAAGCAGGAACTGTTTTTCTAAAATCTGGAAGAATTTTTATCAGATCTTTTAGTCATAAAAGGAGTGAAGCAAATAGCTTCCATTGAAAAGAAAAAATGTAAATAGGAAGAAGGTAACTCTGTAGAGTTTTAGTTAGCTGGGAAATACAGGTTACAGCTAAACTAATCCTTAATTTTCAAGACTAAAGAACTTAACATAGCTCTTACTGGTCTTGACAACATTCACGGAACTTACTGAAGAGAAACTAAAGCTAAAACAATTATCAAGATTTCATTCTTGTACCTGGCCAAAAGCACTTGTAGTTAGCAAATATTCATGCACTTCAGTCCTCTGAAATGCTTCTGACAATTTAACCCATGCTGCTTTTTGTGCAGTACTGACCCTTCCCACTCAAATCACTTGCTTATTGTTTTGGCACATAAACTACTCATCACTTAATTGGGATCTTTTCTTCTCCACAGCTCTCATGTGCAATGTGTATTTGTGTACATGTGTGTACACGTGAAATGTATGTGCACATGTAAGTACATGTAAAAATAAGTTTTTTAATAAAACATTTTCAGACCAAAATGCAGAGAGATAAAGGTTGTTTAAGACAAGATGGTAGTTGAAAAAATAATAGTGTGGCAGGACTAATTACCTACTGGTTTTGTGCCAACAAAAAAGATACCTCTATTAGCATCATATCGAAGGAAGCCAGATCTCCTGTGGATTTAGCTTCCACAACAGTTACTCTAGCTCCCTGCAGGTGTCAAGGAAGCATTCACAGGCCTGTAAAAGTATCTGAACTGTGGTTTTCCATGGCTACCCAGGTGGCATCACACACTCCTTGTATACTGACCAGTTGCCTGTAGGACCTGGGCAGTGTTTGACAGTTGAAATCCATCTGTCCTTCACTGCAGGAACTGCTTAGGTACCCAGTCCCTAGCATGTCAGAAAATGTGTGCAGGTCAAGTGCCTTTGATCCTGATACCTAACCACTTGACATTTGATGCTCAAATACCAAGTCGCAATTCTACATGCACAGTCCAGCATGCATCCACAAGGGATCCTTCCTTTTCTTTTTACCTGGGTATATTAATAAAAATGAGTCCTTCTATACTTGGTAATTCCACCTCGTGCTGGTCCACTTGCAGCTTTATGTCCTTGTGAAGGTTTCTAGTGTGACTTATCTTCTGCAGCCCAACTTTCACGTAAACTCCCTTGTTGTGAAACCTAGAAGCAGGCAAGCATCTTGTAACTAAAAGGTAAGGCCAGGTGTAGCATTCTTCCCTGTATGTATACATACCACTATTGCCCTCTAGCAGGCATTTTTAAAGAGTTTTTCAATTAAAACCCATTTCAAATTCTTCTAACTTTATGGCAGAAACAAAGCATAAACCATGAACTACTACTTTACATACCTTTACTTAAGGGATGATTCTGCTGTTGAGGCATGTGCAGATTGTGAAATTTTATTACAGAAAAATTGTCCCTTCTTGAAGCATTGCCTGAATACAATGCCTCTTTGAAATGTAAACTCCTGGGCTGGAAGATTACATTTTTGATTAAGAGTTAGAGGTCGTCATGACCCATTTTAAATTGTTTTCTCATGCAATGCTATAATACTTATGGCAAAAAAAACATTTGAAAATCTTTGCTTTACACATTCCTAATTAATTTGAAATATACTTGCCTGCAGAAATTTAAAACAGGTTTAGTAATCTCAACTTGTGACAGAGCTCTAGCATCTCTAATTTTAGAATAAAAAAGATGAGGAAGATTTTTATGGCATCCCTAGAAATGGCAAAATATTTTAAGAATAATACAAACAAAAGCTAGTTAAACACACAGACTACTTTCTTCTATAATGGAAACCTTTAGATACATGGCCTTTAGGGCAACCTTAAAACAAAAAGCATGAATTTCCATTATTTGACCCTACTAGTACATGGGTGTCATTGGAATTCAACTCTGCGAGATCTCTCTAGCATTATGTCTAAATACCATAAAGTGGGAAAGACAGCCAGGGCAGGTTACAGCCAAATCTTCAGACAGAGACTTTTCAGTCATCTTAAATTATTACATTGGGAATGATTAGTCCTATGTCCTAACAGTTGAATATAGTTGCAAATTAAAGGTACCTCATGTAACACCATTTAACACACACTTCTGCTCCATGCAAGATGTGTCTATGCTAAGACAAATTTTGTCTAATTTGGATACAACTGAAAAATACTGGAATATCAGTAGGAAACACAACACTTGCAATATCCCCAAGAAGTATTAATTTTTGTTGCACAAAGAAGGAAGCCTTCAGAAACTGAAAGAATACTTCACAGTGCCCTAACTGCAGAACAGTTGTATATCTCTGTAAAGTAAGTCTAAACTTGCATTAAATTGCACAATTTATTTATTCTCCCAAACCTTGCATTTAGGAAACAGCTAGCCACAGCAATCTCCTGACATTTTGGATGGTACAAACAAGATGTAGTCTCTTCTGTAGTATGTAATCCTAAAAACTGCTCCAGGATCTCATGGGAACGACTTGGATGAAGAGCCAGATGCCTCCTCAGCAAGTTCACTGGCAACAAAAAGCTGGGAGGAATGGTTGATACCCCAGACAGCTCTGCAGCTGTCCAGAGAGACCAGAGAGTCTGGAGAGATGGGCAGAGAGAAACTATCTGAAACTCAGCAAAGAGCAAATGGAGAGTGCTGCACCAAGGAAGGAATAATCCCATGAACCAGCGCAGGATGGGAGCAACCTGATCTAAAGCAGCTCAGCAAAGAAGGACCTGGGGTTCCTGGGTGCATTAGGAAAAGCATCACCTACAGGTCGAGGGAGTTGATCCCTCTGCTCAGTCACAGTGAGGTACATCTTCAGTTTGTGTCCCGTTCTGGGCTCCTCAGTACAGAGAGAGAGACATGGAGCTCCTGGTCCAGCAGAGGGCAACAAAGATGATTAAGGTACTGGAGCATCTCTTTAACCAGGAAAGGCTGAGGGAGTTGGGCCTCTTCAGCCTCAAGAAGAGAGGAAACCCTAAGTATCTGAAGGGACAAGTGTCAAGAGGATGGAGCCAGGCAGCAAGTAAGTACAAGAGGCAATGGGCAGAAACTGATGCACAGAAGTTCAACCTGAACATGAGGAAGAATTTCTTTACTGTGTGGGTAACTGAGCACTGGAACACATTGTCCAGAGGGGGTGTGGAGTCTGCCCTTGCTGGAGATATTCAAGAGCCATCTGGAATGCAATCCCATGCCAAGTGCTCCAGGGAGGTTGGACCAGAAGACCCACTCTAATCTCTTCCAACCTGACCCATTCTGTGATTCTATGAATGAAGGCAGATGCCCTATCATTAAAAAATTTTACACTGTGAAAAAAACTCATATAGTTTGGCCCTCATCAATGCAAAGACCATCACTGTCACAATATACACTATTTTTATCTGCCCTGCAATGCAAGATCAGCATTGAATTCCTGCAGGGATGTTATCACTACATTTTGAGCTGCTAAATGTCCAGAGCATGTAAAGAGTCTCTACTGAGTGAGGCCAGAGAGCACACAGCTTTTGGTACATTTATCATTGTAATGTCTTGCTTCAGAGAAAAGCATATTCCTTCCAAGTACTACCTGCAATTTACTTTGCCACAACCCGAAACTTCTTGTTCTGCACTCAAGAGTAGTCAGTTCACCTGCCAGGAACTGCTGCATCTTGCATTAAGTAGATATAATTTTTAGTTAATTTACTAGAAATAATTAAAAAAAAAAAAAAGGCTAATATTACTGACAAGAGTGTGCACTTGCTTATCATCAGGAATCATAAACTCAACTATTTTAGCAGTCATTTTCACAGGCAGTCAAAGGTAAATGTCATGTGTCAACCACTGTTAGCACAAACTTTTGGATTCTGCAGAAATGTTCCTCAGTATCATTATTTAATGTTCCCTTTTCAGAAGTATATAGCCTTTCATATTTGGAAAAAAAACCTTTCTTCTTTCCCACAAGTCTTTCAAGTCACCCTGCAAGAATCATACCAAGACATTGTCCACTGCACTATGGAAGCTGCACACTGGGAAGTGACAGGGATGAAAAACACACAGGGCAATAGCTGTCAAAGTGTATCCCTTAAATGCACTGGCAATAAGAAGAGAATGCATCTTTTGAAGCACCACAGCTTTGCAAACATGGACTATATTTTGAAGTAAGAATGAACATAACTTGTACATTATATTAATTGCACAAGTCCATATTGAAAAGTTTCACCTACTAGAACAGGCACTGCTACATGCAAACTTCTTGCCTGATTTTACTACCTGTGATGCTTTCAGGCAAGTGCATTGAAAATGCAAACCAGTGCCTAATAGTAACTTAGGTACCAGGAACCACCTATATTTACAACAACAATTGTATTAGTTTTTACGGAAAGCACTATGAGCAATGCCTGTAACAATACATAGAACACTGCAAGATAGGTTGGATTACCCATCATTGCACTCAGAACTGGTCAGAGAATATTTTTAATAGTTTGAACACTGCATAGTTGTAACTGGCTGTAATTTTGGCAACCAGGAGACAATTTAGAAGGTGTTTAATCACCAACATAGGGGAAGCAAACAAAAACAGTTTCTACAAAGAATTACTGATTAATTACACAGATGTGATTTCTTTTGCTCACCAACTTCAGTAATTATGGGAAGAAGAAAAAGTCCAATTATTGGTTGATTTGCATGCCAGAGAGAAGGAAGGTCTCTGTCAACACGTTTTTAATAACATTCTCACTTGAGGTACAGAGAGTTTTTTAATAGCATGCAGGTGTTGCAATAGCACTAGGTAAAACTGGAAAAGGTACAGAGGTTCTGAACACTTTTGAACAGTGCTTATTGTTTATGTAGCAGCACTGCCCTCACTCTTGCAAAAGGCTTTGAGCAAGAGATATTTTCACTCTCAAAATTTCACTGAACTCAACAATGCACTTATTGGCAAACTAAGAATACTGAATAACAATGGCATGGCTTCCAAAAACTGCTTTGGTGCTCTCTCTTGGTAGAGGAAAAAAGCCCCAAACCAAACCCAAACCAACAAAACACAGTCTATGACTTCCTGGTTAGCTTAATTCCTCCTTGTCCCAGCTCTGCCAAAAGCAATAAATATTACTGGATACCTGTAGCATTTAAGATTATCAGTTGTAGTGTAAATTGGAGGTAATACAATACCACAGAATTGACCTTTAACACCTGGTTTCCCCAGGATTACCTGCTATTAAATTTCCCTGGTTCTTCTTCTCTAGCATGATGAAAGTCCAAACTCAACTCTGCATCAATGCCAAGACCACAGTAATTGTTCATCTGTACAATCTGACCAAAAGGAAAAAAAAAAAAAAAAAGGTATCATTGTATCATTTCCTGCTTTCATTTTTACATGAAAAATGAAGAAGTTCCAAGGTTTTTCAACAAAAGCAAGCCTTGCAGATGATTCTTCCTAGTCACTTGCATCTTGACAGATTCTGGAAAACATTTTCCAGAAACACTGCACTAAAATTAAAGCTGCATGAACAACTGTTGACATGCATAGCCATTATTTCCAAAGTATCAGAAAATACAAAATTTAATCTTAATTAAAAGTAACAAGCATAATAAGGCAGAAATAAAAACAAATGCAGAAATAAAACCAAATCAACCTCTCAAAGCAATTTTATGCAATAACTTCACAAGCTGATGAACACTAATGCTGCTATTATTTTTGGCATCAGCCATGGATTTATATTACATCATTGGGAAGACACTCTTACTTATTTTGGAATGTGACCAGCTTACACTAGATGAATGAAGAACTTCACCTACTCAGTTTTTTAACTAGCTCCCTATATGCCAGTCTCAAGTTTCTACAGATTTCAACTATTTCTTCCATTAAATCTTCCTTTGCATGCCAGTTCATTCTATAGCTCTTTTATCCTAGGCATTACTCTCCCATCCTTCACCTTAAAGCAGATTAGGCACCATGGGAAAAAAAGCCCCCATCTCCACCAAGTGAAAAATAGCTGGAACCTGAGCATCTTAAATCCTCCAACTGACTCACAATACCCAAGATTTTTCAGTGACCAGACTAAAATCTTGGACAATTGCTACCATTGTTATGATTTCCTACTTTTTTTGCAAGCCCCTGGTCCAATTTTTTCCTTTAATCTGAAGAAACAGAACCAGGATTCACATACAGCTCCAAAATCATCATCCACAATCAACATCAACATCTACAAAATTTTTATTTTCCCAAACAGAAACAAACTCATATGAACCAAGTGACAATGACTTTCACTCAAAAAAAAAAAAATGCAAATAACAAATGGCTTGTGCACAGAGTAGTAGTAAGATGATGGAAGGATTTACTTCCTGTATATGCTAGCAACTCCTAGTAATTTCTTAAAATGTGAAAGGAAAGATGAGAGTACCTTTTGGGGAAGGGAGTGCTTTTTGGTTGACACTCCAGTTTACAAGTGTTTTGGAAAGTGTTTTGGAATTCCTTTCAAAGCCTTTTCTTATTTGAGAAATAACTTCTTTCCCAGCTGAAGCAAATAGGAATGTCATTGCCATGTGAATCTTTTCATTAATCCTCTATCAGATGCTTTTTGCTAAACAGCTACAAAACGTGCTCTGCAGTCCACTAGCCCTGCCAAAACCGAAACACTAGGTCCAGACGCATGCTGTATTAACTAGGAAACAGCTCAGTAAGGCCCAAGCACAAAGACAAATGAGAAGAAAAAATTAAACTACATTAATAGCCATCCTCTTTGTGATTTTCAATAGAACTACAGTTCCTAAGAATCACACCCAAATGGCTCTCAGCTCACCTTGGGAGGCTCAGGTTCCGCAACGCCATTTTCTGCACCTTCAGCTGGTTCTTCTGCATCCAAAAGGATAGTCCAGCGATCCATGAGAACATCATCCGCCTCATCCACAGAAACCAAAATGGAGTATGGGTCCTCCCCACTGTAGCCAGCTCCCCAGCGCAAGACCCTCCCCAAATCATTACCTGGGCAACAGTGAAGAACACCAAAACATGACCATGTTTCATAAGCAGTGCATCAGCTCTGTTTTACAAATCACACTGCACTACAGTGCTCCAATCAAGTCACAGAATTAGTTTGTTTGGAAGGAAGAATTATCTAGCAGAAAGAAAAATAAATCTAAGCTGTGTTGTGTCTCCACATGTGGTTACCACTGCATACAGACACACAGGAGCATTTCCACAAAAAGTGGTGGAAAAGCTTGTTATGGAGTTGAGACACCAGGGTGCAACTGAGTTTGCTGTCTTACAGCAATGGCTGATGCACCTGCAATTGTCAGGAGGAGGATATTTTGCCCTCCCAAATCCTGCCCACTGACCCACACACATCAACACTCCTGCTGCTTGTTTTCCCTGATGGTGTTTTTCTGAAAGCACGACTGACATTTCCTTGAAAAGCTGATAGAGTGGTTTACTCTCCAGCACTAGCCAGAATTGAATCTCACAGCACATCAGCTGCAAAACTGAGTACTCTGTCAGACAGATAGAGATAAAACTTTCCAGAGGGCTTTTGTTCTCAGCAGAAGAGTGGTTCTTGCTGTGATTCTCACCTGTTCCTAAAGGTAAGATGGCAACTGAGGGCTCTGAGCACACCAGCTTGTGCCTGATCTCCTCGAGTGCACCAAGGACCCAGCCAACGGTGCCGTCACCTCCACACACCAGCACTCGGAAGGAGGGGACTTTGGAAAATGTGTGAAACCTCCATTGTGAAGCAAAGCACAGGGGAGAAGAAAAGTTAACAATGGAATATAGGAAATGCAAAGTCCCAATATGCTATTTAAAATAACACAGTATTATTGGATTTTTGCCCATGCCCCTTTACCGTCAGTTTCTGGATCAAATTCAACAAAGTGAATGGAAAAACATGAAGTTCTAGATAAAGATGGTTTTAAAAAGAGTGAAAACCATATTCCTCTATGATTTTTCACAGAAGATCTAAATGGTTAATCACTTCCTTTTGCAAGGGCACAGAGACCTAACTAGTCATAATTTTGATGTGAACATCTGTAACTTTCTAAATCCTAGAGGAGATGTTGATTATTGCTGGTGTTTTTGTACTTAGTCATAGGAATCACAGTACATTTTCTTCTTCATGGTACTGTTTTCCTGGTGATGCTTACCTTTTGTGGCTCTTCATCCTACATACCAGTATATTATGCAAAAGAATTGTTATTTCCCATTGCACAAGAAACACTGAACAAGTGGGAGTATTTTGCCATAAAGCTACAGAAAGATTCCAAAGCCAAAACAAAATGAACTGGTTACTTAAGCTGCAGCTTGAAATGCATTAAAAGGACAACAGAATTATACAGTTCTGACAGAAAAATTAGTTTAGCTTGTTTATCTTGTCTCCTACATAAGCTGCATTTTTCCCAAAAAGCTTTTGATCTCAAGATCTTGTCGTGACCAGTTTTTTATAAAGCAGTAGTGAAGGAACAAGGAATAGGCTACAACCATCGCTTTCAGTTTTATAAAGCTGTAACAAAGCGGGGTTCATTAAATCAAGTCATCAGCTCCTGTCTTCCTACAAGCACATTATGTTCTGTTCCTTGTAGAAATGTTGCAGCTGTGATCAGGCAGACCCTGTTAATTCTGCAACTAACTGTGGCCAAGTTTCAAGAGTCAAAATAGAAAATTTTATTATAGTTTCCTGGTAGTTCCCATGAAACATCAGAAGAAATAAAAGCAAAAATCCACCCTAATCAGGAAATGTGACATTTCTCTTTCCATCTCCATTCAAATATAAAATCTATTTATTTTCAATAATTATTAAGTATGTGCTACTGTAAAGTGCATATGACTCTGCTAGATTTGACAGAAGTATATACATCAGGAACTACTCTATTTTCTTTTCTTTAGAGAACTCCACTGTTGTCACAGTAAGAACAGTCAAAGAGAAATGATCCACTGCCCTGGTCTTCAGGCACAGAAGAGAAGCAATTTAGATCTTCAAAATAAGTGAATCTAGTCTACCCTTTTAGAGAATAATAAAACAATGTAAATTAAAAAAAAAATAAATTAAAACATGATGACTTACCCAGGCAGTGGGCCCCCATTGGTAAGTTCAAAGACTTGATGTGGGTTTAACAGCTTTCTAAAACTGTACAGCAGATCCCGACCTTTGAGACCACCACTTTTTGGATTCACAAATACAAGAAGTGGGCAACAATTCTGTGGTATCTTGGAAGCCTGAAAGAAAACAAGAAAAAGGATTAGTCAATGCCGTGAAAAGGCAGGAAAATCATTGCTGCATCTCAGAACTATTACCTGATGCTTCCTTGATGCCTATTAAAAAAATCCAGATTCTAAAAATAAAAAGATTCAATGTCCAGCCAATAGACAAGTTAGCTGCTGATTTTGCTTCCCTAGGAATTGAAGGCTCCTTAACGCACTCCAAGTACACATTTGAGCCTAACATTAGAAACAAAGTCATTTTAATTAGCCCTTCCTACACATTTTCAGTAAACAGTCTAGGCCAAAGAACAGTGTGAGGGATAAGAGTTCTGTATGATTAAAACTGTTTCCTTGTAAAGTGACAACTTCTCCCCGAACCAACTGAAAAATCTTTGGTTTTGTGGTTGTCTTAGAATGCACATCAATACAAGGACAAAGCATTTAAAATGATGTTTGGGGTAGACAGTGGCGTCCCTCTTCCTATGAGATTAGAAGCTGAAAGCTTCTTTTAAAAATACGTAAGCCAAGCTTTTTCATTATGAGGATTTACTCAGGGCTGCCAGTATCTTGCAACCTACTGAAGCTGCTGCTGAAAGGACTCTCAAAGCCTCCAGAAACTGTAAAGGAGGCCACTGGACATGGCAGAGGTGAGATTTCCTGGGGCACTCCATGGACTCCATAGGAACAATATCTGCAACCTCACTGGAGACCAAAACTTCCAGCCAACAGATGCACCTTGGGACTAGTTTTCACCCAGCCTGTCTGCCTGTAAATAGTTCTGTAAAATGATTTGTAAGTAGTTCTAGAAATATTAGAGAACACCAGCACACCTTTTATCCATCCTGCCACAAGGCTGGGGTGCAGGTACATGCCAGCAAAGTCCACTGGATGTTTCAACAACTGCACTTCTAAACAGAAATGTTTGCCATAGTCCCTAAGTTGTGGTAATTCTTATTTACAAATTGGACAGCATTCAGGGAACAGCAATTTGTCACGCAGCTGACCGGATGGATTCAGGGAACAGAACAACAGTGCTAAATATAAGTCAATTTAGACAAGAATGATTCAGGGGTCGGTGAGGCAGCAGCATGACCACAGCGTGCAAGCATGTGGAGAGATACCAACAGCTACAGACGGGAGGAGGCAGCACCCAGACAGCCTTTCAGCTGCTGCCTGTAAGCGATGAGGTGAACAACAGAGGAATCGGGTCAAATTAACCAGTTACATTTGTGGGGATGCAAAATGGAGTCTGACATTCAGATACACCAGATCTGATTTAGGCACTCAGAAGCAAATGATTCTTTGGGTCTTCACAATACTTGAGAGATTTCCTCTAATTTTCTGTTCTTAGAAGAGCTGGGTGCTAATCCTCTGCAAGTCACACCCTGCCAGATGTGTCAAGATGCTGACAAACACAAAAATCCTTCTTCCTTCTCCTCTGACACTGCATGAGAAATGCTCTCTGCCATCCAGTGTGATTTGTCTCTTGATAAAGAGAAAACACATTGAGAAGAGGAACACTAAGCAGGTATAAAGGCTGGTGAAGCAGGCGCACTGCCCCTTCTTTTATCATCCTTCAGATTCTACGAGACATCCAGTTTAAAAATATATCTGTTTTCTAGAAAAATAAATGAGCCAAACAAGGGCTGGTCTGGGGGACAAACAGCCAAAATAACCTCAGTTTTATTTTTCTGGAAAGGTTCCACTGCAGACAAAACAAGTAGGTTGATGATAAAGAGGCTGAAAGCTGTGCAGACAGCTCTCTCCAAAGGAACTACCTTCATGCTAAGCTGACAACTGAAGTCAAAACACCTTTGGCCTCTACATTCAGGCATTATTGAAAAGAGGGATGCAATTACTCAAAGCATGCCCAACACATAACAAGGATAATTTATTAATTTCTGTTGAGTGCATGGAAAGAATATTTGTAGGCAGCAAAGGAACATAATGCATGCCACTGTCACAAAAAGGATTTCTTGAGTATTAAGTCAACAACTCAAGGATCCAAACTTGCCAAAGAGACAAGTGGATTTCATCCCCTTGAGCCATTCCAAGCATTAACAGAAGAATAAGCAGAGCTCTGGTGTTTTCAGAAGTAAAGGCCATCTTGTTGCTCCATCATCATTTGCCATATCCCACTTAGAATAGCCCTTTGATAATCACAGAATCATCAAGATTGGAAGACAACTTTAGGATCATCAAGTCTAACCATCCACCCAGCACTGCCACTGTTAATGCCTAAACCACTCAACTACATCACCAGCACTAGATCCAGATGCCTTTTAAGCACCTGCAGGAGTGGTAACCTCCCTGGGCAGCCTTTTCTAATGCCTGACCCCCTTGACAGTGATACTTTTTTTTCTAATATCTAATCTGAATGTCCCGTGTCTCAGATTAAGGCCATTTCCTCTTGTCCTCTCACTGCAGGCAGGACAGGAGAGACAGACCCCCACAACACTACCCCCTCCTTTCAGGAGTTGTAGAGAGCGATGGGGTCACCCTGAGCCTCCTTCTCTGGAGACTAAACAACCCCAGCTCCCTCAGCCAGTTCTCATAAGACATGTTTTCAGGCCCTTCCGTGATCCTTGTTCCCTTCTCTGAACATGCTCCAGCACGTCAATGTCCTTTTCAGAGTGAGTGGCCCAGAGCTGGACACAGCTCTGGGTATGTGGCCTCACCAGTGCTGAGTACAGGGCAATCCCTGCCTTGGTCCTGCTGACCACACTGCTGCTGATGCAGGCCAGAATGCCATCCTTCTTGGCCACCTGGGCACACTCCTGGCTCAGGTTCAGCCAGATGTTGACCAGCATCCCCAGGTCTTTTTGCGCTGGAATGCTTTCCAGCCACTCTGCCCAGCTGCTAGTGCTGTATGGGGTTAAATCCCACCAGCAACAGAAGGCAGAGCAGCTCTGAAAGGAAACATCATGTCCCATGGGGTAACAGAGCACACTGTTCCCTTCCAGCACTCTTTGTCTAGCTTTTACTCTGCCCTACCCTCTCTCCTGTCCACTTCCCATTTCTTCCTCTTCAGAGCTTTTTAAATACCTAAATTTAATCTCCAGCCATTTCAATTTTCTGAACAATACTGGCAACCTGAAACCTCAGGCTTGGTATAATGCCTGGAAACTTGTGGGGTTTAAAAAAGGGTGTTAACAGGATAATAAAAAGAAAAAATATGAAGTGCTGGAGCTCAAAGTAAACAAAAACTTTTTCAAGAAGGAATAGGAGCAAAGAAACCAGCCCAACACTGACGTCTAACAAATCTCTTACTTGAATGTAATAAGAACATTTGATTATCTTCTCTTCTTCAGGAAACCAGTTTCTAAAAATAGGGACATTTAAAAGTGACATGCTGAACACATGTTTTATGTTACTTGCTTTTACAGGCACGTTCTAATGCACTGGATTTAATAAATCCAAATAATTCAAAAGAAATAATTCAAAAGCAACTTAAGGGAATCACAACTATTTCTGAGACATGGTACACTCCAAGGCATTCAAAAAACCAGCTTTCTTTTGTAAAGTTGTCTGAGATCTCACCCAAGTAACATAAATTGTTGCAAATACATATTTAGAGTTGCTACTGTGCCAGCTATATTTCTTGTCAAATGTCAATAACTGTACCTAAAAACCCCCAAGCCAGGTAAATATATAACCTGAATGCTACTAAGATTCCCAAGCAGCTACAGCAAATGCCGGGAGCTACTAAAAATTTGTGTGTGGTATAAACTGAACAGTCCTACTACTCAAGCCCACCTTTGTTAAGGTATCTTCCAATGTAAATTCTTAACTATATGCATTTAGATGCAGCTATTCAGAATAAGAAGTATTCAAGAAAGTGCTTGTCCTTACAGTGAACTTACTTCCCATCACAACTCTTCACTGAGCTTGAATGAGGTAAGAAACACTGCTAAATTCCCAGATAAAGGCCAGCTTCTAAAAAACCAATTTTTCGGTAAGGGTTAGAAACTCATGACAGCTTGTATAGTAGAGCAGGGCTGCTGCTGTGCATCCTCAAGAGCATGCTCTTGATTACAATTACTGATGGCCACAAGGGTAGCACCCTTATGCTGCACCACTTAAAAAAGGTCCTTGATACAGCCCCACTGGGGACAGACGAGTGAGTTTGTTACTGGGCAGAAGAGTGTGTGACTCACAGCCCGAGGACTCCCCTCCCTCTTTAGCCCTGGCTTCAGTGTTGTGCTTGAGGAGTGAAACCTGCAGAAGGGTTTCATGTTGGCTGGCATTCAGGATGGAATTTATTGCTCCTTTCTTCGAGACAGCTGAAGGAGGTTGTGTGATTTAGACACTCTGACAGTCACTGTCAATTGCCTAATTTGTCAGGAGTAGCACAACACAGCTTTAAAGTGGGGAAAGATGTTTATTACCCATGCTAATCCCCTTTCCATTGACTGTACTGTGTATTCACACCTCGCAACAAAGCAGAACAAGGCGTTCTGTGCCACCAGCCTACCACTGTGACAACCACAGCACATTTTGCCAGGTGGTGGGCTGTCTCCAGAAACTGCAGATATCTCTGACAAGTAGAATTCAACATTTGCAAATGGCTGCCAGCAGCATCTTCCATGTACAAGGACTCACAATGCCCCAAGCACAAAATTTTCTCCACCCTGGCCAGAAAAGACTTATTATCTGATGAGAAATTATGTGCAAGGTGTCAGAACACTACAGGAGCACCTGCTGGGTCAACCCCCAAGCCTTTTCTTTATTTTTTGGCATATTACATAAATGGAAGAATCACAGAATCATAAAAGTTGCAAAAAGACCCGTAACATCATCAGTTCCAACCTCTGACTGAATACCATTCTGTTGACTAGACCACAGCACTAAGTGCCTTGTCCAGTCACTTCTTGAACACCCCCAGAGATTGGGGACCCCACCACTTCCCGGGGCAGTCCATTCCAGTGCTTGAAAACCCTTCCAGCAAAGGGTGAGAAAGGTGACAACCCTTCAGAAGGGTGAAAAGTAATCACTCATGTTTTGGCTAGAACACTCATTTAACTATTATGCTTTTAAGATGTAAATATTTGTGTGAGGATTTAGTAGAATGAATGAAACGGAAAGTTTCATCTGTTTGGGAACTTTCTACATATTTTCCTGCTACTCGTAACGAATCTAAACAAAGTGTATCAGAGGGCACTCCACCAGTAAAAGGCATTAGTGATAAAGCCACCAAAACCTGTGCTGGTATTGGCCTCATACAACTGTCTGCTGACTTCCTTGCTTGCCAGTGCTGAAAAACAAGCTCTGTTAAATTAGTTCTGAACTGAAAGATTTTGTCCTGCATGGTCTTTCACCTTGATTTGATACCAAACAGTGAGACCAAACTGTCCCCAAAGTTCCTTACACACAGCAGCTAAACAGCTTTATAAAATACTGCAGTTTTTTGGTTTGTTTTTTTTTTCACACTCCAGTGAAGAGAGTATTTTCATTTATTTGAATACTGTGAAATGAAGAAGTGTTTGATTAAATTCCTAACGCGCTGAAACAGCGGAACAGATCAACACATCTGATAACACTAACGGCTTGACTTTCTAACAAACAGCTTATGGAACAGCTGAGCTGTGCTCAGTCTTCTCACTAATGGTAATAAGAGGGTGAATTGCTTTGGGTAGATCTGAACATGTCAGACTGTATCAGACACAGAGTAAGCAAATTTCACCTCAGAAAAATGCTAGCAACCTGCTAACCACCAATACTTCTGTGCTGTTACCCATTTTTAGAGAAGGACTATTTTGGTTTGTTGTTTTTTTGTTGGTTGCCTTTTTCTTTAATTTAATTGGTGATTTGGAAAAATCACTAGCCCTTCATTCCCAATTTCTTTATTTCACTCAAAAAAGGAACGTCAAACATGGTATAAATTTAGTATTGTGTCAGTTCCTGTGTATTTCCTGGTACTGTATTTAAATCATCACACATATAAACAAAGACTAATATTATCATAGGTTATAAAGATAGCCTGGGTTGGATAGTACCACAGGAGGTCATCTAGTCCAACTGCTGCCCAAAGTAAAGACAATAAGCAACCATTAGTCTAATGGTAATTAGTGAATGCCATAAGCTGGGTGGACAATCATACAAAAAACAACACTTGACATATCATTTAAATTAATTCTTGGCTCCTTTCAGTGAGATGACCAAATATAAACAACACATGCAGAAATGCAAACACAATGCTTTTGCCCGTGTACAACCCCTCTCTCTTGCTTACAGATTAGAAATTAATTCTTAGCAGTCCCCTGAAGTGGAATTTCTAAAAAATATCTTGCATCAGATAAGAGCTATATCTCCACTTTTCTGGCATCAAGAAGTTATCTTCAAACATATTCAGAGTCAGAAAAGCAGACATATGTAATCAACAGAGTGAAGGATGTTCAGCTTCACACCACAGACAGCAAAAACAGGCTCATAATGCATTTGCCTAAAAAACACCAAAAACAACTATCCATGCTTTGTGTTTCTCATAACAAGCACTCTGAAACCTAGTTTGGACAAGGGAGTCTAGATTTCTAAGGATTTCACAAAATGTAGTTCCTGTGCACACGTAAGAACAAGGCACTCAGGTTTTTAGGAGGGGGTTTTTGATTTTTGCCAGTTGCATGGGAGCACTACCACTAGTATCTACTCATATGAAAAACACAACTTTGCCTTCAGAAAGCCTTGACCAGTGTAGGATTCATTTTTAAACAGTGAAAGCAGGTATGTGAACAAGCAGCTATGGCCATTGAACTTGATACCCTCCTATATAAAGCTGTATCGTAATTCCCACTACTAATGTAATTTTTTGACCTTCTGTGATGTTCCAAGAATTCAAACCAAGATTCTCACGTTGCTTGCCATAATGCAGTTCCAGAAATACAGTAACTGCAGGGTGCACAACACCTCAGCAGAAAGTAACTACGGCAACACTCTTTTTTGGACAAAACCTACATAATCCTGGATAAAAATATCACTTCACTCAGTTAATAATTTTCTTCTTATCACATTGACTTCACTTTATTAACATGAAACCTGTTACTAAACAATCTGATTCATATGAAAGTGATTAGTAACAAGAATAAATCAGAATCAAGCCTGAATTTGTGAAAGGACTCTTGTGCTAAGTCTTTCAGAAGACTGTGTTCTGAAATCCTCAAGGGGTAAACAAGGTCAAACTGCCTCTGCTACAGAATGGGTGAAATGAAGATAATGTCACTGTGAAAATAAGCAGAAGTATTTTACCTCACATTTAGCTCCCATAACGAAGTTTTGTAAGCATTTTAAGACATACCAGCTGAAACTGAAACATCACTTAATGTTTTGATCATTAAAAGAAACAAAAAGAAAGAAAAATCGATTGACAATTGAACGGTAACAGGACAAACTATTTAACTCACTGAATATATCATATACATGAAGTACAGGCTCTGAAGTATGTTTTTTTCATCACAGTACTTATAGTACGGCCTCTTTGAACATAAACATATTTTCATTTAGTTATAGCAAAAAGAGTTTTAAGGCAGTTGTTTTTTTTCTTTTAAAGACATTTTTTAATTCAAACCTGTCTCTTACCATAACTGCAGGAATCACCACAGCATTCAGAGGCTTGTCATTGACAACAGTATCTTTAACTAGCATATATATTCTTTCAGCTTCAGAAAAACATGAAATTTGGAGTACAACAGCACCTGTAAAGAGGCATCAGAACTACTTTTTATATTTCCTATTTTTATTATTAGAAAATAGGTCTCATATTACAGCAAAAGTTTACTCAGTTTACTGAAGACATTATTCAGCAAAACTTATTCTTGCATTTGTTATCAGTTGAATTGTGTTGTTCTGTTTCTAAACCTTCCTTCCTAGCCTCAAAAACACATCATATTTTTATTAAAGCAAAGCAATTTGAAGACAAGAACTGTAGCACAGAACTAATGCATATTTAAAGTTTTCCTTTGAGCTTCAGGGGTAGGGCCTATTTGCATACTCTTTATCATGACTAACATCCTGTTCTCATCATGTAAAAGTGACAGAGGTATCAGGTTTCATTTTGTATCCCATTATTAAAAATCCAAGTTCTGTTCATTAACAATATCTCAGTAAGAATTACTGCAAGCAAATTTTTGGGCTGATAATCAAGTTTAGATTTTTATGTTGGCTTAGGTTCTGAATGAAGCAGTTGGGAAACAAGGGAAGACAAAAGAGAAAAGACAAAATAAACACTGACAAGTAAGTGTAAAGTAGGGTATTTGGTGAGGAGGAAAACAAGGCAGGATAAAACAAAAATGCATAATGGAGAGTATACAAGATGTAGGATGGTAACATAACCTGGCTATGACAAAAAGGGAGAGTTAGGAAATTATGAGAACCACAAAAATACAAACATAAGAAGAAAGTGGCAATAAAAATCACATACAAGCAGAAACATGTGAAAAACACATGCATGTAAATTTGGTTTAATGATGCTGTGACAAGGCATGAGTATCACAAAACCAAGTATTCGTCACTGGCAAATATGGAAAGGAGAAGGTGCATCTGAAAGCTTTACAGCTTTTCCTATGAAAAGATCAAAATCAATCAGTACCAATTAGTCATGTGGAGACAGCAAATAACAGAAAGGAAGCACACATCAGTCTTCAAAACCATGCTATAGAAAGACCCATTTAGCAGACGTGGAAGTTAAGCCTGCCAAAGGATGTGAAACATCTTGACTACAGACACCTAAACATACAGAAGAGAAAATTCCACACTTGAAATTTTTACCAAATGCAGATCTCCACCTGACCACTGCACTAAAGCTGCCCAGAGCCACTGCTGCTCCAGCTGTCAGAAGCCTCAAGGCTTCTCCGACTTTGCTGAAATAAAATTCATACAGCAAAAGCAAAGAAACAACTCAAAGGATGAATACATTTATTTTCTTCAACTTTCAGCCATTGAACTCCAGCTCTTAACACTGCTAGGAAACAGTGACTATGAAATAATCCCACTGAGTCCAAAAGCAGTACCAAATTTTAGTATTCTCAAAATCATGGAGAGAGAACACTTCAAGGATTTTTAACAGTTCTGTGGTGTTAGATTATTCAGCTGAAGTGCAACTTCAAAACTCATTTTTTTGATTAAATATTACTACCTTCTGGTACACAGGGCATGAAGCCAACCTTTTAACTTTTTTTAATAAGGTAACACTAATCCACTGCTCTTCATAAATACAATGTGTTACATTTTACCTGAAGGGCTTTTTGCTTATGCAGTAAGACTAATATACTCTGAGCTTCCAGCCTCTAGTATTAAGCTGCAGTTTTGAACATAGACATTGTTTGCAAGACTAAAAATTTTAATGCTTACCTTGTGCTTGATAAACATGACTCACAGATACTACATTTGCTGCAAAGGGTAAAAATATAAACACATAAAATCTTGGGTACATTTAGAGTAAATATTTAAAGTATTTTAAAAAGTTACATAAATATAATATAAATAAATATTAAAAGTTATACAAATACAGGGAGAACCTCCAGCTAACACTTTCCCTCTCATGTTTACTTTGCAAGTAAGAAAAGCTAAACTGATTTTCATAAAAGGTGACTAAGAATTATTTCTGGCATTTCAAGTTTAATTCCTCTTGAAGTGACATAAAAGATTGGGAAAAAACGCCTTGTTTCCTACAACAAAAAGCATGACACATTCCTGACACTGTTTATACAAAGTATTGGTTGAAGGAGTATTATGAAAATTCAATTGCACTTCTTTGAAAAAGAAAAATAATTTCTTTTCCCTGAGTGTTTTTCCGTATATGTGTGAACACACTGCTCACAATTCTCCATGATGGGGCACAGAGCTCACGACTAACCTGGAGAACAGCCCAGGCAGAAAGTGACAGAGGTTAAAAAAGGCAAGGGATATTCTGTTCATGGTTTAAGGTATGTATAATTCTTCTAAAAATGGATGCCTTTTCACATGAACAAACAAAAAACAAGGTGTAGTCAAATATAACTAGAGTAATGTAACAATTATTCTGTAAATAATCAGCTGTCACATCTCTCCTGTAACTGTGAGCATGCTAAAATTATTTAAAAAGCCCACATGAGAGTAAAAGGCAGAATAGTTTTTTAAAATCTGGTCAGAAAAAGTTAAAATGATAAGAAAAATGAGAAATTTACGCTACTACATTTTGTTCTGTACAAAAATTGTTTGAAAATGTACCTGTTTACTTACTTTTGATAGCTAATTCTTCCTTGAGAATATTTGTGTATTCTTCAGGGGAAAGCTGGGGTGGAAGGCCACCAACAAATAAATTTACTTGTACAATGGATTTACTGTTTTCCACAATGTAAAATCTTGTTTGATTCATCTGACGTATTGAAGTCTACCAAAATAAAGGAAAATAAATGACATGACATTAGTAATCACATCCTCTATGTTTAGAGAATATCAGAAACAGAAACAAACTTCAGTTCAACCACTTGGCTTTTCTACCCTTGAGCCTGCTTAGGGGGTAACCAGTGACTCACTTTTTCTGTAAGAAAGGAGACTCCATACTTGCTAGGAAAAAAAAACAAACAAAAAAAAAAAAAAGACAAAACCCAAAGGTTTCTTTTTCAGATTTACCTTTCTTATGTCCTTGAGTCTGTTAAGAATCAGTTCCTGATTGTCCAAGACCATGCGCTGAACTGGAGAGGGAAAGAACATTAATCATGTTAGAAAGCATGTACATTATTATCAGGCTCAATTACACAAAAACAGTAACAAGAAAAATTAGGGGATAAGTACAGCTCTGCATACAACTAATTTTCTTATATTTTCATGCTTCTCATAGAGGACCATGCAGATCTGAGCTACTTCTTATCCAACAATAAAAACACATAGGCGCTTGGAACAGTCTGACTTTTTCCACATTTCTTAAACAACACCCTCCTTTAAAAAAAGGCAGAAACAGCCTGAACCCACTCAAAAGACAAGCAGTACTTTGGTCATAATCTAACAGTTTGACAGAGGACTTTAAAACTGTATTTCCTAACAAGTACAATAATAACCAACTTCTTTGTTTTATCAAAATATTAGAGCAAGTCTAACAACTTCCAGTAAATGTAATGTTGCAAATGATGCTTTACAACAGACCACTAGAAAACAACCAAGGTTATGACATTCACAAAGCTACAAAAACCTTATAAAACAACCTCCCAATAATGCTCACAGATAAGGCAAAGCATCAAGACAGTATTTGAACTACAAAGATATTTATTCAACTGTGGTCAGAGCATTAGCGTTACTTCTATGTCTTTATTTATTTCTCCATGCAACCTAGCAAATACTGAAGCACAAAGGGATGTCAACTTGGACAGCACCAGCCCAGGTCCTGCAGGATCACAGAACACTTGAGCAATGCTAAGACTGCAGATTTCTGTTCTTCCTAACACGCAAACATATCACTGGGACTGTCTTAGGACCCAGACTTACTCCTCTTTAGGGGCTGTGTCAGGAGGGCAGAAGACAGAGGAAGGGAGCCATTTGAACTTTAGAATTAATCTTTAATAAATAACTCCAATTAAGAAAATTATATCAGTTAAACACAGCCCCCCAAAACAGGGCAAAATTGTCAATACCCACCAGAAACCACAAATGAGTTTTTATGCAATAAAAAAGGGGAACCTTATTCCCACAGGACACACAAGACTGACAAGAATCAGCATCACTTCTGATTAAGTATTTCAACATCATCACGAAGTTTCATTTGTGTTTTTTATTGTAGAAAATGAACTGTGACTGTTAGAAAGGGGGAAAAAAAGCCACGAGGTCAGATGTGTTTTTGACCAATGCCTCTTCACTTACCTTGCTTACTGCCCATAAGCACTTCCACCAGTTTGAAATTCTGCAGGCACTCTGTCTGCCAAAAGATACAACAGGTAAATTCAGCTTCTGACCAATATAATTTTGCCAGATGTTTACATTATTGTGTGTTATATCCTGTACATAGTGTATAACAGAGCATGGAAAATTAAACACTTTTAAAAAATTAAATATTTTTAAATCAAACATGGTGTTTTTCCTCTAGCCAACTCCTTCCAAGACAAGAATAATCTTCATTTTACACACTCATGGCATCACATTCCCATGCTCCTAAAAACACTGGTGTTCTCACAGTCACATTGTGAAGGGACCCCTGTACAGCACAGTTAATACCATTCCTACTTCAGTGATGAGCAGCTCTTCTGGAGTATTTCCTGAGTGTCCTTCCAGAGAAAGCATGCAGGACTGGGAATGAGCCTGCTCGTGGAGAAGATGGCCCAAGAACCAGCTTGGCAAAAGCAGGCTGACCATTCCCCATCTCCTGGGAGACTCCAGGCACTGAAGGAACAAAACCCTCTTCAGCTGTGCCACAGTCTTCTCCAAGCTACTGCCAGGGGCCACTCAAGCCCCTTGCAGCTGGACCAGAACAGCTGGCACAGCCAAGAGCTGAACCATTTACGACAATGACTGAAACCCTGCAAACATATGACATTCAGGACTGAGGAAGGGTCTTAAATTTTGGCCCTGAGACTCAAGAGACAAATGATCTTGCTCTACATGTCATGAACGGGCGTGTTAAGAGCCTCAACTGCCTACGTGTGCTTTGCCTGATACTTGGTGAAAGCAACTTGGGGCACAGGCAAATTCTGAATATTATAAAGAGATTTCCTGTATGTGCATGCTTATACAGAGAAACAAGTAGAGCATTTAAAAATTATCATCACTGAAGAAATTGCAATTGAGCCAAAGAATTAAGTCTCTTACAGCATATAGCTAGCTGCCCAAATACAGAGATGTGGAGATCTTTCCCTAACAGAATTTCCAACTATACTATTAGACACTTGCTTTTTTCAGATGAGACAAAACTTCGGACATGGCTGTTCCTATTTTTGTTAAAAAGTCCACAGCACTTGAAGAAACAGACTGACAACAAATCCTGAAAGTATGCTGTAGCCAAAACAAGCTGCATGCTTTACACAGCTGCATACATCTAGACAGATCTAAGATGATGACTTACTGCAGAGAGCTAATCACATGCATGTTCCTATGTACCTGTAAATAACCACTACGGGCAGCAGTCACCCTCTGCGAGCATGGCTGTGCCCTGGGGCAGTGGAACTCTGCTGGTTTGCTGGTGTGCTGACAAGCCCCAGGCACTGACATGCTCTCACTACAGCTTTGTGTCGCCACACTGGTGAGGTTGGGCCTGCCTACGGCTTGGCATGCTAGCAAAGTCTACCAAAGGGTTTCCTAAAAGTCATGCTGTTTTGGCACCAACCCTAAGAAGGACAGGTAGACTGGAAAGAGATTATCTTCCAAGGAAAGCATGTGCACCTACAAGATTACAAGAATTTAGCTAGAATTTTTCAGTGAGGTGGGAAGCAATGCAGACAGTAAAGAATGTGGGTGCTGTTTCAAGTCCTTCCTTGCAGCCCTTGGGAGCTACAGAGATGCTGCTTGCCACTGTAGGAAAAGAATTTCTGCAGTGCTCTTGAATGTTTTTATTAATTGACTGGATGAAGAAGTCAAATGCATTGTGAGTTTCCTGATGATACTAAGCTAGGAGGAACTGTGGACACCCTCAGATGCAGGGGATCTTTATGGAGAGATGTGGACATGCTAGAAAACTGGGCAATCACCAATCATATAAAACTCTTAACAAGAACTACTGCCAGTTTCTTAACCTGGGATAGGGTAATCCTGGATTAGCTGGAGAGCAACCCAGTGGAGAAAGATCTTGTAGATTGGGTCAACAGCAAGCTGAACACGAGACAGCAGAGCCCTGGCAGCCAGGAGTGCCACCTGTGTCCTGGGGTGCATCAGGCACAGCATCACAGCCGGGCAAGGGAGGGGATTGTCCTGCTCTGCTCTGAGCTGGGTGCCCCCTCACCTTGAGTGCTGGGGGCAGTGTTGGGGTGCCACAATGAGAGATGGACATCAACTCATCTGAATGTGTCCAGAGCAGAGTAACCAAGATGAGAAAATCTCAAGGTCAAGACATGGAAGGACTTCTGAGGTCACTTGGTTTGTTCACACTGGAGAAGAGGAGGCTTAGGGGTGACCTTATCATGGTCAACAGTTTCCTTAAGGCAGGCAGTGAAGGGAGAGGTGCCAATCTCCTCTCTCTGGTGACCAGTGATAGGAGCCAAGGAAAAGAGAATGAAGCTGCACTAAGGGGAGTTCAAATTAGATGTTAGGAAAAGGTTCTTCACTGATAGCACTGCTGGTCACTGGAACAGGATCCCTAGGAAAGTGTTCATGGCAGCAAGTTTGTGAGAGTTCAGGAAGTGTCTGGACAACGCTGTTAGTCATACTCTTCACTTTCAGGTAACCTTGCAAGAAGCAGGAAGCTAGACTCAGTGACCTTTATGGGTCCTTCCCAACTTGAGATATTCTGTGATTTTACAATTTCCTTTGCAGCAGCATAAAGAATTAGGAGACAAGCATGATCATCCTAACACTGCCAACTTCCCAACAACATGAAATTAGCAGAGCAGCTACATAGTAAGTGTGTTTTAAATATTTCAAGACATAAACAACCAGTAAAAATATGCTGCACCCCAAGAATCATGGTGTTCAAGCAGGTAAATTTGCTAGACCCAGAAACACTCATGGTACCATCCAGTACAGGCCTGTACTGGATGTACAGTACCTACCCTGAAGATGGTGTTAGGCTTTGAGCAGCATGCTGGTCACAAAAGATCATCTACCAAATGCTAACAACATTTACAGTAACTGCAGATTAAGGGACTGTATTTTTTCTGAAGAGAAAAATACATACTTTCAGGGTCACTCAGGTGGTATATGGATGTGCTTAGGATCTTTCACTTACCTGCCTCCCAAGTAATGGCAGCACTTCTTTGATCACAGTCTGCACAGTGCTATCCTTATTTACTCGTAGAGAAACATATGCCATTCCCACCCTAAGGAGAAAAATACTTATTTGAGGACCTATACTGTGTGTACCTTTATAAAACAAGTATAGAATTTTCTTAAACATATTTGCATTAGTTGAAGAAAGTTGTTCCCTGAGGCTCACAGCAGATGAGGTATCAGTGTCACAGACAAGTCAAGGAACTGCTAATTACAACTAGCTTCTGTTGTAGCTTCTTCTAGAAGCTACAGATTAGCTTCTTCCTAGTCACAAAGATAACCTGCAAGTCTTTTCCAAAATTTGTCAATGCAGTTGCAATAGCAAAATGAACACATGGTTAAATTTCATACCAGAGGTCTTCAGGAATTAGTAAACCCAGACCATTTTGTTTCTACTATTAAATATGCTTAAAATTCATACTGTCTCAGTGGTAAATTGTGTTGCATTTTTTTGGGGGTTTTTTTTTTTTCCCCTCCTTATCTCACATGGAAAGCTGCACTGTAGTTTTTCCTACTTCACATTTCTTTGAAAAAATCCATAAATTTTTCAAGTGACACATACACCATCATTTTTTTTCACAGATGTAGTTAATGTAAAGTTGCATCTTTCTAATCCAAACACATGATAATAGAACTGCACAAGTTACACTGTATATTCCAAGCATGTAAAGAAACCCAAGGGTTTCTAGGCATGGAAATGAACGTTATGCATACTACCTATTCAGAAAAATGAACAGAAGAATCCTGAAATACAGAAAAAGGAACTACACTCTGTTAAGAGTTCTGCAGCTTCAATAAATAAAGCAAACAGGGCTAGACTACAGAGGACAAATGCAGTCAAGCAGAATAACCTTGTGATCAAGAAGGAAAATACTCACTTGAGCCAGGCAGGATAAATTCTGATTACTTCCTCGTCCTTTGGTTTGGCTCTGATGATCCAAGCTTCAGGAACAGATTCTCGGAATACTGAGCCCAAGTTGCTGTCCTCTGCAGCATCATTCCTGTTGATAACATCATCAGAGAGCAGCACCTGCTGCGTAAAGGTCTGAAGCTCATACTCCTGCTGGTCATCATTTATGTAGTACGCCCTCAAAGCAGCCTCCTAAAACACAGCAAGATAAATTAACTTTTACTTGAAAATATACGATTAATACCGATACAGCCGTTGACATTATAGATAACTGATTTATGAAATGAACCTTTAATGCACGTTCTAACCTCAGAGCAGTGGATACATAGCAATGACAAAAAAAAATATATCAAAAGAGTGAAGTTTCAAAAACAAATTTCAGCAAAGATGAAAGAAGAAAATTTGAGATATCAATGTATTTGAACACAATCCACAGTATGTTTGGCAAGTGATAGTTATTTTAAGACCAAATGTAAAAATTCGGGTGCAATAAATCTACACTCATGCATATAAAATTTACTTCACAAGGAAAATGGTAAATTACACTTGATTGAACCCAACTCTGCCTACTCAGTCTTCTCACACTAAGGAATGCTAAAAATTAATGAGCTTCTCAGACACAAATCTGCCCTGAAACCACACACCCGGGAAGAGGAAAGGGAAGGGCTGTCCTTGCAAGATGCACACAGAAATTTTACATCCATAAGGGGCCCATACCTGCAGCACCTCTGCTAACACAGATACTGCAGTCAATATAGATCATTTATAAGAACTTGTATTTCTCTTCTCTGTTATTAAAAGCACCAGCCAGGTAAAATGTGCTTGAAAGGCAAGTAGCACTCCTAAATAAAAGTGTTTTCAGTCCTGCACATAGTTTTTTCTTAAAGATCTTTGACATGCAGAACACTAAAAACCCTTTGCAAACTCCTGGTTTTTTTGAACATAGCATCAAGATAAAAATCCTAATGATCTTTAGCTTTATATTGTCAGAATTCTGATGTAATACATTCTTCAGACTTCTTTGCCAGGTCTGTTATGACTCTGAGACCTGCACAATTCTATTGCAAACCACCCTATTCCCCTGTCTGGGATTTAGCTCACACAGCATGGGGTCTCTGCTTAGCCCAGTAAACAAAGATATGTACAGCATACTTGATTTAGTACTAAGTAATTTTCCCATCCCATGGAGCACTGGAAAAGCTAGGGAGTGGCCAGTATGTGACCAGTAATTGATTATTTTCACAGCCAAGGGGTGGAGAGAAGTATAACAAGCTTTAGTGTTTAAAGCTGATTAACTCAAGTGCAATACTGGTGGCTGTCCAGGATAAATATCAAACCACTACTACAGAAAAAGAGCAAGACCTAAAGAGCTGGTTATTCTGTATTGTTTGTATCAGTAAAATCAGGCTTCAGAGTAACACCAGGAAGCAGAATGACGGCTTAAAATGTGACACTGTGGTTGCTATTACGTGACAGATATGTAAGCCACTATTTCCTCAGATGGCCCAAGAAAGAGTACTACATGAAGAAGTCAAATTACATTGTAATATAGCATATTCACAGATTTTTGTTGAGTTACATTTCTAAAAATTATCTTTTTGCTATTGCAATATGAAACAATATGTATCACACTGGAAAACTGACCCTTACTGTATATCTTACCACAACTTCTTCATTTTTTGCAATCCTTGGAACTGAAATTAGTCGAAATTGATTGCGTTTCACTGCATCATTCCCATCAAATATCTTGAGTGTTTGTTTACCTGAATGGAAACAATTGTATTTCGTTAACAAACACCTTGAATCAGAAAGCGACTTGAATAGGAAGGGTATAAAATAACTACTAAAAACCTGCTTTCAATGAAACTGAAATGTTTCTTCATGGGAACATTCCTTGTCATAGGACAAGCTTTGAGGCTGAATATTTAAAATTTTGTTTTGTTACTGTTTGTGAAAGAGGGATGAGTAATGACAGTTTTATCCTGGCTTTTGATAAAACTGTTATAACCAGACTGTGTATATTATTGCTTCTTCATCTTCAGCATTCAAGACTGCATTTATTATTGACAAGTTAACAACTTGAAGACCAAGACAAAGTGCCACTCCCCTTAGAACAGCTCCCAAAGCACTGCTGATTCTGGTTAATCAAGCAGTCTGTTAACACACATTGTAATGGAGATATGTTAAATGTTGGAGCCGACTTCTATGCTTCCCTTACAGCTTGGAAATACTTTGTAGTACAGAATAAATATTAAGAGCCTTTTGCCCTCAAATAATATCAGCATTTAGGTTCAATGAAACACACTAGCAAACTGCTATTTACCACAGAAGGATTAAAAAGGATAACTGGAACTGGAGGAACAAAATCACCAAACCACTTCTAACTGATGACTGATAAAAAGCAAGCAAGAATCCAGGCAGAAATGTGCATCACTGGGCATCTCAATGCCAGATTATGAGGAAGGACCACAGTGTATAATAACTTAGCAACGACACTTCAGTGCTAATTCTCTTGAACCACCTCAAACTAATGTTGTGTTTAATCCACCTATTTCTGCTTCACTGTATGTACTGCAACTTCAATCAAAAGTCAACACCAAAGAACTAAAGGATTATCTAATACTTATACATGAAAGCAGTCATTTAAAAATGAGACTCTAATCCTCAAAGAAAAATCATGATACCTTAATGCTCATGATCTTTATTTCTCCTTATTCTGAGATGTGACAGCTACACTTGGATTTCTTTTTCAGTGTAAACTTGTCCACTTCTAAAAGATATTTCTTCTTTATCAATCCCACTGGTCATGGCACAATGTGTGTGCAAGGACATTCTCGTTATGTAACATGAAGATCTCACTGCACAGCAAAGCAGTCCCCAGTATAGCCTCCCATCCTACTCCAAAGTCATCCTATTCTCTCCTGGGACAAAATTGGCTATGTTGACTGGTCTAATGGAAGGTGTGCCTTCCCATGTCTGAGGGGTTGGGACCAGGTAATCTTTGAGGTCCCTTCTAACTCAAACCATTCTATGATTCTGTTATGATAATCAAAACCTTACTGAACATGATAAACTTCCCTGAGCCACTTTGCTTGAGCAGAAGGCTGTCTTAGATAACCTCCACACTGCCTCCAACCTCAGCCATGCTGTGACTCTTTGGAGAGATGCCTGTATAACAGATGCAAGTACAAAGCAAAACAGACAGAAACAGAATAAATAAAATCACAGAATTATAAAATAGTTTGGGCTGGAAGTGTCCTTCAAGCATCATGGAGTACAAGAATTCTGACAGGGACATCTTTCACTAGATCAGGTTTCTCAGAGCCACATCCAGCCTAGTATGATAGATACATTGTGACTTTTAAATTCTTTCTGTTGATAGGAAAAGCAGTATCACCATGGATTTTCAGTTTTCCAATTATTATAGTGGTTGTGTCTGTTGTCAATTTCTTTTTAATCACAGTATAAGGAAGATACAAATATTATCAACTCATGCTTCTAAAGTACCCTTGAAACTCAACAAGCATTGCATTGAGGCCATAGCGTGCATTGGGAAGTGACCTACTCCTTTAAATTCTGCTGGATCTATGCCAGAAGGAGTGGAATTCTTTTAAACACAGATTTCTGTCAGAGAGATCTCCATGGTAACTATAGCATAGACAAATGCTAACCAAAAGACACACTGTGTCCTGGGTGACCTTCTTTAGAGCTAACACAACTTGAGAAAACAAATGAACACTGGTTTCTGACAGCACAGCTGATGTTCTGAGTATGAACTTTTGTAACACTATCAAAATTTCTGCTGTTTTCTCTAGCAATCCAGAAAGAAGACGACCATCTGAGAATAAAAACATTCATTCAAGTTCTAGTACTTGTTTTCATTTGAAGTGCCTTTGTAGTCTGCTCTTATGAGATACTAGTTGGTCTAAGAGAATCCCTAGCAATTGTAACTAGAGAATTTTTTATGAGCTCTCCACATCTTAAGAACAGTTAAAGAACAGTTGGACTGACTCTCAAAATAAACTGGTTTACAAGAATAAGTTTAGATCTATGGACCAGTAATAATGTCCTAAGCTCAAGCATATTTCTTAGATAAATAAACATAATGCTGCTAATCTGGTATCCATCACATAAAAAAACCTCTTCAACTTTATCAGTGAAAAATCACATTTAACTTTGTCACTGTGCTCCTCAAAGGGGACACTTTTACTGCAACTTAGTGAAAAATGGCTTGCTTGCACGTGAGCTTCAGGAAGCACATGAACAAAAGAACAAACAGCTACATACTGCAATTAGTCATCCAGAAATATATTTCTCCACTGAGTCAAGAGCACATCCAACACATGTAAGTTAAGGGGTGTCTTATGCCAATCTGATTTGTCTAACTAGCCTTGTCAAGAAGCTCAACTATAACCACTTCTGAAGTTAGGTAAAGCTCTTCCTTCCACCCGCTCCAATTTTTAAATATTAGAAAATAACCCAGTTACAGAAGTGAAGTGTACATACCCCTACCTAGTATGTACATATATATATATATATATATAAACCCCTGCTAATATGCGACAGATGCACTTATCAAATTGTGGTAATTAAAGGAGTTACTGCCTGTTTTGTAATACTGGCACCTCACTACTAAATGTCTTTTATCTTTTCCTGTTGGACTGTAGTACACAGTATCGGAACTTTCTCCTGAAAAACACATCATTTTTTTTCTTACTATGCGATACTGAGCTGAAAATAACCTGTTGTTCATGCTTACTCTTTCTAAGGGGAAAGTAACTGCAAAAGGGTAACTTCAGGCATAATTTACCAAAGCATGGAATTTGATTTCAGTGGCTAAGATACCAAGATTTCTTGGGAAAATAATAAAACAGCATTGGACGAGTTCAAAGTTCATGTTCCCTTTGACTTCCAAATCCCCACAGACAGGACACAGCGCCTGGAAAGACTAACATGTGGCTCGTGACTGAGATAGGAAAATTATGCGGCCCTGAATCGTTTTGTCATTTAAGAAAGCTAGAGACCTACACTGAGTGTATTTGTGAAAATTACTCTTAAAACACTAAATTATAGCAACATAGCTTACCAAGAACCACTCTTCCCCAAACAACTTGTGTTATTTACATGCTTTATGTTCTCCTTCTCTACTTCATATTACATTCTCTACTCTACTTCACATTACAACAGTGGGGACTATCAAATTTTGGTTTATTTCAGTATTAAGATTCATAACCTACAACATGGCATTAATGTATGTAAGAATTACATATTTTTATTTTTATTGCCCTTGAAAAGAGCCTTTCAGAATCCCAGATTCCTTTCTCCCACCCTTCCTTCTTTCTTTCTCTAGCTCTTTTTCTTCCAGGAGAGCCACTCACAGGTGTGTGCCTTCTGTGAACTTGTTTTCTTGAGCAGCTCAAACTCCCCTAGTTTCAAAACAATTTTGAAGCACAAGTCTGTGTTAACATTCTGGTAGCCGCTTCTTAACCCTTCTTCTCTTAGTTTTTAGAGCCTTTCCAAGCATCTGCTGAGGAACATGTGACATGTTGAGTTATCTGTAAACAATTACAGAAGAACACAATGGCCCTTTTTATGAAAGCTTAACATTTTCTTAAGTATTTTTAGGGGAAAAATCCCTCCCCATATGTTGTCCTTGCTTCTTCTGGAAAACAGTTAGTTCCTGCTTGCAGAATTACAGTGGAGGTCTCCTCTGCACTATCAGCAGGTTTGAGACAAGACATAAGCAAACTCTAAGACCCAATGACTTGGGTCTATCTAATGCAAAACCATTTTATCTCTTACTCGGCAAATCAACAGTACCCAGAGCGAGGCAAAACAGAGGCTGAGGAAGGACATGCTGTGAAACATCTGTTTGCTGACAGCACTGCAGCCCCCATTTCTCTGGTAGATACATTCCTCTAAAACCTCCTCCAGAATGGGTTTTCATTGATGGCTGAATTTTGTCCTGCAGAAGATGGACGCATGCTGAATCAGACTGTTCACTTGCAGCCAGTGGGCTCTGAGAGGTTCTCACAGGGCAGGGAGAGTCCTTTGCCAAACCCACTTGTATATCTGTTAAATCTATCAACTCAGAAACTGTATGGTTGTTTTTATGTTAATTTTATGCTTTTGGTTTCCGTGTCTTGGTAGGCTAAATACAGTGGTTGATTTAACACATTAACATTAACATAATTTAACACCAGTAGTAAGACTTGGATCTTCTAACTTTACATTTCACTCAACAAGCCCATTAGAATAGCAAAGTAAAAAGATGAATGTTGACTACTAATTGAAATCTTCTTCTAATACTAAATTACAGACTTGGTATTCTTTTCTATCTGCTGTGGAAAAAACGTGTCTTTCCTCATCAATATTATTCAATTGTTCTGACTTATTTTCATTGTTTTTGGAAATACGTACCCCTAAAACATAGAGAGCAGGAATTAAGAAAAGCTAAATATTCTGGAATGCAATTGAGTTCAGACACTCTTGAGAGAGAGCATGGTAACATCCCAAAAGACATGGCAGATCTACTGACTCAACACACAGAAGCAGTGACCATCTCCTTCTTGACCCATGTTATACAAATGGTGTTATACAGAGACAGGTGAAAGTGGTACAGCCCCCTGCAACCGTGTCATTGTCATGTGAAATTCAGTAGCTCATGCCTCCCCACACACAGAGACATACACCAGCACAACAGCTGGCAGGTGAACTTCAATAACTTGACCAGGTAGGTTATCAGAGCAGCCATGTCCTGAGCTGACACAAGGTCATCAATCCCATGGTCCGGGGGTGGCACACACCAGAGGAGTCCATAGGGGAAGCTCTGCAGGACACCTCAGCGACCAAGGAGGTCACTCAGCTTGCAGGGATATATATGAGACACATGTGGAAAGCATTCCAGGATGGTACAAGTGTTGTTAGGGGAACTTCAGGGGAGGAATCAAAGCAAGAGATCAAAGTGGTTTGGGGAAGAACTAGTATAGGAGAACAGAAGGATAAGGAGACAAAGGGAACTGGTCACATTTAAAGGAGTTGCTGGTTGGTACTTTATGGCTGTGCCCTGGACTGCATCACCACAGTCTGTCTTATCAGTAAATGCTTCCTCTGACTATCTTTGTGAGAGTATTTTTAGCTGAGCTTTCTAACTCACAGTGAAGTTACTGGGCTGTCCTATGTTTTGTGAAAATGCACTACAAGAAAGCAATTTTTTATGCCACTCTTTTTAAAACACGGCTCATGGTACTTTACATGACCCTTGAAAACATAGCATCTACTGCTGCTTTCTCAAGAGATGGCCTGAACAAATGACATATTAAAGTTTGTATACTGAATTTTCATATCTTTTTTCTTCTTTTGGGAAGGCTAAACTAAAGCTGAACTGGCATCTACTAATGTTTCCAATAAATCATGTTGAAATATCTGGATACATAGTATTCTCTTTTTGATAATCATAAGGGAAATAGACTTAATTGTTGAAATGTAGAAGTCCTCACACTCAACCACGTAAGTCACTTAAAACACTTGAAAAATGAAAGTTGTTTAGATGAACTGCAGTTGGAGTGTTTTCCCATAATAAGGAAGTATGGCGGTGGATCATAACTTAAAGTCATTGAGGAACTAAGAAGTGAAAGAAGAGGATGCTTGAGATCTCTTCTATACCTGATTTAATTACTTATTGAGTTGAATTTTTTAAAATTCCAAATAGCATTTGCACAATTAGTCTCTTAATTTTGCAAGAACTTCAAGATTTATAAATAAATTAGTATTTATTGATTTGAAATGTCCTTTTTTACAACAAACCATGCAGCTACATTAGGTAGCATCTACCATGTTGTTCTACTTATTAATATGGATACAGGGGTGGGAAGCTCTTAAACTCAAGTTTTACCTCATCTTCTAAAAAGCAAGAATTTGGTTATTACGAACCTCAGAAAACTCCACCTGCTTAAAAATTTAACTACATAAAAAGCAGCCAGTCCAGCTCAATCCTCTCTACTGCAACATGCCCAAGCCAAAAACCAAACCACATTCACCTGACGTCCTCAGCAAAATTTGGATCCAGCGAACTCAGAAACAAAATGCTCTGAAAAGACATTGCTGTCTGCCCTTTAAATGTGTTGCTTATCTATGGGTTATCAACATCATGTTTTCTTTCTTCAGTTACTGAGTTGAGAGAAATAACCTGTTTGTAGAGGTAATGAACAGATTGCCACTTATGTCAACCAACCAATGGAAAATACCAAGGACATATCTGTAAGGCCCTGGATAAATGTGTTGGACCAAAACTCTGGACCTAATATTAAAACCTAACATTGGAAAAATAACAATTTAATATTTTTAAATTAAGGCAATACAATAAGGCAACACAATTTAAGACTATATGAATAAAGATTATTATAAGAATAAAGAAATGGGTGACTATTCATCCCTTATTAAAATTTTGCTTACTTGAATCGGTTGAAATTTGGATATCTTTTGTTGATCCTTGTGTTGACCCATCAACATCATCATCCTCATCTGTAAAAGGAGAGATATTTTAAGAAAGGATTTTTGTCAACTTGAATAGAGGGGAGAAGGCGTTCGTCATTTAAGAACAGTTTCCATCAAACAAGCTTACACAAAAGGAATCAGTCAGAAAAGCACACTTTCTTTTTTACCTATTTTATGATAATCATTTATAGTATTAAAACAGCATTAAAAAAACCAAATCTGCATTGTCATGTAGCTACAGTGAAGACATACATGAGATCCTTATACTAGTAGTTTTAATATTGCAACTACCGCATTTCATTCTTTTCTGAAGTCATGATGTTTGACTGCCACAGAAGTATGGATGGTTTCCATTAAGTTTTAAATTACCAAATCAATCCAGCCTTCCAGTCAGAAATAATGGTGTTATAGAAGTAATTTTCACAAGTGAAAAACAAAGTTATTGACACCCAAAGAGAAAGAAATTTCTGCTCTCCAGAAGAGGATTTTGATATTAGGCTCATCACTCTCACTAAAGCTAGGAGCTAACATGTCAGAAAATAATGCACCCTTGTAAAACCATACATATTAAAAAAAGATTAAAATAAATGCTGTGAACATTTTGCATTTGCTTCTGCGAAGAAGATCCTCACTGTGTTCTCATTCCTGACACTCAGGGCCATACAAGTCCAGTGCAAATCCAAACATGATCAATTTTCCTTCTTTGAGGGTAGCAGTAGAGTGCAATGCAAGTGCTCATCAAATAATGGTATTCACACTCACACCCACTGAAAATCCCAGTCGTGATTGGGATGCAGGCAAAACTCCCAAAAATTTAAGTTTTTGCAAAAACTACACTTTGCCACTGAGGGAAAAAGCACAAAACAAGAAAGAAAATACAAAATAAAACAAGTAAAGGCAAATCCTCTGAGCAAAAGAGGTACTGAGGAAGTAAAAATCCTAAAGCAAGAGAACACCTTCCAAGAAGTGGAATCATAGCATGTCAAGAAGGGTACTAGGCAGTAGTCCTAAACTTGACACCAGGTAACTCATTGAATATTTGGGTAATGCTCCAAGTGTCTATAAGAAAGACCAACAATAACGCTTTTGAGTTCTGGCTTTTAAAATATGAAGAGTGTTGAGATATTTTCCCTGTTATAGCTGACAGACAAACATCAAGTTTCAAACCGGAGGGAAATTTAGACAGTATGGTCTTGAAACAACCTGAAATAAGAGAAAGCTGAATGCCTTCTTAAATTTCACTCCAGATAATTAAGTTTAAAAAAAAAAATGAAGTGGTAAATATAAGTATAGGAAATGACTGCTCCTGAGTGGTCCCAACCCTCTTCTTTCTCCATTTGGATGAAAAGAAGCAAACTTCTTTTATTACACTCTCTCCTTCAGTCTGAATAGTGGGGAAATCTACACCAACAGCATCTTGAAACCATTCCAGTGAAGTTCAATGACTTCTCTGAAATTTGTTATTTGGAGGAAGGGGCTCCACACTGCTCTACCATTGCATGTCCTGGTACCTCAAGAGTTTAAAAGAAGTCTCTTTTAGCACAGAGATGTTTGCTGAACATTGGTGATGAAGCTTAGCATTTACACTGTGGCAAAAGACACTTTTGACAAATGGTCCCCAGTAGGTCCATGATGATGGCTGCACTCCTTCACTGCACGGGAAAAGTCATCTGGCACTTCCCAACAACCAGCTTGGGAAGAGCTATGCCTGCAGCAGTCAACCCATCCAGGAACTGCCAACACTTCTCTGGTACCTCAGACTGGTCTTTCCACAATCTTATGAGCCATGTCCTTTGTCAGCTGTGGCAACAGAGGAGCACCCTCTGTGCATGCCACGTCAGGAGGACTTCTTATTGAGCCTGCCATCACACAGAAGTGCTAATTATCTTCCAACAAAGGAGTTCCTTGCTCCCCTAAGAGATCCCTAACATGCACACAATCTATAACAAGATCTGCCATCCAGAGTCTATACCTTTCCCCTGGAAAAGCAGCAGCAGCTCCTGGGGCAGCCATCCTGAGTTGCTTCATTGTCAGAGGGGCATCAAATACATCCTAAGAGAGGATCAGGGGGCTGCTGGAGTCACAACACATCTTGGTAACTTTCAGCACATGCCAGGAGCTAGTGGGGTTTTGTTAGAAAATGAAGGCCTGTTCTGTGAACTTGAGTAACAAGAAGGACTAAAAAGCTAGAGCACTGAGTTTCCTCAGCAGAGGCTGATGTGAAAAATAGTTCAAGACAATTCTTGGCTCTGCCTTTGAGGAAGAATTTGGGCAAAGAAAAAGCGCATATAGTGATGTTATCTGGTGCTTTTGGCGGTGACCTGCTGACATCTGATCTTCAGCAGATGACTGAGATTGGCAAACATCCAGCAACAGGTCTTGAAGCAAGGCTCAACAGGCTGTGGATGGTGTAAAAGAAGACATGTGGAGACACCAGACTAGTACCTGAACATTCAGCATGTAGGTGCTAAACCAAGGTGCTAAAAAGCACTGTCAGCTATGGTAACACAGAACAAAACACTTTATGCACAGTGGAGTACAAGGCAGGTGCTGCACCACAAATATTACTCACCATGCCTTGTGCTGAGCCACAGCTGTGGCTCACTGACTGTGAAAAAAAGAAAGATGTCAATTGCTGAAGCAGCTGTCAAATTCACAGGTATGTAACAGATGTGCAACAGAAGGAAACGGGAGCATCCCCATGGCTTGGCCCCTACTCCCCTGGGTTTCAGCAGCCTCCCATCCTGGGAGGATGCTGCCAATTGGATAATGAGGAGTTGAGACCACGGGGCAGAAATTCTCACAGGCCACAGAAAAGAGAACCTGTGTTAGAAATCAGATTTTTCAGGTTGTTGCTATACTCTACCTCTGTGACATGCAGGCTAAGGACTATAAAAATGTATTCTGGCTTTCCAAACTAGGTGAGTTTTATTCAATTTGATTTTTTTTCCCCCTTCATGTCACAATAAAGCACTGGAAATGGTCCAAATTAAGCTAGTGAATATTTAACCATTCATATGTATCTACTTCTGACCACAAGCTAATGGCTGCATTCTCTCAATTCAAAGCACCAGACAAAATTTTCCATGAAAGAAATGCAAAAAAGGCATTCTTACTTTAAAAAAACCTTGACTATGTGTAACATGAACTAACACACTTAGTGTGCAGAATAAGTCCTGAAATAGAAAACCTTTTCTTCAATCTCTTAAAATATTGAAGGAAGAAACTAGAAGGTGCAGCTAAAACCTTGGATTCTTTCACTTAAAGTACTCTATGTTCAATTTTAATTAAGAGGTAATTTAAAAATAAAAAAAGAGAAAGTCTGACATATTTAAAGAACACACTACTGTTGAAGAGAAAAACATAGTTAACATCAGAACAGTCAAACCAAGGACTCTATTTTAAAGGTTTGTGATTAACTTCTCTTAGTTATAATAATACAACTTTATCTTCATTTAAACCCTTTGGACACTAGTGAAATACCTAACAATAGACCTGAATCAAAGTTCACAGTGAGTCTTGCAGCAAAATCAAGCTCATCCACTCTTTATTTTGATTATTTCTTTTGTAACTTTTTTTCCGTACTTTTGTTGGAAGCATTAGGAACTCCATGATTTTCAAGTGGGTGCTATACTACATCTTTGACCACTAGCAAGCAAATTCACTGAAAAAGAAAACACACTCACTGAAAAAAACCCAACCCACAAAAGCAACCTAAGACCTCCTTTGACAGGTCACTGGAGTGTGTCTGGGTTATGTAGACCTTGGGTCACACAGCTCATGCAGTAGCAGGACCACTGCTACAGCTTCTGCACACAGAACACAGGGGTCTTGCTCATGATCAGCTCTCCTCACCAAAACCAAACATGACTTCAGAGCAGAAAGTTCAAGAGCAATCTGCCAGGTTGAGAAATGAGCAGTTGCAAATATTTAACTTTCATGAGTAAAATGTATTTTGCTACCTTTCATTTCCTTTCCTATTCCATTCATGCACCAAAAGAAAGGTTTTACATGTGCATAATAATCAAAATATAAATTAAAAAATACTTTGGTGTACCTCAGGCTTAAAAAAAAAAATTCTTCCTAAACAGCTGTTAAACAAACATTCACTCTAGATGGCAGCAGAACATTACCCTGCCTAGACACATGATATTGTTTCAGCACAGGAATTTTAAAAAGGATAGGAGCTTAATCCGAGAGAAAAATAAAAGTACCTGTACACATGATATAAGAAGTGTTTCCAGCAATGATAACACTAACACCACAAATTTTCTGATTTTAGATTTTCACTTTCTTTGTTTCAAGAATAGTGTACAACTTGCCCAGCACCAGTAAACAGAAGTTCCTGCATTTTGCACTGTCTATTAAAAAAATCCTTAACCTGTCCCAGAAATAGCAAGAAATTATAGTATTGCCACACAAGCCCGTAAAAATTAGCAATAATATACTTAATTGAATTATGACATTAGGTTACACATGCTCATCAACTAGTTGCATTCAACTTTGAAAGTTTTACCTGATTCTGTATGCAAATTTTCCGATATTCGAAAACAATGCAATTTGCTGAAGTTGCGAGAAAACAACTGAACACAACTTGGAGGAAGAATCATATTCCTTAATCTTCCAAAGGTACATTCTGGTGTGACAATTACATAGCAAGCAGCATGAGCCTATAAACAACAGCATCAGTTAAGAACTTGTGATACACATAGAAAGTAAATTTATTTCTAACAAAATATGACTGAAATAGTGTAACTGAGGTTAGGGATTATATAGACCTTTTGTAATCACATTCATTAAATGAATGGCCCATCTTTCACCCTAGATTTTTTTTTGTTTAATCTGGGTTTTGTATTGCCAATAATGGGGAGTCTTTATATGTCAAGAGACTTGGAAGGATCACAAACCTCTTCTATTAGAAACAAAAGGTTTTTATGCAGCTGCACGGAGAATTTTAAAGTCTCTGGTCTTCCACTCTATGGGGGAAATGGAAAAGGTGCACCTCATCTGGTACTACTTTCACTTCCATCATATTGTAATATGAGGTGGCATTAAGTGGATGGACTAATTGTTATCTGCACTGCACACTGTTTGTCAGTGTGTGAAAAGCTGTGGTTTCCAGAAGAATTATTGAAGGGTACCATCAGCTTGCACAGGAAATAAACACGTGTCATATGAATGGAAAAACACAGAAACTGATATTGACAGCTTAAAAAAACCCCAACCACACAGGTCAAGACCTATTCTATACTTAAATAAGAGAAAACGTATTAGAATGGTAAGTCTTTAACCTTGCAGAATTCATGATCTGAAAGAAATTCTGATTTCACATAGAAAGTGACTGCAGGCTTCTAACCACAGATCTATAATTGATTAGGCCCAGTTAAATTCCACTGGATTTACACAAAGCTTCATTGTGACATTGAGAGTCGCTCATTAAAGTGACTATGAGGAGGATTTAAAAAATCAAATTTCCCACCTAACACATAATTATATACATATATTTAAATAAGATTAAGTGTATTTACAAAGTGTATACAAAATACATATTTATAGAGTGTGTGAATAAATTCTGTTTATATCAATTGTTCAAATAAGCACATGCCCACATATACGTGGCTCCCACAAATACATGCAGCAGCACAACATACCATGATGCCACACCATTCACATCTCATGCCAGAGAGCACCTCAGAAGATCCACAGGTTTTTTTGCAAATTTCGCAACGAGCACCTGAAGAAAGGTTTCCCTCCCTCCAGTGGTGGTGGTAAGTATCCTGAGGGAACACATCATGACTTAGCATTACATGAATCAGATACAGGTGCATCTTCAATACAACTTTAAAAAACAGTAATTCAAATAGCTCTAAGGAAATAGCAACAGCGACTAGGGCATTAAGTTTTTCTTAAGATAAATATGAATTTTTAACAATCTTGCATTTCACTAAAAGAAGAAAATGTATCAAATTATCAAAAAATTTATTACAGTGGTTTTCCTTCACAAAAAACTAAAATCCTTCACTAAAACAAAATCCTTTTTTAAAAAAAAAAACATCCTATGATATCAGTATTCTGTATCTACTGTACTGTGAGAAGATAAGAAAACAGGCAGTCTTGCCTTAGTCAGACTGCAGGAAATATGAGGATAAAAGAATGTTTGCCAGGGATACAAGGCAGCCAACAGCTCAACATACAGGAAAAAAAAAAAAAAAAAGAGTTCCAAGCCAGCTTTTGCAAAGCAAACTTTTATATAAGATGCTTGATTATTTTTTTTTTAATTCTTAATTTGGAGGTTGCACATATTCCACAGACTTTTCAGTAAGAGTTCAAAATATATATCAGCATTTAAATTCATCTCACTCTTTGTAGTATATTCTGAAGTCACATATGTCCTTTGCCTGCCAAAAAGCAACCAGCTTTGATAACTGGTAGCATGTGAAACTCAAGACCAAGACTGCTCCTTCTCTAGATCACAAAATGCACAACCACCTTCCCTGCAGAGGTATCTGCACTTACATGGTCCAGGTGCCCATCCTGGTGACACTGCCGGCAGTCACTGCAAGCAAACAGGATACAGTCTGTGTGCACATGTAGCTCACAAACTAAAAGCACAAAAACAAGAGAACTCTTTAGGCTGGAAACCCCAGGGTTTTTCTGCATCTCCTTCCTCCCTCCCTTCAATTGTCCCCCACTACCCTTTTCACACCATACGTTCTCTCCGTGCTCTTTACATTCAGCAAAGATAGACAATGAAGACATTTACCAGCATTGTTTTGTGTGTTCCCCCACTTCCTCTCTGTTAAAAAGATGCAACAAAATAAACAGGAAAGGCTAAGCTAATTTTGGTGACAAGCAGCACTTGTCATATTTCTTCCAATTTCATCAAGTTAAATGTGGACAACTGCTCAGTTTTGTCTCAGTTTCACAGGAACTGCTGCTTACTCCCAACATACCTGTGCCTGAAGGTTACTTTGAGTCAATCACCTTATATAAGGTAAATCACTATTTCATTGTCAAAACAAAAGGAAACCATTTTTCCAGAGCACTCTCCTAAGTAAGGTTAACACTGCTTTCCAAAATATTGTAGGTTCTGTAGGTGGAAGAAGTTTTAGTGAAGCATGTAAAACTTTAGGCAAGTTTTGGTTTTAAAATACTTCCATAATTTAAAAGCTGACTTGAAATACCAGACATGAAAGAAAGAATCCACAGTTTCATCCCTACAAGGGATGAGTTACAACCACCCCACCCCCAGCCAATAACTAATAGATCTCAATACCTAGCTTCATCATTTCAAGTGTTAGGAGGGTTCTCTGTGGACCTCAGAGACAGAGATGGATGAAAAAGATCCTTCTGTAGCTGTTTTGTAAATACTTGTATTGCTCTGGGAAGGCATCTGACTTTTCATCAAGTAAATGAAAGCATGAGACAAGCATCAGATTTTTCAAATACTTTTTCAGTTCTGGTCAAGCAGGTTATTTCTCCAAGCATATAATAAAAATATGAGAACTGTAACCTGAAGATTGGAAGGCAGTAACTGCACATATTAGCACATTATCTGAAAGTATCTTGAAAACAACATAATTAATTTACATAGAAAATAATACCCAATTTGAAATCTCTTTGGACTCTTTCAGAGCAGAATTAACATTGTGTTATTCCAATCCCACAGAAGACATAATCTACCATCACACCAAAGCAAAGACTCATGACTAAGTCAACCACAAACACACACAGCTCCCCATGATGAATGTCTTCACTGCACTCAAGAACTTCTCTCAGCTGTGGCACAGTCACACTGTAGAATCCTCCACTCACATTTCTCCCTGTTAACAGACGTAACAGGAATATTTTGCAGTTCTGCCAATTCAACTAAACAGGCAAACTAGATGCTTTGAGTCATACTCTTGCTAATGTGAAAAGTGCCCATAGACGAATTTACAGCTTCAAGGAATTTACAGAAGCATTGGGGTTTTTTTCATTAATTTTGCCAACACAGGCATGCACAGCCCCTTGCTATACTTTGTGAGAACACAGAGTGGGTTTTACCCCTGTTCTAATTCACATCTGCTGCTTCTAGCACCAAACCTAGCCCAGAATTGGTATGAAATACTTTCACATAAATGGCAGGAGTGTCACAGGAGTTAATCCCTTAAGATGACTAACCCAGTGTAGGAAAGAGGATATTTTTGAATGTTAAGATCAAATTAGAGGTCCTACAAAAAGAATGATCATCTTTATCAGCCATTCCATAAGCTGCATAATTATTTAACTCGTAACAGAATAATGGTCTTCTGTTTCAAGCTAGTTATGAAAGTTACTTATGATTGCCAAAAAACCCAACCTGATTAATTTCAGACACATGAACCTGAGAGAAAAGCCTTAAAATGTTAACTGCCTCATTCTTCAATAAATCTGCTTCTCCTTGCTTAATAAGAAACTTGAGCAACAAAAAAATGTTTGGATTACTCCAATTTATTTTATTTACTTTCCATCCCCTTTTTCTTGGAAATACAAGGAAGAGCAACTCTCACCATCATGAGTCCAGGTTCAACTGACACCAGTGAAATCTGGTAGTAAAAATAGCTATCCAAAGCAATCAGTAACTGTCAGCAGAATCTGGAGTCAATCTATTGTCATTTCTACCAATGAAATATGTATTTATTTCACCATGGATTAATACACATACATCCTCATTTCTGAGAACAGGTCCCTGACATCATTTATGTGGCTAAAACCTTTTATTTCCTTTCAGGAAAGTTTATTCTATTTTACGATATAAACAGTGGAAAACAAATGATTTATATTATTTTACAAGTACATTTAATTATGTCAATAATTTGTTTAGAAAATGATTGACATCATTACCCATCCTAACCCTCTTTTTTATCTTCATTATGGTAAAGAGTCCAGGAAAAGTTCTTAAATTTAGTATCAGACATGAACACCATAAACAAGACTAGATTTGTAGTATTAAACTAAGTATTAAACTATTATAAATAAACAAAAAAATTGGAATAAAGTTCAATATCTCCACCTGGATATCAAAGTTCTACAGCCTAAAACATTATACTTCTTAAACCAATTCCACAAGCATTATTGAAGAACAAAGGAAGAATCTCGTGCATTTTATAAACTTCAGCTGCCCCCCTTTTTAAAATACATTTAAAAAAATTAGCAAACAAGTTGTAGACTTACTAGTATTCAGAAAGAGGGCTACTGAACAAGTCACACCACCCAAAATAGTAAAACTGTCAAACCCATGAGAGGAAGACAATTCAGAACCTTCAACGAAGCATAAAAAAAAATTCTGTGCATCTGTAATACCTAATTACAACATGTAATTCCATGTATTTCATGTTCTCAAACACTTAAATAGAAATATCTGAAAAAAATATTCCTTCGCACTTGTGCGATGGTTTTGGCTGGGGTACAGTTAATTTTCTTCACCATGGCGAGAATGGGGCTGTGTTTTGGGTTTGTGCTGTACACAGGATTGATAATACAGGGATGTTTTAGTTATTCTTGAGCAGGGCTTACACAGAGCCAAGGCATTTTCTGTTTTTTGTACTGCCACTGCCACGGGAGGAAGCTGGGGGAGGTTGACAGGAGTAACAGCCAGGACAGGTGACCCAAAGTGGCCAAAGGAATATTCCAGACCATCTGACATCCTGCTATGTAGTTCAAGCTGCGTGCAAGAAGGAGGAAGGAGGGAATATTTGGATTGATGGCACTTGCTCTCTCAAGTCACTGTGATGTGTGAGGGGGCCCTGCTGTCCTGGAGATGTGAAATACCTGCCTGTTCAAGGGAAGCAGGGAACGACTTTGTTTTTCTCTGCTGTCTTTGTGTGTGGGTGGGTTTTGCTTTCCACCTTATACTGTCTTTATCTCAACCCATGAGTTTTCTAGGTTTTACCCTTCCAGTCTCTCCCTGATCCCACTGGTGGGACAGGGAATGAGCAGCTGTGTGTGGTGCTTGGCTGCAGGCTGGGGTTAGACCACAGCAAATGGATACAGTGCAAAAGCAGTAGAATTAAGTGAGTAAGAGAGCAAAATTTAGAAAGCTTCGACTAAATTGGGTCACTAAACTCAAGCTATTTGCAATAGTTAAGAGGTAACTAGTGGTAATTATTTTATTTTCAAATTATGTCTATCTTACAGCACATAGGTTCTGACTCTTATTTCCTAGAGCACTAGAAAATGATTGGTCCTACCAAAGGTTTGGTCCTAGCAAACCTTCCTGGTCACATGGTAACTATACTAAGTGACATATTCCCACTACTCAGAACATTTTGCCTCCATTATACGACTCAACAGACAAAAGCAGGAACAGAAACACTGCACCATTGTAAGTCTAAAATGCCCTGATCAAGGAGGATTGCTTCCCCTACACATAGAAAAACGATATCCAGTAAAACATAATCTTTAGCAAAACTTATTTTAGCAAAAATTTTGGAAGCAACAAAATTCCTTGAAGAATTGGTTCTTCATTCATCAGACTTTTTTTAAACAGTTCAGAGGTGATATTCCTATAAAACAGTAAATTCTATTTAACCTCACAACTCAACTGAATAATTAATAGACAATTTTAATTTAGGTCAAGGGAGAATTGAAGAGCTGTCCTACATCAAAATCAGCCATGTACTCATGCCAACATGCATTTCAAATAAAAAATCACTGGTATTTGAGTGATTTCTTTAATTACTGTTTTTTCAGAGAATCCATGTCAGAACACTCAGAGCAGTACTATTTTGACAAATAATATTTTCAAATATCTTTCCATTGAAGGTACCTCATCCTCATTACAAGTAACAGACATCTGAGACTAGTAACACAGGAAATTCTACATTCTTTTCTAGAAATAAGAATACCTGATGATTCTCTGTATCAAATGTTTCCACTGGAAACAGAAATAAATTACCGCATCAGGACGAGTCTTTCTTTCGCCATAATTGCTCCTCATTCTTTGCCTATCTCAGGCAGGAATACATTGCACACCACCACAGACTTGCTCAAAGCAAATTGGAGGAAAGATGAACAAAGCATACAGGTTTAACAAAGTTTGCACTTTATCAAAGGTGGCTGGTTTGTTATTCCTTAGTTTGAAGTACACCTTCCCAAGACCAACGAATGGATAGTAGACAAACCAAAAATCTCCCAAGCACTCGAGGTATGCAGTGAAACTGTAGGTTACTGGGTGGCACACAGATGGCTGTACAAGTAGGGTTCAAGTTACCTTCACATCGAAAGGCAGGCGACTCCAGGGACTTCCTGCACACAGTGCAAAACTTTCTTTTGTAATGTCCTGGAGGCCCAAAACAGTGTGCAACTGGAACCTGCCAGAGGAGAAAGTATAAGACATCATCAATTTCTACTTCCAAAGTGTCAGTTAAAATTCATAGAAGCTGCTTTATCTTGCAACAACAGGGCAGTACATACAACGTAAACTTTACTAAGCACAAGAATAAACAGACAGATGAAGCATCCTTTAAAAAATAATCATACTTAGAAGTATATTTTAAATATATTAATGTATATATTTAAAATACTTTAATATACTAGTTTTTTAAATTTTTGGGAATTAATATGTATTGTATATATTTTTAAGTGCTGATTAGCTTCTTGAAGATTCACAGCAACAAGAATCCAAAGGCTTCCTTCGGGACCTACCTGTAATCGCAGTTTATCTTGTAAGCATTTTTTATTGAATCAAGGACAATTAAAGAATAATTACTGCACAGGTGAACAAAATATCCTAAAGACATACACAAGACAACTTTTAACATCTCAGTGCTGCCACAGTTCAGTGCTCTCCACATGCCTTTCACTTCCTCTCCAAATACAGCCTGGGCACTGGCTGATCAGGACAAAGGGACTGGCTGGTTCCCCCTGCTTTATCCAAAGTTTCAAATGGAATGGTGCAGAGATCCAGCTCCTGAGGTACCTCCAGACTGAGGTTTCTCTTGACTGTAGGTTGAAAATTATACACAGAAACTTTCTCTTGCAAGAGCTGTCTGTACCAACAGTTTTGGCAAATGTGTTTCTTATTCGCTTAGCTTAAATTGTTTTCCTCTTGGTTAGTGATTAATAATGAAGATGGGAAGTGTTAGTACCAAAGGAACAACAAATGAAAAGAAGCAAAGTAAAGAATAAGAAACACACTTAAGCTTCATACCTGTTCTAGAGGCTGCTCCTCCTACAAGATGCACAAGTGTGCTAAAGTGACATTTGCATTAGAAGGAAGGAATGTAACTACATGTTTCAAGTCCTAGAATCCAAAAGCATTCCATAAAAGTTTGCCATTATTTAGGTATTTAGTATTTTGCATTTCACATGCCCTTCTTGGTCTAATGAACACATCAAATTTATGTAGTGGTTGTACTTCTGGTAAAAGCTGACAAATTATTACTTAGGTTTCAAATGAAATTAATCATTCCCAGTAAAACTTTGGAAGTAGTGACTTCAGATACATGTAATCACAGATAGCACCTTTTCCTCTCAGATACACTGGTAAAAAAATCCTTGAAGGTTATTCATCAGGATTTGAATTTTTCTCCTTGTATATTGAGGCTTTCCTGAGAACTATTAGCAGCCAACCTGACACACACTGTGAACACAGAACTTGATGACCCATGGAGCTGCTTCCAGTTATAGAAATTCAATTCCCATAAGAATTTTCTGCCTCAGAAAGGATGGGGACAGTTACATCAAACAATCCTGTAATTCATGCATGAACAATAAAAGAAGTGAGATAAAGTTTTGTGGGATGCAACATAAGGACAAAAAAATGCTGGAAGTTTAATAAAAAAAAAATCTGTAACCCCCAAATGCGCAACATGTGGCTCCTCCAGTGCTCCTCAGAATTAAGCTTTGGGAGACAAAAGAGGACAGAGTGGTATGAAATATGCTTGCATTACCAAACATGAATAGCATAGTGCACAGCAGCTGACCACTGAAACAGAGTCACCAGCTTACTGCCCCAAAAGACCGTATTGTCCAGGGGAATCCTTGGTCCCTGACTGACCAGGAAACTGCCCATTCAGATCACAGGCTCCCCACCAAGCTGGGCTGACAGGCAACCCACAATCTTCTTATCAGTATCTCCAGTATGATATATAACAGCATTGCCTACAAAAGCTTGAAGATTTAACTTTGCATACAAGCTGGGGATTTAAAAATACAGCTAAACCACTCTTTTTGGGTCCATATCCTACTCCCACCAACCCAAACTGAAATTTCGTTCTCTGCAGCTCTCCATCTTTGACATGAAGTTCATAGCTGCCTACATATTTTTTTTAAAAAAAATCAGAATAATCTAGCCATATAATATATGTTTACAAAAGTATATATCCTTGGTGGGGGGGTGGAAATTATCCTGGAAAGCCTAAGAAGCTTTAATCAAACTATCCCAGATTATATTTAAGGCTCCTAATCCCTGCCCACCCTGCTACTTCTTCAAGAGAAGAAACAAACCTCTCTGTACAGTGACATACAAATTACCTGGGTTCAGTTACTGTGGAGGTAAAGTGCCAGAGCTGTCTTCTCACTCTAGCTGCTCCAAAAAAAAAGTTTGCTCGGAGAAGGCCACTTGCACAAAATTCATTCTGCACAATGAATTCATGTGCAGATAGTTGGTAACAAAAGGCTGTGTGAGCAAAACCTGACACAGACACTGCAGCTGTGAGGAATACTGGAAAGCCCTAGTGGGATTTCTTCAGGCAAGAAGAAATCTTTTTCTGCAGTTCCCAACCTGTCTTCAGGTTTCAAGTGTTATCTTTAAGTGCCCTACTCCTACCACAGCCTCAAGCACCATGCAGCCACCCAAGGGAGAAGAATTCCCCCTGGAATCAGACACATTTAGCTCTGAGGTGGTGAACAAACTGCTTTGGGCATGCAGCATGAGCATTTAACCCCCATTTGAAACACAGGGAACTCTTCTTCTGGCCATGAGTCTGGCTGTTTTATCTTAAGCCTAGCTCAGAAATGCAGGTTGTTCATTATTGTCACAGGGAGGTTCTGCTGAAAAAAACACATGAAAAACAGTGTTTATTTTGGGAAAAAATTGTGAGAAAGGACTTTGACAGAAGGTGAACTTATTCAGGGGCTGACTGTACTTATCTAGAAAACTCAAGGGAAGGAGAACAAGCCTAAATTCTTCAGCTGTTCAGACCATGGTGCCAATTGTCTGAAGTCTGAAGTCATAGTCAAAGAGAAGGGAACAACTCGCTGATTTAAATGTTAAGGCAGGGTGGAGAAGGGGAAAAGGGAAAAAAAAGTTTCTTTAAATTCCTTCTCACAAATCAGGCCAAAGAAACTTTGTTTATCATGAGTGGTCTTCCTAACATGCTTTGGAAGATGATCGACGTAAAAGCAGTGTAGAGCCTAATGGAAAATGGGTGGGAGTAAGATGGAAAAAGAGAAAAGATAAAAGAGCAAATACAACCTAACGAACACATCAATTACATAATGCTTCTTCCAACACATTTTGGTTGCGGAACAAGTTCCAAATACCTAATATATATATATTACAAAAAATATTTAAAACTCAGACTAGGAAAGCCAGTGAGACATTATGAAAGAATACAGAACATGTAATTGCCTAGTTTATATCCACCTCTGCAAGTACAGCAAAGTACAGAAGCTTAAGGTGGCTAACAGAATATGTTAATAATTTATGAGAGTTTAAAACTGCTTTTCCAATCCATCTACCTAAATTACCTTATGAAAACCACAAAATCGATTTCCACAGAAAAATACGGAAAATTTCTTCTAGTAATACCATTAAATGACATCTAAGTGCCCTTACAATATTGATCAGAAGCATATCAACAAAAAGTATAATGGTAACACTCCAGCATGATCTCCAGGATGACTCTGCATTCAGGGACAAGATACTCCTAGTTCCTGCTCTATTTCCTGCCATCCGTTAAGGAATGCAAGGCATCAGAGAATGTAATATGTATTTGTAAATGCTCCTATCAGCCTGTAATAAAATTTGATCCTACAGAAACCCAAGACTTAGATTCTAACTCCTTCAGTGCAATCTGTGGAAGTGCACAACAGCTCTGCAGTAACCCAAAAGAATGGCAGCAAAATGCTTTTAAAATCCACACTTTAGAAGAAAAACAAAGGATAGACTTGCTTTCTTTTGATAGTGCCTTTTAAAATTGTTCCTCGTCCTCAAACGTCACAGGATATAAAGCATGTGACCAACAGTATATCATAAATTCAAGTACTCTTCCACTAAGGTGGATGTACTTTGTACAGAGCGGCCCTTCTACCCTCCAGACCCTCTGATGTGTGTACAGAGTCAGGCCAGGCTGCCCTACTGGTCTGCAGCCTTCAGGATGCCTCAGCAGGGGAAAAAATACAGTTCTAGGAAGGCCTGCTTTTCACCCAGCAGCAGCTCCATTTCTACCATCTCTGGAAGAAGAAAGCTTCATCTTGAATCATGAGGAAAATACTTCCAGGTGTAAAGGGCAATGAGAGAAATACAGATATACCAAATGCCAGTGTGACAGCTGCTGTCTTGGGCAGTCTTAAAAAGGAACTACCTACTAAAAACTTTTCCTAGGCCTATGTCTAGATATTATTTTGCCCATGCATCTCCTTTTCCATCACAGCAGGGTGACTTGCACTTGGCATGACTCTGTAAAAAATACTGGACAGACTAAGAAACCAGGGTGGCAGGACCTAAAATAGTGTGGGGCTGAACAGCTTTCAAGCAGGAAAAGGTGCAGAGAAAGAAGGATACTAAGACTCTCAACAACAGCCTCCAAAGGTTGAGTAAAAGGTACTTAACTTAAGATCACTAGCTTGCAAATCAAAAACACTGTTGCATTTTAAGGATAAGCAAAAGCATCTTGGAAGCAACCATCTTCACACCCATAAGGGCAGTCACATGGGGCAATGTCAAAGACTGCTCTCAACATAAGGCCAAAAATAATATGCTGATAAAAATTAAAATGATGTTTCTGAAATAAAAACATGTATGAATGTTTAAGTGTAGAAGCACTTCCCTATCTAAAGTTTCTAATGCTCACTCCAACACAATAAACCTCTGCTCTAGGGAGGTAGATACAGTGAACACACTTTGCTACACCCCATGACTGTTCTGTCCAGGCCTAGACTATTCTCTCTCTGAGAGAAGCTAACAACTTTGTGATTCAATTTTTGCTCTTACTGACATCTTTTCAATTACCTCCTTATTACTCAGTAATCACAAACAGCACTTTGATTTGTATGAGACGTCTTATATAGTAGCAAAATATTTCTGCAACTTGAATACACTGTGTGCTCTGAAAAGACCTCCATTTCTTTCGTTTTTTAGGGATAATGCATATCAGCTACTCGACACTTGTGTCCAAACTGACATTCTTGCTCTGAGCACTTGATTTATTGGCTGGTGTTTAAAGGGAATACAAGTATGCTTTACATATGGCAGTTCTGAAATGAAATAATAATACAAAGTGAAATGGTGTCTCAAGATATAATAGGACAGAGGAGACAAAATCAAATACTTAATTATCAAAATTTTAATTGGGGCTAATGCAAGGGAATGATGCACACATCTATATGCTATCTCACTATATTCAGGATCATTTTTCTTCATCCTACAGACCTCTGTGACAGGACATTTGGCCTCATATGCTCCAAGGTCTCAAGGACCCTGTGCAGTGGATAATACATCCCATACTATTTCAAACCAGAATTATATGATGCTTCTACTCAAAAGTAAGAGTTGTGTAAAAGCTTTCCACTGCAATTAAGAATTGCTTGGCCTAGTATTTTTTGCACTGTAAAGAAAAAAATATATACAAAAGTCACTCCTTGCTTTTATTGCTACAGAGGAAATCAATGTCCATGTCCTTTTATCAAGACAAAGATTAAGAATTAAAACAAACACAGTGATGTCCCATAATGCTTCTTAAACTGAAGAGTCACTGATACAGTGGCAGAGCTAATCTGGGTATTCATATCAAGTTTCAAGAGAGCATAATACACTCTCCTAAGTTTACGAATTTGGAGGAGCTAGCCCTTCCTTCCCTTAAACTGAGGTTCCACTTCAGGGAGAAAAGGGAGAAAACTCCAGTGCAGTGCCAAGATTACCAGCAAGCAGTTTTGACCCTCATTTGGATTCCAAATTATGCCATGTGATTGTCTCCAAGCAACTACCTTGCTGAAGCAACATAAGCATGGGTCAAGTGCTGGAGAGCTGGAGAGAGACCTTCTTGACAGAAGATGGTCAGTGTGACCCAGCAAAGGCCCTGGTAAAATCACAGAGTCAGAGAACGGAAATGAACCTTTCAAGGTCATCTAGTCCAAACTCCCATGAGTGAGCAGGGACATCTTCAACTAGATCAGGTTGCTCAGAGCCCTGTCCAACCTAGTCTTGAGGACTTCCAGGGATGGGGCATCTACCACCTCTCTGAGCAACATGTGACAGTATTTCACCATCCTTACTGTAAAATTCTAGTCAGAATGCATCCCTTTTTAGTTTAAAAACATTACCCCTCATCCCACTGCTATGGGCCCTCCCAGAAAGATTCAGATTGTCGCCACTGACCCAAATAACCACACTCCACACAGCTGAATCCAGCAACCAGAGGGAGAAACTCAGGTCAGCAGAGACCCCTGCAAACACTGCAGCCTTCCCATTCCTTACCCCAGCACACAAATTCAGCAGCTTTCTTTACAAAGGAAAGTTTTATTTTTAGCACAAAAAAGATTCCGAAGCTGATAACCTAAACTAGCATTTTCCATTCTACACAGCCCTGTTTAAGAAGAGCACACAACAAAGTCTTGTGAGCAGACTTTAAAACCTTATTAAAATGGAAATGTTTAGAAACCATTAGAGCAATGCACCAACACAGCAACAAGTAAAAAATAAGCATAGCAAATGCTGAACATCACTAAAGTATTCTTCATATGGTCTCATTTCAATTTAGTTTTCCAAGAACAGCTATATAGAAAACATACAGACGTCTAAGAAGCTGTAATACAGCTTCAATTCCAACCTAAAAATGGAAAACAAAACTTCACATTTCACCCCCAAAAAGGTTTCGTTTTTTTCGGTTTTTATTTTGTTTTGTGTTGGTGTTTGGGTGTGGATTATTTTTTGTCCTCCCTTCCTCCCTTTTTTTTTAAAAAACATGCACTGCAAAGAAGATAAATACTTATGTAGGAAATAGTTTAAATTTGAAAAAGTTGCTGAGACCTTACCATTGGAACAAACTGTATGCCCTGCAAACTTTTCAGAAGACTGATCCATGAAGGCTTGTTTAGAAACATCATGACCTGGATCCAATAATAAATGCAGGTGATAATGATTTACAATAGAGAAAAGAATTCCTAGGTCAGCCTTAAGAATGAATTAATCAAGAATGTTCTGAGACTGGATGCAGTTGTGGCATGCTTGTGACTCTGTAGGCTTTTACTTGACCCTGGGAAGGAAATCCTACTGTCAGGAATAAAAGTTTCCACCAAACATCTGCTGAAAAATTATTCTCTGATGGGTTGACTTAGTATCAAAAGACACACATTCTGATGAGCTTTAGCAATTGCCATCCTCTCTAGATGAAACCCAGACAAGTAAAATAAAAAAGTCTCATTTCTGTAATACACTGAATATTGACATAGCTGAAAGAACTATCAGAAAAAAATCCTGCCAGTGTTCCCTCCTACGTCAGACCTTTTGATAAATAAATAATCTGAAAGGAGAGATTAAGAAAATAAACTTTCCACAAACTGTATAAATGGCTGCCATTTGTTTTTCACTCTGTTATATTTTTTACGCAAATGCCAAGTCTGGTATTTACTTTGACAGGGCCTGCATGCAAAATGACATCTCCCATATGGCAGACTTCACTTGTACAGCTGATCAGGATTAATGCAACTTGGATGACCACGTCCAGGAGGACACGACTGTCCAGAACGAACAGTACAATCCAGAGTTTTCAAAATAAAATCATTACATCTCAGGACAGAAAACACAGAAAACTCTTTGCAGTTAAACACAGCAACGCTGAACTGCAAACAGTTTCAAACACTGACACCACCATCAAATAACTATCCTCGCTGTGCAGTACAATTTGTGTTTATTGTTTACAGATAAATCACAAGATAAAAATTGTGTTTTGGGGCAGATAGATTACAGGGACTGACAAGAGAGAAAAAAATTACACTGACGTCTACAACTGATGCAAATGGGAACATTAGTAAGTTTAAATGGAGGATTTTTACCATATAAAAGCAAAAGAACAAATAGTATTTTGAACAATGAATTAAATTTAGAGCAAATCCACAAAAGAAGCAGTCATAAATGTTTACAACACCCACATTCTGAATTAAATTACTGTTTTCCAGTTGGTTTTTTGCCGTCTCCCTAAAGGCCCTTGGATACCTATAACATCTGGTTCACTATTCCTTTTGCTACAATGACTGTGAGCACACTGAAACAGCAGAAGATGCTAATTCTTAGTAAAAGCATTTCTCATTACCTGCATGTCCCTTTACCATGTGTTCTAAGATTTACAGCAGTGTTGTTGACTGTTTCACTGGAAAATTTCTATGTATCAGATGCCTTTTTGAAGTCCCTCAAGATGGAAGGTATGTAAGGAAAGAGGAAAAGCAAAAAAAAAGAGAAAAAGCAAAATTTTGCATTGGCAAACCTTAGCAGCTTTATCACCTAGATAAAGCATATTGAAGAAAAACAAATGGGTAATTTCTATATCTCCAATCCCTGTAACAAAAATTGTTTTCAAACTTCATCTTACCCCCTACAAAGGCTTCCACAATGAAAACGAACTTGTAAAGCAGTTTACAACACAAAGAAGGGAATCAGCTTCATAGGTCTGCACAACAGATTCCCATAAATGTGCTTTGAGTCAGCAAGGTCTGTAATGAACATGACTGATTTTACAGCCATGTCTCATTTGATTTTGGCCTATGGCTCCTTAAGGTACTTGTAGCATTTTACTACTTCTCTAGCAAATTTCTCATGTCCTTCCCCTGTTTCGTTCCTCTTCTGTCATCCTTTGCCAAATGGATTACACACTGTTTCTCTTCAGTTTAGCTTCTTAATACCTTAGTTGCTTCCTATTATCTTCTGTAAAGTTGATTCATGTTTCACTCCCTTTGATTCAACCTCTTACACAGAAAGTCTTGTGGGAGAAGGTCACAAGCCATCTGAAAGCAAGTACTTTATTACTTACCAAAATCAATTTTGAACTACTGTAATGAATTTAAGTCCTGCCCTCTTTTTTTGCCTTTCAAATCCTATACTTACAATGCAACAATTTTATTCTCTAGACACAATAAACACAAAGATTCTTAAGATGCAGCAATCAACAGAAGACAAACACAGCTCCTTCACTAGGCACAGAAGCTTAATATGTAATAGCTGTAAAAAAATTGGTGATATACACAGTTAATCTTTATGACACATGGTGCAGCTTTCATCAGTCACTCCCTCCAATATTGCAAGACTTCCAGGTAATGACACACAGTAAGAACATCTGGTAACATATAAAGAATGCAAATAACTGGTCTTCAAAGACAGGCTACCTACAGCTGCTGATAGCAGACTTTTCAAAGGAAGTGCGGCTTTGCCTGTGAGCAGCTATAAAAGCTTCAGTGATGACTAATACAATTTTTGCATTATGATATGAAAAAAACTACTGCTATAAGGCATCATGTTCATTAGTGATAAATATGTGGTGTTACCCCAAGAAAGAGACAAGCTGGTGTCTCTTTACTCACCCTCACAAGGCTGGGAGCAATACATGAGCATGGTATCTTGATATTCTTGAGGCACTTTTCATGAGACATGAAGTTGCAAACTGTGGAAATAATAAGAAACAATAAGAACTGTGAACAACTCCTCACAAGCAAGGGAATTTAAGAAACACAAACAAACGAAACAAAAAGTGGAGTCAAATACAATTAGGAATACATCTTTTCAAACATGTTTGCTATCCCCTAGGTTTGAGAATGTACACAACTGTCACACCCTGAGCAGTACATGAACTCCAAGTACTACTAAGATGCTGGCAATGGAAAAGGAAGGAGAGTTTATCCCAGAACAGTACAAGCCTACTGCAAGTCATGTCCTCCCACACTCTCTCCATGAGCATCCAAGTGAGTTCTTACATTTCAAAAAAAGTTTCAAACAGTCTAAAACAGCTCTTTGCTATAGCTAAAGCAGAAGGACATGTTTGCAAGTGAATTATTCTACAAGCTAGTGCATGTGACATAAATGTGAAAAGACAAAGTACTGTTATAAGCTGAGTGTAATGGACAAAGGAAACAAAATTCAAGGTTGCCAATTACAGGCAGCTTTGAAAGTCTAGAGTAACTATTTCTTTTATTACAGGTTTATAATTCCATCTAAGCTCCATAAAGTATGCTTTCAAGCATGACAGTGTTTTAAAAGATCATTTCTCATGGAGGGGATACTTTTCACAGCTTCTTACCACGAATTTGCATTACATTAAGCTGTAGGGATTCTTTATTTCATTCCCACCACTTCTGATTAATTAGGAACTAATAAGCCATGCAGCTATGGATTTAGAGTCCTCTTTCTTTCAGAATTACTCTCCACCAGTTCAAGCTTGAAGCCCTGTACAGGTGCTCAGGTCCTGACCTCTTGAGTGGAAGCTCAGACCTCTCCCAGTGCCAGGGCAGAAGATCACTTGCCAGCAGTGGCTGTTGCTGTACACAGGGGGTTTTCCCATCCCTGCTTTTCATAAGCACAGTGTACCACTTCCTAAATTTCACAGGTATCTGACAACACCCCAAGTGCTTCAAACTTCCCATCTGCAGTCCATTGTTGCCACTGACCGCATGCACTAGTGCCACCAAAAGCACCCCTTTCTCCAGCTCATTGACTTTTAATTGCACAACACTGCTTCTTCCAAGCCAACTGAAGCATTAAAATCCAGGTCCATGTCTCTAAATGGCTTATTGCTAGCCCATGCAAAGTAAATTTTCCTTTTGGTAGCACAAAAAGGATGCCACCTTTCCTTTCAGCACTCATCTTAATATGAGCAGTAGGCAAGTTTTCTTTCTCATCAATCTGCAAGTCAGAAAAAGAAGCACTCTAAGCCATTGTGTTCAAATGTGCTGTCATCCAATAGCTGAACCTGGAACAATTACTGCACTGATGAAATAAAGTGGGAAGGAGCAGAACTGAATCTTCTGCTGTGTGCTATGAAATGTTACATGCATCTCTAAGGTTTATGGCTGTTTCCAAACAAATAGGACAGATTAGGGAAGGAAACAGTCAAAGAAAGGGTGATAAAATGGATTCTTGCAGCTGCAAATGTAGTTGCTTAACAGATTTGGAAGCGATCTCTATGGTGGGCAGGAGCACAAAGCCTATCAGCGCAGGGGAGACCAAAGAAAGCAAAGTCATTGTCCAGGCAGAGGAAAGAGGAGATGCATCTCCTGCCCCAGAAAAAACAGTGAATGGATGTTTCAGACAAGGAGCAAAACAGGAAGGTGCATAAAAGTTTTAATTGAGTGCATACAGAAGAAGACAACACAGAAAAGAATTTGTTTCCTAAAATGTCGGCCAGAAAATTGAAGCATTTGCAAATAATCAAATTAAGGAATATCAGGAGACAAACAGTAGGAGATAAGCAATGCCCAAACATGGAAGGTAACATTTTCAGTGAAAGATTTTCACACGTTTTTCAGGAGCTACTCACACAACTCCTCCTCTGCTTGTCACATTCCTCGGGATGAAATTACTCCCACAAGTCACCATTTTGTTTTTATTTTGTACATTCCACACAGAAAGAAATAAACCCAAAATGGCAGCAAACTGAAGCATTAACAGTATTGCTGATGGGGGCAGGAAGGAAAGGGGAGAGGTGGCAAAATCCTACATTCATATCAATAGTCTCAGAGAGGCCTAATTAAGTCTAAGTTCTGACTTAGGAGAGGGTTTGTGGGTTTTAAGGGATGACATTTCATTAGGAAAAACAAGCCAGAAGACACTGTGTGTGAAGTCTCAGTAGATGAAATGCAAAATTCTAAGGAAAAAGCATTTAAAGGAAGAGGACAGGTTGATCTCTTTAAAGGATGAAGATTTCCTCATCCATACAAACTCAGTGATGAGCTACAAGCAGACACATCTATGGGTTGTCTAAGTAAAAAGAAAGCAATTTCAGTTGCAGCTTTCCGACACTGTACAAAACATTTGCTTAAAAGTTTAGGGGGCTTTATGTGGTCTCTCCAAGCCACTGGACAGGCAAACAGCACCAACCATAATTGACAAGTTTACCTTGAGGTTTTCTGCTATTCAGTAATAAATTACTCCTTTTTTGTGAAAAATAAGGTATTGCTAATGCTCAACAAGAAGCCATTTGGCCATTGGGCATCACAGTGCTGCTCCCTGTCCACATGGAGCATGATATCTGTCTTTACAGCAGGCTCTGCCCATCACTTCCGAGCCACTTTTCCTACCACATTCTGTTTGACTTGGTGTTTTAACAAAGATAAAGGCCATGTGTACATACAGCAACTCACGGGACGTACAGCCAGAACCTCTCCAACATACACTTGAAAAGAAACAGAAATCTTTCTCCAGGCCTCCCAAGCAAGGCAGGACATAAAAGCTGGGAATCACTGTAACTCATAAGCTGTGTAGCACTTCCTAGAAAAAGGATGGCTATTTATACCCTCCAATATGTCACACTTTTTCCACATAAACATTTTTCTCTCTGTCCTCAAGACAGGCTTCAAAGCAGAATCCAAAAGTAGGAAGAAGAAAACAGTGAATTATACCCTGTAGGGACTCTAGCTATGTATTGGTGTCCCATGCAAATGGTGGCCGGGTGAGAATTGCTCATGAAATATCAGATATAACACATAATCTTCTCCCTCTTTTGAAAAGACAACTCAGCCCTGAGAAAAAGTCTAGATGGTGTTAAAAATTACATATGTTTCCTCTTTGGGAAAATATTCACCATAATTCAGTTTTGGTGTTTTTCAAAGAGAAATTTATATTTGTATTTTAACATGTTAGGTTTCATTTAATTTTTTTCTTTTATCTTGAACACTGAAGTCTAACTTTGCGTTTGAGAAACATATTTATAAGTAGAACTATCAAACTGCTCTCCACAGAAGGTAAAGGACTATCAGCACAAGAACAAAATTGATTTGATACTGTCCTGGAAGGGTGATCAGCTCAAAACAAGACTTAGTGTGGATCTACTCAGAGAGAGCACTCGTTTTGAGGTTAACAAAAGCACCTGCAAAGTGACTTGCAGTTCTTCCTCCAACCCTCCGTTGTCTGGATTGTTTCCCTGCCAGTCACCCTGTGCCCTGAGGTTTTTATGCTCCAGTACTACAAGCAGCCGTACAATCTGCTTCTTGCAACAATCCGCCGTCCTCACTGCAGGTGCTACCACGCTCGGGTTTTGCAACTCACAGCGGAGCCACCAACATTATCATGGCCACCGGTTACATCCAGGACTCCCAAAAACAGGAGGATAGAGGGGAGTTCCTGCAGCCGAGCGCTCCCTGTGCACGCTGGCACACTCCAGCAACTCACAGGAAACAACACACTGCCTCGGCCGACTGGCACGGCCTGTCACAGAGCCACCACAAGGGAACCTGTCATGTTCTCACAAAGTGACAGTACCACAGCTCCTCAGTACTGCCTGGACAACTTGGCAAATAATAATTTTATTTCGCTTGGCACTATTCGTGACTGCCGTAACTTGCTTGCATTCTGCTCGCTTTCACCAACTCCCAGCAAGTGCCTGCCAAGTTTCTTCTAATCTTTTAACAAAGGTTACAGATTTCTGAATCACCTAGTTGACTGAAGGGCTTATACTTGTTTTTGAAATAAAACATTAAATCAGTCTCAAACGGCTTAGAAACTCAGAATTCTTTTTCCCAGATATTAGAGCACAATACATTTTTCATTTCTGGAAAAATTTAAGTGCAATGCATTGAAGAACCTACCCAGCTTATTAATGTGAATATAAATACAACTAAATTAAGTGCAGTAATTCTCTGAGGCATCTTGTTAAATGTAAGACTTGGAAGAAGTCCCTGTCTTGGAGAGTTTACTAGAACGGATGGCCTGATATATGTAGGAGTATTACATAAACGGAAAATCTCTACAGTCCTCTATAAAAAGCCCTATAAATGTACATAGATTACATGAAAGAATTACAATGGGACTAAAATAAAATAGAGAAAGGAAAATGTCATGTTCAAGGTCTAATGCTGCATCAGACGCCTATAGACTCAGCAGCAGCTCAGCCAATGCAGAGAGAGAACCAGCTCGCTGATTTTATACTGTTATGGCACATAGGTGGCTTTTGTGCCACTCCTCCTCAGTCTTTTCCTAATAATGCCTAGCTGTCAAGTTGCCTTTTTTTTTGGCAATCACACAACGGGCACATATTTCCCTGGATACACCATTACAACTCCAGGATCCTTTCCTGCCAATCTGTAAAAGCGGACTAGAGACTCAGCAGCTTGTAAGAGAGCTTTTCCTCCCCTTCATAACCACCACTCTACATTCAACCACCCCAAGCAATAAAATGATAGACTGAAATACACTCCTGTAATCCTCAGCAGCTGGTGTCAGCGTGAGCTCTCAACTCACTACTGGCCTTTGTAGAGGAGGTTGTGGACTGCTAATGGAAGAGTTGTGTAGCACAATCCCCTGCACTGCCACAAATCCATGTGCAGCCTTGGCTGAGTTCATTGCTTCCCTCTATCGCTTTTATCTGACACCCAGACCCAGAAACGCAGTCAGTGTGTTTTTGTTTTAGCATTTCACACACTGTGAATGCCAACTTCAGTTCCATGTATGATATCTTTGTTTATATCTGTCTTCTACTAAGATGCTCAGAAAAGCAGGGCTAAGAAAAGGCTTATGGTTATGGTTACCAACTGACTCTGGCACTAGACTTGGGTGGCCAGGGGAATGTTGTTTATATCTTCCTAAGCACATTAATATTTTATAGGATGAAATAAAGTTTTTACCAGATTAAATATTGAAAAATGTGAGGTTTTTTTCAACAACAGGTGTCTGCAAATGTTATAGATTATCTCTATCTAAATACATAATCTTAAAAAGGTTATTTTTTAAAAAATATGAAGCAAAGGATGGAGAAACATAGACAAAGTCCTCATCAGGTAACTAAAGTGTAACTTAACTCTTACTTTGAAGTGTGTCTCTGTACTCACAAGTAAACTTCTACACTCCAGGGATCTCTATCCTCCTTTTTCATATGACAACCTTCAACCTTTTACTGTATTTCACACATCAAATGAAACTCATCTGTAGTCACATCCTTATTTTTTCATCTGAACAAGTCCCAGCAGCTGCAAGAAGCAGCGTTTTCTACTAATCAAAGACTGACAGGTCTCTGAAAAGACAGGACCATGCCCCTTAACACTTCCCACCGCACATTCCCAGACTTAGCTATAATGAGACTGCAGCAAGCCACAACTGCCCCAAACTCTAATTGCTGCAAAAAGGTACACGAGAAGTCCAGAAGGTATACATGAGAAGTCCAGCTTCCTACAGGTGGCAAAAGGACATGTACCTTGTGGTAGCTTCGGCCAGATCCTGCATTGCTAGCAGATAGTTCCAAGAGCCAACTGTGTCATGGCTGCAAACTCCAGGGTGACAAGCACCAAGAGCAGGATTTAGTTTCTGTTTCCCAAAGAAATGTTGGGATTCAGTGGACCCCTTGGGAAGGTGATAGTATAGGCATTTTTTACCTTACAACACTTGCCTAGTGCAACAGAGCAGCAACCTCTGCAACAAATTAAGTTTGGCAGCAGTTTCCTCAGGGCAGAAGGATGTGCAGTGCAGTTTCATGCCTTGTGCTTTACAGCAAGCATGGCTACGCTTTAAATGCAGCAGGTACTACAGAGAGAATAATGGCTCCCACCATTTACTCCAGAGGAGTAATTCATTCCAGCGGAAACTATTAAATTCCTTTTCAATACTTCCAGTAATTTTCATTTTCAGTAGCTCCAGTAAAGAGGGCATTACTGTTAAGAGTGTACTACAACTACATCTGACTACACAGTCTGAAGAGTTAGGGTCAGATTCTCACCGGCCAAAAAACAGCACAACTACTTTTAGTTTGCTAAAGCATAACAATTTACCAAAGCCAAAGATTTTTAACTTCAAGTCAATACACCAGATTATAAATTTGGTCATGTAGCATACATCTTGTTTTTATCACAATGAAATAATGAATTAAGGGTAAAACTAAGCCCTCAAAACATTACCAGGCTTTCTGTAAAGCTTAGTGCTTTGAATAGACAGTCATCAGTACTTCTAGCAATATAAATATTTCTCTTTAACAGATGCAGTTATTACAAATCTTTGTTCCTTATGTCACCAATTTATATAAGGCATTCAACAATCCAGAACAAGAGGAAGTATTTGAATTTGCCTACACTACAGTCTTTCAAGTAGCTATTCTCACCCCTCCCCTCACTGAAAAAACAAAACCTCAAACAAAACAAGATAGCGCTCAGCAACTGAAAAAACAGCTTTTTTTAAAAGCACTGTCAATCACTGCTAGCATATGAGAAAACAAGATGTTCTTTTATTGTCCCTCTTATTCAGGAAGAAGATGTAAATACTTGTTCAAGTCCAGCTAATATCCCCAGGGTTGCCCTGAAATAACAGTAGAGTCCTTTGCCTTCTGGTGGATCACCAAACCAAACTGCTTTACTCCAGGAACCTAGAAGGGCTTTCAAAATTCCCAATTTGTTTGCCAGTGTTCACAGAGGTGTCATAGCTTCCACCTTGGCTCTGCCAGGACTCGTAGTCATGAAACTGCAGCGCTGGCTTATATAAAGAAGCTGTTGGCAAGTGCTGGGGTACGGAAGATGGGTACACAGGTGCTGAACATGAAAGAATCAACTTTCCCAGATTAGTTAATAATAAGTCCCCCATGCACACAAAGGCTAAGATGGCCACTGCAGGAGGCACAGCTACTGCAGCATGCCTACAAGACAGAAGGAGGAAGGACAACTGCTTGTAGACGGACAGAGGAAAACAAACAAGAAATCTAGCAATGCCAGGGAGTAAACCAAAGCTTCAAAGCTGTTATGCAAGACAACAATAACAGCCTCTACTTTCCAAACAATGAATCAGTGGGACTTAAAGGGCATATCAGCACCAAGACAATTCAGCCAAAGTCAATCTAATGCTTTCAAAACAAAGTTTTATTTTGGTCAAAACTAAGTAGGTTATTTCCTCTGCTCTGCCTGGTCTTCCATAGCACATGCCTGACATAACAGAAGCCAAAATACAGGTTTAATCTGCCTCTCTCTTTCAGGGGCTTTATCACTCCTTTCTGAAGTTGTCCTTGGTGTGCAAGCAGGCTTATTTCGTTCAGCAGGACTGCCTTTGCATTCACTGAAGAGGTCCATTGACAGTAAAAAGACAATAGGTTCCAGAAAATGCCCACAGGCTAATTAGTTACAGATTGGAGAAAAATACTTTATTTTTTTTCTATCACAGTGTTCTTAAATCGTATCAGAAACACTTACCAGACTGCTTATCCAGACAGGATCATTCAAGCTGGTGGAGAAGTCACTATTTTCATGAGTAACTTAAAAGCAACACTTTCATTTTACTGGAAGTTTGTGGGACTCAACTTTTACATTTGTTACACAGCTTTCAGCTACTTTTCCATTGTAGCAGCTTGCCAACACAGACGCATTTAGCTTTTTCGTTTACAACTGTGACCACAGGCCAGTCTGAATACTGCGACTATTCATTTAAAGGAATGCTGGGACTTCACCAGCCTATTTCCCAATTCAGCAGAAACATGCAAAGACCTGTATGCGATATTGGTGTGCTCCCTCAGACAAAAACACAGCCTAGTTTAAGTTTAGAAGTCTGTTGTGCAATGCTTGCTAAATGTCACCAGGAAAGCTGTCACTAAAAGCTTTGGTCTTCCCAGAACATTTCAAACAATGGTGAGAGAGGAATGGAAAAATCTCTGAAATCTTTAAGCAGTCAAGCACTAAAAAGACCCTCCTTTCTTACAGTGGTGAGAAACTTCAGGATTTTGCTTGTCTGAAAGTTCAATGAAACCACACTGTAAATACTTTTCCTCAGAAAATCCAAAGGAAATGAAAACCCTGTTAAGGTTTTCCAGATACCTACTGAGTATCCTTATGGATCACTTGAATTTGACAGATCTTTTCTCTCTCCAGGATTCCCTGGTCTTGTCAACGAACCAGTCATACCTGCTTCTGCTTTAAATGGAGGTACCAGCATATACCCAGTCTGATAAAAATGCAGTTTGCCTCCAGACAATGTGAACTGCCTTGCACTTTATATTTCCAGAATGATCTACATGAGAACACTTTCTCTTTATAGGTACAGATACTACGAATAAATGTTTTTGTAGCATCTGTAACTTCAAGGCAGCACATCTGAATTCCTATTCATTTGTATTTCAGATATGCTGTTAGAAAACAACAAATAAGACAAGTGCAAATAGGACAAGCTACTTAGAGAAGCTACTTACAAGCTTAAGAAAACAGTCAGATAAGTTCAGTGATGAACTGTCAATCATTTGGTTATAGTAAGTTTGCTTGAACTGTAGTAGCCTCACAAAGCACCCGGGCTACCTAAGCACTTCTCACTCTCTCATCCCTAGGGCTGTAAATTTTCTGAAACCTACAACAAGATGTCTTGTTTCTCCATCCTCCTGGTACTGTAAAACGAATATTGGCAAATGAACTACAGGAACTTCACCTGCCAAAACAGAACTCTCTCTGTCCTCCCATCTCCTGACTCTACCCAGTGCAAGTTTCCTAGATCCTGCTAAGCAGGAAAAACCAGAGCACCAACAGCTGGAGACAAAGGCACCTACGCTGTGTGCTCAGTCCCACCAAGCCTTTGCACTCCAAGGAGAAATTAATCGCACAGAGAAGTTATACCACAGTAGCAAAAGCAGCTAGTCAAGAGACTTTTCTAAGTGATAACCACAGCCATCAGAAAATCTAGACACCCTATCTGTGTCTATAAACAGAAGAGGGGTCTATCCACTCCACTTATTATGCTGCTCTTTCCACTCTGTACAGTATGGCCAGTAAGGATACAGCCCAGCTGAATACAGGTTGAGGTGTGAACAGAAAGAGAGCAGACCTGCTGAGAAGCACTTGGGGATCTTGGTGGATGAAAAGCTAAGAAAGCATGGCCAGCAGGTCCAAGGAGGTGATTCTGCACCTTTAATCTGCTCTCATGAGACCTTGCCTAGAACATTCCACCCAGCTCTGAGATCCTCAGCACAGAAATAATGGATACACTTGAACAGGTCTTACAGAAGAGCCACAGAAATTATCAGGCCGGAGCATCTCTCCTATGAGAGACTTGGGATTGCTCAGCCTGGAAAGTGAAGGCAACACAGAGACCTTAGTGCAGCTTTTTAATACTTAAATGGGACATATAAGGAAGACAGCAGGCCCATTGGAATAGGACAAGAAGTAATACTTATAAACTAGAAAAGGGTAGATTTGAACTGGATATAAGGAAGAAATTTGGTATGACAGGGATGGTGAAACACTGGCACAGGTTGTCCAGAGAGTTTGTATATGGCCCATCCCTGGGAACATTCAAGGTCAACATTCAAGGCTTTGAGCAACCTGATCAAGTTGAGAATGTCCCTGCTTATCGCACAGGATGTGTGGGAGCAGGGTGTTGGGCTAGACAATCCTTAAGGACACTTCCAACCCAAACTATTCTGTGATTCTGCTCAGTGAAACTTTGTGAGAAAGGTGAGTTCTGCATAGACTTTACTTTTTTTCCTCCTGAAAGACAGCTGAGTCAGACTTCCTGCCACTGTAATTAGGGTGAACAAAGAATTTCAGAGGCAAGCAGTTTTAGTTACTGAACAGGTCCACAATATTAAGAGTGTTTTCTTCTTCAGAGAGATGGAAGATGACTAGTCTCAAACTTGTGCTCACACCCAGAAAGCACAAACACCTTCTCTTTTCTTGAAGATTAGGCCAAAGGCAGGACAGTGCCATAGGACAAGGCACTGGTCCACTAATGGAAAACAAAAAGTCCCCATAAGGGCTACAACATCAGGGAGTTCAGCAACTCATCTCCTGACAATTCCAAAAAAAGAGATCCTTCAAAGGAAGAAGCCTCCCACTAACCATGTGAAGTTGCACAGGGAGCCTGCAGGGACACAGTTTTTGCCACCAACAATGTAACAGCAATAGATGACTGGCTGTGACTCTCTCCCAGCAGGGTCCCAATCATATGGGCTATCAGCTATCTTCGAGGATGCTGAAGGCAGAAGTCCAAAAAGAAATTGTCTCTGAACCACAGAAATCTGTCTGAGGGCAAACAAGCAGTCAAGCAGCTCTTTTGTACAGATGAGAGGATCAAGGTTGCTCACACAAGCCAGATGCAAGACCATGTAACACAGTTGTGCCTTTTTCCTAGGTTTTCCAGACTGCAGCCTTCACACAGCTGGAAGGGGCCAGGCCAGTCTGAAGGCTGACAGAAAAACCTCTGATCACACTCCCTGCACATGCAGTTGAAGGCTATAGATCCTAACAACCTTCAAAGAAGGTTCTCCAATGACACACAACTCATAGCTTCCGCAAGATGCCATGGCGGTAAGAAAATCAAGTATCAAATACTACTAAAAGCCTCTTGAAGACCATTTAGCAATCAGAAATTTCTATGGGCTCTGTCTTAAGCTGGTGCCTCTTATGCCTTTTCTGCAGACTGCCCATGAAATCAACTGAACCCCAGGGGCTGGAGCAGAGATGCGCCAGCTCGACAGCATGTGTAAATGAAATTGGACAGGAGGGGCAGAGAAACATGAAATGGTTAAAACCAGAAGAACAAGGAAAATCCAGCTACAGAACCACCTACTGCAGAGCATGCAGCCAGTCATAAATGCTTACCTCCCTGCAGCTGCTTCTCCAAGTCACTGTTTTCAGAGTGATGCCTTACAAAGGGAAACTTTGTCAATTGTTTATCAGCACTGTCCAGCTGACTTACAGCTACTGGTCACAACAAAGAGCTATAGCTTACAGCATTCAGAACAGAAAATTACAAGGAAAACTGACCCAGCCCACAATTTAAAGGAAAATGCACTAAAATAATTTTACATTTACTGCAAGCATCCTTGCAACAAAAGCTTCATCGTAGAATCATAGAACGGTTAGTGCTGAAAGGGGCTTTGAAGATCACCTAGTTTCAACTCATCCTGCCATTCGCCACACCAGGTTGCTCAGCAAACCATTCAACCTGGCCTGGAATGTCTTCAGGAATGACGCATTCACAGTTTATCTGGGCCACCTCTTCCAGCCTCTGGGCAAAGAAATTCTTCCTAACATCTAATCTAAAGATGCTCTCAGTTTAAAATCACTGTCTCTCTTTCTGTCACTATCTACCCGTATAAAAAGTCCCTCTTCTTCCTTTTTATAACCTCCTCTCAAGCTACTGAAAGCCTTCTGTTCTCCTGAACAACATGAGCTCTCAGTCTGTCTTTACTGCAGAGGCACTCCATCCCTGCAATTATCTCCATGACCTTCCTCTGGACACACTTTAAGAGGTCCACGTCTTTCTTGTTAGGATCCCAAGCTGGATGCAGTGTTCCAGGTGGAGTCCCACAGGGACAGAGTGAAGGAACAGAATCATCTCCCTTGACCTGCTGGCCACACTGCTTTGGGTGCAGTCCAGGATGGGCTTGGTTCTGGCATCGCCAGCTTGAGCCCATGACAACTCAACCATTTTCAACCATGACAACTCAAGTCCCTCACCACAGGGATGCTGTCAGTTGATTTCTCCCAGTCTGTACTCATGTCTGGGATTGCCCCTAGCCAGTTGCAGCACCTTGCCCTAACACTTGCTGACTTCATAAGGTGATCATGAATAGGCACCCTACATGAACACTGCAAGGTTCCAGCCCTCACACGTGTGGCCTCCTGTACCACTATCACTCATTACCCAGTACAGCACAAATAAATCCACGCACTGCCATGTCAGTGTCATCCTCCTCAATAACAACACAGATGTCTCCTATGAAAAACCAGTCCTGTCAGCACTTCTGCTACAGGACATACTTACTCTGAAATGCCTCCACACACATAAAAGGAAAATAACAGTAGCACATCTTCCAGCTTTGAAAAAGAAGGATTTGAGTTACACTTAAACAGGGTGGATCTTGGCTGAACTTAATGCACAGTAGGACTTCATAAGCTGTGACAGAATTCTGGCAGCAAAAGGTGATATTGACACAGTTGCCTGGACACTCACCGTACCCAAAGACCTGGAGACATTCTCAACAGTACCGGCTACAGACCAGCTGTAAGACACACCAGTTCTACACCTATGTGGCATATCACCAGTGACACACAGAGTAAATCCCACATGTATCCATGCACACAGGGACTTAGTGAGTTGGCTCTGTGCTCTTAGCAGTGGGGGAAACTGAGAATTCCCTCCAAAATGCACTTAAGATGGTGACAAGGAGAGCCAGGCAGTATTTCACATAAACCCAGTCTTTTCCACTCAGTGCTATAACCAGACAGGAGGTTTGCAATCCCTTTTCTGCCTCTTAAAAACTGAACACAGAACATAAATATATAATACAAAATCCTGAAGATACTAGAAGAAAAATCACTGCTAAGCTTAGCTACAGTAACACCCACATATAGCCCATAACAGCACAGTTACAATTTTTCAAGAAAAGCTGGATAAAATCAAAATATAGGTCTCATTATTGATCTACCTAACCCCATAATAAATTTTCTTCCACTTTTAATTTGGGTAATTTCTGGATTATCTAAGGCATCTCAACATTTCCTAGCAAGACAAAACAAGGAAAAAAACAAGATACCCTAGAGCTGCCATGGTAACCTTTACTTGTCATTCCTATAGGGCTTAATTTCCAAGTTGCATCATACTTAGAAGTACATAAACTATAGGATTGAAGTGAAAAAAACTCAGACCTGGAAAGAATAGAGGGGAAGAAAAAGTGGAAAGCAAAGAAACAGAATCCTGTGCCAACTGGGTAAGTACATTCAGTATTTTTCCCAGTGTAGTTACTACAAAGCTATTGACATGGCCAGGAAACTAAAGGCAAACGATTCACACAGTGGTGAATCGGGAACACAAAACACTCACAAGGCACTATTTCCAAAAATCAAACTGAAAGTGCTGATCTCCGTGTTGTTTTTTTTTAAATCCTGATTCCTAATCTTATACACTTCAAGCATTTTGGAAAGATTCCTTTTAAGAAAGTGTGAAGATTTTAGTTCCACCATTTAGGTCTGAGTCATTGATGAGATCAAAGACTATAGTTATCCTGAATTAAATCAACAGTTTCTTTCAAATGTCTAAAATCATACAAAATTCATAGAAGATCTATCTGGAGATCAGAAGCCTGCAGTGGCTCACCATATACCACTGGTGAGTACACCAGAACTTCCAAGATAAAATAATTCTGTTCATAAACACTAAAATTCAAAATCCATCCCTGGAAAGCTATAAATATTTCCCAAAGAGGGATCAAATTATATCAAGGCTCATACATTCACCTCAGTTTAGTGTTGTATGGTGTGGCCTTTTCAATTTATCAGACAAAATTCTTGTAGCTCTTGATCTTAATTTACTATGTAGCATAATCAGCTATTAATTTATGCACATGAATTATCAACACATACTGAAAGGCTCCTAAAGTTTCCCAGGACATCATATTTAAGAAAAATGTTACACTGAGCAAAAGTAAAAGTCAGAAAGCAAAACCAAAGAAATGTCATATACCTCCACTATCTTACAGATTTACTTTTAAACAATGTATTTGGTTCATCTGAAGAAAAAGTTCTTGAATGAAAAATATAATAGTATCAAGAAATCTCTAGGCATTTGCCAAACAGGAGCAAAGAGAATATAATAGGAACATAATAACAGAGGTCAAAACCAAAATGGACACAATGATATTTAGCTTCAATGTTTTGAAGATTATTTGTAACATGATAGTATTTTAACCTTCTGCTTCAGCCTACTTTTTAAAAAAAGGATTTGCCAACCAAGGCCTAATAGTCCCAGCTGCTGTTAGTTAACTTCTTCACAAGAGAAAATACGAGCATATTAGTCTGTACTTGATTTCAGAAATTGCACAGAAATCGAAACAGGAATCTTTTAAATTCTTTTTGTTTAAGGCTGTATCTCTTCTTTCATACCTCCTCACCTTGGATCACGTGTTCGGTTTCTCAGTCGGCATCTTCTGTTTAAAGAATTATGTCCACCCAGCATCCAGAGAGTTGGAGCATCCAACATAACTGCAAGCTACCATTTTCACCATTTTCACCATCAGTAACACCATTTTCAGCCCCTCCTAGGACCAAGGGATTGTGACTCCTCGTTGGAAGGCCTGCTATTACTACCAATGACAACTGTCAGCAGTGAGGGCAGACACTGTGCTCACAGCTCACGTGCACACCTGCCAGGCACAACTGTTCCAGTGCTGTACCATGCCACCAGAACATCCCACAGCATCCACCCAAAATCTGGGCAACAACTTGCAAAAGTGTCTTGAAATTTGTGTGAATGTTTGTGAATACCCACAATTTTTTAAATCATCTTTTCCAGTACTCTGTATCAATACTGTTTTGAGAAGAGGCTGAATGTGAAAAAGCAGTTTCTCCTAGGTTATTGCTCAACCCACACATTTGTTTTATATTCTAAGGGATTCTTTTTATAGCAGATACATTCCAGGACTACTAGTCCTAATCAGTTTCCTATGCAAATTTGTATGTGCGATGATTTACACTCACTCTGCTATCCTAACTAGATTCTGAAAATCTGCCATATCACAAAAAGCCTTTTTTATTCTGAAAGAAAGCATCCACAGTCACAAACATGATCAGTTTTTTCACTTTATGTTCAGAGCCTTCCCCCATGCTATCTTCATGCTTAGAGAAATCTTACCAACTTCTTTGTATTTATCATGATGTCAGGCAGAGATCCCAACATAATGGTTTCAGCACTGAGGAAGTATTTTTGCTTGAACCACTTAAGGAACTGGCTAGTGGATGACTTCTTATGTTCACTGGTTAACAAGGTGTACCAGTTAGCATTTTCACATTCTGCAGAGAAAGTATTGCACAAAAAGGAAAGACTTATTTCCTGAATTACAGCATGACAAACCAAGACACTAAAAAGTGACACAATCTGCCAAGCAGAAAGAAAAGCAATGAGGAACTGAGATTTTTTCTGTGCATTCTTACACTTAAACTAGCTACCATAACCTAATACTAACCTGCAGAACAATACAATGCTCCTATTTTAACCCCTGAAGTTCAAATTATACAATAATTCAATAATCTCTTACAAGAAAATCTGTTTAGCTAAATATTCAGAATGTTTCTAGCAGTATCGTGTATGTAAAACTTCCAGGGATGGATTAAATAGTGGTCAAATACAGCACTGTTTATTCTGTTAACTGTTTCAGATCTTAATGTTATTTTTACAATAGTAAGTGCCATGACAATTATATCATACAACTGATATTTAAAAAGAAGCCAAGCAAATGATACCAGCACATCATATTAATAATCCTAAACATATTTTCAAGGAAATCACTGGTATTCAATTTTAAACAGGAAAGAAAAAAACAAAGTCACATAAATATATGTGAATATAGATGTATGAATATACACACTCTCCCACCCCCATTCTTCTAGAGCCAAGCAAATAAAATATACTTAAATGAGAACAGGAAGTGAAATGAGGAGTTGACTGTACTCTACTTAATAAGAAACTTCCACAAGTGAGACAATAGTAGGCAACAACAGGGAAGAAGTAGCACGCTTAGTAGAGTAAAAACTGTGCTTCAATGTGTTCCTTATCACACCCACTGTGATATACACACATTAGGTTTTGCTCTCTGCTTGGGAGTGTTTCTAACAGACTTCTAGCAAACTGAAAGTTACCATTAAATAAAAATGCTGGAGGGGGAAAAACACAAAAAGAACAGGAGCTGATCAGCATGTATTGTTTAATCCTTTAGAAAGGTGTATATACTATACACACAACCTGCTCTTTCCCCACTGGAGCTGAGTCAAACTAAACATATTCAAGTAACTTAGTCACCTGTTTTCTGTAAGTCTTGCAAAAGCAGTTTCACCAAAGGTACTTTCAAGAGCCAGCTGAGGGTGGATCTAATTGAGCAACAAGTATTCCAGAAGGAAGTCAGTTTGAGCCAATGAAATTCAGAGTTAGAAACACCTCTGCAAGAAACTAGTGACATAATGAAAAAGTAAAGGTCATCCAGGGACAGCATGGTTCAACGAAAATTCTGAGCTGCCACCTGAGAAGGGTGCTGCAAAATCAGGAAGAGAACTGGCTTTCCATGGAATACTAAGAAGCAAAGCAATATTATAGACAAGTTATAAATAGCACGTAATCAAAAAAGGAGCAAACAGACCAGCAAAGGCACCATGGGTGGTGTGGTGGGTGGAATCAACAGAAATATTTGTTACAAACTGACCAGGGGAGAATGAAAACTGTAAACCTTTCAGCCGTTCCCCCTGGCAGTGAATGTAAGAGGCCCCACCTTGAGTTACAATTACAACTTACAAATTAATGCCCATTGAACTTAGCCTGGTCCCTGCAGTAAAGCAATTGTCAATGGAAAGTGATTGCTTAACGGGGTTATTTCCCATGCAAAACCCAGGATATTAACTAACGTTGTCAGGGAAACATCAAAATACAACTAACATCACCACCAGAAAAAAATTGCTGAGCACTAAACTGACGGAGGACTGAGTAATCACACAGAGATGTGCACTGCAAACCACCAATACAGATTTCCACATCTATACAGAAAGAAGGAACGCATGTCATCTCTAGAGCAAGGGGAAGTGTTATTGAAATGTATTGGTTTCCAAAAAGAAAGCAAACCTGAAGCAGGAACTGCATTAGCACCCAGCAAATGGACATAAATGCACATCACCTAAAATCTAAACAGGCAGGTGCTTCTCTACCCATTAAGTACTGAGGTCACTTCTGACTGAAATGCTGCACTAGTTTGAAACAAAATGCTTTTAAAAGGCCCAGTTTTATATGGAAAGCCTTAGAGTTTACTGTCCTTTGTTTACTACAAAGAAATAGCTAGCCAGGCATTTATCTCCCACACAACTGCAAGAAATAATAAAATCTTTTTTACACCCTTAGCACAGGACTACAAGAGCTATGGTCTGTGGGAAACTTACCAGAGGAAGCCTGAAAAATTTTGTGCAAGATTAAAAGAAGCCCAGGGTACTACCCTCAAAGATGGCTGAGAAACACCTGAACATATTATGTCTGAGGTATATTTGACAAATGATCATCTAGAAAGAGAACCTGCAGAGCACCAGCCACAGCCACTTCACACCATGATGGGTTGATGAGCACCTTCCTTAGTGCTTTTACCACTGCTCAACGAGTCAGAGTGAGGTAGTAACACGGATGATACATGAAAGTGCTGTGCGAGGCTTGGTATTGGATTACAGGCTTTAGCACTTTTCTGCAGTAAGTTATTTACTACCTAATTGAATTTTTGAACTGAAATCTGGGCTAATGCTATCAACACAAACTATAGCTTCCAGCTACAAAAGCTGTTTGCATTCTCACAAAGCACCCTGTCCTTTTCTCTGCATCACTGATGGTGACAGCGATATTTTCCTCTGAGGCACTGTCAGAAGGAGGCAGGGAAAAGAAAAGCATGAATTCTCTTCAGTACAAAATAAATTATCCTTCAAAGCCAGACCAGTAAATTGCATTTTTCAATGTGTCAGTCAATGTTCCAAACATTTTTCTCAACATGTATATCAGCTGAGCTGAGCCAAGTTTCTCTGTAAGGTTTCATTTTCTGGAATTTTGGGGGGTGTGTGGGGGGATTTTTTCCTTTTTTGACAGTCCTTGTTTGCTCCATCTAAGTTTTAAATGCAGCAAAGTCACATTCACTCAAATATCTCAGCACCAAACATCTTGTTGTTGCACAGAATGGCCCCACCACAGACAAGAAAACCACTGAAGAATAAAGGCAGAAAAGTCTTGGAAATGCAAACTGATTGGAGGCTAGAAGAAAAATTGTGTTGTGGTTTTACCTTCTTGCAGCTTTTATTTTTAGTTCAAAATGCACCAAAAGCAAGTGAAGCTCATCACAAGAAGGAAGAATATGTTTTTCCTTTTGAACTGTAAGCATTAAGGCTCTTGGGGGAATCTCATATATCACTCACTTCCTTCAAAACAGATCTGAATGAAACCTGTAGGGTCAAGGATGTTTCACATGTCTGTCTCAACAACAGAAAAAGAAATTACGGGAATCCAAGGAGATTGCCTCTTGTCCCCTTATTCCCTGCTACTACTTCCATATCTCAAAAAACTGGTAGATTTAACACACCTTCCTTATCTCTGACTATTTTCTTAGAACAGCCTTTAAATTTAACATACTGCACAGAAAATCTGTCCAAAATATGCATCTGAAGACTGATGCAAATGCTGTCGGAACATCTCCAGGCTCTCCTAAATCAACAAGGAACAACATGGCTTGTCCTTATCTGGGACATGCCCATATAAATCACAGCAGCTTTCTGGCTGTCTTGCCAAATCTGAGATTTATGGCATAAATACAACTCAGATCCACCGTTTACATTTTATTCTGGAAAAGCTGTGGTGTTGTCAGCCAACATCAAAATCAGATTAAGAGAAACAAAGCTTTATACATCTTGGAATAAGTTTGGAGGTTCTGCTTAGAAGACTAAAAAAAAATAATTTAAACCCCCCCCCCCAAAACCCCTCAATTCCTCCCCCTGAAACCAAAAATAGACAACAAAGTTGTTGTTTCCCGAAATATTGACTTAGAGCCTTCATATCAAGACAGATGCCCTATATGCTCAAATACATATCAAGAAGTCAGTGAATACAGTTTCCCATAAATATGCTAATGAAATATATAGAGTTAAAAAACCTAAAATGGTTAAACAATTGTAAATTTGCAATCAAACTTGCTTATTACTTAAATCCCCTATATTTTATCTTTGGCTAAAATAAACCCAAATTACTTTGCATTAGAAAGTTTTATAGAACTGGAAATATTTGTAGCTCCCAAAATGTACAGATCCACAATTCTTCCAACATTTTTTTTTCTTTTATGTAAAACAAAAGCACAGTGAAAAGAAATTTATTTATTGGTGACTAAAACTAATTCTAAACTCCAGTATAAAATATCTGCTAGCTACCTTTTAGTGTATGAAATTGGTCTTTCTGTGAACTACCAGTAAGAGCTCTCTTTACACTTCTTACACAGACTTCTTATATCTAGTATTTTTCATTTTTAAGATGCAAGCACACATACATGAAACCTCAGTCATTTACACTGCCTCTTCTTTACCAAGCCTGAGGAAATTTAAACCCACTCAAACCTGAAATGACCATGCTTAGGAAAGCAAGAGCAATATAAGACAGCAGTTTTCATGCTACAACTCTAGATTCACTTATTCTGTCACACATACGCACACACTTATCAAAGGAAGTCACAGCTACAAATAGCAAAGTGGTAAGAAAAACAGTTCTTCACAAGAGGTTTACAGAAAACAGATTTGTCAGGGCAGGGAGGACATGTGAACAAACCGCAGACGCAAGCCTAGTTGACTGATATCACAAAAAATATGTGCACAGACACTTAATACTGTGACATCTTCAGACCCAGCTGGACACCCATTCCACACAGGAAGACTACCGCATTCCCTATAAAATCTAATTTGTAAAAATACCTTGCTAATCTAAGCAAAAGAGCTGCAATTCTCCCCTAGAGTACCTTCAATCCCATACAAAGTGCTGGTGGCCAGTGGTGTGGCCCTGAACTGGAGTGGGAAACTGTGTCTTATTTTTAAACAATCAGATTAGACGCAGGACACTTTGTGCCTTGTATGGGAAGCATCAGAGCACCTCTTCTGAGTACTTTTTGGAATTCACAGAGAAAACCTAAGGACCATCTTGGCCGCCACTATCAGAAATGTTTTGAGAATTCGTTCTGTTTTCTTGTACTTTTGTTACAGAGCTATGTAAACCACACGGATACATGCCAATCTACTGAGTAGCTGGTAAGTTTATGGAAAAACTCCACAAACTTCATCATTCACACATAGAAGATGCCATTCTCCAAGCGTCTAAAGGTCAATCCCAACTAAAACACAAATCCAGGCCATTTAGGCCATACAAATACTCAAACAAATGACAGATAAGAGGTGGGCTTTTTAAGGTTGTTCCTTTATTTTTAAATTTCTTTCTTTTCAATAACTGGTGGAGTCACACCATGAGCATGCTTGGTTCCCTTCAAAGACTGGAAACTTTTTGTTTTGGTAATAACCAGCTTCAGGGAACGTCAACACAAACAGCATCAGGAGACTGAACATCTGAACCTATAGATCTGGAAGAGCAACCACTGCAAATCCACTTAGAAAAAGGCCCCTTGATGGCTTCATGTTGAAGCCTGTAGGTGGTTTATCAAACGGAGTCCAAAGATAGCTGCAATTACACCTGCAAATTTAGACTCTCTGCAGAGAAGAAAAAAGAGGTAGCAATTATCTACTACGTTTTTCAAGTGTACAGCAAATGTTTCCTTCTCTAATTGCTGGGTGGGTTACTTTTTTGTTTTAACAGCCTGGCACTCCTTCTATCACTTTCTAAAGTGCAATGATCAAACTCCAGTAGTTAAGGAAAATAGGACAAGGAGTTAACTATTGCATGGAATGAACTTATACTGCTGTTTAAGAAATCATATTAGCATTTATTAAATAACTTGGAATTGGAAAACAGCAGACAGATGAGCAAATGACCCATCAGGTGGTTTTGAGATTTGTTGTTTAGCAGCAAGTTTTTAGAAAGACAAACATGACTCTAAGCATAGCTGGTTGAAAACCGACAAGAGGAGAAAAAAACCAAACAAGCAAACAAACAAAAAAATAATTCTTATCCTTCACCTAGTGGAGACACTGAAGTGCCAGGTGCCATTACAGAGTTTCCCTGCACACTCTGAGCAGAGAATGTTAGAGCTAATGAAAACTGAGAGCATTTTCGCAGTTTTACCCCTCACAGAATTGACTTATTTAGGGTGGAGATTTCAGATGTAATTTTAAAAGAGGTATTTTAACCATGCAGCTTGGAAGAACCTCATCAGCACATGGTCATCAGGCAGTGGTGCTAAGGATGCTTGTCCAGAATACTGCTGGAAAAGCCAAAGGGGAAGTACAGTTCCAGAACACCAACTGCAGTGGAAAACTAGGAAAAAATCCTAAATGCAACTTGCAGCATCGCACTACATCTAAGTATGTTATATTTTGAGTAGGGAAAAAAAAAAAAGTGAGCCATCCTGGTCCTTTCACATTTTGCTAGCATTACCTGTTAGCATTACCAAAACTGCTCAGTTCTTTAACTGGCAAACTGGCACCTGAATGCCCAGTCTTACGATTCAAAAAATTTGCCATTTTTAAAGTCAGTGATAGAAGAGACCATACAAGATTGGCTTTGTGTATTTTCACAATGAAAGAAATTATCTTTTTTGCTTATTTGAATAAGTAGTGACATTATGCTACACAGACAGAATGACACTTCCCTAAGAAAACTTTTACGCAAATACAAAACCATCTTTGCAAGACCTGCTTTGCACCACACGGGAACACGGCTTTCACCTAACTTAATCCTGCACTCTCTTTACCCCTAACAATGGCAACAGCCAGAACCTATTTCAAGAATTGCAGGGCAGTTGTTCTACACCTGCAGCCTTGTTTGACACCCACCCAAACAATGAGGCTCGTGTACAACCTGATTCTTTGGACCTGGCCTGGGAGCTGCAACCCAAGCCAGCTGGACTGCATATGCTGATGAAGACATCACGTTTTGTGCTGTTTTGTTTGGGTTTTTTGTTGTTGGTGATGGTGTGTTTGTTTTCCTTTAAAAAGGGACACAGAGATCCATTCTTTTTGCCATGACACCACTGGATTTTGCTGCATCAGAACAAGTTATAATTTTTGTCCCTTCCAAGAACCTCAGCTGCCGCACAGGCCAGCAAGGAAACCTAGCAATTCCTTCTTCTCCCCTTCCTGGTGTGAGCCAAGGTTTAAAAGGCTCAAACTCCACACAGGTCTCAGATTCTCCATGGGATCAGGCATTTCAGCAGGTAAAGGTTCCCCTGGGAGGACCCACGGTGAGCTGCTGGCATGCTTGGCAGCTCACAGTGTGTCTACCTGGGGATGGGCTGGGGCACTGCTGGATCACAGCACATACCGGTGTCACCACACAGGAGTGAGCAGTGACACATCTCCAATTTTGCATTATTTTTGTGAGGAACTATTATTATTAGAATTTATTCCTGCAATTTTCAATAGGAGAAGAATTTTCAGCACTGCTGTTGTTTTCAGACTTGATTATTGCAATTTACGACTGTTATTATTGTAATATTACTAGAATTTTGATTACTACCATTAGACACTTCTTTTTTGTGATGGAATGCACTATTTTTATTACTGTATTTCAGCACTGTGCTTTAGTATTGCGGTTTTACGTTCGATTTTGAAATGAGATTTTAGTACTATAGTTTGTTGATACTAATTATGAATAGAGTTTTTTATGAGCAATGGGTTTGGGCAATTTTCCCGCCCCCTCCCACCTCGCCCCGGACGCGTCCCCGGCAGGTCCCGCCGCCGCCGCCGCGCCGGCAGCCCCTTACCCTCGCACTGGTAGCCGGCCAGTCCCCAGATGAAGTCGGTGCAGTAGTGGCAGAAGGTGGGTTTGGTCAGGGTCACCCTGCGGAACGCGTGGCCCGGCGGGCTGCTGCCCCCCGCCGCGCCGCGGCCCCGCCCGCCCAGCACCGGGCTGGAGGCCGGGCTGCCGCCGCCACCGCCGCCACCGCCGCCGCCGCCGCGCAGCGAGCGCGCCCCGTCCGCCATTCCCGCCGGGCGCCCCTCCGCGCGCTCCGCGCCGGCCGCCGCTCGCCCGCCCGCGCTTCCGCCCCGGGGCGGTGGCGGGGGCGGGCGGGGGCGGGCGGGGGCGGCGCCCGGCGGAGGCGGCGGGAGGCGCGCGCTGCCCCCTGCCGGCCGCGCCCTCAGCGCCGGGCCCGGCCTGTCCTGAGGCCGCTCCGGCGGCCCCGGTGCCTGACCGCGCGTTCTGTGGAGAAACTCCTCCTAGCGTCCATCCTAAACCTCCCGTGGCGCTGCTGGAGAATATGTTCTCTCTCCTGTGCCTCGGAGAAGACACCCGCCCCCACCTCGTGGCTGCAAGGTCCTCTCTGGGAGTTGTCGAGAGTGATAATGTCACCATTTCTCCAGGCTGAACGACCCCAGCTCCCTCAGCCGCTCCTCGTATGACTTGTGCTCCAGCCCCTTCGCCATTCTCGTTGCCCTTCTCTGGACTCAGAGGCAAGACCTCCAGTTTCTTGCCAGGACATTAATCTGCAAGGTTTTGCTATCCCATCATCATACCGTTTTAGAGCACACAAAGCTCCACCTCAGGAAGTTTTGTGATGATGCATTGCCAGAAGAAAATGATTTGCCATAGATTTTGACTTCTACACTCAACATCTCTGACTTCATAAGAAAAGATAAGGGGTTCTGCCAAGTCTCCCTCCTCTATAACACAGTGGGGTTTTGTTCTTTGTTTACTTAACCTTCTTGTTGCTAGTTTGGAAAATGTTTACACACCTGGATGTTTCTATGTTGCTAGTTTCTGGAATACCTCTGTTTATTTGACTTACTCTGTTGGATAAAATACTATGGATGGAGTAGGTTGGGACAAGAAAGGAGGCTATCACTTTGGATTTTCTGTATATAGATGTATGCTGTCTGGATCTCAACTTGTCTGTGTCCTTGATCTCAGCTTTGCATTGAGAATCTCCACTGGGCTGTTCAAAACAACATCCATGTACCTCCATTAAGCACTGAGAGATAAGAAATGGTAGTTAAAATTTTTCTTCCTGGCTCCTATTTACCTGTGTTTTGGTGAAGGGTGGAATAAGCTGGTGTAATAAACCTCTTGTGTAATAAATCCTCATCCTGTGGACCAATAATAACGTTCAAAAATTTCTTAGCGTCTTCTAGTTTCTACTACTCTTATTTTATGTCTCCTTTCTGTGTTGGGAATATGAAAGTAGTTTTGATCAGAAGGATTTGACCTTTTGGAGGAAAAGCAGTAGAAATAATTAAGAGACCAAACAAAGCATAATATGACTTTTTATGGTGGGAGAAAGAATGAGTAATTGCGTACATGAACTTTGAAATACTTCTAATTGCTTCTACAAACATGATTTAGAGAACATATATAAGATACTACAGAGCTGTATTAAGCCCCAGATACACAGGAGGACAGGGGAGAGGGAAGCAGTGTGAAACCCCTTTGTTTGAAGGTGTATGCCTGCTGAAGCTGATCAGCCAAAGCACATAATGGTAGTTCCCATCGTCCACAAATTCAGCCTTGCCTTAGTCTTCCTAAAAATCCTAGCACAAGGTCTCTTGGAACACATTTCTGGGCTCATGGGGAAGAAGACAGAGAGGAACGGCCAATATTAGATTTGACAGTGATCAGTGGTGCCCAACCTACTTAATTACTTTCCATGACAAATGTGTAGATCTGTGTAGGAGAGAGCACTAATATAACCTAACCTTGACTTCAGCAAGGTTTACGACTTGGTGTCCCACAATATTCTTGTATCCAAAGTAGAACATTATGTTTCTGCATGGGTGGACAACTAGATGGGTAAAAAACTGCTTGAATGGTTGAGGTCAGCAGGTCGGGGTTAATGGGTCATATTTGAACTCTGCCTGGACGCCCATAATGGGAGGAGTATTACAGAGGTCTCTCCTGGGACCTGGGCATTGAGCATGTTTATGAAGATCATGAGGTGACAGAGAGCAGTACTGTGAAGTGATGCCAAGTTCACACATGACACAAAGCTGAGAAAACAGTCATTACACTGCCATCTACAGGGACCTGGACAGACAGGAGAAATTAATCATATCACAGAATCAAATGGTTGGTTTGGGTTGGAAGGAACCTTAAAGATCATCTAACTCTTCTGCCATGTGCTGCATGAACACCTTTCATTACATCAATTTGCTCCAAGTCCCATCCAGCCTGACCATGAACACATCCAGGGCTGGGGCATCCCCAGCATCTCTGGGTGACTTTTTCCAGTGCCTTTTCACCCTCACTGAATATAATTTTTTCATAATATCCAATCTAAACATACTCCCTTTCAGTTTGAAGCTACTCCTCCTTTTTTTGCCAACACACACTTTTATTTATTCTTAAAGTCCCTGGGGAGGCACTTTAAGACGTCCCTCTCCAGCTGTCTAGTAAGCTCCCCTCTGGTACTGGAAGGCTACAATGAGGTGCCTTCTCTTCTCCAGGCTGGACAATCCCAATTCTTTCCACCTTTCTTTATGGAAGAGATGCTCCTTCTAGTCCTCTTGGTGTCCCTCCTCTCACTCCAGCAGTTCCATGTCCTTCCTGTGCTGGGCCCCCAGAGCCGGATGCAGGTTCCAGGTGGGCTCTCACCAGAGCAGAGCAGAGGGGCAGAATCCCCTCCCTCCCCTGCTGCCCACGCTGCTTTGGATGCAGCCCAGGACACGTTTGGCTCTCTGGGCTGGGAGTGCCCATGGCTGGGTCATGTCCAGCCTCTCACCCAGCAGCACCCCCAAGGCCTTCTCACAGGGCTGCTCTCCACCTGCTCAGCCCCAGCCTGTGCTGATGGTGCTGGGGGTTGTCCTGACCCAGGTACAGCACCTTGAACTTGATCTTGTTAAACCTCATGAGATTCCCATGGGCCCCTTCTCGAGCTTGTACAGGTGCTTCTGGTTGGCATTCTGCTCTTCAGGAATGTCAGCTGCACAACTAAACCTGGGGTCATCTGCAAATTTGATGAGGGTGCACTTCATCTATAAAATAACAGTGCTTCCAATACAGACCCCTGAGGGATACCATTGATCACTGATGTCCATTGGAACTCTGAGCTGTTGACCAGTACCCTCTGAATGCCACTGATTTCTTATCCATGTAACAATTCACCCATCAAATCCATCTCTCCCCAGTGTAGAGAGAAGGATGTTGTGGAGGACCATGATAAATGACATCTGCTGCCCTTCCCTTGTCCACTAGTGGAGTCACTCTGTCACAGAAGGCCTGCAGGTTGGTCAGGCAGGACTTGCCCTTGGTAAAGTCACGCTGGCTGTCCCAAATCACATCCCTGTCCTCCATGTGCCTTAGCACAGCTTCCAGCAGGATCTGTTCCATGATCTTCCCAGGCACTGAGGTGATCCTCAGAGGTCAGTTGTTCCAGGGATTCTCCTTTCTACCCTTTAGAGACAGATACAAGGTTTTCCCTTTTCCAGTCACCTGGGACTTCACCTGACAGTCACAACTTTTCAAATGTCATGGAGAGTGGTTTGTCAGCTATATCAGCTGGTTCCCTCAGGACTCTAGGATGCATCTCATAGGCTCCCATAGACTCTAAGTATGTTCAGGCTTTTCAGGTGGCCATGAACCTGATCTTTACTTAGAGTGAGAGTGACTTTGCTCCCCCATCCCATCCTGCTGCTCATCCACTTGAGAGGTGGGGGAGGAAGAGCTACTGTGGAGGCAGATAAGCCTTCCAAGGCTTTTCCTTGGAGGAATGTGCCCTGAGGGAACTGTGATAAGCTTTTCTCAACCCTCTCCTTGAGAGATACCCCTTAGATGGGACAATCCTCTCTTCTCATGGTGAGCTATCCCACCATGCTTTGGTGACTATGTTGATCTTTAGTAGCCCATTGGTTTTTCCCCCTGGTACCACCCTGGCTTTCCCCCATAAAAACCCCAGCTTCTGCCCAGTTCAGTAGGGACCTGCCATCCCTTTATACCCTTTGCAGAGCTGCTGGACAATAAAGGCTATCTCTGTGGAGTCGCCACACAACGCTCCTCTCTCTCTAAGTCAGTCCAGGATAACCTAGCAAGCAGAGCTGAAATCACTGAGCTGAAATCACTTGCAGCCACAGGCCACTGTGGTTACCCAGTGGCCAGGGATTGCCAGAGAACCCCTGAAGGCCATCTCTTGTGGGACTGCTCCCTCTGGGAAAGTTGTGGCATCCCAGATCAGAACAACAGACCCAGCCTGGCTACCACATTACCATTGAAGACTGGCAAAAGTTGTTATGTACCTCGTCTTTCTCCTCAACCGTTGTTGTCAGCATTGTCTATCAGGGATCACACCTTCTTTGACCTCCAAATGAACAGACAGGCAGCAGGATAGCACCGTAGAAAAGGTCTTGAGTGTCTTGGTTTTCAATGAGCCAGCTGTGCACACTGGCAACAAGATCAACAGCATCCTGTTGCAGATGCACAGCTAGTTAGCTGAAAGAAGGGATTATTACCATCTCCTCAGCACTGCAATATTAGACTATTGTACTCAGTTTTGGCCTCCATAAAGGAAGTACATGACAAACTGCTGGAGCTAATTTGGTGGAGAACCATGAGAGTGGCTAGGGATTAGTGCACTTATCCTGTGCAGAGAAGGCTGAGGGAGCAGGAGTTACTCTTTCTGAAGAGACAGTTTCCAGAAGATCTCATAGAATCTCCATAGTACTGACAGAGAGGTTTTAAAGAAGATGGACCAAGGTCCTCTACAGGATTATGAGGACAAGAGACAAAGGGCAGAACTTCAAACTAGGTGTTCAGACTGGATCTGGGGAGAAACCTCTTTACCCTAAAGGCAGTCAAGCAGAGGAGCAGGTTAAGTGGAGTTCCATTAACCTGTCCTGCCTTTCTTTTCAACATAGCCTGTCCTCTTGAAATATGTTTCTTTTGTATCGATCTAATAGTTCTTCCCCTCTTAAGAGTCAGAGGCCCAAGATTTGGAAAGCTGAAACTCATGTGAACAAGTCTTTCCTACTTTATCTAGGAAACTACCTTTTAATCGTATCAAAATCTGACTGTTTCAAAAGCCTGAGAAAGCAATCAATTGATCTTTTTATAAAAGGTGAAAATTAATTCAATTAACAAATAATTACATACACTACTGAATCACTTACTGGAGCAGGTAGTTACAGGGTTTATTTGATAGAAGACTGTAGAATGGTAGTTTTTATAGTTGAGATGTAAATGAAGTGAGATTTTGGCTATTTTTTAACAACTGACTCTCCAGATAGATATTTATAAGCTACAACACAGGGGCAAGAACTAAACTTTTTGTGCTTTAGCTTCCCATGTTATCTCTGAGCAACATGTATAACCATGCAACCTAAACAACCAAACAACCTAAACCATGCAATGGTTGTCTTCAGCCAAGTTTGCTAAAACATCTGCTGCCAGCAGCCATGGAGTATGGCAGCAATTGAAGGGAAGCCATCCTTTCCATTTCACCTGTGTGGAGCTGTCACATTCACAATTGTGATAGCTCATTAGAAGTGTCTTTGTTTCTCATGCAGAGTTGTGGCTTGACAGGCTGGTAACTGAAAGATGAAGCAAACAGGATAAAGCTATCACTTCTTAGGTATACCTTCATATTTTTTTAATGAAGAAGTGCCTCAGATGAAAACAAACAAAATTCTTTGAGCATCTGTTGTCTTTGTTTTGACAAGATTAGTAAGACAAGATTAGGGAAAAAATGTAAGGCCTCTGAAAAGAAAATATACTTCTTTTCTTTCCTGATAAACATTTTGTTTTGTCCTGATAAACAGTTTGTTTGTAAACTTTGGATTCTATAACCACATTAAACTCAAGTTAGGCAACTCCAGGGCAGGCATTTTGGAAAATTGTCATTTTTACAAGTTTCTTGGCTTGGTGAAGGTGTATTCAGTAAATGGAGCAAGCTTTGCACCTTGGATCTTCTGAACATTTTGTAACTTCCTTGTACTCTTTATATCTAGGGAGAAAACATAATGTGACAGATAGAAAGCTTTTGATGCAACTGAGAAATGAAAGTTCTGGTACATCATCCCAAATTTATGTACAAGATTAAATAAGTTTGATGTGGTGTCAATATCACATAATGATTTTATCCTTTAAGGAATACAGTTAATCATACCAGAGCTCTCTTGACACTGAGTATGATGAAAATCAGTTACTAAATTCTTTCATGAAGCAATTAATTTGTAAGCAAGCTTCAAAAAAGCTGTCAGATCCAGGTGGCATCTAGAGAGGATTTAATAGGACTGTACAAATAGGGAAGTAGTGGGTGAAAAGCAGATGGAGCTGTGCTGTTTTTTACTGGACTGTCCTGGCCTTCCCATTTCCTGGTTTCACAGAGATCTACAAACAATTTCATCCATCCACTCACAGGATGGGAGTCAGAGTCATTAACTTCCCACATGCCAGATAATCTTGTTAAATTTCTATTTCTATAAAGTGTGTTCTTTACATGTTGGTGAAGTGTGAAAGTGTGTAATCCAATGGTACCTATCCCATAGAGCCGTAAGCAAAAGCCTTTCTAGATTACTGGAATCTTCTTTATTGTTGACTTCCATTTTCTGGATTTCCTTCATCAAGGAATTGGAAGAGAGGAATGACATAAAATATATGTGGAGGCTGAAAGTTTAAAATAAATGATGGCTTCTAAGAAGCAAGAATTTAAAACACAAGAGTTACTTTGAATGTGCCCTCCTGTTGGCAACCAGAAGGGAAGAAGAGCTACAGGGGGATTGGTTTCATTTGGTTTAAACCAGCATGTCAGTATTTGGAAAATGAGGGATAATGCTGTTCTGGCTCATGAAAGGAAGTGGTTTATGAGGTATCACCTTCCTAGGCAAGAGAGGTTTCAGATGTGCAGTTTTTTTCACCTCTCCAAGTTGGTGATATCTGAATCAAAAGTAAATCCTGATGTTCATTTAAATAGGATCTCTTTATTTTTTTCCCAAAATCTTGCAGCTGAAGAGACAGCAAAACTATTAGATCATGTTGGTGCACTCTGTGTCTTGCAATGGAAAACAAAAGAGAAATTCAATTTCTTATGCCCAAAGTACAAAAAAAAAAAAAAAAAAAAAAAAAAAAAAAAAAAAAGTATGTACCTAGCATGTAATTATGGTGGGTTTTTTTTCTTTTCTGATTTTTTTGCTTCATAATAGCTCTATAGCTACTTGCTAAAAAAAAAAAAATCTTTAAAACAACTGTTCTAATCACACTAGAAATAAATCAAGTGCTGACATGTTAGTTAAAAGCATCAGCTGTCCCTGAGTCAGAGAAGCAAAAGCCCTGCTGTGGAAAGCCAAGAGAAAATTCTGGGTCAGGTCCAAGTTATGCAGTAAGATATGGTATGTCTTTCAACTTTTTAATTGTTTCTTTGCTTAGCCAGATTAAGAGACTATACTTTTTCAGATAAAGGTTATAATTAGGAACACATTAGCCTTCATAATCTAAGCAAAATTACATATTAATGTTTATTTATCAAATATATGCACACTTTTCACATACGTGCAGAGACATAATAGAGAAGTAAATTCTTCAGTTCAAATACATCCATCTATTGTGGGAAAAAAAGCCTTCCAGAGAGCCCGTCAAATAATACACCTTTATTTCACCAAAATCATTATAGTCAGCATTAGTAAGTGTTTAATGAAAAAGTAGATACATTTATCACAAGCAGACATAACCTTGGATCTCATATTTTCTTTTAGCATTTACACTTCTTACTATCCCAGGAGTTTCTCTAGTTCTGCTAACAAAACTGAGACTTAGTAAACAATAAGCCATATCAGAGCTGAAAATAAAGAAAACTGTAACAACATAGCAAAGTCAAGAGGCTGAAAATTTAGGCCCAGCCAGCTAGCAAATATGATGATATGACAGGCAAGTTATTTGTGTTTCAAATATACCAATTTTAAAATTTAATAGCTTATTTCCAGCTATTAAGTTTTAAAACAAATAGCTTCCTGACAAAGTACATAAGGGATTTGGTCAGAGTTAATGAATCACTTCTCTTTGAGAAAAACGCCAACCAATCAACCAAAAAACAGGTAGGGTTTGATTTATTTATTTATTGTAAAGGATTGCCAGTTTAACTTCTTTGGGCATGTTTTGTCTCTGGACCTAAGGAACATGAAAGCAATTCTTATTAATAGAGTAGCTTAATTAATGCATTCTGAAATGCAAAATATGGAATATTCCACATATGGAATAACAGATTGCAGTTAAGGTTTACTAAGAATTGTGCACTCTGAAAAGAAAATGTCCAGGTCTTGTTAAAACCACATTGTAATTTTTGATTCTACACTCTAATAATGTATCAGAAACCCAGTATATAAACCACCATTTTAAAATATATTTGTATATGTAAAATATGTAACATTATTTATTTCTATGCCTGACAGAACCTGTTGGCCTACAGGATAGATCTACTCCTTCACCAGCAAGAAGAAATACCACGTGTGCTAGACTCAAGAGTGATGTGCTCATGCATGAGATTCTCCTTTGGCTGTGTCACTGGTGCCCACGTGGATGATGGGAGGTCATGGTCTGAGGGCTTGACAAAAGCACCCCAGATCAAAGGCCCGGGTGTTTTGCAAGCAGAAAACTTACTGAGACAGAGAGATCAGCAAAAGTAAAGTCTCCAGCCATCATGACTTGCTCTGTCCTTGTGGGGGCTCTGAGGTGTTTTCCAAACAAGGTGGTTTCTGTTTATCTGTTTTCAGAGTATAGTACCTGAGTGCCTTCAGTTCATACCTACATGACCAAAAGGAGTCATTCTCCTATTGCCTGGAGTCACAAGCTCCCAACATTTCCACCCTGGGAGTCTCAACCTTCCCACCTTACAAATCCAAGCCTACAAGAGAGTCCTGCATAGCCTTTTAACTGTCCTACCTCTTAAGCAGCTGTTGCAGATAAATTCCTAAAATAAGACATCACTGTGGAGTTACAGGGGTTTGTTGATGATTAACTCATTATAAAATTATAATTAAACAATTATTGAATGATAATTAAATAGTAATGTAATTAAAAAACTACAGCCCATTGCTGTACAGGAAAGCTCAATGGCCTCAGAGTGGGGCTACAGTTGTCTATAGTGTAATGTGGTTGATTTGTAGTTAACCTGCCTTGGCGCAGGAGTACAGCCACAGCAGTTTTGGTATTGGCTAGTCCTGCTCAGGATGGTTCTGTTAGGTCCTGATAAGTTGTGGTCTGGGAACCTTGGTTCCTGAGAAGTCAATGGCCTGGCACGGTTCTCTGGGTGGGTGTGCACAGCACGGCTGACTGGCAGTGATGCCTGAACAAAAGTACTGTTCACTCAGCCAGAGTCCTGCACCCATCACCGCTGCAGAGGGCTCCAGCACTTACCTCTGCACAGGCACCTCCTTGAAGGGATCCTGTTGCCTTCCTGATCATCCTCCCTGGTGCTATGTGGTGTGCTGGCTTCTCCCATAGCTTCTGCACCTGTAAGCTCTGTACCTGAGTCCTGCACCTCAGTCAAACCTCAACCTCCACAGTACCACTCTAGGAAGAGGTACCTGGCCCTCCATATAGCCCTACACTTTCAGGGCCCCCCGTGTTCTCTTGGAGTAGCATCTGGGCTGGTGCTAAGGGGCATTCTATGGTGCTGGCCCCAGCACAGTCTTCAGCAGTTGTTTTGTGCATCTGCTGTAATGGGAATGCTGTGCTAAAGCCAGCTGCCCCTCAGCAGCAGATCACTGCTCTCCTCTGGTACAGCTGAACAGAAGTAAACACACCCTGACCAAGAAGCTGACTTGGAGCTTCTGCATTCCAAAATAAGGAAAACAGAAGGAGAGGCAGCAGTGAATCTCCACCTGTGAAAAATAAAAACTGGTCAGTTATGTGCCAAATCCCCATTTGCTACCCCTGGTTACCACTACATTTCCTCCTTCTGTTCTGTAACAGCTTGTAACTAAATTGGATTCTGTAGAGTGCAGTGCGTGGTTGATTAATGGAAAGATAATTCATGTGAATGGTGCTGAAAGCACTGGTTTTGTAGGTGTTTATTTCATTGAAAAATGTGGAATAGGAGAGGACTCTGGAGCTAAGAACAGGGGTGACCTTAAATTTAGATCCTAGTTTGGCATTAAAGCAGCTCCCCACATTCTCCCAGCAGCACTCTTGACTTGTTTTATCACCTTGTCACACAGATGAAACTTTACAATATGTAACTCAGTTCAAGATTTCAGAAAGAAGTTGAGTTCTCCAATCCCTGCTGCAAGTAAAACAATTAAAAACTTGCTTGTGTGCTCTGTACGTAACTGAACAGGACCAGCAGGCAGTCACTGATAGAAATTTTCAAGGTGTGCAGGGCAGTCGATCACTTAGGCAACATTGTGACATTTCAGGGGGTCAGCCAAGGAAGGAAATGTGACCCTTATTATTGCACAACTGATGTTCTTAAATTCCCCATAAGCCAAAAGAAATGAGCATCCAGCTTAAAAATGGGCCTACCACTGTGTTAACAGCAATCCTGCACCTGTGCATTACAGTATGGGAAAAGGCACCAACACCTCCAGCACCTGTGATGGGTCTGGAGAGAAGCTGAAAGCTACCCAAATCCAGGGACCCACCTACAGGCTAGTCACAGGACAGAATAGTTATGTATCATGCAGATTCCCACCACAGACCACTGACACCATGGAAATCAAAGCACTGGAGTGTTGAAGTGCAATAGGAATGAAAAAGGTGAATGAGAATTTATAGACTGATAATGGCACCTGTTTCTTCTTCCATCATAGCCCCATCTTTGTTGCACACAGCTTATATTTACATGGTTATCAGAAGGCATTGTGTTTAATTCCAGTTGGTCAGGAACTCAATTCACTGGTTGGTAATGAGTGTACACGTCAGTCAAAACTCTTCTCTCTAACAATGTTTACAGGATTTTTCTACTGATTCCCATGGAACAGATCCCTTGATACTACAGGTGCACTTGTTTTTCTCCCCAAGAACAGTTTGTTATATTAATGAACTTTTCATTCTTAAGATGTCTTTGCATGGGAACTTACCAGGCTAGCTGCTAGCTAGTAACAAATAACAAGTAACAAGGCCTGTGTCGCCCTGAAAACTCAGCTTCTGAGCTTGCTAACATAGTTTTCTGAGGACTTTCCCAGGACAGTAACTGTAAACATAGAGATGTGTACATTCTTTCTGTTACACATCTTGTGATGGGCATTTCTCATGGCCAGTGCAGTGAGAAAGTGTTATCCTGACCATCCAATCTCTGGCCATGGTAAGAAGCCAATAAATCCTGGGAGGAAAAATAAACTCTGCTCTTTCTTTAGCACACCTCAACCTGTGTCCGCGTGATCTATTGATCTTCAGGTGACCCGACGTGTCTTGCACGTGTGTTACAGGGTACTGTCTAGCCTGTGGCTATGGATGGTTTTGGGCTTTCTCTTACGGAGGGCCTGGTTCTGGAGATATGGCGTGCAGTGCATGATCAGATGGGGATTGATGTGTCGTATGCTGACTTTCAGCGATTGTGTGAGTATGGCAGAATTGAGGGGTTTTTCCCTGTGGTTGAAGCGATTTTTTCGCAGTCAGCTTGGGACACTTTAGGCGATTCCCTGATTGAGTCTCTGCTGGTCGGTTATCAGCCCCGGCTGCTCCGGCTGCTCGGGATCTGGCGAAGGCGCGGCTTTCTCAGGTCGGGTCCCGAGGTCGGCTCCCCCGGGATGGCCGGGGCCCCCGGCGGGTTGAACGGGGCCGCCGCGGGATCGGTGTGCGTGACCCCGCCTCGGCCGGCGCCGCGGCGGTGTAAGCCTGAGGCGGCCTTGGAGCCTTGCCAGCGGGCCGTCGGGGGCGCCGCGGGCCCGGGGGGTGTAACGCCGCCCCGGCCCGCGCCCCGGCGGTGGAAGCCCAGGGCGGGCTCGCCTCCTCCGTGTGCCCTCCCGGCACAGACCGATGGAGGGGTGCTTGAACGGGGGGCGGCGCTGCCTCCGGGGGATGCCTCAGGGTCTGTCCCGTGTCCCTGCTGCGGCTGGGCCGTGCCTTGCCCCGCGGTGGGGGCCGGGCCGGGCCTGGGCCCTGTGCCGGCAGCCGCGCACGCTGTTCCCCTGCAGGAGCAGCCGGCTCCGCTTCTCGGACCTTTTGCCCCTGAAAAGACGCTGTTAGGGGCGGTTCTCAGCGCTGCCCCCCCGCTCCGGATCCGTGGGGCGTGGGGGCGGGTTCTGCGAGTGTTGCGGACGCCGGGCCGGATTCTGCCGACCCCACGCTGCCGGTTTTCCCTCCTTCGAGCCCGGGTTGTCCCCTGGCAGCAGAGGAGGACGCTGCTCCAACTTCGCAGGCTGTGCCTTTACCGGCGCCCCGGTCCTCCCCCGCGCCGGGAGCGGGCTGTGCTGAGCTGCCTCCATCCCCCCCCGCCTCGGGTTCCCAGGCATCGCCCGAGCCTGCGGCTGGAGCCGGCCCTCCCCCGCCGCCTCCTGTGGCAGTGGCAGACCAAGGTCCTGAGCTGTTTACCACTGCCTCGGGTGGTGATGCCGCGGGGGAAAAGCCGGTGGCCTTGACGGCCCAGGGGTCCCAGGCTGCTGGAGCCTCTTCGGCTGGCCTGTGGACCTTGTCCTCTATTCAAATGACTGTGCAGCTGAGTGTATCAGGCATTCCATGTGATTCCGAATGCTTTGATCCGGTGGGTGAGGGCTTGAGTGCTCTTCTTGTGGCGTGGTTGAATGTCACTGCCCAAGGCACCATTGCTCACCTAGGGGACATCGATTCGGATTTCCTGGGGTGCATTTCTGCCACGGGTTCCACACTCCTGCCTCCTGTTCCTATCCCTGTGGGACCTGGATTTGCTCACCTTGTGCCTTTTGAGTTTTATGTTCGCAGAGCTGAGACCCAGCTGTGGGGAGATGGTGGCTTCGGGTTCCCTGGACCTCCCTGGGTCACTGGACTGCTGTTCTGACAGCCAGGGGTCATCCTGAACGGGTCTGCACCCGGTCCATCCTTGGTGAGATGCTGTCAGAGACTAGCTTCCGTGGGTTTTGACACTGGCATGGATATCACAATTGTCAAGTTTGCTGATGGACCTGATGCTGACACATTCAACACAAAGAAGAAATTGAGACTGACTCTTCAGCATTTTCTGTTGTCTTCTCTCATGATAGACTAGTCACCATCCGTGACTTGATGCAAGAACAGTTGGATCACAGTGATCTGGAGTTTCAGCCAGTCCCTGGGACATTCCTGTTTTCTGTATCAAGAAGAAGTCTGGGAAATGGAGATTGCTATAATACCTCCAGAAAGTACTGCTGTGGTGGAAAGCATGGTGATGTTGCAGGCTAGCATGCCTTCACCTGCCATGCTTCCTGCCAATTGGCTAGTCCTCATCGTGGATCTGAAGGATTGTTTTTTATGATTCCTTTGCATCCTGATGACAGACCAAAATTTGTCTTTTTGGTGCCAGCTATCATTAATGCTGAGCCCACACAGAGATATCAATGGAGATTTTGCCCTAAGGCTTGTGAAAATTTGCCGGCATTTGCTGATGATATGGGGCTCTAGCCCTCTCTGGAGTTTGCAAGCGGTTTCCTGCTGCTCGTCTCTACAACCTCCCTGAAATTATTTGAGGGTCAAAATGATTTTGGGACAAACAGTCCTGCATTTGGAGGTGCAATTATTTTATTTTTTTGCATTCAGTGCAGACACTGCATGAATGGTGTCCAGATATTAATCGACTTTCACATGGTTGTGTCCTTATATGGACAGACCACAACACAACTGTCTCCCTTGTTTGGTCTATTAAAGGGGGACTCTGATTTTAAAGTCACCTCTGACACTGACCCCAGAGGCACAGTAGATGTTGGAGGAGGTTCTGTGAGCAGTTTCTGCTCCTCAAGTTTATTACATTAATCTTTCCATTGATGTCGCTGTTTTGTTTTTTTGGGTTTTTTTAGAGAGTCATGAGGCTGGATCAGCCCAATTGATAGAATTACGGGCTGCTGTCATAGCATTTCATAAGTTTTCCCAGGCACCTTCCAATTTGGCTGTGGATTCTGCCTCCATGACCAAATTGAGAGTCATCCACAAGCAGGTGTTGATGTTGGACAACTGTGTCATTTATTTTTGAGTTTTGTTGTTTTTCTGGGGTTTTTTGGGGTTTTTTTTTTTTTTTTTTGTAATAACGAAAGGGTGAGATATCACCCTGAAATTACAGCCTTCTGATTGTATGGAGTATTGTATTTTTCTATTATTTATTTTTTGGATTGTTTATAACGTTGCTAGTTTCTTTGTTAATTTTTCTTTCTCTTTTCTTTTTGTTAAACTAAAAAGGGTGAGATGTCACCCTGAAAACTCAGCTTCTGAGCTTGCTAACATAGTTTTCTGAGGACTTTCCCAGGACAGTAACTGTAAACATAGAGATGTGTACGTTCTTTCTGTTACATGTCTTGTGATGGGCATTTCTCATGGCCAGTGCAGTGAGAAAGTGTTATCCTGACCATCCAATCCCTGGCCATGGTAAAAAGCCTATAAATCCTGGGAGGAAAAATAAACTCTGCTCTTTCTTTAGCACACCTCAACCTGTGTCCGTGTGATCTATTGATCTTCAGCGGTAACAGGCCGAAACCATGATTTTACAGGGCCTTTCTTTTGTAAGGTTTTACCTATATGTGACAAGATTTCACTGATGGAAATGAAGAACTGAGGGCCTGGTAACACTCAAGTTAACATTTCATAGGAAATTCCATTTGGTATCGTTCTCTTGGCACAATCACAGCTTTTCATTAAGGTCTCTGGTAAATGAGGCAGTCTGTTCACTGAAGAGAGATTAACAATAGAGGTACTATTTGCACACAGAGCAGTAGTAGATGATTTCCCACTCTCCTGGCATCTAGATTTTGTGTGTAGAAATGGGGTAAAAAAGCTCACCAACCTCTGTCTTTTTTGCTGTTATCCCTTTGTTCTGTGTTTATGTGCAAAGAATTGAACTACTTGCAAACAGGCAAAAAAGACAGCTTTCATGAGTTGTAATTTAGCTCTGTTTCACTAGTAGTCAGGGTATATCTGTCATGATGATGCTCTCAGCCCTCAGAGGCAGGAAAATACATCAGGGAAACATCCATCCTGACTGTGCTGTATCATAGGTGACCTGATGATCTGTTCAGGAAGCCTTCGAAGCAGCTAAGTGGAATAGTCTTAAACTGCAAGTGCTGATTTTATTCACCATGTTAATTTGTTGTGGGAAAATTGAGGAATCCAAAAGCAAAGTACTAGTATAAACATCTTGGGAAAAATACACAGTATCCAATTTTTCACTGAAAAGTAGTTAAGAACAGTCACTCATGTTCAGTAAGTAACAATAAGTAAAATGTTACAGAAAAACAGTCTACCATTAGAACACAACAATGGTATTCCTACTGCTCTTTTGTGCATCTTTAATTCTCTTTGAGCAAAATGTGTATGTATAGGCAGCATAAAATGTGTACCTCTTTTCAAAAAGTGTGTTTTCCATTGCTTTCTATAATGTGTCAGTGGTTTTTAACAAAGTTCTAGATGTCAGAGCAACTACAAGCAATTACTAGGCAGTACAGGGAGTGAAAGAGTAGTGCTGCAGTGAATGTCCAAGGCTGTTATGTTTAGCAGTCACCAAAGGCATGCAGCAAGCATGTAGTAGGAAACAGCTGTCTCTTAGATAAGGGTTAGTGACTGCATGTGCAAGTTCTTTAGGCAGGTACAGTGGCAAAGTGAAAACAGCTATCTTAGACTAGCCACATGCTAGATGGTAATTCTCCTGAGCTCCAGAGTTTGTTTCTTCTACCAACTTTCTGGATTAGTTTACTCTCCACTTCATCCTGCTGTATCAGATGAGTAACATGTTCTGTCAGAGTCCTGAGCTCAGTTAGGGAGTGTTAGTGCAACTGCAACAAGAATATGAACAACGTAAATTCAGGCTTACTGTGTTCAAGGGTGTTGTACATTGCCTGTGCACCAAAAGTTTAAATTTTGAATATGGGTCATTTTCAGATGAGCATTCACAGGTATCTAGTCTGGGTTAAAGTCCTCTACACCATTCTGGCTATGCAGGGAAACACACTAGTCGTCAGTAAAGACTTCTGTATTTGCTGCAAGTTATACCATTACTCTTGAAAGGGACAAGAACAATCCTTCCACTTCTATGGTGAAAACAGTTTTTATTTCTCATTCTCCATACAGTAACTATAAGCTGATCACAGATTACCTACTTTGGGAGAAATTCTCCAAAAACATTATGCAGTCTGGTGCTGAAGGCACAGTCCTGACAGTGAAGTTTCACTTGTCTCTGACAATTTATTCTTTCTTTTTGGGTACACAGTTCCATCCTCAAGTCCCTGTTCTTCAGTACCTGTGTCACAGTCGAAAAAAAGCTTTTTTTCTGCGAGAAAACAGTATTATTCCGTGACAGTACACTTGTGTGAGTTACTACTCGGGATTAAGTAGAGGATCTGAACTCCTAAGTCACCTCTCGCCGGTAGGAGTGACAGCGAGCCTCCGCTAAACCCCGTTTAACCAGTAGATGGCAGAACTCGAATCTTTGTTTTTTGCGGAAACCTAAGTTCAATAAATGTTACTGCAATTTTCTGAAGACTCATTTAAAGAAAATTAAGCAAACTAGTGCTGAGACCAAAAGCAAATTATAACATGTTTATTAAAAATATGCCGACCACAGAATTCCCTTTAGAGGATTCACAATCATCTAATTAAAGAGGGACAATGCAGTATGCCCTCACTTAGCGGTCCTCTGTGAGCTTCTCAAACTCTGTTTTAGGCTAGTACTTCTGTTGCACACTGACAATTTGAACAGCTTGAAACAGTCATGACTAACACTGAAATCTTAGCATGAACTCCTTCATGAACCACCAAACATATTTTCCTGTACTCAGGACAAGCTGTAGGCCATAACCTGCAAGCTACCGTCTCACCAGTTCTTTAGTTCATTCACAGATGGCTTCCTGGAGTCAGGAACACTTTTACTGAGTGGTGAACTCATTTGAATGCATAAATTCATATGTTCTGTAGAACACAGAACGTTAAATGATGTACCCTTAGGTGCTGCTTATGGGGACAGCACTCCAGAGCAACTATCATTTTCATTATCCTACAGAGAGCACACTGGCAGACACTTCTTTTTGATGACAACTACAAAGCTCTGGGTCCTCTAGGCTGACAGCTCAAATTTATTGCCTCCCTGTCAGACCTATCCTAGCCCAGTTTGAGACTGATTGCAGCAATCCTGTGATTGCAGCAATCCTGAGATTGCTGCAACTTCAGTGATCAGCTGAGCCTGCATGGAAGATTGCTACAACACTGAAGTCTGCTGCTGTATGTTAGGGCTTTATTGGCTGTAATGAGGTGAAAGCTACCTCTTGGGAATTCAAAGTCTTTGTAACTTCTTGATAGAATCAGAAAGAGTGAAATATGTTGGCAGACATAATAGTGAAGTCAGATAGGAATTGAACAAATATGATGTGCTCCCTGGACCTCCAGGACATTGGTGAATAACCTCAAAGAGCACTCCAGAAGGAATCTGATATTAGACAAAGCTTCTTGGACATGGATTTCATTAAGACAGAAAGGACAAAGGACTGACATATAGTTCCTCATCTGTTGTTTAATAATCTAATGAAAAACCCTAAAAGCACTCAAAGATGCACGTGACTGCAACATGAAAGGCACTGTTATTCCTATTTACATCCATCTTCACTGCAGGAACAGAAAATAATTTTTTTTAATCCTGATTTAGCACAATGCATGATTGTCCAAGAAAACTGTTGGATATCCTTGCAGACTGATCCTAAACCCGAGAAGCCATTTCAGTAAACATCTTCCTTACAAACAATGGGTCTGATTTAGTTCCCATCTTCCGACAGACTTGGGAGAAAGGCAAACCCACACATCTTTAGTCATGTGCTAAATAAGACACATTGTTGTAAACTCATCCCCAGTGAGAAGAATACTCAAATGCTCAAATGGAAATGGTGGAAACACCAGCAGTAACACCTGTAATTCAGACAGCATTGCCATAAACCATTGAATGAACAGCCTGTCTTCCAATCCCATGATAGTCTCTGTGCCCTTACAAAGAACCAGTAGAGGCTGAAGCATTTCTGCCACTCTTTCTGGGATATAGACTCTTCCCTTCTACTGTCAGCCTCAAGGGCCTTTATTCCCTACAGAACAGAAAGTACAAACCTTGCAGCTATTCACTGGGAAAAGTCAGAGCTGATGTATGGATTTTCTATTTCTGTTGCTGACCTGTTATTTTCACTAGTGTTTGCTTTTTGTCAAGAGATTTTAGGTCAATCAGATTTTGCAGCAATTGCTTTGGTAACTAGGCATAGAGGGTTTTATTCATGATTCAAAACTTAGCGATACACATGGGCCTTGTGAGTCTGTTCTGTTAGAAACAACAACAATAAAACTAAAATTTTAAAGTTTTCTTTTTAAAGGAAGTGACCCAAAGAAGCATTACAGGACTTAATCCCACAAAGAGGAACATATTTGAAATGCTTTCATTACTATTAATTAAACATATACAAAAATAAAAACTTCTATCAAATAATGAAATATTAAAAACTCTAAGACGTTTCAGAAATTTTCTGGATTTTCAAACCATCAGTCATCTACTGTTCTGTGGTGTCATGTAGAAACATGGGCTTCTACCTTCAAGAGCCAAAAGCCAAACTACAAACTTAACTGTGTTCTGCCAAACTCAAAACTCTCTGGCCAAAGGTTTGAAAACAGTATTATGAATTAATGTCCATTTCCATGTTAACCATTTTGTAAAACAAATCATATGTTCTAAAAACCAATACAATTCTAAAAGAAGAACTTAGTGCAAGTGAATTATTCCATGTGGTATTTATGCTGAACAGAAAACAGGCCGACCTGTTTTCTGAAGAGATTTGAGCAATAACTCAGAAGTACTGTATGTTGTAGATTACAGGCTATTTAGAGGTGTCATTGCAGAGAATAGCAGGTCCTGAGAAGTCTTAACTGGTCTGGTGAAAACAGTTAAATGAAATCAGCAGGTATGCCAAAGCCAGGATTTCCATATTTAGTTAAAAAAATAAACCAAAAACCTACTCAAGGTATTTTGTTTGCTAGATCTTGGGGTCCTTCCCACTGATTTCTTCTGGTCTGGTAGTTTCAGCTGGACAGTTTACGTAGGCAGGAGGATCTGTCAGCACAGGTCTGTGTGCAGGAATCCAACCCACAAACATCCAGGTGAGACATCAGGGGCATTTTCTTTACAAGTAGAGCTACGCACTTTCACTCACCTGAGACTTGCAAAGCTAGCAAGTAACTCAGTTTGCTCTTAGCCTAAGCTTTCTTCAGGTAAAAACAAAACATCACTGATCTTGTTTTATGCCAGCTACCAGTGGTTAGCATGTCTCCTAGCCACTGCTCTCCAGGACCTCACCAAGACTTTCAAAATATTTGCATTATACATATACTATGTATACAATTATTTTCCTTGAATCAGATACTTTTTAGTTTACCTAATTGTTAAACAAAGTTTCCTGTCTGACCATCCAGGAATCGCTCTGGCAGGCACACTCAGACCACGTGAGCTGGAACGGAGGTCACTTCACAGTGGGCGGCTCCAGTGAGCTGAGCGGTGCCCTGTTCGACTCCCTACACACCCCATTCTCACCCAGTCAGACTAGGTTTCCTTATGGGCTGGACCCCAGGTTTCCCAAGACAAAGTCTCAGAATAGTGGATTCTTACAATGGTTTAATCATTCAGTGACAAAATAACAGCTGGTGTGTCCGAGGAGGGACCCTGAGCAAAGCAAACCCTGGGCTTTTATACCCTCATTGTCTAAGCGTGTGAAAGTCTGGGGTCTTCCAGCTGAGTCACTGGCTCCTGTTGTGTTTCTCAGTGTCTGCTCACCTGTCTGGGCCACAGGGTCCTGCACTCTTTGTTGGGTCAATGCCAGTTCCTGGCCTGTTCTGGCTCCTGCTATCCAGGGATCAACGTGCAGCTCCCACTGCAGCTGCACCCCAACTACTTGCACTGAATGAATTCCTCAACATTATTCAGCCTCAAACGGTATATTGATCTACTGGGAACATGCTGGACACTGATAAACTCTCCCTGGCACTCAGTTATGGGGGTGATGTAAATTATGTCCTCGAGGATGTCCTCTACTCTGGTATTGCTCCTTAATATTGACGTCATGATATTGATCTTGACCAGCCTGTAAGTAACAGCCTGTTTCTGCCAACAGACAGGCCAATCAGCTCTCCCTCTGCCAAGAGAAACAACAGGAGGTCCCACTCCTGTTGCACTGCCACGAGGATGGGGATGACACCTGCGTGGCAGGTGGTGTCCCGAGCAGCACCTGTTCGCTTCCGGGCCCAGGTTTCCCTGACAGCACCTCTGGACTCATCCGAAGCCTGGTCGAGCGTTCGGGCTGTGAGCACGTGGAGCACTTACGGCCGCCACAAGGCACATCACTGCCCACACCCCGCTGACCATGTCACGGTGCCAGCAGCAGATCTGCCCTTGACCTCGGTACCACCCCTCCTACCCACCCCTCCATACTCACAGCACTCCCTCTCCTCCTCCTACATCCAGGGAAAGAGGCTGGCCGATGAAAGCGGCAGCTCTCTGCAGGGTCAGGGCTGTGGGTGGGAAGGGGAAGCCCGCCCGCATCGCGCCCCCGCCGCCCAGCTGGCCATCCCTAGCTCGTTCGTTCGTCCGTCCTCCCTCCCTCCCTTCCCGCCTCCCTCTCGGGCGCTGGCGGCCATCCCGCCGCCGCTCCGGCCTTGGGGCGCGGGGCGGAGCCCGCCCGCCACCGCCCCTTCCCTCTCCCTGCGCCCGGCGGCCCCTGACGGCGAGCGGCGGCGGTCGTCTGTGCTCCTCGCTCCCGGTGAGTGCGGGCCCCGCCGCCCCGCTTCTCTCCCGCCCGGCACCGGCGGCTCGGCTGCCTGCGAGCCGCTTCCCCGGGCGCGGCGTGCCCGTTCCCGGCGGCGGCGGGGAAGGTGGCGGGGTGGACCCTCGGGGCAGAGCTGGGACGGGCGCGGGCCCGGGCGGAGGGCGGGGACCGCGGCTAGCAGGGCCCGGCGGCAGGTCGGGGGATCCTGCCGTCTCCCGGCCCCGGCTCCTGCGGTGGGGGCTGGAAAGGCTCACTGGATGCTGCGGAGGGAAGGCGGCTGCGGCGGAGCAGCCCCTGCGAGGCACCATCTCGTAGCTGCGGCGGCAGCAGCAGCAGAGGCGGGCTGTGCGGCCCCCGCCGCCGCTCCGGGCCCCGGCTGGCGAAATCGCCTCTCTCCAACACCAGGCTTGGGGCCGGCTCACAGCGGGCACACGGGCGGCTTTTGCGAAGCGGAGAAACAGGAATAGATTTAGCTCGAGAAGAGTGGACGTGGAAGAGGAGTTGAGCCGCTCTGTCCTTATGCAGAGGAAGCTTTAACATTGATTTTCCTCCTGGAACTACTCGAGCCTTGTCTCTAGGTATTTCAGTAGTGTCTAAATAGTAGAGGATAGTGTAAATTATACATATCAAGCACACAGCAACTCCTCTGTGTTGCAAAACACCTCGGTAGATCTGCAGTGTAAGTGGGGCAGGGAAGGGATGGAAGAAAATAACTGGAAGGTGATGCCTAGAAAGTGTCAGGTTTTAATAATTTTGGGTGACAAAATAATCTTTTTCATGTTCGTGGCACAGACAGGTGCAGGTGCAGAAGTTCTGTAACAGTCCCGGAGGTTGTAGAACAGATGCAGGTGTTTGCCTTCTAATTTAACTTTGAACGGTGGTGGTGGCAATGCCCATTTTCAGTAACTGGATCAGGTATATGTTTGGATTGGTCCCTGTTTATGTTCAGGATATTTCCATGTTTCAAAACATCACCACAGTACCCATTTATTTTTTAACTGGAGGTTGTGCTTTGGTATTTAGTTTCCACCTCTAAAGCTAGTGAAGGTGGGGGGAGGGTGGATAAAGGGGAAGATGGAGAAGTCTGGACTTTAGCGTTTTTTAGTATCAGCAGGAAACTTGGTTTAAAACAGAGGATTCTCTCTCTAAACAGTTGGAATTGAATTAATATCTCTGAGCACTCGGCACAGTTGCTATTGTTCAGACTGGCTTTATCAATCCACAAAACCGAAGCAAAGGAAGACCACCCTAGAGAAATATTAACACTGGAATGTTTATTTAGTAATGCTTTGCTTAAAAGCAATTGTATTTCATCAGAATGTCCTAATAAACTTCTGGGGATTGTTACTGCTTCAAAGAATGTAAGAGGAGTGTAATGGGCATTGAGTAGGAAGTGCAGCTGAGTCCTGTGCCTTCCAGGATCTGTGGTGTGTGTGGAGTATCAATACTTTACCCATCCCAGACTTTATAAGATAGAGGAAATTCCTGGAGAAGCTTTCCATGTAAAAAGAAGTCTGGTCACCTAGCAGAGCTTTACATGCACACTATTGCTGTATTGAAAAGACTGTTGGGCTTTCAAACTGCAGGTTTTTTGTCATATCTTATTTGTAATTTAGCACTTTTCTTTCTCTCTGGTTGTCTTTGGCCAGAGGATGTTACACTCCAACTTTGATATTATCTGGTGAAGTTTTTATAGTAATGGTGGAAGAGTCAAAACGATAAATGCAGAAAATTAGAGAAGAAATAACATTTGAATAGTAAGAAATGGAACAAATCTCTTTTGCAAATGTTCTCCAGCACAGACTCTCACTGTAGGATTGTAAAGGAGAGTAAGAGCTGGAAATTTGCTCCCTCATTGGAACAACAATCCATTTAAGCTAAGTGAAAAGATGTGAATTGAAGAGTGGTCCCTTTGTGTCTTGAAATATAGAGAAGGTAGGGAGGAGTTTTAATTGTGTGAAAAGGAGATAATTCTTTTTACAGGGCTTTTTCCTTCACTGCTGCCTTAGGGATTGGTTAATTCAGAAGATTTTCTCTAGGTATTTGGCACTTCCTTGAAAGAACTGGGACGTCCCACAGCTGTAGGGTCAGGACTTCATAAGCTTGTGAAAGAGGGTGTTAATTTTGGTTGTTTGGGGGGTTTATTTGCCTACCCTTTCTGTGTGAAAACTGTTATGAAAAAATTGATTTAAAAATGTTTAGTGGAACTTAATTTGCCTCCCCAGAGAGCTTGGCCAGTAATATCTGCTAACAGCTAGTTTGAATTTATGAAATTGCATCAGACACACACTTGTTCTCCTTACAGACTGAAGCTGTGGGTGTTTGAAAGCTGGATTCATGTACACAAATAGTTGAATAGTGTCTGAGATTGCAGGTAGCAGGTTTTGGTGTGAGAAAATTATCTTTATTTCCAGACCACAAATTCAGGATTTTCCTCTCATTAGTTCTTCATCCTGAAAGGAATCCTTCCGCCTACATATCTTCAGTACTTCTGAAACAGTTCAGATTTCAAGTTACAGAAAAGAAGTTTTCAAGGTGCAGAGAGAGCAGTTTCTAGAGCTGGTTTAATAGTAATGGCATGAGTACAGAGCTGATTCACAATACTCTCATTTTGTTTGCCTTTCCCATGCACCTCTGCTTCGTTTCTTCACCCTTCACAGGAGTCTTTTGAAACTAACAGACCAATACAGAGATGTCTTTTAATCCTGCCTTTTGAAGTTGAACCAAAATTTCAGACCAAAATGTTCTGTATTCCAGACTTCTTGCAGCATTTCCATGTTGGTTTTGTATTTTATCTAACTAATATTGAAAGCTAGGTCTTTGTTAAAACTGGTCCAAGCCGCATATTTGTTAATGAACAGTCTAAGAGTACTAGCGTAAGGTTAAAAAGCAGCAACTTTGTATAGGGGTAGGAAGTAGGTTAAAGTTCAGAGTTGCTCTTTCAGAGTTGGGAAAAAAAATTTCAACACTTAATTTTTTGGTGCTTGGTAGTCTCCAGATAAGTTTCCTTTTATTCTCGGGTGTAACACTGCTCATTTTCCTGTAGCAAAAAAAGGAAGATTAGTCTCTACTTTTATGTGGGACACTCAGTGATGAGTGGGCTGACAAAGCATTCCCTTAACACTCACACCTGCTTAATTATGATCTGGATTTTGTTAAGACTAGATTGCATTTCAGAGGCTGAGAGCACACTACAAACGTGTATGTGTCTGGGTTACCAAAGGCTGGTGAGATCTATATGAGAGAAATGCTTTGACTGTCCCTCTAAGCTGTAAGTGCACAATACCTGTGTTGAAGTGAGGGAAGAGGTAGCATTTGGCTTTCTGGAGGGATGACTTGGAAGTATTTAATATCTGCATTTTGGAACTGGGCATGCGTCTAAACTTCCAGCTCACTTGGAGCTGGGGTTACTTTAAGACCTCAATGTTTGATTTCACAAACTTGATCTCTGACCTAAACTTTAAGTTCCAATATGTATGATACAGCATTGCCAACAAAGTGAAAAGGTCAGAATACTTATGACAGATTATGAAATGCACAGATTATGGGAATATGCAATTAGCTACCTGTTCAGTCTTTTGGAAGTTTAACACTTTATGGATCTGAATAAATATGAATTTTAGCATTGCAGACAAAAGTTTCAAGCAGCAGGAGAAATCAGGAACATCTGCAATTCAAAGCTCTGTTTGTTCCAGTACAGTGTTCCTCTTGAGCATTAAAGTTGAAAAGGGTTCCCTGAAACTTTGCTTAGAGATTGTTTAAGAAACCCTCCTTTTTATATTACTGCATTTTTTCCAGTGTGGAATGTAGTTTATTCCGGTGGAATAGTTGCCCAGTCATCGAATTTTAAGTGGACTTCTCTTTAAGGATCTATGTGTAATGACTGACTTTTCTATGTAACAAAGAAACACAAAGATTGTTTCTCCTGTCTCTTTAACCACTGAAATCCCCTCACTGCCAGTTAGCAGCAATGCAACAGTGTATATTTGTTACATAGTGGCCTTATCTGCCACAGGTAGAGTAAGTGTTAAATAATAAGAGCTTCTCTAAATCAAAACAAGAAACTTGTGTTTGTTGCAACAGTAATTGCACTCATCTGTTCTTTGTACATCCAAAAGTAATTATAGCATTTTTTATTTTTATAAAACAAGAATCTGCTTGTTCTGGTGTTGAAGTCTATCCAAATGCTGGGGGCATGTGTGGGCTTGAGGTTTTTTTTTTTTTTTTTTTTTTTTTTCTTATGGTTTGGTTGGGTTTTTGCCATTTTTTGGTGGAAAGGTGGGGGTCTTTTGTTGTTGTGTTGTCACATGTCTGGTTATCTCTGTCTGTCAATTTACCCAGTATAACAAAAACATTTTTATTAGGCAACTAAATATTTAAACTAAAAAAAAAAATCCTGCCACAAAAATGTATTTATTTGGATTTTCTTTCTAAACTGACTTGAATTATGGATAGATTTACTTATTGAAGTTTTGCTGCTTGAAACATCTGACTGATACTGAAGAGGTTGCCTTTCCATGTCAAAAACGCAGAGTTTTGTCAACATGCTTAACATGGATATTCTCCCTCCTCAGTTTCTGGGCAAGTTTGTCAAATACAGAACATGGTGTAGTTCCAATATGATGGAAGTTCCTACATGCTGGACATGCTTAGAGATATTTATTCATGGCTATGCCATCTATGACTTAGGTAAACTAGAATTAGTCATCAACTTTTCTAATGGAGGCCCCCTGCTGAGTAGAATGTGAACCCATGAGAAGAGCTATGTAAGTTTAAGAGGCTCCGGGGAATTGAGCAATAGTGTTTAATTTAAAAAGTGCTGTTCAGCTGTTTGTAACAGCTAGTAATCTCACAAAGTGCATGCTCAATGTTGTGATGAAGAGCTTATAAATCAGTAGCCTGATGCCCTGACGCAGCTCTGCTTAGATTTTGAAGTTGCTTGCTTTTGCTATTTTGGAGGTGCTTATTGCAAACTTGGCAGCTAAGTACAGTTACATACAGTGGAAGTCATTTGAGTGGACAAAATCAAGGGAAATAACTTGTGGATATAGGAGTGGTAATTGCAACAGAAAGTGGTAAGATCAGATTCAGCATGGATGAAAAATGTTGCATTTTCCAAGCAAGGCCATGGATGTTGCCTAGGTCCTGCCTTTCTTATCACCTAGCGAGGACTTTAACAATGGTGGATCTGTCAGCTCACCTCTTTTTTCCCCAGTTTCCAGTTGGAAGTTTCATCACAGAAACATGAAATTTTTCATGTTTCTTTCCTGCAAGTACCAGCAAGTCCGAGCCTTCACCTTTTTCTTGATGACTGTTAAAACTGCGTCTTTGCTTTGCCAAAGTGTAATCTTTTTTAGCATTTCTAGAGTCTGGTAAAATGTTCAAATGAAACTACTTCTTTGCTGAGTGTGTGCCTCCCAGCAATGACATGGAATTTATCCACATTTCAGAAAAGAGAGCAGTAAATATTACTTGAAATCTCTTCTAGTTAAAATTCTAGGTGTTTAGTTTTAGGAAGAGATGCCTAAAATTAACCTCTTATTATTAAAAACGTAGGCACCCTTTGTTATTTGGAAAGACAGCAATTAAGAAACCAAAGGTGGAGTAGAAAAAGCAATTGTGAAAACATGTTTCTCCAAGTGAGATTAAATATATGTCTGTACTAAAATGCTCAGTAACCATGGCTGTTCTCTTCCTACTTTATGGCCTGAAGCTTAGACAGAAGTTGTCTCATGCAGAGCTTTTTTTCCTTTCTGCAGGTCAAACAATCTGTGTCTTTGGTTTGTCATCGGGTACTTCTGTAATAAATGTGGTTATTACTAATCATGAGTCTTTTGTAAATATTTGTGTCATGTACTACAGAAAGAGCATGGTTTACTGTCAGCATGCATGTAGGAAACTACTCCGTATGCTACAGTCTTCTCTTTTTCTGGATGGTGAGAGATGAGTGGGATGCTCTCATATCCCTAAGAGGCTCCAAAACAATACATACTGTTGATTGTATGAATCTGTTTACAAGTCAAAGAGTGTAAGTGCAGGTCTTACGAGGTAAGACCGCTGCTTTTAGTCTGACTGGCTGTGTTCAATTTTACCTTCAATTCTAGAGAGAATAGTATGCCATACAGTGGTATCTAGAACAGTTTTCTGACTTTTTCTCAGGTATAGTAAGAGGCTAAATAATTTTTTTCCCTCTCTATGATCTTCATGAGATAATTTCTGCAAGTGCAAAATTACTGGATATATTATGATGTCTTTTTCAATTCCATTATTTCAGTGAAATTTATTTGTTGTTTTTGTTCCAAGTTATGCAACTGCTTGAAAGGGGTCTGAAGGAGAGTCAAAGAGTCACAGTCAGTCAAGAATGTGCTTTAAACTGAACCAAATCCTTTTCCAATCAATGTTGTTGTGATGTGAGTAGGACTGTGTTTATGTTAGATAATCAGAAAGGTACAACAACTGTAGATTTGAAAGCACGCACACAACATATGTTGAAGTCTTCTGTGAATTTTTTTTTTTTAAGATAAGATTTTAAGTTAACTACTTAAATCCTTTTTATGGAGATACACATGAGACTTAAATGCACTTTGAATGTATCTGATGTAGTTGATGAACAAATAAGGGAAGAAAAGGAAAGAGAATGGACAAACACCTTTTTCCGTCTGTCGCCTTGGACTTGTGCATGTTTCTTATGTCAGGATCATCAAATTGTGTGTCCTTCAGGACACCACAGAGGTTCCCAAAGATAGTATAACCAGTAGGCATCTTTGCAATGAGCTTTTGGTGCTAGTGAATGTCTGAGGTCTCATGGTAAAGGTTTGCTGGCACACTCAATACAGATTAAGTGAGAAGTGTTGTACTAAGATTTTGTCTGTTCAAAAGCTTTTTTAGAGTATCACAGTGTAAAACTTATGTTTCTAGAGAAATTTAAACTGTCCTGTGTCTAGGGATACAAATAGCAAGAGACAGCTGTTGTGGCCAAGGGTTCATTCTCTACCCTAAAGGACAAGATGTTGCATTTACAAAAAACAGCTTTCTTTTTTTTTTCATATCTGGAAAGTTATGGCCTTATCCAAATAAATTTGCCCCTCCCGGTATTTATGGTTACAATCTTTCAGTACTTCTTCGAGGGAGAGGGGAAAAAGCAGAAATCACACTTTGTGTGGTGAGCTGATGTGCAGTCTGGGTGAATTGAGTTGTATTCTAACAAGAGATTGAGTGTGGTGGCACAGTAGTAAGCTACTGCATTGATGTAATAAGCTGCATTGATGTAACAAGGTGAGTGGAAAAACAATATTGATAGGGAGTTCAGATTCAAAGGTGATCAGCATTAGTATGGGCCAGATTGTGGGTGTTCTCAGAATTTTAATAGTAGGCACCAAGGAAGGGCAAAAATAAGGCTGTTATTTGTCTGGTACACTTCATACAAGTCATGCAACCCCTTTAAGAAGGCTCCAGTACCCTGAGATTAGCACAATTGGTCCGAGCATGGCACTAATAATGCCAGGGTTATGGATTAGAACAACATATGGGCCATTCACTTGGACTTGATGATCCTTGTGTGTCCCTTCCAACACATTCTGTGAGTGTGTCAGTAATGAGATGCTCCTTTTAAAATCCTATTCTGCATTTTCAAGTTCGAATAATCCACATTTCTTTATGTAATTGCCACACAAACAGTTTTAAGCTTGTTGGTCAGAACATAAGTGGTTTTTTTTTGGTATGTCTGAACAGATATTGAGGTGGACATGTACTGGCCATGGTCAGTGCATGTGATCCTGCATGTTGCACCAGTTCCAGGCAGGCAAATATCTGCTCCCCCATGTTTGCAAATTTACATTTCAGTGCCCGCAAAACATGAATAAATACTCTGTTCTGCAATCACAAGTTAACCTGTATCAACTTAAGAAAAAAGTTAACCATCTATCACAAGGATGACTTTAAACGTTTTGGTGTACTCAGTGTGCGGAGTATTGCCCCCTGACTTCTTATTGGCAAATTACTAGTTCAGAGTTATGTCCTGTGGCCACTTGGTTTATAATTTACTGTGTGGAAATAGTAGTTGGTATGACTGATGCTTCCCTGGATCTGTGACATTTGCTACAGCAATGCTGCCAGCTGGTATTTTTTTCCTAGAGATTTTACCTCTTTTGAGGTATTTCTGAATGGCTTCCAGGTTCGTAGCAGTGTTGTTCATATCAGTGTGACCAGGCAGATGAAAATAACTTGTGATTAGTCCTTGGTCAGCCCACAGTTTGGCTTATTTATGTAACTCACTGATGAGAGGAGATTTGTACTACAGTATCTCATACTGTGAACTAAAAGACCTCTGTTCAGCAAAGAGGGTGATATCTGGTAATGTTAACACATAGATAATGTGTCATAACACCTTGAATCTCTGCTGCAATTTGCCAAGACATGGACTCGGATGGAAAAATTTCGAGCTGCAATTTATACTTGGATGACAATATGTGAACTGAGTACAGTGGACTCATGGTCATATCAAATTAATGATCTGCTTTATCTGTCAGGGGATATCCGAATATTTTCTATCTACAGCTACTCTTAGATTTTCCCATGAGAAATTGATATGCATAAAATAAAGTTCTCATAGTGGAATGCAAAAAAGTAAATCTTAACAGGAGGGTAGCTGGCAAGAAGAGGAAGGAAGAAATTAATTTTGATCATGTTCAGTTATAGAAGCAGAGAGTTTGCTTAGAGGAATAGTTAGTAGTTCATGCTGTTTAAAGATCATGACACCTAAAACTTTAGGGGCTTGTGTACAGGGTGAGTATCTGCAAAGCTGGGAAGAGAAGTTCCAGAAAATAATTTGTCAATGGAAATATGAGAGGTGATACATTTGAGGTTGTGTGTGTGTGTTTCCAGTCTGTTCATTTGCCAACATTCCAGCTTCCCTGGGCATTCAGCTTTTTATCTAGAAACATTGCTCTCTTCAAAAGAATGCTGGAAATTTTTCTTTCTCTTATGTTATCTTGCTGCTTTACACCATGGACCTTCTTTTGTTACCATTTCTCTATTTCTCCTTGGTTGTCTTCAAAATACATCAGTTTTGAAATTTTGAAAACGCTGGAATACTTTAAAAATCCCCCATAAATACGTTCCACATAGTAGTATTTTCTGAACATTCCATGAAACTGAGATAAATTAATTTTTTGGCCTTGCTTTGTCTGTTTTTAACAAATACTGGACTTTATGCATCCTTTTGCACCAGTCTCCAAGGTTTACCATGTGTATCTCCTGCCTTCTTGTGAGTTTTCTTGTTTGAAAAACTGAGGCAAGAGAAGATAATGTTACTTGAGTGAAGGTAGGAGCAGTACTCTGGGAAAACACCAACAAGACCTGGAAATCAGGCCTGTGATTATCTCTCTTCTAAAAAAAATTTAATCATGACTGGGAATATTGCCAGGCACTGCAAGAGAATTGTTCTCACTGTTTAATTGTTAGCCTGATCCTTGGCATATGTTGGCCTAAGCCAAAGCTTCCAGAAGAGACTTGGGCAGAGTTCAGGTCTTCATTGTGTCCTAGGAAGTGTTCCATTAAGTAGTTTGCATATGGTTAACCTCTTCTGGACATTAAGAGCTATTTCTGTAGTGAATTTAAGCCACTTTCTGCTAGCTGGTCTTGATATGGGGAATATCTCAGGGTTCTTTAACTTCTGTATGTGAACCTAAGGGACCTTGGTCTCAGAGGAATGCTTTATCCAGCAAACCATTAAGCCACAAAAACTAGTAAATCAGTAAGGAGCAAAACAATAGAAAAAGAAAATATCTCAAACTAAAATGATGTTTACAATAGAGACTATGTAAATTTTCTTTTTGGTGGTGACCCTAACAAATCTTCCTGAAATTAGGAAGGTTCTTTTTGCCTCTGATAGCATTTGTAATCTTAGTCTATAATACTTTCTGTCTCAAAACAATAGTGTTTTCTGGTTTTGTTTAATTGTTTTTAATTTTGAATGCAAGTGTCCGTTTAGCTTTAAACCAATGCCACTTCTGTTGGTTTTGGCTGGGATACAGGTAATTTTTTCCCTTAATAGCTAGTATGGGGCTGTGTTTTGCGTTTGGAACACTGGAACAGTGTTGATAACACAGGGATGTTTTAGGTCCTGCTGAGCAGGGCTTACACAGAGCCAAGGCCTTTACTGTTCCTCACCCATCCCACCAGTGAGGAGGCTGGGGGTGTGAAAAGATCTGGGAGGGGACACAGCTGGGACAGCCGACCCAAGGGGTATCCCACAGCATGTGGCATCCTGCTCAGCATATAGAGCTGTAAGGAGAAGGAACAGGGAGATGTTCAGGGTTATGGTGCTTGTCTTTCCAAATTGCTGTGAGATGTGATGGGGCCCCGCTGTCCTGGAGATGGCTGAGCACCTGCCTGCCCATGGAAGAGGTGGATGAATTCCTGGTTTTGTTTTGCTGGCAGGTCTAGCTCTTGCATTATCTATCAAACCATCTCTATCTCAACCCATTAATTTTTTCAATTTTGTTGCTCTGATTCTCTTCCTTTTCCCACCAGAAAGGAGTGAGGGAGTAGCTGTGGGTGCTGACTGGGGTTAAGCCACAACACATTTAAGAAATGGGACTATGTTATCATGGTGGTTTGTGAATCAGAAATGACTGTCTAGAAACAGCATAGAGAAAAGAATAATGAAGACACTGAATTTCCTTTGTGAAATTGTGTCCAGAGAAGGGTAACAAAGATGGTGAAGGGGCTGGAGCACAGGTTCTGAAGAGGTTGTGAGGAGTGTCTGAGAGAGCTGTGGTTGTTTAGACTGGAGAAAAGGAGGCTCAGGGGAGACCTTACCAACTCTCTACAACTCCCTGAAAGGAGGGTGTAGCCAGGTGGGGTCAGTCTCTTCTCCCAGGCAGCCAGTGACAGGATGAAACATGTTCTCAAGCTGTACCAGGGAAGGTTTATATTTGATACTAGGAAAAAATTATTCCATCATTGGAATAGGCTACCCAGGGATTCGATGATGGATTCATCATCAAAATGTGTGTGGATGTGGCACTTGAAGACATGGTTTAGTGGTGGATATGGTGGTGCTCAGTGAATAGTTGGACTCAATCTTAGATGTTGTTTCCAGCTTTCAGGACTCTATGGTTCTAAACTGTGTGGTGTATCTGTATTTTTCAATACTCCTATCTCCCTTCAGACCTTTTACCTCTGAAGGATGTGTTACAAGTAGATTTGTGGTGGAAGGTGAATGACTGACAGTACTTTTTTCTCTGGTACAGGCCTTTGTGTATGGGATAGATATATTAAAGACATGTGGGACATGTACTTTGTATGCAGGACAGATGTCATGAAAATTTTCTCTCTTGTTTTAGGGACACTAACGGTCTTCAACAGCCATGAGCAACCCTTTTGTACGGATTGTGGAGCCACTGGACCCAAAACAGCCTCTTAAGAAATTCTTCAATCTGAGCAAATTGGAAGATGTGAGATATGGTATGTTGACAGCATAAAAGAAGCATTGGATTTTGTTAACACTGATGAACAGAACCTGAACAGACTTTGTTACATTAGATATAATTGGTCTCTGGAGAGAACTACGAATTCAAAAGGCAGATCTTGAAAACAAAATTTTAGCAAAATCTAATTCTTGAAATTTAGAATGACAGAAATACTGTCAAGATAGTATTTTCTCAGCATACTGTGCACTCAGCAGTCTTGTTTTTCCTGAGTGGATGAGGAGAACTAGGCAAAACTAAGAGCCCAGGTTTTCTTATACTGCTAAAGGCTGGAAAGGATCTGCCACTCATATGTATGACTGAACCAATCAGAAAGACTTTTCAGCTTTAGAAACAATAGTGGCTAGAGAATCCTTTCTCAAGAGGCTTTTTCTGTAGTTCCTCTGACATTTCCCAAATCTTTCAGTGGTACTGGTAAAAGTCTTAGTGTCTGTGCCATTGACTTAGAAAGTGAGTATTTATAGGTTAGAGTTGTGGTGGGGGGGTTGGTGTTTCAAAGGAAAACAGGTGACTAAGGAGAATTCCGGGAACAAGAGGAGGAACATTTTCTTTGGATGTGGCAACACATATCTATTACAGGCTCCAGTAAATGAGCAGTCAATTAGTGTCAGTCAGTCTTGGTGGGTGAAAAGCAGAGAAGAGCCTTAAGGAATAGACAAATTCACATATGGTGTTACCAATTGATCCATTCCAGGATTCCAAGAGTGATAACCTCCAGATTCTTTAAAGAAAGAAGGACGCAATTCTCACTATCCAGCATAAAAGAGGAATAGGTTTTCAAGGAAGGGCAGGAGGCAATTCTAAATAAACCCAAAACAACAACAGTAACAATAACTTGCAAAACTCTCCAAAGAACAAAATCACCCAAAACAAAACCCCCAACAATAACCAACCCAAATTGTTCTGAATAACTATGTCTTTAATAATAGTGGGTTGTTTTTTTTTTGGTTTTTTTTGTTTTTTTTTTTTTACAATGAAGTCTCACTGTGATTAAGTCACTTTTATGTCTTGGGGGCTAGCCCTGTGTAGAAGGTTGGAACAAACTTCTCAGAAGTATGTAAATAATGTAAATATTCTGACAGGCGATCAAACAGCTCTCATTGAAGTGGACCAGAGGAGGAGGGACTGAGACATGTTTGGGTTTTTTCTTCACATGCATTCCTTGTAGTAGAGCTGTCAGGACTGCTCCAATAGTATTTTGTGTCATCTTCTTTAAATATTTCTAATTTGAAGTAAAAGAAGATTAATAGATGTGCAGTTTGACTTTCACTTGGTTTGAGCTTCAATCTCTTGAGATGAAGAGACTGCATACACCACTAAAGCTGTGCTTTCCAACATGGCCAGTAGAAAACTATGCTTTTCCTGGCATATTTATATGTCTGTGTACAGTGACAAGAGTGAGAGCAAACTGGAGAAAAACAACGTGAGCACAGCATATTTTCAGGGTAGTTGTGCTATGGAGGGTGGAAAAGTCCCTTGGCAAAGATGCCTACTGTGTCACAGGAGGTGAGATAATAAACCTGCTGAAAGCATCAAGCGGTACAGCTCAGTTAGTACTGACCTGCTGGCAAAGCTGCAGGCTGGAAAAGGGGTTTGGATAATTGGGATAAAGCCTTGTAGGAATATGGGGAGCTGTCTGCCCCAGGCATGGAACTTTGCACTTGCTGACATATGCCCTGAGGTAAAACTTGAATTTGTTTCTTGCCTCTTACCCATGCAGCTCGCCTGCCATTTTCCATTCGAGTCCTCCTAGAAGCAGCAATCCGTAATTGTGATGAGTTCCTAGTGAAGAAAGGAGATGTTGAGAATATTCTCAACTGGAAAGTGATGCAACACAAGAATGTTGAAGTGCCATTTAAGCCTGCAAGAGTTATTCTGCAAGACTTCACGTGAGTCTGATGTTCTCCAAAGCAAGGAAGAGGGGCTTTTGAGAGTGCAGCAATGCTCAGCTTGGGGTGGAGGGGTGAGCTGAAGGGAAAAATTGCAGTGAGATATTTAGAAAAGCCTTCTTCAACTTTCCTGGATGTCATGCTACAGACAACTCTTGAAGAGGCAAGCACTCAGAATAAGAGCATTGAAAGAAATTCTTCTGAGATGGAGAAGTAAATATCTTCACAAAACTTCAAAACAGGGGAAGAAAATGGGATAATAAATTGCATCCAGCTGAGGAAGTTTGGGGTTTAGAAGTTATTCTTTGAAAGGGTGGTACTGTCTATTCTCTTTCTCACTTTCTTTTTTTTTTTTGCTTGTTTGTTTATTTGGTTTTTGGTTTGTTTTTGTTCCCTGGGGGAAGTTGCTTTCAATTTTCTACCTATTTCAGTTCTCATTTATAACCTGCATCATTACTCCCTCATTAAATCAGAATTATTATAAATATATTCTTAAATACTTCTCTGCTGCTGAAAAAATGAGCATATTATTTTTCCCAGAAATGCAAATTGAGATTCCTACCTAATGGACTCTGAAAACTGGGCCTTGTTATTGCAGTGAGTTGTCAGGTGTCCGTAATAATCAGATTACAGTTCCTGTTCAATGTGGAAAGTCAATTTTCTGGTGAAACAATAGCATTTAACTGTTCTAATACAGAATTTGACTTGGAAGTCTACTCACTGTTCTTTGTATCTTTGTCCTCTGTCTTTATAAAGTATTTCAGTATATCCATGGTAAGCCCACTGCAGCTATGCTGCCAGATGGTTTTCTTCCTCAACATCATAATATCTTAGCTGTCATACCCTCTGTTTTGCATTTTCACAGAGATTTTTGAAGTGCTAGAGACCCAGTACAGCTCAACTTTTAAAGACACTAGAAAATTTTGGCAAAACTTCAAATGAAAGAAGTGCTGATTGCCCAGCTATTTTTCATCCACTAGTTGTTGTTAATATTTTGAAAAACAGGAGCAGAGAGGAAACAGAACTTTCAAGCAAACATCGTTCCTTTTATTACTGCTCTTCTTTCTTGCCCCCTACTCCTGCTGAGTTTTAAAAATGTGCCTATAAGTCTGCACAGCAACTGCATTTCTGAAAAATGAGCTCTTGGACAGGCCTCTGAGGACCTTTTTGAAAAAGGCAGCTTCGGCAACTTTCCAAGAGCCATACAACAATTACATTCAGGTTGTCCCGGTTTAGAATTATCTAATTTCTAGTTAGGATTATTCTGTAATTATCCTGAGTTCTAAGATGGTAGAAGGAAATTTTGTCTGTCCATATCAGTTATATAACACTTGTAAGTTGGCAAAATAACTCTTCTGCTGCTTTCGTCCTACCCCACTCCCTCAAATTCCCCTAGGCAGCATAACACAGAATTTCCCATATTTCTTATAAAAAGCTTATCCTGGGATGTCAAACTGCTGAACAACATCAATTAATTGTGTCTAGGTTAGATAATGTGGCTCCTTTTTCCTGTTTATTTTTTGGTAATTTTTCAGGATTTTCAAGGTAAAATTCAGCTGGAATTAAAAAGCCCTTTTCTGCTCTTGCATAGTTTCTGGTATTTAAAAAAATTCTAATAGTTTCCTTATGGTCAGAGTTGAAAATATGAACCCATACTGCTTTGGGCTGCTCCTACAGAAATAAAGTTTTTTCAGTGGGTTGCTCATTGATGCAAGATTCTTATGAGAGTACTCTTTTTGTTTTAGCAGCCAGCAAAATCAGGTAGGCAAGTATGTAAAAGGGTTTTGCAAGCTGGTTGAGGATATCATGTTAGAACATACCTCAGTAGAAAACTGAGAATATGTGTGAAAAAAAGCATCAAAAGCTGTGTTAAAAGAAATGCTGAGAAGTTTATGATCTCTTAGATAAGTGTTGAAATGCCAGAAATTCTGGTTACAATTCATTATTTGCTTGCATTGAAAATGGAGGAGTGCAGTTTGCTTTGTATGTGACAGTAGCTGTCTGTTCTGTATCTCAGGATTAGTTTTTGGTTTTCTGGGTTTGTTTTTTTTTTCTCTTACCCAAATTGTTTCACCATGCCATTTTGTTTCTGTTGTAGTGGGGTGCCTGCTGTGGTTGACTTTGCTGCAATGCGTGATGCTGTGAAGAAACTTGGTGGGGACCCTGAAAAAATCAATCCCATCTGTCCTGCTGATCTTGTGATAGATCACTCCATCCAGGTTGATTTTAACAGGCAGTAAGAATATAATAATAACTCTTTCCTTCTTGATGGTAATAAGTAAACTAAATCCAGTTACTGATCATTAAGGTAGTTCCACTGGTGATACTGTTAGCATTTGTACTACAGAATTCCAGATATTAAGAAATTTAAAATTAGACTGTTGTATCAGCTGCAGTGAGTTGGGGGGGAGCATTTTCTCTATCTGTGATGCATCTCTCAGCTGCACAAGTCTGTACTAGATGTTTATAGAAACAGACTCATTCCAGTCCTGTGTTTATTGTACTTCTCTTTAATAATGCTGCATTATTATTAATTGCTCAGAAATGGCTTTTATCCACATACACTTTTTTGACCCCATAAGGGTTTTTAGAAAGGACAAACAATATTTCCTTTCTTGCTCACTTCTCTAAGAGTAGAGGTGATCTACACTAGGCTCAGCTCTGAGGAGCTGCTTTCTGCTTCAGTGCCTCTAAGCAGAAGCGTGAGACACCGCTTACTATGCCCCTATAAGTCCTGGAAAGAAACATAAAGCTATTTGGTCTTCAGCATGCTGAGGACGAAGATACAAAGGCTCACTAGGATTCACTAGACCCACAGTGAAATACAAGACCTTTGTATAGAGGTCCTTCTACCCTCCAAGGTGCATAAGTATGGGCCTACTGAGCTAATCTTCCAAGAAGATCCTGCAATCACATGTTTTATGGTGGTTTCCTTCCATCTTCTTGAAGTTTTTGGTATGCAGTTATTAATCATTATTTTTTGTCACAGCCTTATTTTATTTCTATTAGGCTCATTAACATATGTAAGAAAATGGAGATTTTTCTCTCATGTAAAGAACATTGACCAGATTTATGCTTCAGTTCTTTCAAACTCTGCAGACCTAAGTTAGGCAGCTGATTGAAGTGAAGAATTTGTTAAGTGTCTGCTTTGAAACACAGAGGCTTCATACAGCAGTGTACCATAGTGACAACCTTTTAAAATGAAGTCACAGGACAGTTGTGTTCCAGTTTCCTTTACTGCCTTGCTGATTGCTTCTGATTCAGGTATTGGAAAAGTCAAATTTTGCTAACATGCAGTATTGCTTTTCTCAGGCTACAACATTTAGGACTGCCAAATGTGGATTAGTATTCACATTTAAAATAAAGTTGACATATTATCTCCTAAGATTTCTTAAATCCTTTTATTGGTTGCCTAGAGTGATATTAAAATGGTGCAATAGATCAAAATTCACATTAGCTAATAAATGTTTTCTTTCAACCTCTGTGTGTATTTGACTATGAAATTCAGGTGGTACTTTTGTTTCTGACACCTGATTATTTTCACTTGCAGGTCAGACAGCTTGCAAAAAAATCAGGACCTGGAATTTGAAAGAAACAAAGAAAGATTTGAATTCTTAAAGGTATGTACTGACAAAAATAATCTTATTTGCATTGAGAAAAGTTCAGTGAATGAAAGTTCTTCCAGTACTCATGTTAAAATTTTTTACTCTAATTTGTTTTGTTTCAGTGGGGCTCTCAAGCTTTTAAAAACTTGAGGATTATTCCACCAGGCTCTGGCATCATCCATCAAGTGAACCTGGAGTACTTGGCAAGAGTGGTGATGGATCAGGATGGCTACTACTATCCAGACAGTGTGGTGGGCACTGACTCGCACACCACCATGATAGATGGCTTGGGAGTGCTTGGCTGGGGTAGGTACAACAGTCTATCATGAGCAGTCTCTGGGCTCTGGGAGCTTTATTTTGGGCTCTGGTGAGTTGACCCAGGCTGGCAGATCACCCCCACGCAATCACTTCCTCACTCCTCCTGCTAGCACAATGAGGAAAGAGAATCGTTAGTCCAAATGCAAGATTAAGCTAATGGGTAGAGACAAAGATAGTTTAAGTGAACAGGGGTAAGTGTAGGGAAAAGAAATGAAAGAAGTGATGCAAAGACAGTCAGTCACCAGCTCCCATCAGCACACCAAAGCCCAGCCAGTCTCTGGGCAATGGCTACTTTGGAAAGCCCATCTTCCTGATTAGTGCTGAGCCTGGTATTTTATGGCATGGAATATTTCATTGTTCAGCTCGGGTCAGCTATGCTGGCTGTGCCTCTCGAGTGTTTTCCCCACCCCAGCTTGCTTGCTGAAGGGCAGGGTGAGAAACAAAATGCACTGATACTGTGTAAGCACTGCTCAGCAATAGCTAAAACTCTGGTGTACTATCAATGCCAGTTTGGTTGCAAATCTAAAACATGGCACTATATGGGCTCCTGTGAAGAAAAGTTATCTCAGTGACAGCTAGACATAATTACATAGCTTAACCCCAAATGCAGCCCCAAAGTAACCTGATAAGGTCTCTTACAGTTATATAATACTTTGTAACTCAGCTCCCCTTTCTGGTAACTGCCTCAGATGATTTCTGATACATGCGTTGTTGGCTTTGTTGGGGTTTTCCCATATATTCTTTTCTATTCTGCATTTAAATCGCAAGGAAGTAGATAAGAAAAATATTAAATAAAAGAAGGGAATGGAAGTTTCACTGACCAGCCAATTTTTCTTGTGTCACTTGGTTACTTTAAAAGTGCTGAATTATCCAAAAAGTACTGTAAGTACAAATCTATTCAGTGGAAGGTGCTGAAAATGAAATCTGAATGACTAAAATATGGTCAGAGAGGACATTACGGGAAACAGAACTGTGATGTTCTAATACCAGTACTCTGCACAATATGTGCCACAGGAATAGATATAAGTAATTAATTTTTCCTTGTAGTGGTGAACTGAAATGCTTGAATTATTGAGTAAATAGGTAACTACACAATTGAAGTATTTGTGGTCATCCCACACAGCAGCAAAGCCTTCAGCTGAGCCTTTATTTTCCTGTGATATGGTGATAGGAGCACTATTGAAACAGCTGTTGTACAAATATGGAACACACTGTGTTTTTAAAGAGTATTTGCTAGCTGTTCACAAATGTGCTTGTGAAGTTCTGAGTACTACTTATGATAGAACTTCCTCTTTTTAATAACCCAGCTATACTACTGCAGCAATATTGGTTGAGTAATACTTTCTGAATCAAGGGTGAAAGAGTTCCTGGCTTAGAATACAAAGGTAAAAAAGTTCAGTGTGTCTAAAACTTGACATCTTTGTGATGTCAGTCTTTGGGATTAGATACATGTCTTATTCTGAATTTGGTTGTAGCATATGCATGGAGCCATCATTTAGATGAAGTTGTAGCACTAAAAGCTGCTTTGAGAAGTGTGACTCTTAGCCTCCTGAATATGGCAGTTTTGGCTGGACACAGTCTATAGCGTGTGTGCTCAAAATGCATACTCTTGGATCTAACATTTTTTCTGGAGGTTGGTGATGCTGAGCTCGGTTCATGACTGTCAGTGGAAGTCAGTCAGTCATGTAGACTTACTTAACTGTTTAAAAATGATTCAACAACCAGTGAAAGGAGACACATGATTGGGTATGTCACAGTATTATCTTCTAAATTTACAGAGGCATATAATTTTGAATAAAATAAATTGGAAATTATTTTTCAGAACCATTCTTAGATTTAGTGAGAAAGAGGATTGGAGTAGTGATTTGGCATTCATAAGCAGCTATTACAGGCAGTTTTTTCTAGCTCAGTATTCCTTAAGCTAAACAGAAGATAGAAGGAGATTTCAAAGCAGAAGATAAATATGTGAGGGACTTTCTACAGGCAAAAAGTTATAAAACTGCTTATTGATTTGGCTGCTTAATGCCAAATTGCTAGGTAATAAATATCATGGTTAAATTACATATGACTATGACATCTCGATATGTTACCTTAATAAATTAGCAACATTAAGTAGTAGCTGGAATTATAATAGTGAAGGTGTGCTTATGCAAAGGTTCTCACCTACATGTTCCCAAACCCTGTTGAAACATGGTGGACATAAGGGAAGATATTTCTGTCTGAGCATGTATCTTTTCTGTTAGCACTCTTTAGTAACATTTCTTTCTTTCTTTGTAATTTCTGAGATTTTGTTTGGTGACCAACAGTCATGGTCTGTATATGTTTCATCCACAACACATCATTCAGTGCCATGTCAGTGGTTCTTGGATTATTGCGTTACATGTTTAAGATATTAAATGAAAGTTTCACATCTGTTATTGTAAAAGTCAAGCATCCTTAGAGTAAGTTACTTAGATTCACCTAATATCCCAGCTAGTGGCTTAGGAACAAGGATGAAAATATGAAACAAAACAAAATTAAAAAGCCAACCTTGCAGCAGCAAGATGAGGAGTGCCTCTTAGCAGAAGACTCAGGCTGTCTGCTTTCTCTCCCCTTTGACACCTTAGAGTACTCATCTGGCAATTGACTTCACGTGTTTATCTCTGACATGTTAGTATATCTTTCCAAATAGTTGCATTGTATCCTCCTGTTGTGTGCAGGTGTGGGTGGCATTGAAGCAGAAGCAGTGATGTTGGGACAGCCGATCAGCATGGTGCTTCCTGAGGTGGTTGGCTATAAGCTGGTAGGAAACCCTCAGCCACTGGTAACATCCACTGACATTGTGCTCACCATTACCAAGGTAAATCACCAAGGGTTGATATTTTTTTCATTACTGCTCAGAGCTAAGCACATTCTGTAGGACAGAGTCAGTGTGCAGAGTGTTTAAGAACCCTGTGTGTCCTTCCAGTAGTAATTTGGAATTTTAAAAATCTTTATCACTGTCTGTGGATTGGAATCATTAAGGATGATTTTCTAAGGCAAATCTGTTTCCCAGAAGCCAGACAAAATATATGTTGGGACATTTTGGAATTCAGAAATGTTTTGGAACAACAGTGCTTTTTCCTCTGCCTCAAAAAAAAAAAACCCTGATGACTTGTTTTTGAAGTCACCACTTAAAATAAGGCAATATAAAAGCTGGAAACCAGACAGTAAGCATTGCATCTGATTTCTTTCATGTGCAAGTGTTTGACTCATGTCATATATTCATAATATGTTCATTCACTCTGTGCATTGCCACTGAATTAAGAGTATTACTGGGTTAGCATTAGTTTTGTTGGAAGTCAGAAGTTCATTACACAATGCAGAAGTCTCTCTCTACAGAGAGACCTTCAAATGGGGAAGGCCAACATTTTGTCATGTTTTTATTCAGATGTTGTGTGTGTTCAGTTTGACTCATGTACTTGTGCAGTTGGTTCTTCCTGTTTTTCCTTCTTCCTGGGTTTGCGGTCTGAAGACTCCCCACACATTTGTCCTCCTCTTAGAACATCACGTTGAGAAAAATACAATTGTAAGATAGTCTAGTTTAAATCAAAGGAAGAGCAAGTTTTAGAAAAAATATGGTCCTACATTGTACCTTATTACTGAACTTTACATCTCTGTGCCCTCATCTTCATGATTTGGTTTAGCAAAAGCTTCCTAATTACAAATGGCTGTAGAAATCTTCACAAGACATTTCTCTGAGTCAAAAGCTGTATTTCATAACAGACATGCTCATGCCATTTGTAACACAGCACTGACACAGGCACTGTATTTTTATAACAGCATCTTCGCCAAGTTGGAGTTGTGGGTAAATTTGTGGAGTTTTTTGGTCCTGGTGTTGCCCAGCTGTCGATTGCTGACCGAGCCACCATTGCCAATATGTGTCCAGAGTATGGAGCAACAGCTGCCTACTTCCCAGTGGATGATATTAGCATTGGGTACCTGATACAAACTGGTGAGTGTAAGAAGAGACCACAAGTTAAGGGGTAATTGAAAGGACTCCAGGTCTTCATTACATCAACAGTAGGATTGAATCAGGTGAAGGCTTCTGAGCTTCAGTTCATTCTTTTACTGATACTTGCTTACTGAGGCTGGTTTTTGCACTTAGGATCCATGTTTAGGAAGAGCTGAACGTTAAACTTTTGTCAGCCTGCCAAAAATCTTAACCTAGGTTGTCCAGATGACAGAAAGAAGAACCCAAGATTTTGTTCTGCAAAAGCCACTAAATCTGCTCAACTGGTGTGTTTTTAGTGGATCCCTAATATTTGTCTTGAAAGGGTCTTGTAGTGCTATTGACAGTGTGCCTGTTATACACTTTTTCTTGTTCTGCCAGATGGTGGTTCCTCCACTTCACTTGCATTTTGGTTTCGTTGTGTCTGGCTTTCATTTTAGGCCGCAACAAAGAGAAGGTTATGTGCACAAAAAGGTATCTTGAGGCTGTGGGAATGCTAAGAGATTTCAAGGACTCCTCTCAGGATCCGGACTTCACACAGGTTAGAAACTACTCTGTCTTCTGGCTCCTATGCTTTATGTCCCTATTTTATTGCGATGACTGTCTGTTTTTCACAGAAACTAAGAAATAGTCTAGGGATTCCTTGCCCTTTGGTTTGGTCTGCACAGATGTTTTATTTTAAGGCCCAGTGCAAAGAGTTAGCTGGCTCTTCAGGTGTGAAAACTTGGATGTAGGTACACATCTACTGTTGCAGGTTCTACAGTTTATTCCATGGAGCTTTGAGAAGTCCTTCCAGACTGAAGAATACTCTGAAGTGTAGCTATGGAGATAATGTGGAAGTTGTGTGTGCAAGCCTTGTTTGCAGTTTTACTCTTTTTCTGTTCAGCCAGTTATTATGTTGGGTGAATCAGGACCCTTAGAAGCCCTGTGTGGTCACCACAGAGCACAAAAGTTAATTCTCTGTTCAAGAAAATTAAGATCTTACGCTGTGCCCAGGAAACTCAAGAATATTCCTGGTTTTCTCTATTTTAAAATTTTATCTTGTAATTTATGTTTGGGTCTGCATGACTATTCAAAAATCTTAGGAGATTTGGAAGGATGTAGAACATTTTGAAAACAAAGTTGGAAAATGGGTGAGGAATGAATTCATAGTCTGCTTTTGTTTGTATCAGTACCAGGATTTATTTGCATAATTTTTTAACCTGCTTCTGGCATGTTAAAAGACAAATTAAAAAATATTTACAGTGCTTAGGTGCTTTAGTTACGTTGGGGTTTTCGGTAACTTTAGGACCTTTGATAGCCATTTGTGTGAGCCGGCAGCATCTAAAATTAGAAGAGTTCCTTTTCTTCTGATTTTCCCATTCTCATTTGTCTTCAATAATTTCTGCAAAGTAGGATGTGCAGACTTAGCATTGATTCAACAGTAGAGGTAAGCATACCTGTGGCTTACCTGGCTTCAACCTATCAGGCAATGCCCGATCACTCTCTGTTTATCTTGCTTGAACAGGTTGTTGAGTTGGATCTCCATACTGTTGTCCCTTGCTGCAGTGGACCAAAAAGACCTCAGGACAAAGTTGCTGTGTCAGATATGAAGAAGGACTTTGAGACTTGTCTGGGAGCCAAGGTAGGAACATTTGTGCAAACAAACTAATGCACGGTTTTGAAAGCTGTCTGGTGTTCAGGAACTACGTTCTGGGCTTGTGTGCTGTTTGTCTACTGAAAAATAAATGAGGATATTTGACTGCAGTTTCAAAAGTGACAGAAGTAATAGGTAGTTTAAATGGGGGTATTGCTCCTCTTGCATAAAAGTGTTCATGAACTACTGGAGTAGTATTTCTTTCTGGTCTTAGGCTTAATATGGTTTTGACATAGACTAGACATTTCTGAACTCTGCTACAATGGGGAGATTGTTAATAGAGGGAGCAAAATACCTGCTGCACTGAGTTCTGAGATAACTATCCAGCTCTTCAGCTCTCCAAGCATTCCAAGCAGGTTATGCCCTGAATCTACAATGTAGTTTTGCAATAAGTATTGAATCTGTTCAGCAGAGCAGAACTGCACGTGTCTCTGTGATTCTTTGATCTTGGTGGTAAGGACAGAAAACAATGACTACATTCTTCATTATCCAGTCAAAAGTGGTCATTGAAAGAAGAGCTAGATTTTTTATTTGAATGAATATTCCTGGATACTTAAGTTTTCTAAAGTTTGAATATTTACCTGATACAGTAACCATCCTTGTTAAAGGCATTACAGAACTCCAGTGATGGAAATCAAGAAACCTAAACTGCAGCAGTTCCAAATAATTCTTGATTTGTTATATTTTCCAAACTTCCAAACAATAAGGTGATCTTATGCTTTCAGATCTCTAAATATGTAACTTTTCATGGCATGAACAGTGCCTTCTTGCTCTTTAGTTTTTTTCCAGCTATCAGACCTTTGCCTCTCAAACCAGCTCCTGGTATACATTCAAGCTGTTTGGTAATCCTGGCTTAAAAATTTTACATGTTATGCTAAAATCTCGGACTAAGACTAAGTACTAAGACTATGTGCCATCAGGAATCTGTAACATACAGGAATAAGAAGCATCTGAGAAATCCAAAGAATACCAATGTCTATTGCTGCAAAGGCTGGCTGTTTTACCAGTAAACAGGATGAGAAACTCCAGAAAAAATAATTTTTGTCCACCATTTTGGTTGACCAGAGATGCAAGCCTTCACCATCAGACATAAAAGAATAAACATGGATGTAACTAACAGATGCTTCTACTTGGTGAACAAAGTATACTTTGTTCACCAAGTCCATACTAATGTTCAGTCAAAACATTTATGTTAACCACTCCTTTTTATTCTTATCTTCTCCTCCTACAGCAAGGATTCAAGGGATTCCAAATTGCCCCAGACCGACACAACAGCACAGTCAAATTTAATTTTGAGGGCCGTGACTTCGAGCTCGCTCATGGTTCAGTAGTGATTGCTGCCATTACAAGCTGCACAAACACCAGTAATCCCTCAGTTATGTTGGGTGCAGGTAAGCTGATTTGCCCAGTGTGCAGTAGTTTCTCTATGGCTCTGGATGTGTGTCCTAAAGATAGCAACAACAGTGATGTAATTCAATGTGCACAGTGCTGGTTTTGTCATTTGGAGTGCTAAAACTGAGCTTAGTTTCTAAGGGACTCAGACTCATGACTTAGTTTCAGAAGGACTTGTAGAAGTGGTAGCTAGAAATGTAGGTTAACAAAAAGGTATTCTTCCTGCATTGTCTTTTCTACAAGGCTAGCGGGAACATAATTAAACAACACTTTTGACACTTTTCCAAATGCACAGAAGCTGATATATAAGGCTAAGAAGAGGCTGTTGAAAGTCCAGCCAGAAGAGGGGCAGTAAAGAATGGTCTTTTGGGGCAAGTCTGAAGGTGCTTGATCTGTCAGCAGAGTGAAAATCACACATTTAGCTAGAGGTTGCCCTCTAAGGTTGTTACAAGAGTCTGGGGGCATGGTAGGTGTGAGTAGAGGAAGCAAATTTTATTCTCAGGAATTGCCAGCTTTCAGAGCCTTTTCATTTACATCTTAACTGCATCCAAGAGGAGGCCAGAGGTGAGCTTGGTATGTACCACTAGAGAACAGTTTGTCTGAAATGGTTGTGTAAAGTTTCAGGTCAGGAGATTGTTAATTTTTAACATGACTAGTCTGGGCAGAAAATTTGTCATTCCTAATGTGTGATTCTGGCAACAAAATAGGAATGAAGAGTGTCAGCTCAAAGGGTTCAGTCTATACTGGACAAATTTGACCCCATTTCCCAGGTGCTTGGCTACATGTTTACGTATTTCTTTCTTTCCTCTGCAAACATATACATAGATGGTATCTGTTGCTGTAGGATCATCACTGGATAAAGGCTTACTAGTTGGTCAGACTGCTCATGTGATGCAGACTTCATTCCTACAAAGGTCAGAAGGGATGTACATTGTGCAATACAAAAGCCCTTCACCAGAGTGTATTATTTCTGGTTAAAGTAACATAATTTGTCTTAGTTCCAGTGTGGTGCTGAAAAGCTTTTGGGTTGTCAACAGTCACTTAGTGTTTGGGTTTTTGATGTGATATTTATCACCTTTTTTTAGACTAACATCTATCTTTGCATACTTTACATACCAGCAGTTCACTCCCCTCCCAGGCCAAATGTCTTTTAAACTCTAGCAACAGGTTCAAAGTCCATCATAAACTACGATGTGGGGAAAAAGAGAAGCAGGAGAGACCTGCTCGTTTTCTTACCATTTTGAGAGGAACAGAGTTGAACAAGGTGTCTAATCCACTTGCCCTTAACAGGACAGCAAAAACAGCATACCTCTTTCCTCAGTTCTACTCTGCATTATCACAGAAATAGATCTTCCAAGGATGAAGAGATAGGTTTTCTCAGGCAGACTCTGTTGACTCTGTTTGCCTTGTCTATTTCCTTAGTTCTAGGTGGGTGTATCCCTCAGTTGTGCCTCTTGAGGATAGTTTCCTCTAGTGTTCGGCTCCCAGGCTAATGACATGCATTTTTAGCTTTCTGTGAGGCAGTAAGGGATACTGATGTTTTAACCATCTTGGCTTAATAGCTCTATGGGTTTAAAGTGTGGAATGCTCTGCAGATATAAATAAAGTTGGTGCTTCGAGTGCATTCACTACTGTGTAATGCACAGCACTCTGAAGAATGTAGCCCTAAGGATCTTGGTGAATGTACTCAGATTTAGTGGCTGCTCTCACCTTTGCTGCCTTTCTGTACAGCAGCATTTATGTTTTGATGACATCTTCCTGTTGGAGATCATGTTGGATCAAAGCACAGCTTATTTCTATTTTCTTATCTAAATGAATGTCACGTGTGAGGGGGAAAATGCATGATGGGAATGTGAAGTTTTGCATAGTTTGCCTATCTGCTGCTTTTTTTTATGTTCACCCTGGAAAAGAACAGAACATTCATCTCTGTATGGACAATTCAAGGAATTTCAACGGAAGGAATTCAGGATAAATGCATGTCTAGTAACACATTCCACTGATATATCTCTATGAATATTACAAAGCCAGGAATGGTTAAACAGCACTTGTGCAACGAACTGTGGATTGTGAGATGGCTTGTTTGTGGCAAGGGCCAGTGTTTGTGCTCTCATAGCTTTCTGCTCCTGAGAGCACAAAGTCCTATGCTGGAAGTTGTTTCTTCTCTGGGTTACTAGACCACAGGAAGTGAGAACTTAACAGTTCTTCACTGCATTTTCTGTGAGACATTTGTCTTACAAATAACGTCCTGAATTTTGAATGTCTACTTGCTGCTCCAGGGAGCGCATCTTATTGAATGCAACTTCCATTATCTTTCTAGTGGAAGAGAAATTGCAGGCTGAATCTACAGTTCAACAGAGCACTTGTCCTCTAGCTGGTTATCACAAAATTAGTGTTGTTGGTTCACTGTACAACTGTTTCATTGCTAGTGTGCATTTTCTGTTCCCAGTTATTTACTGGTACTTCTCTTACCATGCTTATCCACCAAACTATCTCGTTTTCAGGAAAATCTGCAGCTATCCTCTGTATTTTTCAGGATTGCTTGCTAAGAAAGCCGTCGAAGCTGGTTTGACAGTGAAGCCGTACATTAAAACTAGCCTGTCCCCAGGAAGCGGGGTTGTCACTTACTATCTGAGGGAGAGTGGAGTTATGCGTTACCTTTCTCAGCTGGGGTAGGAGTGCTTTTCTTACTGCTGTCCTATGGTTGCTTAACTAAAAACAGTGTCTACAAATGATGCAATAGAGTAACTATCTCTCTGTGCATCTTAAAAGATATTGCGTATTATGGTGTGGTCCTGCATAAGTGAGCACGCTGCTGTTGTGCTGGCTGGCTTTGTACAATGATGAAGGCCTGCTGTAACTTCTTGAAGACTTATGTTCTTAAGCAGGAGAATCGGCTATTTTCAAGACTAATTGTTTTGAAACAGTGTAAATCACACTTCTTCCTCTTGCTAGATTACATATTTCGCATTCTGTGTGCACGGACAGTCACTGCAGTGGTAAAAATAGAGCATTTCAAAAATGCTGTTTTCAGCAGCATTTCATTTGTTAAAGCAGTACTTCTCCTGAAAGTAACCATTGCCAACTGCTGAGTGGTTGAATGCCTTGCTCCAACGTAGCATTTTGTTCACTGTTATTTTTGTGCTTTGTGTAGGTTTGATGTGGTGGGTTATGGCTGTATGACATGTATTGGCAATAGTGGGCCCCTACCGGAGTCTGTTGTTGAGGCCATTACACAGGTATGTAGTTTTCCCTGGGCAGCTCATTTATGTGAGCTGTTCTCTGCTGTGTGCTCTTCTGAGATGTATTACATTGTGTGTACAGAACTGTCTTCTCAGCTCTGTACAGAGTAAATTCAGTCTATATTCTCTTTTCTGTGGGAAATGTTTTGGGATTATTCAGAAGAAGACAGTTCCGTGACTTGTCTTTGTTGTTGCAGTGTAGTGGGGCCCTGCAGATTTGCTCTGTGTGTGTGGACTCTGCAAGCAGCTGACCTATCTTTGTCTCAACCTTCATCTTACAGGGAGACCTTGTGGCAGTGGGTGTGTTGTCTGGCAATAGGAATTTTGAAGGGCGTGTCCATCCCAACACCCGTGCCAACTACCTGGCTTCCCCACCGCTGGTAATAGCCTATGCAATTGCCGGGACCATCCGGATTGACTTTGAGAAAGAGCCTTTAGGTAAGACAGTGTTGGGATGCTTCTCTTCACAGCTTAAGAGCTAAACTGTCCGGAATTAAGCACTTTTAGAAATATTTGCCCTAGGGAAGTGCTTTAAGGTGCTAAATAACGCTAGGAGACAAATCTTGCAATTGTTAAGAGAGATACAAGGAGTCAGTATGATGGAGAAAGAATAGTGCTCAAACTTGGCTTCCCCCTAATTCTACTGGGTTGCATTTCTGGTTATAGCTGGGTGATAGTCTTTCAAGAGCCAAGTTAGTAGATTTTCTTTGTGAAGATGACCTTCAAAGATCCTTTTCAGCATAAATTCTTTAAATTATTCTGGAAGGCCATTGCAAGTCAAAAAAGAAGGGTTATGTACAGTTATTATAAAGTTTGACACGCTTTTCTATCAAACCCTTGTAAGTGAAATAAAGTGTGTCTTGTGAGTGTTACAAGGAACACTTAGCCAGAGAACACAGTGGTAAGCTTTTTTTTCTTCTTAATGAAAAATTTATGCAACAAAATTAACAATACCATTTTATACAGGAATAAATTCTTCGGGGAAGAAGATTTTCCTGAAAGATATCTGGCCAACAAGAAATGAGATTCAGGCTGTTGAGCGTCAATTTGTTATTCCTGGGATGTTCAAGGAGGTCTATGAAAAAATAGAGGTGAATTAATCCTCTTGGCAGTAGTTTGATTAATGTACTGTGCCGTTCTGAAGTTATTCAATAAGACAATCATGATAATGAAATGAACCTTTTTCATCTCTAGGTTTTGCTCTCATTATGACAGATATTCAAATGAGGATTTTTAAAAAAAAACCTTCTGGATAATTAATTATTTCAGACAGTCATGTTTTGAAAATTGCTCCTTATGATACTTTTAATGTGACATGTAGATGATATGTTTTTAATAGCCATCCCTAGATGATACTAGAAGGTAGAATATTCCAGCTTCACAGATGTTTGATTTTTTTTTCAGCTATCATAAAATTCATTTGCATTAACTAATAGGATTGATATCAGAAAAAGAACTTTTACTTGGTAATATCTTCCTCCAAATCTTTCTCAAGAGTTGAAACAAAATATGTTTATGTTAGGGAAGCTTCTTAAGATTACTTACATACACAATGGAGAATTATAAAGTGTTATCTGTGTGCATAGTACAGGTTATTCTGAGAAAACAGAATGAATGTCATTCTTTTGTAATGAAGTGAGGCTTTTCCTAAATCTTTTAACAGGTATAATAACTAAAAAAACACTCCCAAACATAATGTAAATTTTTATGGGCATTTCCCAAAGTACACTAAGAAATACATAAGGCTTTAGCTAAAGTAAAATTTGTAATTTTACCTGTATTCTGAAATATTTACATTGCTTCTGAAAACTTTAGAAAGCGTTGAAAGGATTTTGTGTTTTTCAGACAGTAAACAAAGCTTGGAATGCCTTAGATGCTCCTTCAGATAAACTGTATACTTGGAATCCCAAGTCTACTTATATCAAGTCTCCTCCTTTCTTTGATGGTCTGGTACGTACGTGCTTTCCCTTTGAATCAAGCCAAAGTGTGCAGTGATCTTGACTCACTGAAGGTGAAGTAAAGCCACTTCAAGGGGCCTGAGAGGATTCATAAAAGCCTATTGAGGCCTTGGTTCTTACATGTTAGAATTGAGCTATTGTGTTCATTTTAATACAAAGGCATGAGTGAATCTCAAAGTTGTAAGGATTCCCTTTCACTTCAGTGCTCTTGAAAAGTCTGCTTTTACTTTTAAGTTGAAATACTTCTAAACAGTCACAAAACAAGTGAAGAAAAAAACAAGGAAATGAAATGCACTGTTCTTCCTGCTTCCATGTTGCACCAAATAGCTCAGTGCTTGAATTGCTAATTCAGTGCCATTTAAAAGTAAACGGAAATTTTAACGCGTGCACATGTCTAGGAATCTTCGATGCGTGTATCACAGGAAGCCTTGGGTGGATTTTTTTGTCTCCTCTATTTTCTTCATGCATGAACCTGCTGGCAGACAGCCAGGGCATCATATTTGTTCAAGAACATAAACATTCTTAATAGTGTTGGGTTTTTTCTTTCTCCTAACTTGTATACAAAAGGGAGACTTTATTTTGCAATTTGCACTTGTTTGAGAAAGGTAAAGGAATAATTTTTCATACGTTAATTGTTTTGTTTATATTTATGGCTTAGACTTTGGCTCTTCAGACCCCAAAAACAATAGAAGATGCTTATGTCTTGTTGAGTTTTGGGGATTCTGTGACAACTGACCACATATCTCCAGCTGGGAACATAGCAAGAAATAGTCCTGCAGCCCGTTATTTGACCAGCAGAGGGTAAGCACTGCTTCTTGCTCTTGTCATACATTGGGAAGAGAGCACAAACCACAACTACTATACCATGTTACAGGCACACATACCTTCTGTCTGTTCACATACACTTACATACCTTGACAGCTGCCTAGACAACATATAAGAAGGCAAAACATTTCTCTTTGTGCTGCTTCAGCAGCTCTCACTAAGTGTAAGAAGAGAATAGAGTGTGTACATCTGTTATCATTGTAGAGCTAAAGACATTTTTATGGAAATAGGGGAAGAAGATGACTTACTGCAAAAACTGGCCTCTACATTTATTCATAAATAAGGGAATCAAGATCTGTCCCTCTATCAAAGCAAAATGACCATTTTCATTAGTGCCAAAAATGGGTTTTATATTAATTTCTTCTAGCATGTACAACTATTTCACATATCTAGGCTCTTAGGCACTACAGAACATCCAGAAGTTTAGGTTTCAGTGCAGCTGCAATGACTGGCGAATCTGTTGTGACTGGAGTCCAAACTCCTGTAAAATGTTCATCTTTTTCTATGGCCAGAATGTCAGTTTAGTACTTGGGGTTCAGCTTAAGGCAAGAGAAGGACTTACCTCTTTGACCTATTCAGGCTTCACAGGTAATATAATGCTTTTATCCTCTGATTTAGCACTTCTTAAAACTTCAGTGGTGTTTCGAGCAACAGCACTGACATAAAAAAAAAAAGATGTAACTCACTAAACCTAATAATTTTGGAAAGACAATTGATTAAAACAGCATAATATATTGAAAACCAGCTGCTCTGGACTCTCTCACGGCCTGCTATCAGTTACTTGGAAATCTGAATAGTCCTACATGCATTACAAAAGATACATTTTATGTCATAGCTGTGGTTTGGATGTAGCCCAATGCAAACAGTCTAATTTTCTGTCACATTCCAGTGCATTTTTTGTTTGCTGGTTAGGCTGGAGTGTCCCCTCATTCTCATATTTCTGTTTGCAAGTGAAATTTTCTTCTGTAGTTCCAACTTGCAGCAGAGATTCTTGCTGCCTTTTTGATATTTAGCACAGTTCAGTGCCCTTGTTCTAGATGTTATAGTAGTATAAATAACGAGGATCTTCAGGAATCAGTAATTAAGAAAAAAAATTGTGTTGCGTCTGCTGAGTTAATGTGAATTATATCCTTGCATCTGTTGGATACTCTTTGTAGGGCAAGAGTTGAGACTATTGTGGAAACTGCTTTTTCTGACCAAACTGTAGCTATTTGTAAATTACTTTTCTTTTCCTTCAAAACAACTCAAAGGAGAAATATTGGGTAACTGGATACTGCTGCTGGGGTAGAAACTACATATGTACCTGCCTTAGAAACACCAGTTTATTACTTTCTTTTTTTAGAGCAAAGTGCTTTTAGTCTAAAACCAACAGCTTCCTTTCTACTTTTCCCTTAATAGCTTGACTCCTCGAGAGTTCAATTCTTACGGCTCCCGCAGAGGGAACGATGCTGTCATGGCCAGAGGGACATTTGCAAACATTCGCTTGGTCAACAAGTTTATTGATAAACAAGGACCTCAGACTATCCATTTCCCTTCTGGGGAAATTGTAAGTACACATGCTGCTCTAAACTGCTTACAACCGAGTGGATTGGTGCTGGCTTTCCTTCTTACCAGCTTAGTAATTTACTTCAGTACCTTCTAAGCAAAGCTAGTTGAGGGGGCAGGAGCTGACTCAGGGAAGCAGTCACATGCACCTTCAGGCACATCAGTGGTGAGTGTAACCACTGTAAAAGCACCAGTGGAAGGTGCAGGTTTGTGTTGGGAATGAGATCAGACTAGAAGCCACAAAGTGCTGTATGGTTCAATGTCCTGAAAGTGCTGCTTGGTGGAAGTTGTGGGCTTCAATTGTTTATGTGGGGACACTTCTGTTTCCTCCTTTCCCTGGAGTTGTGCTTCTACCTGCAAAAAGTTTACAAAGCATTTGGCATTTTTATTCCAGCTGGATGTGTTTGATGCTGCAGAAAGATACAAGCAGGCTGGTCATCCTCTGATTGTGCTGGCTGGGAAGGAATATGGTGCAGGAAGTTCCAGAGACTGGGCTGCTAAAGGACCCTTCCTCTTGGTGAGTGGCAACAGTAAACTAGGAGAACAGTATTAACAGTGTACTTGTTTGTCAGTAACACTACTTGTGACCAAATCCTGAGTAGCTCATTCTCATTTTTGGTAGAAAGAGCTGTTTTGAAATCTCAGCTACCTCCAAGAGCCACAGTAGATCTGCAAAAGCTATTCAACATTAATAGATCTTGTTCTGACTGGAAGGCTTTACTGATCTTCATCTAGAAATCCACAAGGCCACACTAGAAAGGCCCAGTTTTTACTTCCACTTTCCATAACCCCATAAACCATAGGTCTGCTTTCAGCAGCATCCTTAAGCTCACTTACAAGGAAACTAGAAAGTGTAAGAGAAGAGTATCAGTGAAAATTAAATTTAGCATGGCTTCACTGTGGGAGCCAAATAGATATCCACATACAGTGAAATACCTGTTTCTTTCTTTGTCTGTCCAGTCTTACACTGTTTGCAGCAAGAACTCTGATTCAAGCTTTCTTGCATTATTCGAGAAAGTTTTATGAGAGTTGGTGTTTAAGCTCATCTAGGTGTTTGGAGATTTTTTTCTGGTAATGAGTTTTTGTGTTGAATGTATTAACATGTAAAATTTTCAAAATTATTTAAACTGCATGCTTACAGTAGAGCAACACTGAATTAGGAAGAGTTGTGGAAATGACTAGTGGTGCTCTGCATAAGACCTAATAAATTAGATGCAGGATTCCTGAGAAAACATGTTGCTTTTTTGAGTCAGGCTTCTTTTAAAGAGGTGTGAAAGTTAATGTACAATCAAGTCATCCTGGACAGTTTGCTGTCAGACAGATCTGCTGACTACAGTAGCTGGTAAATGAAATGGGGGGGACCACAAACAAACCACTTTTCTCCTTTTGAGTACAGAAAGACTGTTATGAACTATGAAATAACTCAACCTATTGTGCATCTCCCAGGGTGTCAAGGCTGTGCTTGCTGAAAGCTATGAAAGAATTCATCGAAGCAACCTAGTAGGAATGGGAGTGATTCCTCTGCAGTATTTACCTGGAGAGGATGCAGGAACTTTAGGACTCACTGGACGGGAGCGTTACACGATTATCATTCCTGAAAAACTAAGACCACAGATGAATGTCCAGATTAAGGTACGAGACTTGTAAGAGCAGAATTTCTGAATCACTTAATATTACTCTAAATTACTTGTCCCTTCAAAACATATGCTGTCACATGTTTTGCTGTTCAAAACATATGGCAGTCAGATTCACTTAAACCAGGGAGAAAACTGAGATGGTGAAGGAAATTGACCGAGTCATTCTAATAGAGATTAAACTGGAGGAAGGTACAATTAGCTTAGATACAAGGAATAATTTGAGATGAGGCACTGGAACTACTGCCCAGAGAAGCTGTGGATTCCTTCTCCCTGGAAGGGTTCAAGGTCAGGTTGGATAAGGCTTTGAGCAACCTTCTCTTGTGGGAATGTTTCCTGCCCATGGCAGTGGGGGTTTGAACTAGATGATCCTTAATGTCCCTTCCAGCCCAAACCATTTTATGATTTACTATGACAGGCTATAAAAGCAGGATGCTCAAACTGTTTTAATTAACACAAAGCCATCCTGTCTTTTTGGACCAGTCACTCAAAGTCCACTATAAGTTTCTCAGTTATAAATGAAGCAGCAAATGCAATGAGACGACATACTGTGTCTGTTATGCTCTGTTTTAAACCACTTTCTTCTCAAGCAGCTTCCTGCAGTCTAGTGTGGATAGAAGTACTGGTGCCTGTTCACTTTAGCTTTCTATCACAATTTTTTAAGGTAGCAAAACTATCCTAGTAGTCCTTATTTTACTATGATATCTAGTAACATGTGCAAGGTTCTGCTGCTTGAATGACTTTCTTTGACCCTAACAGCTGGACACCGGGAAAACCTTTCATGCAATCATGAGATTTGACACTGATGTGGAGCTTACTTACTTCCACAACGGCGGCATTCTGAACTACATGATCCGGAAAATGGCATCCTAATCAAAAAAAGATTAAGCAAAAAGGTCCAGGTACAAGCCTGCTTCTCCTGAGCACAATGAAACTATAGTAATCGTGCATTTCAAAGTGTGAACCATAAAGTGAGCAATTTTTTTCTGTCAATTGTATTAGAAGGCTTGTTTACAGTGCTGAATTTTTCTGTGTATCAGGAAACTGGACACACCCATATAAAGTAAACAGCATTTATTAACTGTTTTGTATGGCAATTGGCTTGACTTACTGTAGAACACAGTGCAAAAGTCATTAAAATACTGCTGGCATCTGTAGAACCATTGAAGATCACGAGCTGATTTCATGTATTTGATCCACTTAGGTTTGACTCAGAAGTTAAGTTCTATGCTCTCATCAGTGACTTAGAAATTAACTGACAGTATAAAAAAATTTTTATTCCTTTCTGATTACCTGACACTGACTTGCTTTCTTATTCAGCTAAACAGAATCTGAATCTAATATTGAAATTATTTAGCTGCTTATTAATTTTAAAAAATGTGAACTCTGTTTAAGATCTAAGCCTTTATGGAAAGGTGGACTTATTGGGGATATTTCTAATAAATAAAATTAAATTTATTTTTAAAAAGCTTGGTAGTTCTGTCATTTTATCCTTGGTTTTGGAGAGCTCCTCTAGTAAATCTGTCAGAGGCCCACCATGATGCTGCAGGGTCTGAAGTGTCTCTCATGAGGAGAAGCTGAGAGCCTGGACTGTTTAGTCCAGTGATGAGAAGGCTCAGGGATATCTCTGCTGTTTGTGTACAAATATCTGAATGGAGGGCACAAAAAGAACATGCAGCCAGGCTCTTTTCAGTGGTGCTTAATGACAGAGCAAGAAGCAGTGGGCACAAACAGTGTGAAACACAACGTTTCCTGTGAACAGCAGAACACACTTTTTCACTCTGAGGGACCAAGCGCTGATGGGAGGAGATTGCCAAGAGAGGTTGTAGAGTTTAGTCTGAAATCCTTGTGTTCAAAGACTATGAAAATAACAAAACTTTCCAATTTCAACTTCCCAGTAGTTACTACCATAAACTGGAATTTTGGACTGATTATTTTTTTATGCAAAGAGTCCCAAAGCAGATGGTCTTTTCACAGAGCAATTTGATACTTAAGAACTGTGATTTTTCCATTTACTTTTAATCTGACAGTGCTAAACCAGCCTTTTTCAAAAGTTTTTTGTTCCTAGTATTTTTGGAGGGGAGGCATTATCTAAACATAAATCATCTTTATTCATTGTTCTGTGCTTCCTTTTAGGTAAAAACTAAGTACAGAGGAAGTTACTGTAGGACTGAGATCCAGCCTTCCCGTACAGTGCACACAGCTTTCACAGTAAAAGCCATGGACTGGGATGGAACATGAAGCAGTGCTTACAAAGTTCTTTTGCTTTTAATGCAACACTTTACAAGAACACAAGCCTCACTGAGTAGGATTTAGGCAGTTTAGTTTTTGAACTCATAAATTTAGGCTAATTTTTTTAACTCTTAAAAAAAGGGAGGCAGGATTGTGTTTTGGTTTTTTTTTTTATTTTTTAATTAGTTCCAGTGTTTTGTAACATAATTCTTGCACATACATACCATACCACATTGTCAAATACACAAAGTGAAGTAAAAATTAATTTGGTTTTGGTTCTAGAAATAATGAATACTAAGCTTGAAAATGTGTAGGATCATCAGGTGTTTTAGACTGTACAAGTACAGCATTTCATAACTCTGTAGGGATTTCGGTTTTTCTTAGAGAAGTCTGGGTAGTCCATAAGACAGGTTATCCAGGTGAGTGCTAATCCCCATCAAAACTGAACCTCCACCCATGATCCAGGGCACTGTCTTGTCCCTATTAGGGCTTGTTCAGCTCAGGAACACAGGAGGGTGTTGCAACTTGAGCAACAGCAACTCGATCAAGGTGCAGTGATATGAAAAAGTGTTACTATTTTAATCCCCAAGAGGGCTCTGCCCTGCTGCATTTCTTACTGTTGCAGAAGCATTTCTTGGTAAAGATAGATTCAAGAGATGTAGTGTCTTCCTTACAGTAAAGCTACTGGACACTTTTCTTTCAATTTTATATATCTACATCTAGAACACTAAAAGTAACTTTTTAAAGTTTCAGAAGTATCTAGAGTAGTGCCTGAAGTGCTAGTAAGCCATGTTGTTTGCAAGGATGTGCAGTCCAACAACACATTAGTAGTAGCAAAGAAGATGCTGATTCGCACCTCAGTTCTTGAAAGTGTAGCCTGTCACCTAAAGTTGGATATTTAGTCAGTCATTCTACTTGATCTTATTTTTTTTCAGACCAGGTTAGTCATAGCCATAATGATTTGGATCTAGACAGCTAGGCATGTATTTGTCCTTCTAGTGAAACTTCAGGTTAAGTATCTCATTATATAGCAAATACTGTTTTTCAGTGGCTTTACCAGCCTTTCACAATCTATCCAGATGCAGGTGAGGGGCCTAGCAGAAAGAATGAAAGTTTTTTTAGAAAATTGACCATCTGCTATTTCAGCATAGTGCACTAGAACAATATCTCCATTAAAATGTTGAATTCAGTTGGATGCTTCTTCATCAAAATTCTTCAAAGAAAAATTAATGTTTTTCCATTTCTGAAAATCCATTTGTGTCCCAGTTTCAACATCCTCTAGTACAAAGCTTTTGATTTTGATGACTGGTAGATTATCAAATGTCTTGTACTTCACTGTGATCCCCCAGTCATGCTGGCATTGAGTATTGCGGCAATGCATCTTGCTTTTTTTCTCAAAACCATCATACTGAACCGGTTTCCGGTGGGGCTTTGTTATATAACGCTCCTTGAATGCATCACCAAGGACAGTGTGATGAGATTCCTGAAACAACACATGCCAGAAACACTTAATATTAGAAACAACATTCTTCATTTTTTTCCTGTCATTTCCCTTCCCTTCTCAAATACATGTTCTCTCTATTAAGGCACTTGCTATTGTCCAGGAGGCTCCAGCACCTTTTGACTCATTGTTCTTCCCCTCCCCGCCCTCCCATTCATGGAACACCAGGTACTAGAAGGACCCAGGCCTGGGCTTGGGTCAAAGCCAAAAGAATTTACTGTGTATCCCCAGTCACCAGCTTACACATATTTGAATTTAGTAAGCTGTTTAAAAACTGTGTTTGCAGTATTTGAGCTATGGCCATGAAACTAAGAGAGTAATTCAGACAATGGACGAGTTTGAGAGACTCCTGTTGCCCATGAGGGGTCATACGACTACTTTAGAGTGGTAGAATGAATTACCCTAACAAAAGAGTTGTATGTGTTTACAGCTCATATAATAAAGGATTAAAGAAATTAACAGCCTTATTTGAAAGCATATTTACAATCTGCGCTTGAGTCTGAAAATGGTAGATCCTCCTAGAAATGCAGCTTGTAGGGATTATTTTGAAAACTGAGGGGTTTTTTGCAGAGTGCTAAGCAAAACCACTTACTGAAGAGTTTTCTGAACTCTTGGATCTATTTGCACAGGTATATGTGATAAGCCAGGAGCACAAAATAGAGTAAAAGTCAAAGGTGCTTTAGACAGCCCTTGCTTTATGTCAAAGAAACGTAACCAGGTTTTCACAAAGCCAAGCTATTCCCAGCTACTTGCAGAGGACTAGTAAGTACCATCTACATTCCACAAACAGCTGGTAAAAACAAACAAAAATTTGGCAGGGACCTGAAGGCACACATGGTAATGCTCAGCTGTGGCCTTATCACATTGCAACTACACTTTTCAGAGCAGCACAAATAGAAGCAGCTTATAAAGAATAAAAGGCAGAACAATAAAGTCTCAAAGTGCTCAGAAAAGCCTCTCCTCCCTGATCACTACTTTCTGTTTGAAAAGAGTATTGCCTTCTTTTGCCTTGTCTACAGAGAAAATACTCATGCTCAGAAAGAGTACAATCAGAATGTCCCTAGGATATGCATAGAAGCAATGTCAACTACACCTACAGAATGGAAAACAAAATAATATTGAAAAAACTGTAGGACTCTTCTCATGAAACCATGGTTTACTTTGCTTTTCAAAACTCAAACTGTCCCATTAGACAAGGAGTTTGTAAGCTGATCCCAGTACTTTGTGTAGATAATTTTCAGTCAACAGAAATTGTGGGAGAAATATCTCAACAGCAGAGAGTCTTCTTCAGGAAAGTAAATATCCAGCAGTAACTCTAGGAAGTTATGTAGTTGAATATCAGGGGATTTTCAACAGAATTTGTCAGAAGGGCTTCAGGAAAACAGAAGTGATTCCTACTGTATCCCATATTTGCACACCTTGAACAATATATGATATATATCATATATATCATATATATCATATCATACTGCAGAAGTAGTCACAACTGTTCCTAAACTGTTATTTACTCAGAATTTCTGTTCTCCTCCAGTTTGCACAAAATAGCCCACTTCCACACTGCTAAACAATGCAACTAGTTCAATGATGCTGGCTTCCCTCTTGGTCATGGTCGTGTTTCTGTACAGAAACATACCTGTATGACTCTGATGTCGTCTGTACTGCAGGCATACGCTTTGCATTTTCCGCACAAGAGATTTTTCTTCCCTTCCACTACTTTCTCTTTTGTTTCTTTCTTCCTGGAATCTCGTAGTATCTTTTCCTTCATTTGCAGGCCATGTATCTTCAATAAATAAATAAAAACCGAGATCATTATGAAATGAAGTCCCAATGTCAGCCTAAACCTGACTTTGGGCACATAACCTCTAGGAACCTGTTACTTAAAGCCCACAAAACAAAACAAACCTTGTTCTGGCAACTCACACCAAGAAAGAACAGGGTACATTTGTCAATTTAGAATGCAGGGCTAGAATGAGACTACGTGATGGACAGCACTTATGCTGTTTGTTCCTTCCTCCCCTCTAGCCCCCAATGGCCCCTCTGGTCTTAAGGCTGCTGTGTTGGTGTGAACACTTAATTCATGTGAGACCCTGCAGCAGAATTAACGCTGTTGCTCTGGGAATCTCATGGTTTGGAAAGAAAGCTAGAGAGAAACTACAGAAACTACAGGCAGAGAGAGAAGCAACAAGGTACAGCCTGGAGCTGAGAACCAAATGCAGAAACGGAATCCTCTGAGAAAAAGCAGGAGCAACTGCACCAAGGCTCGGAGGTGGGAGAGGAAATGTCACAAAGACCAGGGGGCCCTGGGTACCCTTTGTTGCACAGCTTAATCTCTGAAAGCTCGTCTGGAAACACAGGATGATCTGTGAGTCCAAGGGTTATGGGAGAACTATGTACAAAGCTTTTTTGTTAGTAGTGCCTGCCACTGGCTTATTCCAGGCTTCCCTGAGCTCTGGGGAACACCACTGATACACAGCCACCAGCTGTATTTAACTCCAGTCACTCCCACTCTCTGGGCCCAGCCATCCAGACAGTTGTTTACCCAGCAAAGAGGGCACCCATCCAAGCCATGAACAACCAGTTTCTCCAGGAGAATGCTGTGGGAAATGGTGTCAAGGTCCTTACTGAAGTTCAGACAAACACCAAGCACAGCCTTCCCCACATCCACTAGGTGGGTCACACTGTCACAGAAGAAAATCAAGGCGCTCAGGCAGGACCTGCTGTTCATAAACCCATCCCAGGTGGGCCTAATCCCTGGTTGTCCTGTATGTGATGGGTAATCGCATTCAAGATGATCTGCTCCATAACGTTCCCTGGCATTGAGGTCAGGGCAACAGGGCTGTAGCTCCCTGGATCTTCCTGGTCCTTCTTATAGATGGGTGGTCACACTGACCAGCCTCCAGTCACCTGGGATCTCCTTGATTATCCAGGACTCCTGATAAATGCTGGAAAGTGGATTGATGAGCTCTTCCACCAACCCTCTCACTACCCTTAGGTGGATCCCATCAGCCTCCATAAACTTGTGTGCATTGCAGTGGTGTAGCAGGTCACTAACCAGTTCCTTTTGGATTGTGGGAACTTTATCGTGCTCCCTATCTCTGTCTTCCAGCTCGGGGGCTGGATATTCTGAGACGCTTAATGCCTTGTTCTCCTCTGAAAGATAACCAGTCTTACAGAGGCAAACAAACCATTAAGCACCTCAGTTTCTTCTCTTCATTTTTGTCGCTATGTTTCCCCCATGTCAAATAAAGAATGGGGATTTTTCTTTAGTGCTTGGTGGTGGTCCATATAATAAGTATATATAATAATATAATAATAAGTATCCAGCCGGGCTTTGTCCACTCTGATTTTCAGCTGCAAAACATCACTATTTCTTTATACACTGTGCCAAAGATAGCCTCCAACTCTCACATCACCCATGAGTCTTTCTTTTTTCATAAGCAACACATTATAAATTCTACCTCACTGTAGAGTTGATATTCACAAACTGACAGTACATACTATCCCTTTTCTTCTGACCTAGCCTTTGTCAGAAATCAAGTAAAATGAACACTTCCCTTGGGTTATCCTTTGGCCCTACATACAGCCTTGGTAGATGAAGGCTGATATAGATTATGCCTTTATAATCTGAGTATGAAAACCATGCAAATCACAAACCTTTCTTGCAAACGTTGTTTCATCCCAGTTCTGTAGCTTTTCAATAGCTGCATTCATCATTTCTTCCTTGTAACTGTTTAGTTTTTCATTCTCAACCACTTCTGTCTTACTTGTCACAAGGATGCACTTGCTGTCTCTTGCCCTTCCACGACCTATATAGCAACACATTTATGCTCTTACTTACTCTTAACAACATGTGCAAAAGTGACCGGTCTGCCATAAGACTATTAAGGGCCTTCCACATGGCTGCTTTTGTTTGCAATGTTCTGAGATTCAGATAATGCTGCTTCTGAAGAGCATTCTTCAATAACAAATGGGAACAAGATCCCCCTTCCAGGTATCCTCATGGATATACCCTAGCCAGTATATATATACAGTATACATATATATATACATACAGGCACTGTATTGCCTGCTTCTGTGGCCTCCCTGTGTTGAATTCAGGCATGCTTTAAAATAAAATTTTGGTGTAGCATCTTGCTGTCTTCTTGTCATTAAAAAAAAAAAATAAAAAAAACCCCATATGTGTATATATATATATATATATATATATATATATATATATATAAGAAAAGTTGATCTCAGTCAACTTTTTTGTGTCTGAAAAACCCCAAAACCCCCATATATCACAAAAACTTAAGGAACTGGAAATAAAGTTCTGACAAAAACATAGACAATGGCAAGTGCCTTCTGTTCTACCTGACTGTGCCTACTGCCTGCCTGTTTATTAAAGCTGTGACACAGACAGACCCAGAGCTAAAATAATCTTTAATTACATTAAACTGATAATAGTTTAGCAGTATTTTGGTTATAAAAAGTGTTTACATTTTCTTTTGAGCTTCTACTCCACAAAAATCATGATTGTATGTGATTTGAGATTGACATAACCTCTTTTCTTTTCACCTTTAATGGCTTCTTAATAATAAACACTTTCTTTCCATAAAAGTCAATTCTGGTCCAATAAAACACAGATAAGAAGGTCACAACACACAAACCCTGAAAGAAGTGTAAGTACAATGGATATAAGTAAGTAAAATGGATATAACTTATAAGTTATATATATCATATATAACTTATATATATAACTATAATACATATAAACTATGATGTTAATTGCTTGGAAAATAAGATAAAATATTTCAGATGTACCCTTAAAAGAGTAGGCAGTTTTACGCTGTTCAGGAATGTGAAGCAGAAATCAGTATTTAGTGTGGCTTTTCATTCCCCTCCGCTGGCCATACTGTAAAATCACCAAATTTAAGGCCAGAGTCATGACAGACTTTGTGGACAGGCAGGGAAGACAGAAACAGGGTGTCTTTGTTTTGGTCATAAATATTAGAGATCTGCACAGACGAAGGCCTCCTACACCTGGGAGCTGGGCTGGTAATAAACCAGCCAGCTGGGGAAGGCCTTCAGAAGCCAAGGCAATACAAGAAATTCCATTGCAGCAGTCCTATGTAAATTTTTTGAATGATTTGTAATATTTCTGACAACAGTTCTTCTAGCCACAGTTGTGCTTATATATGTAATTGTCTACTTGAGGTACCAGTCCTCAACAGTTCAATAACCTTGTGCAGCATGGCTAATTTCCCTGGCAAAAGAGCAGTCAGACAACATAAAGGACTAGGCTGTGTGAACTAATTTATCGTGTCCCATCATTCACCTGACTTTGCTCTAAGGCACACAGGAACAAGGCATGCACATATTACTGCAGTATTTAGCAGCATTTCATGTCCATTTCTAGGTCAAAACAGGTTTCTAAAGTAAAAACTCAGAAATTCCATACCTCTGACTTGGATCATTTTGGTGACATTACCGAAGTATTCATAGAGCACCACAAGGTTGCACTCAGTAATATCAATGCCTTCGTCAGCAACAGATGTAGCAATCAGCAGTCTGATGTTTTTATCATTTCTGAATGCATCCAGTACATCCCTCTGCATTGGCAGGGTCATGCCTACAGTACCAAGAAACTGTCAGGAGAAAAACACTGAAGAGCTCCTTGAGCAAGGTACCTACATTTGATTTTACTTAAGTGATTAGCAATTAGTACATCCTTTTGATCTGGAAAAACACTTCAAGTTTGATATGCAGCATTATAAATATAAGTATATATATACATATATGCAGTATATGTGTACATTATACCCACTGTCCAGGGATTCCTCTTGATGTGACACAGAAATCATCAACTTGGGAAACACCATTTTAGACACAACACCCAGATGATCTTTACTGGAGACACCCATGCAGCTTAGTTAGCTAAAACCCAAGCTAACTCGTAACTTAAACCACAGGTAATTAATTTCAGCTGTAGTTTCCATTCTATCTTATAATGTCTTTCTGCCAACAAACACAAAATAAGAGAGGGATCTACAAAAGTAACAGAGGCATTATGAGAATTAATCACAAGAAGCTATGGAAGTGAAATTTCTTTTGTGCTTTTGAACCAGCAGAATAGTCCTGCAGAGAAGTATCACTGATGGTATTACTGCTGCTTTAACCAAAGATTCTGGAGAGAAAAGGCAAGCATCTCCTTAGGATCCATTCAAGGACTTCCAGATATGGAAGAATGAAAGTGCAAACCCCCATGACCTTCCTCTGTTTAAGGGCACAGAATATGAACACAGGGAAAGCAGAACAGCTTTAGCACCATAGCCACCACTGGTTTAGCATATCTCAGTGCAAATCTGCGTACCTGTTTTATGATCTCTTCTTCCCTTACCCATCAACACATCTGTCTTTATGTGGCTAAGTACAGGGTTTGCTTCTATCCACTTCTTCAAAGCCTGGAAAACAAATCTCGGAGTTAGCTTTCCTGTGCAGATGAAATGCTAGTTTGAGGTAGGCAGATCTTTCCTATGCTTGCCTAGTCATTCAATGCTTCCAAAAGAAGACCCATAAGCAGAAAGCAAGGTGTAACTCTCCTTGTCAGGAGAGAATATTTTTTAATACGTAAGAAAGCAAGGGTCACACCATGATGCCAGATTAAACCATGCCAGACTGATTTCCCCTTTTCCTACTCCTGCAACTTCAAAGTTGGCTAGAGAGCAAGTAGCCTTTCACTGCTAAAAAGTTTGTATTTTTCTCTAATAAACTAACAGGTCACTGAATGCTACATCTCTGGCATCAAAAGAAAGTAGTTGCTATTTACAAACTGGACTTCTGCTACACAGTGACAATAGCATGTTCAAACTGCTCTTACAGAAGAACAAAATTCAGCCAAGCTACTGTAGGCTTTTAAATCTAAACATGGAAAGCCGCCAGCTGATGTTTGGTGTTGTTAGTTTGGACTTCGTCCTGCTTTCAATTTTTTCTGATTTGCAACTCATCCAGCATGTCTGGATGAAAAGGATAAAAAGGGGGACTTGGTTGTTCAGCTGATAAATCTGTTTACAGTAGACAGAGACAGCTGATATTTGCAGTAAATGTTTTAATCTATTCATGTTAGTGATTAGGAGAACATTAACTTAAAGCACAAACCTTTTCTTCGATCAAGGTACTGCAAGGGAAAAAAAGCATCATCCAGCCTAGATCCTCGATCACAGGCAAGTATGAAATAGACCAGTGATACGAAGAGTCCAGAAAACATCTGCAGCACAAAGTTTTTCCTTTTTCTTGATCAAAAACAGGTGTTAGGGCACAGACCTTCTTTAGGTCTATAGGAATCCTCTGAGAAATATATAAATATCTCCTGATGTGCAGCCTGTAACGCAGTAAAGCTGCCGATTCATAACACCACTATACCTGAAAACCAAAACCCTTAAAACACATCTTGTTGTAACTGACTTTAGACCTAAAGTAAAAATCTGATGGCTTGATGATCAACTACAACATGTAGTTAAATGTCATGAAGGACACCATAGCTGTACTGTAGTTTTCAGAAAAAGAAAAAAACCTGTCACTCATTCTGCCTCAGAGCATCAGGGCTTAGGTGGACACAGTATAATAAAAATATCAAATACATGCACATTTTTCTATTTCAGATCAAAATGGGAAGGGTAATAGATGAGGCAATTTTTTTCCCCGCTTCCCATTTTAGGAGTTTTAAAAGAAAATGTCGTACAGCTACTAAGGCTCTTGTCTTGGCAAAGAGAATAGTGCGAGACTCTGGGTTATAGTGGTATGCTTCGTCCAGGATGCAAGTGAGCTCTTCCAACTTTGGATTCTCATTTGACTCGTCTTTTGAAAGAGCAGTGAGCTCTAGCTCTTTCTCTGAAAGAAAAAATAAAAAAGGTTTCTTGTAAAATTTACCTTTTTTAGTGCAGAAAGCAGAGTTTCCACACAAACCTACTTTCAAACAGCACACACACTCTCTTTTAGCTTCTTCTGTGTTCTGTTCTGTTTGAAATAATATGCTTTCATATGCAAGCAGGGAAATCTGTTGGTTTAAATGCAACACAATCCCCAGAAAAAAACAAAATTATGAATATCTCACACTTTGCATCAAACTGACAAGAGAACTTCTGAGATATACTGTGTATCAAAGGACAGCAACAAAACAAACTTACCTCTTGCGCTATTTCTTCTTAGAAAACAACTGGCACTCAAGGGCAGACCACCCAGTGATTAAAAATTGCAGTCAACATGGCAACACACCAGACCACAGGCTTGAATATAGCCCACTGCTCACTAAATTGGAAGTCAGAGCACAGTGACAATGTGCTAACTTCCAATGAGAAGGGTACACCTGCTTCTCCCCAGAAGAATGGGACTAGCCAGGAGGCTAGGCAGTGCACTGAGCAGTGTATGTTGGCTTATCTAATGCTAGCAGCATTCATGATTGTAGACCATCCCCCTACTTGTGGGGCACAGCCATAAGGGCACTGCTGCCTTATCTCAGAGCCAGGCATGTAAGAACTTACTACAACATCTAGCTACAACTATTACTATTTCATCAGCTTCTGCACTAGAAGCTTACAGCCCCAGAAATTTAGTCCCCCTCAGCTGCCTTAACACTGCACTTGCACCCATGCAGTCACCACATCTTCTGGAAAGTGTGGTTTCTGGAAAAACAACTGCACTTACTCTGAAGAAAACACCTGGACCATCCTACCATAAGCTCTCTTTTCCCCAGCAACTCTCACAGGTACTGTGGGAAATACCTTGAAATTTCTCCGTCAGCTGCTTCTCTAACTCTGTATATGGTCCATTTTTCACATTTGTGAAAAATTCATTTAGGTAGGCTAAAGCATCTTCAATGCGGGCATCTTCACTGATAATGAGAGCATCATTGAATTTCTGCATGGAAAAAGACACACGCATTTAGAGCTCATCTTCCATGGCGTGGGATGAACGCAAATTTTATTTAGCTAGATTAAGTGTTGCAAATTTGTGGTGTTCTTCCATTTCCATGACAACACAAGCACTGTGAAGTCTCCTCTCACTGATTTGCCCCTGATGAGTATCACAGAGACAACTCTTACATGCCTTATGCCTTAGCCTGTGTCAGCTTGTTGCAGTCTTCAACATCCTCACTTAGTGGAGAGGCAAGTACAGATCTCTTCACTGTGGTGACCAGTAACAGGACTCATGGAAACAGCCTGAAGCTGAGTCAGGGGAGGTTTAGGCTGGATATCAGGACAAGGTTTTTCACCCAGAGAATGGTTTGGGCACTAGAACAGGCTCCCCAGGGAAGTGGTCATAGCACCAAGCCTGAGAGAGCTCAAGAAGTGCTTGGACAATGCTCTTGGGCTCATAGTGAAGGCGTCCTCTGCAGGGACAGCAGCTGGAGCCAATGATCCTTGGGGGTCCCTTCCAACTCTGCGTATATTCTATGATTCTAAACAGAACAACTGGTTCAAAATCTGCTTCTAGGTGAACATACCCATATTGGAAGGAACAGAATGGCTCTGCAGGGAAGGAAAGAGGATGCACACTTACCCGCAAGTGTTCAGTACAAATGAAAAGTTCTCTACAAATACTGCTCTCCTTCTCCTTATCTTCCAGTTGCAACAGTCTGCATTTCTTCTGAGTGGAAACTATCCACTGTTCATATCTCTGTGTTCCAAAGTAATTCTTGTTGATTTGGGAGATGGTATCTATTAAAGGAGAGGAAAAAAGTTTTGTTCATCTTGAATAACAAATAAAAATCATTAGCTAGAGGATAACACGTTTCTCACTAATATTTGCTCTAAAAAGCCTATGCAAAAGAACAGTTTTTCAATACAATCACAGAACCACTGAGGCCGGAAGGCAGCTGTGGAGGTCTTTAGTTCAACCCTCTGCTCAAAGCATATCACCCTGAAGCAGGTCACTCAGTTCAAATGGGCTTTAAGTACTTCCAGGGACAGAGTCTTGAACTTCTTCAGGCAAGTGTTTGACCACCTTACAGCAAAAAAGTTCTACCTGTTACTTAAATATTTCTGTTGTGCCCACTGCCTCTTGTCCAGCCTCTGGGAACCACCTGTGAAGAGTCTGGCTCTGTTTTCTTCACTCCCTATATATACCAAATATATACCCAGATGATAGCACAAAATTAACCCAGTACAATTCAACCGAGGATCTGTGTATATACACACATCTGCAGTGACTTTAGTAATAAAATTAGAGCTCATTTATCCTGTAAAAAGCCTACAGTATTCATAAAAATCGTAGCACGTACATTGTTCCTTGAATTACCAGCTACTCAATAGTTTATAGTCATTCATTAAATAGTCCAGAAGTGTATTGCCCAAGGGGCTGTCCCTGAGGCAGAACTAGGCAGTAGCTGTTTGCTGCATCCATACTCTGCCTGAGTGCTTCAAGGGCTTCAGTAACCACAGGGTCCACAGAAGGGCAGCCACTGCCACTCATGCAAGAGGAACTGTGATGCAAAATAAGCTTCAGAAGTGTTTGCTTAATGTAACATGCATTTTGAGAATCTTTTTGTCTTTGTTCTTTGATCAGGCTTCTTGGGTTTGGGGTCGGTTTGTTGTGTTTTTTCCTTTGGTTGTGTGGGGGTTTTAATTCTCCCTTCCTCCCCCAGAATATAGTTCGCTCTCAAATATCTGGGAAGTGGAGAGCAGGGGGGAAATCTAGAACTGAGGCAAACAGGTTTAAGGCACTGCAGTCAGTGTACAAAAGCCAGTCTAAGCA